>NW_028270150.1:52607409-53268377 GCF_037043375.1 Chiloscyllium plagiosum
GATGTTTGATGCAGTGGGAAGAGGAAAAGAATGAGCAAAAGGAAAAGGGAACAATGAACTCTCCATCCCATTCCATACAATGACTTTCTACATAAGATGAAGGACAGACGTTAGCTTTACGTTTTTTCTAAGTTTCTTTTAAACAATTTTTTCCTAAATATTATCTTCAACTTCCAACTGTCCTTAACATTGACATCATATGAGAGGTAGAACAAACATGTTTGGGAATCCAGCATTCCCAGTGTAAGGGCTGGGTTACATTAGCTTTTCCTTTCATTTCATGTTTGAATTGAGATTTTGTTTTTAAGTGCATTCCACTGCACACCCACTGTCTTTTTTTTTTGAAATTTGAAAACCTTGATAGGATAATGTTCTCTTTTCTATTCTCACATAACTGTACAATTAGCGGTCACTTTGCGAATTCATGCTGCCAGTGAGTAAAGCTCCCCACTAGCATTACACTTTGGTAATTTAGTCTTGTGTGGTGTGTGGTTTTAATGAAAGCTTTCAAAGCTAAGCTTTGTAACAAACAAATTTCCAATGTATGTGGTGGATTAAGCTGCCTCAAAACATCAATAAGTCAGAATACCCTAGTTCTTTTTTCTGCCAAACTATTTAGAAAAGGAGTTTTTAAAAAAATTATTCTGGATTTCTTTTAACTATGACATTTTTTAATTTATTAATCTGCCCTGCCATTTTAATACTTAGAATCTCAGTTTTAATTTTTATTTATCGCTCCACCCTGGAGGATCCCTGCCTCCATTCCTGATGAAGGGCTTTTGCCCGAAACATTGATATTCCTGCTCCTCGGATGCTGCCTGACCTGCTGTGCTTTTCCAGCACCACTCTAATCTAGACTCTGGTTTCCAGCATCTGCAGTCCTCACTTTTGCCCCTCAGTTTTAACGTTGACAGTTAAAGTTGCTCCTTTTTTGTCCAGGTTGTACTTTCCAAATTGTATTGGTCAACATTAGCACCACAGCAAAGATCCCTGGTATGAAGGTGCTGGCACTGGACTGGGCTGGGCAAGGTCAGAAGTCAGCTGACACCAGGTTATAGTCCAACAAGTTTTATTTGAAATCACAAGCTTTCGGAGTGTTGCCTCTTCATCAGCTGAAGTGAACGAGATGCACACAGGCAAAGAAGCACACCAGCAAAGAGATCAAAAGATCATTCCAATGGTGTAAGTGGAGTGTTGACAGGCCAAATAATAAGCCTCTGCAGATGACCAAAAGAGTCAGACACGGTGAGTAAAATGTCAACAGCTGAATAACAAGTGAAGGCATCACTGTAATCTGATAAAATGAGGCAGAGAGATAATCACAAAAAGTTAAAACTAAGGTGGTCAAACCAAATGGCTGGAATAACATGATAGGTTTAAGAGTCGCATGCCGGGGGTCTAACCGAAGTAATAAGTAATCTAAAACTGTACAAACGAATTTAGCTAGAGAGATCATAACCATTTATCAAGGTGATGGCATCAAAACAGGACAGTAAGGAAGATTTTACAGATACAGAACAGTATGGTGAGGTTACATGTAGCGCAACATGAACCCAAGGGAACATTGTTGCAGTGTTCATTCATCTGTTGTCATAGTGTCTGCATGGTCTCACTAATATACCATGCCTCAGGTCTCACTAATATACCATGCCTCAGGCAGATGAATGGACTCTGTGCAACAATCACCAGACAGGAATGTTCCCTCCCAGTTGGGGAACACTTCAACAGTCAAGGGTATTTAGCCTCCGACTTTGGGTAAGTGTCCTCCAAGGCAGCCTTTGAGATACACAACGACACAGAATCACCAAACAGAAACTGATAGCCAAGTTCCGTACCCATGAAGACAGCCTCAGCCATGATCTTGGGTAAAGATTTCACACAATGTTATACGGCTGCTGGATTTTGCCAATTTCACGATAAATAGATGGCATTGATATTACCTTGTCAGCCACTAAAATCAATCCCTCAATTTCCCTTGAGTACTGCATATAATTCATATGATAGAATAGGAAACTCCTGCCATTTTTTTCAGATTCATCCCTCTCTGAAAGAGCTCAGTTGAAGAAAGCCATGTCAGTGGGTAATAAAACGAATGTTGCGCTTTAGGTTAATGACCCCCCCCCCCTAGAGTTTTACCAAATAACAGCAAAGAGGTGCCACTTGAGGCACATGTCTGCTTGAGAGTTGTTGCTTAGCAGATCATGATGGAGAATCTTATAGGTATGTTTTCACTGCCTTAACAGGAGACTCTAACTCTTGTTCACATGCTACAAGCAAAGTTTATAATGTTGGAAACAATGTTGTAAACTGAATTGTAAGTTGGAAAGCTCCATAGCTGTGCAACAGTGAAACTTTATTCCAAAGCATAACTAAGCAGCACAGATAGGGGTAGAATGCTGGACATTCCCAACTATTCCAATTCTCCTCAGACCTCCTTATACTCTTCTTCATTCTCTATAGTCTATTCAAACTTTTAACACCTTCAGTTTCTCCATTCCTCCAACTCTGGTTTCTTGTGCTTTTCTTCAATCCCTTTCTCATTCTTTGGGGGCCCTGACTTTAGCCTTTGGGGCACCTTCTCTAGAATTCTTTTCTAGAAGATCTCTCAGAACTCATACTTTGGCTGTTCCTCCTTTTCATTTCATCTCTCTTTGATGTTTAACAGATGATCATTCAATGAAACACATTGGTACATTCTCCGACATTAATGACACTATACTGATGTGATTTGTTGTTGGCTAAGACCTACTTTCAATACATTATGTTAGATTTTGCAGGTTCATGGTGACAGTTAATTATTAAAGGTAGTCAATCAATCATAAATGATTTTCGGATAGCTTATTAATTTTGTTAAGAAGCAGCAGTACAGACAGCACATCAGATAACTAAATGAGCAAAGTACATGACTCATAACCATTGACCATGGCTCGTTGATACCAGAGGACCAACACAGTGTGTGTGTGGATCACATTAACATAGGAACAAGTTACTGCAGATGACGGAATCGGTACTGAAAACAACAAATGCTGGAGATCACAGCAGGTCAGATAGCATCCATGGAGAGAAAGCAAGCTAATGTTTTGAGTCCAGATGACAGTATTGTTTTGAAAGCAGCATCCTGCTCTCTAGCCAATGTGATCGATTGTGCATCCAAAGGGGTCAGCTGCCTGACAAGCTCTGCCAGTTGACAGCACTGTCCTCTAACCCTGAGCACTTGTTCATGTACGTTCTTCCTAGAGGCTGACAATTTACACTGTGTCAATCACCAACTTGAATTCTTCTAGCCAATGAACACAGGATAACAACTACTGAATCATTGCCCCCTTATCTTCTTCATCTGTAGGCAAGTCTTCATTCTTTTTGAGAACAAAACATTTATTTACCTAAATACTGCATTGATAGTATGGTGTCAGATTATTCCTTGACGTCAGTTTAAAGGAACATTGTTACCCTGTGATCTTTGCCACCTTTTTTATGCATTCTTTTTGTCCTTGTTCATTAGGGCATTGTTTCAGTTTGGGGAAAGCAAGTAACTGCTGTAACAGGAGATCTCGCATTACTCAGGAAATACTAGAAAAAAATCATTTTAAAGGCACTCCAATTTCCATTACACCCTGATTATTTACTGAACCAATCATCCAGAGGTTGAATCCCACCAGAACAGCTGGTGGAATTTAAATTCAGTTAGTTAAGAGATTTATAAAATTATGGGGGGCATAGATAAGGCAAATAACAAGGCTTTTTTCCATAGGCTGCGGAGAGTTCAAAACTAGGAAGAATGTTTTTGAGGTGACAGGTGAATGTTTTAGAAAGGACATGAAGGGCAATTTTTTTACACAGAGAGTGGTTCGTGTGTGGAATGAACTGCCAGAGGAAGTGGTGGATGCAGGTACGGTGACAACATTTAAAAGAGATGGAAAGGTTTGTAGGAATATGAGCCAAACCCAGGCAAGAAGGACTAGAGTCAAAGAGTCATAGAGACGTACAGCACGGAAACAGACCTTTCGGTCCAACTCACCCGTGCTGACCAGATATCCCAACCCAATGTAGTCCCATTTGCCAGCACTTGGCCCATATCCCTCCAAACAGGTCTTATTCATATACTCAGCCAGATGTCTTTTAAATGTTGTAATTGTACCAGGCTCCACCACTTCCTCTGGCAGTTCATTCCATACACATACCACCCTCTGTGTGAAAAGGTTGCCCCTTAGGTCCCTTTTATATCTTTCCCCTCTCACCCTAAACCAATGACCTCTAATTCTGGACTCCCCCACCCCATGGGAATAGACTTTGTCTATTTACCCTATCCATGTCCCTCATGATTTTGTAAACCTCTATAAGATCACCCCTCAGCCTCCGACGCTCCAGCCTGTTCAGCCTCTCCCTATAGCTCAAATCCTCCAACCCTGGCAACATCCTTGTAAACCTTTTCTGAACCCTTTCAAGTTTCACAACATTCTTCAGGTAGGAAGAAGACCAGAATTGCATGCAATGTTCCAACATTGGCCTAACCAATGACCTGTACAGCTGCAACATGTCCTCCCAAATCCTGTACTCAATACTCTGACCAATAAAGGAAAGCCTTCTTCACTATCCTATCTACCTGCAACTCTACTTTCAAGGAACTCTGAACCTGCACTCCAAGGTCTCTTTGTTCAGCAACACTCCCCAGGACCTTACCAATCCCCAGGACTTTACCATTAAGTGCATAAGTCCTGTTCTGATTTGCTTTTCCAAAATGCAGCATCTCGCATTTATCTAAATTCAACTCCATCTGCCACTCCTCAGCCCAATGGCCCATCTGATCAAGATCCCATTGTCCTCCAAAGTAACCTTCTTCATTGTCCTCAACACCTCCAATTTTGGTGTCATCTGCAAACTTACTAACTATGTTCACATCCAAATCATTTATATAAATGATGAAATGCAGTTGACCCAGCACCGATCCTTGTGGCACACCATTGGTCACAGGCCTCCAGTCTCCAAAGCAACCCTCCACCACCGTCCTCTGTCTTATACCTCCAAGCCAGTTCTGTATTCAAATGGCTAGTTCTCCCTGTATTCTACGAGATATAACCTTGCTAATCAGTCTCCCATGGGGAACCTTGTCGAACGCCTTACTGAAGTCCATATAGATCACATCTACAGCTCTGCCCTCATCAATCTTCTTTGTTTCTTCTTCAAAAAACTCAATCAAGTTTGTGAGACATGATTTCCCATGCACAAAGCCATGTTGACTATCCCTAATCAGTCCTTGACTTTCTAAATACATATAAATCCTGTACCTCAGGTTTCCTTCCAACAATTGCCCACCCCCAATGTCAGGCTCACCGGTCTATAGTTCCCTGGCTTTTCCTGACCATCTTTCTTAAACAGTGGCACCACGTTAGCCAACTTCCAATCTTCCGGCATCTCACCTGTGACTATTGGTGATACAAATATCTTAGCAAGGGGCCCAGCAATCACTTCCTTAGCCTCCCACAAAGGTCTACCGATTAGGTAAAACCTGATCAGGTCGTGGAGATTTATCCACTTTTATGCATCTTAAGACATCTAGCACTTCCTCCTCTGTAATATGGACATTTTTCAAGATGTCACCATCTATTTCCCCACATGCTATAACTTCCATGTCCTTTTCCACAGTAAACACTGATGCAAAATACTCGTTTAGTATTTCCCCCATCTCCTGTGGTTCCACACGTAGGCTGCCTTGCTGATCTTTGAGGGGTCCTATTTTCTCCCTAGGTACCCTTTTATCCTTAATGTATTTATAAAATGCCTTTGGATTCTCCTTAATCCTATTTGACAAAGCTATCTCATGTTCTCTTTTTTGCCCTCCTGATTTCCCTCTTAAGTATACTCCTACTGTCTTTATACTCTTCAAGGGATTCACTCGATCTATCCTGCCTATACCTGACATATGTTTCCTGCTTTTTCTTAACCAAACCCTCAATTTCTTTAGTCATCCAGCATTCCCTATACCTACCAGCTTTTCCTTTCACCCTAACAGGAATATACTGTTTCTGGACTCTCGTTATCTCATTTTTGAAGTCTTCCCATTTTCTAGCCGTCACTTTACCTGCGAACATCTGCCCCCAATTAGAACATAGAACATAGAACATAGAAGAATACAGCGCAGTACAGGCCCTTTGGCCCTCGATGTTGCGCCGATCCAAGCCCACCTAACCTATACTAACCCACTATCCTCCATATACCTATCCAATGCCCGCTTAAATGCCCATAAAGAGGGAGAGTCCACCACTGCTACTGGCAGGGCATTCCATGAACTTACGACTCGCTGAGTGAAGAACCTACCCCTAACTTCAGTCCTATATCTACCCCCCCTTAATTTAAAGCTATGCCCCCTTGTAATACCCGACTCCATACGCGGGAAAAGGCTCACACTGTCAACCCTATCTAACCCCCTAATCATCTTGTACACTAAGCTTTTGAAAATTCTTGCCTAATACCGTCAAGATTGGCCTTTCTCCAATTTAGAACTTCAACTTTTAGATCTGGTCTATCCTTTTCCATCATCATTTTAAAACTAATAGAATTATGGTCACTAGCCCCAAAGTGCTCCCCCACTGGCACCTCAGTTACCTGCCCTGCCTTATTTCCCAAGAGTAGGTCAAGTTTTGCACCTTCTCTAGTAGGTGCATTCACATACTGAATTAGAAATTTTCTTGTACACACTTAACAAATTCCACTCCATCTAAACCCTTAACACTATGGCAGTCCTAGTCTATGTTTGGAAAGTTAAAATTCCCTACCATAACAGATAACTGAGATCTCCTTAAAAATTTGTTTCTCAATTTCCCTCTGACTATTAGGAGGTCTGTAATACAATCCCAATAAAGTGGCCATCTCTTTCTTATTTCTCAGTTCCACACAAATAGCTTCCCTGGACATATTCCCAGAATAGATTTTACTAGTGGTGCTGGAAACGCACTGCAGGTCAGGCTGCATCTGAGGAGCAGGAAAATCAATGTTTCAGGCAAAAGCCTTTCATCAGGAATGACTCATGCTGCCTGACCTGTTGTGCTTTTCCAGCGCCAGTCTAATCTTGACTCTAATCTCCATCATCTGCAGTACCCACCTCCATCTATATTCCCAGGAATATTCTCCTTAAGTACAGCAATAATGCTATCCCTTATCAAAACTGTCACTCCCCCTTCTCTCTTGCCCCCTTTCTGTCCTTCCTGTAGCATTTGTATCCTGGAACATTAAGCTGCCAGTCCTGTCCATCCCTGAGCCATGTTTCTGTAATTGCTATGATATCCCAGTCCCATGTTTCTAACCATGCCCTGAATTCATCTGCCTTCCCTGTTAGGCCTCTTGTATTGAAGTAAATGCAGTTTGTTTTATCAGTCCTACTTTGTTCTCTGCTTTGTTCCAGCCGACCCTGATTGTTTGACTCGCTCCTTTTCCCAACTATACCAGTCTCAGATTGATCTCTTTTCTCACTATTTCCCTAGGTACCCCCACTCTTCACCTTACTAGTTTAAATCCTCCCAAGCAGCTCTAGAAAATCTTCCTGCCAGTACATTAGTCCCCTTCCAATTCTGGTGCAATCATCTTTCTTGTACAGGTCACTTCTATCCCAGAAGAGATTCCAATGATCCAAAAATTTGAACCCTTCTCCCCTGCACCAGCTTCTCAGCCACGCATTCATCTGCTCTATCCTCTTATTCTTACCCTCACTAAGTCATAGCACCAGGAGTAATCCAGATATTACTACCCTCGAGGACTGCCTTTTTTAGTTCCTGCCTAACTTTTTATATTCTCCCTTCAGAATCTTATCCTTCTCCCTTCCTATGTTGTTGTTTCCAATGTGGACAACGACCTCTTGCTGGCCCCTCTCCCATTGAGAACATTTTACATCCTCTCTGAGACATCCTTGATCCTGGCACCAGGGAGGCAACAAAACCATCCCTGAATATGAAATCCACTACAATCTGGAAACTTGACCATAACCAGCAAGACAGGGGATCAACTCTGGTTTAATGGTGAGTGTAAGATTTTTCGCTGCTGGCCACAGAAATATCTGTCTGTGCCTCGGGCTAGGCAGGCCCCTATCACAACTGATCGTTTGGAACCAACGTGCCCCTCATTACATTAGAGCCGGTCCTGATACGAGAAACTTGGCTGTTTGTTCTACATTCCCCTGAGGGTTCATCACCTCTACATTTTCCAAAACAACATACTTGTTTGAAATGGGGATAGCCACAGAAGACTCCTACACTACCTGCCTAGCTCTCTTACTTTTCCTGGAGTTAACTCATCTACCTAACTACTTCTCCCCTCCTATAACTGCCATCCATTACAACCCATAGCTCTTGTAAATTCCTCATTGTCTCTAACTGCCACTCCAACTGATCCATGCAAAATGATAGGATTTGCAACCAAAGACACTTCCTGCAGACATAATCATCAGTTACATGGAAACTCTCCCTCAACTCCCACATCCAACAGGAAGATCACATCACTCTATTAAGATTGCTCCTTCACACTCTACAGACCCAGAAAATAGCACTGTCTTTTTTCTCAAAAAAAAACAGTGCTCCAGGCTAACTTCAAACTTATGGTTTATATTTTTAACATTTAATCAAGAGACAGATCTCAATAAAACATATAATCAAGAAAGAACCCACTCTATCAACGATTATAGACTAATTCAGTTTGGGAACATGGTCAGTATGGACTAGTTGAACCAAAAGGTCTGTTTCCATGCTGTAAGACTCTATGAATTTATAAATAAATTTCAAACAAGTTAAAAGGCAGCACAACTAATGGTAACCCTCTAGTAGCAAATTGATGTAAAAACCCATGTATTTCATTAATGTTCTGTAGGTGAGAAAATCTGCCATTCCTATCTAGCCCGGCCTACATGTGACTCCACACCCACAGGAAATGGTTGATTCTTAGTAAAACAGGAGGACTATCTGCCATTAGGATTGGATGTCACCCTGTCTCATTAACCCTGTAAAATCCTGCTCACTAACATTTGGGACTGGGGACCACAGTGAGGTGGGTTATTGCAAAGACAAGGCAAGCAACAACCTAACCTAGTCAACTCACTGATGTTCATTCAATGTCACTTGTTCTTCTAAAACATCCCTGAATATGAAATCCACTACAATCTGTAACCTTGACCATAACCAGCAAGACAGGGGATCAATGCTGGTTCAATGGTGAGTGTAGGAACATACACTGAGACAATATGATAAATGTGCAGATAACATGTAACATTTTGAAGATGCAACATAGGGATCGCTTGCATCTAAACAACAAAAGCAGCATGTGATAGTTAGAACTAAGCAATCCCACATTCAAGGCTCAATCAAAGCTCTACAGATCATGAATGATGGTGAGCAATCAAGAAACCAATAGGAAGGAGGAGGCTCCATAAAAGCCCCCATCCTCAATGATGGTAGAGTCCAACTCATTGGGTGCAATCTACAAGACTGAAGCATTTGTAATTATCTTCAGATAGACGTACCAAGTGGATGATCAACCTCAATATTCTTCTGAGGACCAATATGATAGCAGCCAATTAGTAACCAATTTGATTCAATCCAGATGATGCCAAGAAATGTCACTGAATATAGCAAAGACTATAGGCCTTCATCATATCCCTGTGTTGTTGAAGACCAGTCCTTCAACACCAGTGATGCCCCAAGCCAAGCTGGTCCAGCTACAATACTGCCATTCACTTGGCAAGGTGGAAAATTGCCCAGGTCTGTTATATCCACAAAAAGCAGATTAAACACAATCTGGCCAATTACTGTACCATCTGTATTTTCAGTCATCATCAAAGGCACTTACTCACCAATGTATAACCTTCTCATTAATGCTCAACCTGAGTCATGTGAGGGTTACACAACTCCAGATCTCTACAGATTTGGTCAAATTATGGTCAACTAGCAATATTCCAATAGTTAGATGACAGTGTCTGTAATCAAGGTACTACTTGACCGAATGTATTGGCATCAAGGAACCTGAGAAAAATTGCAGTCAATGGAATTGATGAAAACTTGCCACTGATTGGAGTCATACCTTGCACAGAGGAAGATGGTTGTGGTTTTTGGAAGTCAGTCGGCTAAGCTTCTGTGCAGGAGTTCCTTAGGTTCATGTCCCATGCCCAACCACCTTCCACTGCTTCATGAGTAACCTTCCCTCTATGATAAGTTCTAAAGTGGGAATCAAAATAGAAATTGCTGGAAAAGTTCAGCAGGTCTGGCAGCATCAGTGCAAAGAAATCAGAGTTAATGTTTGGGTTGAATGACCCTTCCTCAGAACTGGGAGTACAATATTCAGCCCCATTTAAAACCCTTCCAGTAATGACATAGTTTGTGTCTGCTACAGAAAATCCTGAGCATTTTTCAGCTTCAGCTGATAAGTGGCATGTAACATGCATGCTCCGTAAGTGCCAGGAAATGATCATCTCCAACAAGAAACAGTATTTATCCCCATCCCTTTTGCATTCAACAACTTATATTTATAAAGGCATTTAACATAAAAAAGCCTCCCAATAGCACAGGGATAAAACACAATTTGACATCAAGTCACAGAAGGAGATATTAGGACAATTAACCAAAGAGGAAGGTTTAGTAGAGTATCTTTAATGGGGAAAAATGAGCTGGTGGTGTTCACATGGATCTCCTGCCCCTGTCCTTCAGGTTGGTAGAGATCGAGGGTTTGGTAGGTGCTGTTGAAGTGACTTTCATGAGTTACTGCAGTGCATCTCGCCGATGGTACTAACTGCTGCTATTGTCCTTTACAAGCAAAAGGAATGAAGGTTAAAGGTGACGAATGTGTGCCACTCAGGCATGAATGGCATTGAGCTTGCTGCTGCTCTGCCACCTGCTTTCAATGTTCTAGATGGTACAAAGTTACATCTGGTGGATATCCAGTAACACTTAGGGATTCAGCTGCATAGATGTGTAAAATGACACAAACAGGCACAGGAAGTAATCAAGAAAGCTAATGGAATGTTGCCCCTTATATTGAGAGGACTGGAGTGCAAAGATGCAGAAGTTTTGCTGCAGTTATACAAAGCAGGCAGCATCCAAGGAGCAGGACTTATGCCTTGGAACACTTCAATCCCAGAGCATCAATGTGGATTTCACCAGTTTCCTCATTTCCTCTTCCCCCACCTCACCCCAGCTCCAACCTTCCAGCTCAGCACCATCCCCATGACCTGTCCTACATGCCTATCTTCCTTTCCACCTATCCACTCCACCTTCATTTCTGACCTATCACCTTCATCCTCACCCCATTCACCCATTGTACTCTTTGCTACCTTCCCCCACCCTCCTCTCTGACTTATCACCTTCATCCCCACCCCCATTCACCTATTGTACTCTATGCTACTTTCTCCCCACCCCCACCCTCCTCTCATTTATCTCTCCACTCTGCAGGCTCTCTGCCTGTATTCCTGATGAAGGGCTTTTGCCCAAAACATCGATTTTCCTGCTCCTCGGATGCTGCCTGACCTGCTGTGCTTTTCCAGCACCACTCTAATCTAAACTCTGGTTTCCAGCATCTGCAGTTCTTGTTTTTACCTTGCAGTTATACAAACCCTGGTTAGATCCCACTTGGAGTACTGAGAGCAGATCTGGGTATCACACATTAGGAAGGATGTATTGGCCATGGAGAGGATAATACATAGGTTACAAGAATACTACCTGGACTTCAGGATTAAGTTATCAGAAGAGATTATACAAATTAGACCTGTTTTCTCTAGAATTTAGAAAGTTAATCAGTAATCTGATCAAAGTTATCAAGATAGATAGGATAGTGAAGAAGGTGTTTGGTATGCTTTCCTTTATTGGTCAGAGTATTGAGTACAGGAGTTGGGAAGTCATGCTGCGGCTGTACAGGACATTGGTTAGGCCACTGTTGGAATATTGTGTGCAATTCTGGTCTCCTTCCTATTGGAAAGATGTTGTGAAACTTGAAAGGGTTCAGAAAAGATTTACAAGGATGTTGCCAGGGTTGGAGGATATGAGCTATAGGGAGAGTCTGATCAGGCTGGGGCTGTTTTCCCTGGAGCGTCGGAGGCTGAGGGGTGACCTTATAGAGGTTTACAAAATTATGAAGGGCGTGGATAGGATAAATAGACAAAGTCTTTTCCTTGGGGTGATGGGGGGTCCAGAACTAGAGGGCATAGGTTTAGGGTGAGAAGGGAAAGATATAAAAGAGACCTAAGGGGCAGCGTTTTCACGCAGAGGATGGGTCGTGTGTGGAATGAGCTGCCAGAGGATGTGGTGGAGGCCGGTACAATTGCAACATTTAAGAGGCATTTGGATGGGTATATGAATAGGAAAGGTTTGGAGGGCTATGTGCCGGGTGCTGACAGGTGGGACTAGATTGGGTTGGGATATCTGGTCGGCATTCCTGAAGAAGGGCTCATGCCCGAAACATCAATTCTCCTGCTCCTTGGATGCTGCCTGACCTGCTACGCTTTTCCAGCGATACATTTTCAATTCACCTAGCCTACACATTTTTTGACTGTGGGAGGAAACCGGAGCACCCGGAGGAAACCCACGCAGACACAGGGAGAATGTGCAAACCCCACACAGTCAGTTGCCTGCGGCGGGAATTGAACCCGGGTCTCTGGCGCTGTGAGGCAGCAGTGCTAACCACTGTGCCACCATGCTGCCCATTAGCGCCAATGGATGCTGGATTAGTTGTTAATTTTAAATCAGTGATAATTTTTTTTGTTAAGAGATATTGGCAAAAGGCGGGTATATGGAGTTAGGCCATAGATCAACCATGATCTCACTGAATAGTGGAGCAGGCACAAGGGGCTGAATGGCCTACTCCTGTTCCTATATTCCTTTGTTCCTCTGTTAGAGGTTCATCCATCCTGGCAAGTGGAGAGTATTTCATCAAATTCCTCCCTTGAGTTTTGTAGTTGTTGACAGACTTTGTTAAGTCAGTTGGTGAGTTATTCACTTCAGGACTTGAAGCCTCTGACATGCTTTTGTAGCTTTAGTGTTTGGAATAGCTGGTCCAGTTCAATTTCTGGTTGACAGTAACTGCTCAGATATTAATAATGGGGAATTCAGTGATGGTAATGCCATTGAACATCAAGGAACTTGCATACCATCTATGAAGTGCACTGAAACAACTCACTAAATCTCCTTCAATGGCATCTTCCAAAACTACAACCCCTACCTCCCAGAAGGTCAAAGGTGTTAGGTGTAAGGGAACATACCATCTACATCATCAGGCTGCAACATATGTTCCTTCATCATTCCCCAGAACCACCCCTCTATTGGGAGTATCTGTGCCATTTAGACATTAGCAGTACAAGAAAGCACATCACCAACACTTCCGGAAGTACAATTACAGTGATCAATAATGTGATGTTGGTCGCAACGTTTGTTTGCTGCGAATGAATTTTTGAAAAAAAAAGTAATTTTGCAGAATTACAAACAGATTCATCAGCAAATTAACAATCAAACATATCCAGCCTATATGAACTTCTGTCTCATTTCAACGCAGTGATGGTTTTATTTAGTGAGCTTGCAGCATTTCACTAAGACGGTCTGTTACACTGAGGGTGCAGAAGACTGATGTTGTGAAAGCTGACTGAAATAAATGAGCCAGTAGTTCAAAAGAGGATCCTGCAGCTCTGCTGTCTGCTTCCAATATTCCATTTGCTGTCCTTTGACTCATAAGTGCTTTGGTGTCTCAGTTGTCAATATTTGAAACCTGCCATGGAAAATATTTAGCACATAATTAAAACACATTCTGATATCCTCAAACTAAAGAAAATTAAGTAAATTGAATCAATTTGGGGAGGAAGTGTAGTTGTTTTCAAAAGGAAGCATGATTCAGAGTCTATTACATTTTTTGCTTGTGAATCAGAACTCTCGAGGAAGTCAGTTAAGTGCCTTGTAATGTATCAGTAAGATTTATTGGTGGCAACATCTTTTTAAGTTAGTTCCTTCCAAGCTGAATAACAAATATGGATAATCTTGATTCGGAGATGCCGGTGTTGGACTGGGGTGTACAAAGTTAAAAATCACACGACACCAGGTTATAGTCCAATAGGTTTAATTGGAAGCACACTCGCTTTCGGAACGTCGCTCCTTCATGAGGTGATGGTGGAGGGCTCAATCCTAAAACACAGAATTTATAGCAAACATTTACAGTGTGATGTAACTGAAATTATACATTGAAAAATATCTTGATTGTCTGTTGAGTCTTTCATCTGTTTGAATACCATGATAGTTTCACTTCTTTCATGTGTAAATCACAAAACCTTTTTTTTAAAATGTTGCATTCTCGGATTAGCTGTAAAAATGGGTGATATGTTGAAGGTTGGCCCCCTGTGTTCTCTGTCTGTGTCATGATGTTTAGATTGATTCTAATCTAAAAAGTGAGATAACAGAGTTTTACATGAATTCATGCAGTTTTTGAGCAAAATACAATGTAACTCTGCAAGTACAAATTCACCCCACAAAATATATGTGTGCATGTGAGTTTTTGTCTGTCTGTCTGTGTGTCTGTCTGTCTGTCTGGGTTGGGGTTGTGAGAATGAGAGAGTGTTTGTGTGTCTGTAGTGAGTGCAGAGTATCTTAAGTTTGTGAGGGGTGCATGTGTGAGTGTGGGTGTGTGTGTGCACACTCATGTGACTCAGCCAATGTTGTCTATCTTATACGTTGCAGGCAAGGATGCCCAGGGGCATGGTACATTGGGGAAACCGAACAAAGGCTACGCAATGGATCAATGGGCACCGCACAACAATCAATAGACAGGAATGTTCCCTCCCAGTTGGGGAACACTTCAGTGGTCCAGGACATTCGACCTCGGACCTTCGGGTGACCATCCTCCAAGGTGGACAGGCACCAGCGAAAAGTGGCCGACCAGAGGCTGTTTGGTACCCATAAGGGAGGGCCTCAACCTGGACCTTGGGTTCATGTCACATTACAGGTGACCACCATTGCACTATACACACACACACAGACACTCCTGCACACACACACACACACAGACACTCCTGCACATACACACACACACACTCCTGTCCACACATACACACGGACACACATATGTACAGACACCCACACACACCCTTACAGACACACACACTCGCACACTCGGACAGGCACCCTCTCAGAGACTTAGACCACTCCCACACTCATGCACACACATATACACTCTCTCTCAAAGACACTCACAACCCCCCACCCCAGACACGCACACACACTCCCTCATTCACACATGCACCCCCTCACAGACTTAAGACAATCTACATTCTCTACACACACACATACACTCTCTCTCACACTCACAATCCCCAACCCAGACATTTTCACACACACACACAGAAAAAGACCCACATGCACACATTTATTTTGTGGGGTGAATTTGTACTTTCAGAGTTACATTGTACTTTGCTCAAAAACTGCACGAATTCATGTAAAACTCTGTTACTTCACTTTTTAGATTAGAATCAATCTAAATATCATGGGATAGACAGAAAACACAGGGGGCTAACACCTTCAACATATTGTCTAGCTATCACCCATTGCTACAGCTAACCTGAGAATGCAACTTTTAAAAAAAGGTTTTGTGATTTACACATGAAAGAAGTGAAACTATCATGGTATTCAAACAGATGAAAGGCTCAACAAACATTCAAGGTATTTTTCAATGTATAATTTCAGTTACATCACACTGTAAATGTTTGCTATAAATTCTGTGTTTTAGGATTGAGCCCTCCACCTGATGAAGGAGTGTCGCTCCGAAAGCGAGTGTGCTTCCAATTAAACCTGTTGGACTATAACCTGGTGTCGTGTGATTTTTAGATTAGATTAGATTAGATTACTTACAGTGTGGAAACAGGCCCTTCGGCCCAACAAGTCCACACCGACCCGCCGAAGCGCAACCCACCCATTCCCCTAATTTACCCCTTTTACCTAACACTACGGGCAATTTAGCATGGCCAATTCACCTAACCTGCACATCTTTGGACTGTGGGAGGAAACCGGAGCACCCGGAGGAAACCCACGCAGACACGGGGAGAATGTGCAAACTCCACACAGTCAGTCGCCTGAGTCGGGAATTGAACCCGGGTCTCTGGTGCTGTGAAGCAGCAGTGCTGACCACTGTGCCACCGTGCCGCCCCTAACTATGGATAATCTTGTTAGTATTTTTCTCAATAACAGAGGGCACTATCAGATTTCTGATGGTATAAAATTAAGTCTGAAGAACAGGAAGCGAAGCCATAATGAAATGTAAATAAACACGACTTCAGTAGATCTCGAGCTGAAATTCACCAGCCTTTCAATATGTTTCCAGTGTATCTCCAGGTGAAATGTGTCAGCATAGCCATAGGCAATAGTTTGATTCTATTGGACACAATCCAGAAATGTTGGTCAATGTTCTGTATATTAAATACCGTTGCAAGCCTTTTGAAATCTAATTGCTATCATCATTCTACAAAACTGTCACCTCAAATATCTTGTCTTTCAGAGAGGTAAATCAAGGAGAGAGCAACTCCTCCAGCTTACCACCTTTTCTAAGGTAACTTCTGACATTTTCCATCAGAAGTAACCTTGAATGTGCAATACATCCACCCACAGGTGTATATTTATCTGCTTCCTGATGTTGTCAATCATTTCAAAGAGTTGTGCATTCAGTACTAAATGACCTGTTTTACTAATGTACTCAATTGCTTTTGGAAAATCATCTTGCTACAAACTGGAACAATCGTTAAATTGTTTTAAAATTATCATTTGAGACTTTGGCTAAAATTATGCCATAGGAAATAGCTAACCCTTTATCTGCAGCAACACTGTAGTTGTCCACCCAACATAATTAAATGTCTCTGACCGGACAAGATGGGCTATAGTCATGGACAGTATCTGGGATGATCCAATGTTCAGTCCCACTCAGTTTTTTTTTCACTTTGCAGCTCACAAAACACTTCTGGCCCTATCATTGCTAGGTGATGGACGGAGGAACATATTTGCCATCACACAATATCAATATTAAATTAACAGAAATGCACAAGCATGTATACCAGTTAAAGACATGTACACCATGATCCAGAGGCACACACCCTCGACAGACACATTATATCAGAAAACTGCCTCACTGTCAGAAATTCATCTGATTTCTAGTCAGTAGCATCAAGATAACTCCAGTAAAAGTATTTTGATGGCACATGAAAGTTGGTCAAAATTACACTTTCTTTGTGACAATGGTTTTGTTGAATAAGCTGAAAATTTTATAAAACAGCAACAAGATTAAATAATTTGAAACCAGACGCATTTATGACTGAACTTCACTTTCACACAATCACTGGAGAGTTTGGATGCACTGAAATTGTACACTTGCCAATCTACTGAGGGAGTTTGTCAGAAAGCAATGAGCTACATGAGTAACTCTCCCCTTGAAATAATAATATCCATCAACAAAGAAATGCTTGGGTCCTCAGGTTATGTGATCAGAGTACATTAGAACTCCATAATATGTATACATTTTTAACCACTTTGGGAGTTATCTTGCATGAAAAGAAAATATCCAAAAGTGGAGGTTAGAATGGATTTCGTTTAGAGATCATGAGCTCAATTTTACCAGAAATTGGCTAAGTGCCAATTATTTTTATTCATTCATGGGACATGGGCAACGCTGGTTGACCAGCATTTATTGCCTGTCCCTATTTGCCGATGAGAAGGTGTTGGTGAGCTGACTTTGGAATGGCTGTAGTCCACATGCTGTGCGTTGACCTACAATGCCATTAGGAAGAGAATGCCAGGATTTTGATCCAGTGATAGTGAAGGAACAATAATCCTTTCAATTCAGGATGATGAGTGGCTTGGAGGGGGACTTGTAGGTGGTGATGTCCCTTTGTATCTGCTGGCCTTGCCTTTCTAGATCGAAGTGGTCATGGCTTTGGAAGGTACTTTCTAGGGATTGTTGGTGAATTTCTGCATCTTATGGATAGTACACATGGTGCTACTGAGTATCAGTGGTGGAGGGAGTGGCTGCTTGTGGACATAGTACCAATCAAGTGGGCTGCTTTGTTTTGGATGATATCGAGTTTCTTGAGTAGTGTTGAAGCTGCCCCCATCCAGGCAAGTGGGGAGTATTCCATCACACTTCTGACTTGAGCCTTTTAGATGATAGACAGGCTTTGGGAAGTCAGGAGGGATTTACTCACTACAGTATTCTTAGCCTCTGATGTGTTCTTGGAGGCACTACATTTATGTGGCGACTCCAGTTGAGTTTCTAGTCAATGGTAACATGTTGATGGGGGGCTTCAGTAATGGTGACCCCATTGAATGTCAAGGGGCAGTGGTTAGATTGTCTCTTATTGGAGATAGTCATAACTTGGCGTTTGTATGCTATGTTATTTTCCACTTGTCAACCTAAGCCTGGGTATTATCCAGATCTTGTTGCTATTGAACATGGATCGCTTGAATATCTGAGCAGTCGTGAATGGTGCTGAATATTGCACAATAATCAACAAAATCCTCACTTCTGATCTTATGATGGAGGGAAAGTTATTGATGAAGAAGCTGAAGATGGTTGGGCCTAGGATACAAACATGAGGAACTCCTGCAGAGATGTCCTGGAGCTGAGATGACTGATCTCCAACAACCATGACCATCTTCCTTTGCACCAAGTTTGACTCCAAGCAGCAGAGAATTTGCCCCCTGATACCCATTGATTGCAGTTTTGCTAGGATTCCTTGATGCCAGACTCCATCAAGGGCTTGACATCAAGTGATGTCACTCTCACATTGTCAGTCACGTTGAGCGTTTGTCTATTTGATGCTCAATAGTCCTTCCTCACCAGGATACAGGGCAGTGCAGATAGGCAGCCAGCTGGAGGAACCACATGCAGAATCTCCCAGGAGGCGTCCTCTCAGCACACTGCAGAGGTGTGTAGGCTCTCCACCTTCACCATCCTGCCACCCTCATCGCTGTAGGAATTTGAGCCAAGGGAATGCCCTTACCTCAGTACAGGACATACTCAGCACGTCTGGGCCCTCTAGCCAGAAACATCCCAGGGTCATCTGACCAAGACTCCAAGGCCAGTGGGCTCCTCTATAAGACCAGCTCCCTCTACTTCCACCCCAACCGTGGACCCTGGGATTGTGCTGAGACAGGGTCAGAAGAAAGGAAGAGAGCACATAGATGGCACAGGTGAAACTTTGTTGGAAATACATTCCCAAGTTTGTAAATCTGTGTTCACTTTCCACCACCAGCTGGGTGATTCAATGTCTGTCCAGCAGCAACAAGAACATTGAAAATGCAGAGCAGAGCCACCCTCAGCATTACACACAATTCTATGATCCAAAGTGTGAGGTGAGCACCTCCTGCGGGCTATGGGAAGGCTCCTGCAAATTTGGCAATGAGGGTAGATCATCCCAGGCCAGAATACATTAGGGTAGATCATCCCAGGCCGGAATACATTAGGGTAGATCATCTCAGGCCGGAATACATTAGGGTAGATCATCCCAGGCCGGAATACATTGTTAATGCCACATGGTCATCGGTGGCAATGATTCCTGATGCTGTTGGATGGGGACAAGAAGGGCAAGGGGCCACAATTTAGAATCCACACAGCAGATCAATGCAGATCAAAACATTATGGTTCAATGGGTAGAGCTCACTGGCATCTTTCTCCTACACTGTGTGGGTGGCTGGCTGGCTGATGCTATTAGCTTTTGAAGGATCTCATATAGCTTGAAAATAAAATTCACTTCCTCACAGAGTGACCCATTTATCCTGTCCCCTCACAGAGTGACCCATCCCTCCTGCCCCCTCACAGAGTGACCCATCCATCCTGTCCCCTCACAGAGTGACCCATCTATCCTACCCCCGCACAGTGACCCATCCATCCTGTCCCCTCACAGAGTGACCCATCCATCCTGCCCCTCACAGAGTGACCCATCCATCCTGTCCCCTCACAGAGTGACCCATCTATCCTGCCTCCACACAGAGTGACCCATCCATCCTGCCCCCTCAGAGTGACCCATCTCTCCTGCCCCCTCACAGAGTGACCCATCTATCCTGCCCCCACACAGAGTGACCAATCCATCCTGTCCCCTCACAGAGTGACCCATCCATCCTGTCCCCTCACAGAGTGACCCATCCATCCTGCCCCCTCACAGAATGACCCATCTATCCTGCCCCCTCACAGAATGACCCATCCACCATGATCCCTCACAGAGTGGCCTATCTATCCTGCCCCCACACAGAGTGACCAATCCATCCTGTCCCCTCACAGAGTGACCCATCCATCCTGCCCCCTCACAGAGTGACCCATCTCTCCTGCCCACTCACAGAGTGACCCATCCATCCTGCCCCCTCACAGAGTGACCCATCTATCCTGCCCCCACACAGAGTGACCCATCTATCCTGCTCCCACGCAGTGACCCATCCCTCCTGCCCACTCACAGAGTAACCCATCCATCCTGCCCCCTCACAGAGTAACCCATCTATCCTGCCCCCTCACAGAGTGACCCATCCACCATGACTCCTCACAGAGTGACCTATCTATCCTGCCCCCACACAGAGTGACCCATCCATCCTGCCCCCTCACAGAGTAACCCATCTATCCTGCCCCCTCACAGAGTGACCCATCCACCATGACTCCTCACAGAGTGACCTATCTATCCTGCCCCCACACAGAGTGACCCATCCATCCTGCCCCCTCACAGAGTGACCCATCTATCCTGCCCCCACACAGAGTGACCCATCCATCCTGCTCCCACGCAGTGACCCATCCCTCCTGCCCACTCACAGAGTGACCCATCCATCCTGCTCCCACACAGTGACCCATCCCTCCTGCCCACTCACAGAGTGACCCATCCATCCTGCCCACTCACAGTGACCTATCCCTCCTGCCCACTCACAGAGTGACCCATCCATCCTGCCCCCACACAGAGTGACCTGTTCATCCTGCCCCCTCACAGAGTGACCCATCCATCCTGACCCCACACAGAGTGACCTGTTCATCCTGCCCCCTCACAGAGTGACCCATCCATCCTGCCCCCACACAGAGTGACCTGTTCATCCTGCCCCCTCACAGAGTGACCCATCCATCCTGACCCCACACAGAGTGACCTGTTCATCCAGCCTCCTCACAGAGTGACCCATCCATCCTGCCCCCACACAGAGTGACCCATCCCTCCTGCCCACTCACAGAGTGACCCATCCATCCTGCCCCCACACAGAGTGACCTGTTCATCCTGCCCCCTCACAGAGTGACCCATCCATCCTGACCCCACACAGAGTGACCTGTTCATCCTGCCCCCTCACAGAGTGACCCATCCATCCTGACCCCACACAGAGTGACCTGTTCATCCTGCCCCCTCACAGAGTGACCCATCCATCCTGCCCCCACACAGAGTGACCTGTTCATCCTGCCCCCTCACAGAGTGACCCATCCATCCTGACCCTTCACAGCATGATGGCAGACATTTTCAGCTCCATTCTGCACTTTTATTTACCACGTGATGGAGGGAAACATCGGTTGCACCTCACAGAGTGCATCTGAAGCTCCACCTCTTTTCTGAGGTGAACCGTGACATATGCACATACACTTCTTGGTGACTCCATTGGCTTTGAACTCCTCATATTCCTGACCAACCCATCTATCTGTTTATCTGTCCACTTTATCCCCTCAGGCCCGGCTGGGCTTATCGAGACAACACGCCTGATATAGTCATGCACAGTTCCTTATTAAAGCCAGGATAATGCTGACAGTCATTGGACCCTCACCCCATGTTACCCCCTTCCCTTCTGTGCTCTATTGTCCCACCCTTTTATGTTGAATTGTCTGCCTTCACAACCATTGTCCTCTCTGCCTCCAACCCCCACAATTATATTTCCCTCTTACAGCAGTGGTGCTTGATAACCCCCTTTGACTTTAAGTCAACAGACTTCCCGGCTTGACTGTGACCCACCCCACTGACTGACCTAGACAGACGGTCCTGACTGGTGAGTGATCAGACCTCAGGCTGATCACTGTGCAGTTTTCTGTCTGACCTCTAGCAACTCCCCAGACTGGTTGCCCTTACCTACAGGACTTCTTGTGGACCACTCCCCAGACTGGAGATTTGGGGATAGCCTGAATTTGATCACCTCAAGCAATCAACTGACCATACCCAAGCCCTAGACTGACATTGGTGGCTACCCTTGACTTACCATGCCAAGTGACGCCTCCCACAACCCCCGCACCCCCCCCATCCCCCCTCCCCTGACTGAAGGGTGATTCCCTTGACTTGACTGAGGATTATTTGCCTTAGACTTGAGATGTGACTCCTTAACTGAAGAACATGCTTGATATGTATTCCACAGGCTTGTAGAGCTGGTGTGCAATTGCCATGATATGATGGTGGACAGTAACATGGCAAACCCATGGTCTGATCACTGCTGGTAAGCATGACAAGCTTTCTGGTTTGGCCTCCATGTTAAACAGCAAGGCAAGATGGAATTACTGTGAGTCTTTAGTTCTACCTGAGGGGGAAAAGGGTCAAGGGGAGGCAGAGATGCTGTGGGCATAGAAGCAGGCACAAACTGTCTGTGTGCCAAGAGAGCGAGATGTTCCCTGAGATGTTCCCAGCCCAAACAATGAGTAAGGTATCTGTCCCTGTGCGTAATATCTTAGCAGCAGCTTTGCTATGGAAGGTGCCAGTCTGCTCCATAATGCAGCACTGAAGTGCAGAAAATCAGTAGTAGACAGGGTGGTGAAGAAAGTGTTTGGTATGCTTGTCTTTATTGGTCAGTGCATTGAGTACAGGAGTTGAGAGAGCATGTTGTGGCTGTACAGGACATTGGTTAGGCCACTTTTGGAATACTGTACTCAGATCTGGTCCCCCTGATATAGGAAGGATTTGTGAAATTTGAAAAGAAAGTGAGGTCTGCAGATGCTGGAGATCAGAGCTGAAAATGTGTTGCTGGAAAAGCGCAGCAGGTCAGGCAGCATCCAGGGAACAGGAGAATCGACGTTTCGGGCATAAGCCCTTCTTCAGGAATCTGAAATGGAAATTGAAATTTGAAAAGATTCAGAAAAGATTTACAAAAATGCTTTCGGGCATGAAGGGTTTGTGCTATAGGGAGAAGCTGAATAGGCTGGGATTATTTTCCCTGGAGCATTGGAGGCTGAGGGGTGACCTTATAGAGGTTTATAAAATCATGAGAGGCATGGATAGGGTGAAGTGTCAAGGTCTTTTCCCCAGGGGAATCCAAAACTAGAGGGCATAGGTTTAATGATAGAGGGGAAAGATTTAAAAGGGACCTGAGAGGCAACTTTTTTTGTGCAGAGAGTGGTGTGTGTATGAAATAAACTGCCAGAGGAAGTAGTGGAGGTTGGTATAATTACAACATTTAAAAGGCACCTGGATGGGTATATGAATAGGAAGGGTTTAGAGGATTTGGACCAAATGCTGGCAAATGGGATTAGATTATCTGGTTGACATGGATGAGTTGGGCTGAAGGATTTGTTTCAGTGCTGTACAGCTCTATGACTCTATGACTCTAGCTTGAAGATGTGCCATGATGGTGCGATGGTGGCGATTCCTGTGGAGTACAGAGATGTGGGTTGCTGAAAAGCAAGCAGTGAGTTGGAGTTGCCAGGTAACTGCTCTGACTTCCATGTCAGGAATTGTCACCATCTAATTTCTGTGTGGTGGGTGGGAGAATGGGAATCTGAACAGCAATGAAGCCCACTATTAAAAATACCTCTGCCACTGTGGGAGGAACATTCCAAGTAATAATTCTATCACTTTCATTGAGGTCTTTAGCATCTCATCCACATGAGCATACAAATGAGGAACAGCAGTAAGCCATTCATCTCCTTGAGCCTGTTCCACCATTCAATAAGATCATGAATTATCTGATTTTAACCTTATTTGTCCATAACTGATAATCTTTCACCACACCCCCAGCTTAATAAATATGTGTAAAGACTCTGTTTCCATCAGCTTTTTAAGGAAGGAAATTCCAAAGATTCATGACTCTCTGAGAGAAATATTTTGCCAAATTTCTTTTATAAAAGGGGTGAGCCTTTAATTCTGAATAGTTTCCCCTAGTTCTAGAATCCTCCATCTTAGAAAAAATGCTCATCACATCTACCCTGTCGAAACTACTTATATGTTTTATATTGTATATATCTTACATGTTTCAATGAAGTCACCTCTCGCTGTACTAAACTCCAATAAATATAATGGATTCCTGATGAAGGGCTTTTGCCTGAAATGTCGATTTCCCTGCTCCTCGGATGCTGCCTGACCTGATGTGCTTTTCCAGCAATACACTCTGGACTCCAATGGATACAAGCCTAATCTGCCAAAACTTTCCTCAAAACAATAAATTTATTCGAGGTATTGGTTTAGCAAACCTTCTCAGAATTATGTCCAAAGCATTTACAGGCAAGTACCCGTGTTTGATTTCACCCTCGGGCAACTGTCTGTGTCGAGTTTGCACATTCTCCCTCTGTCTCTGTGGGTTTCCTCCGAGTGCTCCAGTTACCTCCCACAGTCCAAAGACATGCAGGCTAAGTGGATTAGCCATGGAAAATGCAGGGTTACAGGGATTTGGTTGGGGAGTGGGTCTAAGTGGGATGCTTTTCGGAGAGTCAGTGTGGACTTGATGGGCGAAAGGGCCTGCTTCCACACTATAGAGAATCTATGATCCTATTTTATGATCCTTCCATTAACAAGAGCTGAATAAACTAGAAATTTTAAAATAAATTAATATTACTTAAAAGCACTTGAAGTAAAAGCATGAAACATTGAAATTATACAATATGCCCAGAACATCTGAAAAGAGAAAAGTGAAGTCACTCTCTCAGATGCAGACACTAAGGTTAATATCATGAAGAGTGTATTCCTATGCAGATTTCCATTCAGGTGGAACACATCTCAGCAAAGTCAACTGCATGCTTCTCCAGAAATTTTCATTATATAAGAAATATGATCTTGTGAAATAAACTCTTGCTCTTTGAGTTCTGACCAATAGGGAGCGATTATAACTCCATTACTCTTTCCTTCAGCTCAAAATAAATCTCCCTTTTTCAGAAGCTCTTTATTTTTATTTTTATAATCTTTGTGAACAGTAGAATTGTGCTTCTTTATGATGATCAGTAGCTGACACATACCTCCGGAGGTATACGTTCTCTCTGTTTTTTTTAGCTATAGCAGTCACAAGATGTTTGAATCTAGAAAGATTGTGAGCTTCAGTAAATAATTCTTAACTGACTTTCTCTGAAATTTCTCTGGATGTTGAGTCTGTGCTTAAATTTACCTTTTTCGGATGTTACTGTATGGAAACAGTTAATTAGTAATGGGTACTGTATCGATTATTTGGTTAAGTTTTCCAATAGTTAACATTTTCTAAATTCCTCTTTCTTTGGTTTGTATTTTAAATACAGTGTTTAAATACATTGTGGTTTGCTAACATCGAGTAGTTTGACCAGTCACATCACATCCGGAACACACTTCACATCGACCTTTAAAATAAGAAAAGGTTAGGGTCTAGGCTACCTTCTTAAAATAACTTGAGGGGGTCTAGTCTAATCCATAACAAACATTCATTTGATAACCTAGTTAGTAATATTAGTTTGTACTTACATGCTTAGACCATAGGCTGTAAGAGCAGAAATAGACCATTCAGCCCACTCCACCTTTCAACCCAATCAAGACAGACCTAATCATTCTCAATACACTTACATGTCTTTTCCTCATAACACTTGATTACCTGAGTGATTACGGATCTGTCTATCTCATTCTTGAATATATCTAATGACACAGCCTTGACACTCTTTGAAGTAAAGAATTCCGCTGATTCGCTACTTTCTGAGAAAAGAAATTCCTCCTCATTTCTGTCTTAAATGTGCAACCCGATGTTCTGAGATTTTGCCCTGTGGTCCCAGATTCTCTCACAAAAGGAAATAACCAATCGACAGCTTCCTGTCAAGGCCCTTAAGTCTCCTGCCATTCTCCAACTCTAAACTTTTTAAAATAAGCCCTCCTTACCCTACCTCTCCTCATAAGAAGATCTCTCCAAACTCAGTGTCAGATTAGAAAACCTTCTCTAGACTGCCTCCAGTGCTCGGATCTGTTTAGATCAGGGGACCAGAACTGTTAACAGTATTTCAGCTGCGGTCTGACTAGTGTTTTAGCAAGACCTCCCCTTTTATATACTGCGGTCTCTTTGAAATAAAAGCAAATATTTCACATGCTTTCCCTATTACCCACTGAACATGTATGTTAACTTTTTTTGATTCATACGCCAGGACCCCTGAATTCCTCTGTGCTGCAGCTTTCTGCAATTATTCCCTAATTGAATAATATTCCACTCCTCTACTCTTCCTGTAAAAAGTACATAATCTCACATTTGGCACAACATATTCCATCTGACATTTTTTTGCTCATTCACTCAATCTGTCTATACCCTCTATAGACTCTTTGTGTTGTCCTCACTACTTGCCTTCCTACCTTTTTTGTCATCTGCAAACTTTGTTATATTATTCACATCTGTCATCAGTCATTAATATAGATTGCAAAAAGAATAGTATTGTTGGGATGTGAACGATTTTTCTAGTTAGCTGAGTTGACAAGACAGCTAGTTTGTGGTTCAGAATAATGCCTACAGCATAGGTTGGGATAGTTTTACAGTCCTCCTTCACACCCTACCAAAGTGAAATAAGCTCTGGTTCAATGACCTTTGAATAAACAAGGATGCTAGCTGTAAAGGCGAATAAAGCCAAATTTGCATTCAGGGGTGTAGAGTCCATTCTTTGATTGGAATTATAAATTTCATATCCCCACTACATTTTGATGCAAGTATCCTTTCTACTTAGATCTTAACTGGGGAATTGATTCTCAAATGCACAAATTCAGAAGTGATTCCTAACATTTGTTCAAGTTAGCAAAGATTACAATAACATAGGAACTAGAAGCATTTTCTTCAGCACAACCTGTGGTGTCCCTTTAAATACAGCTGTCATTTCACATGTTATCTGTCCCCATTCACGATCTCTTCTTTGTGAAGTACCTGATATAGGAAAGGTACTTTGTTTGGCTTAGAGGGAAGTAGAGTTTGATTTAAAGAGCATATTTAATGCAGTGTATAGGGAATACTGAACTGTTACAGATACCACCCTTTTGATGTGACGTTATCCTAAAACCTGCCTTCTCAAGTGGATGTGAAAGATCCCCTGTAATTATTATTATGAACAAGGTACATCCTCCTGCTTTCATGTCCCATGAAATATTTATCCCTCAACTCATATTTGTTTGTGAAACATTGCTGTGTGCACATTGATTGCCACAGTTCCTACATTACAATAATGACCAGTATTCCCTCTGATGTGCAACAACTTTGTGGAACTGAAATTAGGGGGACTGTCTTGAGCCGGAGGGCGGTGAATCTATGGAACTCATTTCAGCAGAAGGCTGTGGAGGCCAAGTCATTGGCTGTATTTAAGACAAAGATAGATAAGTTCTTGATTAGAAGGGGAAGAAGTGTTCAAGAGAGAAGGCATGAGAGTAGGGTTGAGAAACCTAGCAGCCTACCAATGGATCTGCAACAATTTCAGAAAATGCTGGAAAAGCATCACAGGTATGGCAGCATCTGAGGAGAGAGAAACAGAATTAATGTTTTGAGTCCAGCACGATATCTGTTCAGAGTCTGAATTCTGGAAGTGTCATAGTCAGACTCAAAGCATTAACTCTGTTTCTCTCTGCACAGATGTTGCCAGACTAGCAGAATTTCTCCTGCATTCTCTATTTTTTGTTCCAGATTTCCAGCATCTGCAGTATTTTGTTCTTAGGTACAATTTATTTATTTATTTATTTTCAATCCCAGGCTGAGGTCATTGCTGGCCAGGCTGTCATTTATTGCTGATCCCTAATTGCCCACATTGTTGTGGAGCTGGAGTCACATGCAGGCCAGGCCAGGTAATGATGGTAGTTGCCTTCCCTGAGCGATGTTAATGACCAGATGGGTTTTTCAACATTCGAGAATGGATTCGTGGTCATCATTAGACTCTTAAATCTAGATGTTTTTATTGAATTCAAATTCCATCATCTGCTGTGGCGGGATTAGAACCCAGACCCCCAGACCATCACCTGGGTCTCTGGATTAGCAGCGCAGTGATAATACCACTCGGCTGTCACTTCCCCTAAATTTAATCAATCACACCATCCCTATTTTCTGATGAAGCATAGATCTCTTGATGACTTCTCAGATACCACTGGCACCACCTCCAGCCACTGCATCTTCATCAATTGCTCCATTGGAAGGCCTTGTTTTGCTCTATTAGTATCATATAAAGTAAAATGGCCATTATCCTACCAGACCATTGGCTTACTCTCTTATTAGAGATTCTGGATTAGAGGTGCTGGAAAAGCACAGCGGTTCAGGCAGCATCCGAAGTATTCCTGATGAAGGGCTTTTGCCTGAAACGTTGGTTTTACTGCTCCTCGGATGCTGCCTGAACTGCTGTGCTTTTCCAGCACCTCTAATCCAGAATCTGGTTTCCAGCAGCTGCAGTCATTGTTTTTACCTCTCTTATTAGAGAGATAAGTAATGTGATTTAACCTGAGGGTCACTACACCTAAGGCATTGTATACAAGGTATCCAACCAACTAAGCCAACCAGCCCCATAACATCATAATAGTCATAGAATTATAGAAGGTTTACAGCTGACTGTGTTTGCTCCAGTTGAGAAATGAGTAACTCACCTTCCAGCATTTGGCCTGTAACCCTGCAGCCTACAGGCCTTCAGCTGTACATCGAAACATCTTTGAAATGTCCTGGAGGTTAAAAGAGGGAACCAGTGGAGATAGCCAACAGCTAAAATGGCGTCTTGAAAGGGTTGCAGAGGGGAACATTTAACCAGCTGTCAAACACCTGAGGGCACAGAGTTTCCTATCCAGGAACATTGATAGTTCATCTCCTGGAGCCCAGATAGCCAAGAGGACAGTATTGTGTGCCGTGTACACAAAGGCAGCTGAATACTTGGTGCAAGTTCCAGAATTTATTCTAGCTGCTAGCAGCCGTTGAGAAAATAATGCAATAACTTATTGAATTGAATTAAATTGAATTGAATTGTCTTTACTGTCATATGTATTCAAATGAGTACAATGAAAAGTTTATAAGTCGCCACTTCCATCTTCGGTACAGCTGTCGTACAGAAGCCAATCATTACCTACTGGACCCAGTTATGACCTACATGCTGACCATGTGAGTGATGTTCTCTGTAACTGCTGGGAGGAGGTTAGCAGTTTGTGTTCAGTCTCCATGCCTCAGGAACAACAACTTGTATTTAACTAACACCTGGATGCAGTAAACTGCCCCAATGTGTAGGAGAGGTGCATTATCAAATGTGAAGAAACTGACAGAAAGTCAATTTCAAGCACTTAAACACCTGATTCAAAAAATGAATATGAAGGCACTGCAGGTTAGCATTATACTACAATATGTTGCAATTACCTCCCAGCCAGAGGTGACATGGATGAGGGGACTAATTCTTTGTTCACAATCCTAGATTGTTGCTACAATATTTTAACAAAAAGACTGTACAATGAGATGGATTATTGAATCGTGTCCTATGGAACAAATGGTTTGGAAAAAGTCCAAATGTAGAGAATGATGAAAGAAAGCTAGGTTGCATCTGCACATACACAGAAGGATCTGCAGCATCAAGTATCTGCATTCCAGGAAGAAGAACATTAAGAAAGGACTTTGTTTTTTGCACAGTACAAACAGCGATCTCTTCTTGTGGATTTACATTGGAAAGAGGATGCAGCCTCACCCACCCACTTGAGGTTTTATTGGAATGTACCAAGTATGCAAGTCAGCATGTGTCACACCTCTATAAATATCACCTAAGGTGTGGATCCAGCCAAAGAGGAATCGGATGAATCAGTTCATTTGGCATTGTTGAAATATGGTTGTGGGTAAACATACTGTGCAGTGTGTTACTGAGCTACATACAGCAGGAAGGTCCGAGCCAAACCCACACAGGATGGCTACACAGACATTGTGATTGATTTTTACATTTCCAAGCTAAGGAAGACAAAAATCAGGAGTTATTTCTCAAGTTACTCACAATCCAACAATCCTATCAGAAAGAATACTTGTAAGTATAGGGCCAGGCTTGGCTGTGACGCCTCCACAGTCAATTAACCCTCTGACTCTCATTCGCTGGAATGTTGCATGATGAATGGTTATGAGGATAAAATACTGAAGGGTGGTTGAGGCAGCCAGAATGCATACTCCAAGTCAGGAGTGAAGGTAGCATGAGACAATGGAAATGCCCAAAATCACCTAGTAGGAACAGACAGGAAAATGAAGGTGAGTCAGCACAAGCAGTTCCTATGCAGCTCCAGCACATTACTGCATGTGTGAAACAAGTCTTAACCAGTATCAACACAGTACCATGGCCACTAAGAGGAGCTGCAATTGCTACAGCACCTTTAGTATTTTCTTACAGTTCAACAAACAAGCTTAGCAGAATTGATCCAAGTGGTTAAAGAAAAGATTGCATGACAGGATGAGCCAGAGATGAAACTTGGTTGGGGAACAATGAGCTGTTAACATGGTCACGGGTCTTTTTGATAACCATTTGGTCAATCATTCTTTAGCTGGATTAATTTTCCTAAAATCATGAGTGTGTTCCTCAAGTTTTTTTTCAGAAAAGCCCATAATTACAATATGTCACTACTAAAATCAACACATATTTAATTGTTTCACATTTCATGAACTATAAAACACATTTTCCTTTCTAATTGTAAGATTTTTTTTCCCTGTAAAGCAAAGTGGATAGAAAATAATGCTATAAAGTCGAGCAGTTACCAGGCGCAGGTTACTATGGTTACAGCTACATTCACAGGTACTGAGCATTAGCAAAGAGTTTGAACCTTTTTGAACTCCAATATCTCATGATAAAACGGCTCCAGTGCAGTTGCACACTGAGTGAATTCCATGGGGATTTTTTTTATTGTCACGAGCTGAGCCAACATTAACCTGGATCCCACTCCCAACCTGTCGACCAGTATTGTGTTGGGGGCTCTTTGCATAACCCCAGAAACAGGTAGAACCTCAGAAAGGTATTCATGTTAAAGTCTTTTATTAATAGGATCACCATGGTGGCTGCATCTGAAACAGCAGACGTTCCATTGGCTGGACCCATCCAGTAACAGAAGGCAGGGTCAGAACTAGAAACTGAAAGCACAATGTAAAGGGGCAAGAAGCTGCAAGTTTGGATGAGGTAGAAGAGTAGCAGTACATTCAGAAACCAGAAGTTGCAGTAAAAGGGTCTGTGAAAGACCACAAACACAGAGGTCAACAGCTCACAGGCACTATTACCTTACCCAGAAGCTCCTAAACTCAGAATAACTTACTCTCAGTTTCCAACATCGGTGCATAAGGACATTGTGTGCCTCCAGGGTTGCTGGACTTGATTAACAGTAGCGAGGTGATTAGGTGAGGGTGGAAGTGGTCAATGACAAACAGGTCTTCCACATGCTTCCAGAATATCAGTATTTCCTTTCTGATTGGTTTCCCACCACAAAAGTCAACCTCACAGAAGGGTCAAAGCCTTACCTCCAATAATATTTAAATGGTGGGAATTTGGGAACCAAGAGGGAACATTCCCTAACCTACGAACAGTGTTTCAGCTTAAACCCAGTTCTCTGAGAAACCTAGCTGGCCAATGTTAAATAGTAAAGCATGTTAAGTCTGAGGTAGCAGGTCTCATTAACCAGGCCATCCTGCTTCTTGGCTTCTCCTACTCCCTGGTCCGACTTCTTTTAAGTCAGTGTTTGGAAGGAAGCTGGGATCACATTTGAGATTTTTGAAATATTAATCTCTGACCTGACCCCAACCCATCTATTGTGCCATTATAGTTTAAAATTTACCCAACTTACACTGCAGTCTCCTGAAACAATAACTACAACTGCCTAGCCCAGTGGACTAATGCGAGTGAATGGCACACAGTCTTTTGGCCTTGCTAGGTTCCAGATGATGATACCTATCATATTAGTGACATGGTGGCTCAGTGGTTAGCACTACTGCCTCACAACACCAGGGACCTGGATTTGATTCCTGACTCGGCAACTGTCTGTGTGGAGTTTGCACATTCTCCCTGTGTCTGTGTGGGTCCCCTCTGGGTGGCTCTGGTTTCCTCCCACAATCCAAAGATGTGCAAGCCAAGTGAATTGGCCATGCTACATTGCCCATAGTGTTAGTGCATTAAGTCAGGGGTAAAGGTAGGGTAGGGGAATGGGTCTGGGTGGGTTACTCTACAGAGGGATGGTGTGGACTTGTTGGGCCAAATAGCCTGTTTCCATATTATAGGGAATCTAATCTAGTTAAGATGTTCGCCATGCTGCAATCAAACAGGTCAAATACTCTCACTGCTAAAGACTGACCATTTTATATCATTCCGCATGAATGCCAACAATTCACAGAAGAGGACTGGAGGTGTGCTGCTAACCCACAGGATCAGGCTGTGATTGACTGCACCCACATAGTCATCAGGGCACCGCCCAATGAGCCAGTCACCTCTTCATTCAGAGAAGACTCACTCCAATAATGTTAGCTGCTGAGTCATCACTGTCAGTGAGTCATAAACTTTCTTTACAGTTGTCATGACACCTGGAGATTGGAGCAGTCTCTCATCCTCCCTTTCTTTGAATGAAGACAGCAAATCAGAGGTTGGTTGCTTGAATAGAAAGGGATTTAACCCTTGGCATCCCAATGAAAGCTGGTGATTGTGTGTGTGTCATGAGAGCTATCAGTGAGCAAGGCCCTGAGCCTTGTCTCTATGGCACATAAGTGGGGCCTACCAGCACTGATTCTGGTCATCTTCTGCATTCTGCAAATTGTTATCATGCACATTGGGCCTCCACCTTCAAACTTCTGCCATTTCATGAGGAAATTTCCAACAAGAAGGAACTGAAACAGAAGCTGACTGAAGACTACATTGTCTGCAGTGAGAACACTTCAGCGACAACTGGTTAACCATTTAATCAGTTCAGGTAGGTAAAAACAATGACTGCAGATGCCGGAAACCAGATTCTGGATTAGTGGTGCTGGAAAAGCACAGCAGTTCAGGCAGCATCCGAGGAGCAGTAAAATCGACGTTTCGGGCAAAAGCCCTTCATCAGGAATAAATCAGTTCAGCTGATCCAGGCCCTGCCAGCTATATAATTAACAGAATTAAATATCATCTCTTCTTCTAACCTCTGATAAAGTACATCCAAACGTCGTGGGCGGCACGGTGGCACAGTGGTTAGCACTGCTGCCTCACAGCGCCTGAGACCTGGGTTCAATTCCTGCCTCAGGCGACTGATTGTGTGGAGTTTGCACGTTCTCCCCGTGTCTGCGTGGGTTTCCTCCGGGTGCTCCGGTTTCCTCCCACAGTCCAAAGATGTGCAGGGTCAGGTGAATTGGCCATGCTAAATTGCCCGTTGTGTTAGGTAAGGGGTAAATGTAGGGGTATGGGTGGGTTTCGCTTCGGCGGGTCGGTGTGGACTTGTTGGGCCGAAGGGCCTGTTTCCACACTGTAATATAATCTAATCTAATCTAATATCTGATCCACATTGATATAGGTCAGTTGCACAAAGGGATTGACTGCATAGTCCAAAGACATGACTACATGCCCAATATTACATAAAGTGGTTAATGCCTTATACAAGAACACCATATAAGTCATCAGATGAGTCTAAACAGAGGGAGAGGGGTGACAATTGACGTGACATGGCTGGTAAGTTCACAATGTCAGCCTGCTGCCTCCTGGTTGTTAACACTGTCTTGCCATCTGAGAGAGAGAGGATTAGCCTGAGGGCCTTTGCCTGTTCCATACTGCTGTGTTCCTGAATCTAGGAGCCAGTGACTGAGGCATCTTATAATGGTGCAAGGACATTTTAAAATGACACCAAATCTGCTGGAAATTCCAGGTTGCAATAAATTTGTGATCATTAGAAATGTGAATGGCTAATCAAAGAAATTCATCTGGGAGCTCGCCTTTAAAATCGCTCAGGCCTCGAACTGGTGACACAGACCAATAGCTCAAAGGCCTTGACTGTCACTTTCTCGAAAACTGCCCAATAGAATCTACCCTTATCTCTCACGAGCTAATTAATTTATCTCAGTCCATTAGATTGTACAGTATGTACAGTATTTCCTTTTGTGGCTTGTTTCAATCAAGCTAATTTCTTCACACAAAAAAGCAAGTATTAAAAGGAAAAAGGGAGCTTTAGTGATGATAGATCCATGTTCAGTAGCAACTGCATTTCTCTGAAATTAGAATTGTCATTTGTTTTGAATATACAAAGCAAGGTAGCTGTTGCTTTAAGTGGAGGCTCATCAAAGCTGGACTGCCTAAATTCATAGAGGCAACACCCATCTGTACACAATTGAATGAGATTACATACTTTTCTATAAATAACACTACAAAGTAAGATAAAGTTAAACAGTATACTTTGGTGAAGTTCCAAATGCCATTTGTGTCAGAGAATAATTTTTTATTAATAATGTTAGAGGCTTTAACATATTTATATGTCACTAGTCAACTCACAGGTGTGTCGTTTTGGTGACTAATATAAGTGATAATGCCTGTCAGACAAAGGAGATACTGTACTTGCTCAAAAAAAGATCTTCTTAAATGGACATTACTGACCACACTATGTATGATCTGAAGTAAAAGGAAAAATGTTGGAAATAATTAGCATTGTTGGAGAGAGAAAGAAAATTAATGTTTAAAGACTATGATCAAAGGTACTTTCCATCCTTGTCTTTAATTTTCAGGATTTAGTATGGAGTTGGTCTGATGACAGTGTCATGCTTAACTGTTAATTGATCTCTAAGCTAACATATCCAATATTGTGCATTATTCAATTACTTTCTATCGATTTTTAAATAACTCAACGGTGGTTTACAATTAAACATATCGACCTCAAAATCCTTTCATTTCGGAGGGTGTGTGTTGGCAATGCAAGTCCAGCAATTAGGAATATAGAGTTATACTTCACGCACTGGCATAATCTCTGCTGAGTTTCAGGACAGTGTGAAGAAATGTCTATTTCAGCCGTGGATTGAGGTCACGAAATATGCAGCATCTGTAAAAGAAGTGTCTTTTAATCCTAAAAAAATTAAATAATCCTCAAAATACTGTATTTGTAGAAGGTTAACAAGGCATTGTAATATTCATTCCTGAAGAAGGGCTTATGCCCGAAACGTCGATTCTCCCGTTCCCTGGATGCTGCCTGACCTGCTGCGCTTTTCCAGCAACACATTTTCAGTTCTGATCTCCAGCATCTGCAGACCTCACTTTCTCCCCATTGTAATACACAATAAATAGTCGAATATTGAGTAGTGTAGAGGAACAGTGATCATGAACGTGGCTGCACAGGTGGATCAGGTAGTGAAGAAGGTATACAGGATACTTGCATCTTTCAGCCAAGACTAGAGTATAAGAGCAAAAAGGTTCCACTGAAACTGTGTAAAACATTTGTCAGGCTAAAGCAGGGGTATTATATGCAACTCAGGTCACCACACTGTAGTAAAAAGATGTGATTTCACCTAAGAGAATACAGTGAAAGCTCTGCATTAGAGAACTTTAAACTTTGCATAAAGATTGGATAGCCTCATATTGTTTGCTTCTGAACCGAGGAGTCCAAAAGCATTGAAGATAGAAGCAGGAGTTGGCCATTCAATATGATCATGGCTGATCATTGAGCTCAGCACCCTGTTCATGCCCCTGTAAAGGGGAGACATAATGAAATGCGCAAAGTGAAGAGGGACCTGGATAGACTGGACAGGAGATTTATGCTTCATCTGGTGCAGAACTTCAATAGTCCTAGTAATTTTCTGGATTGTTGTTCAGCATTCAGCAGACCAGGTTCCTCTGGGACATTCCAGCAGCGATATTGTTGAAGCATCCCATTGGGCTGCTCAATCATATTTATATGGCAACATACAGGCATTATGCGAGTGTGTGCATGGGTTACACACTGGATTCCTTAGCCATATTATCAACAGATAACCTTATCAGCAGTAGCCATCCTCTGATTTGTCACGGTGGCTCAAATGTAGTCTGCCCTTACTTGTGCTGAGATACCTGACATTGAGCTGCTTGTTTTGTGTATGAGTGTGAAACACCTTTCAATTTTATTTATGGCCTAGAGAATGAAATGTCTTCAGCTGCTTTGGAGCATAGAGCATCAGGGACCTATTTTGTGCATCTGTGGATGGCAAACAGCAAGATGTTGCAAATATTATACATTCCAGCCTGGTAGGAACCACATGAATGTTATGCTCGTGTTCATCTTCAAAGCCACCAACAATGTAGTATTTCTACTGCTTGGAGGTTGCAGTTGTGGCTGCAGCAGCTTCCAGACTTCAGTGAGAGTTTCTACAGTGACCAGAACATTTCAGAAACTTTGATTCCTGTTCAGACTCAAATGGACGAATTTCTTTTTCCACAACCAGCATGGATATGGGGTCCTCTTGAGTGCCTTTCTCCCCCCTCCTCCCCATCTTGATCCTCTCTCCTCCAGCAGCTCTGTGTCACCTCTGTTCATTCTCCTTGTCGTGTTGAAGGCAAAGTGCAGAAAGCAAGCTACTTCAAACAGGTCCATAAGTGGTCAGTGCAGAATCTTTGAAATTAGGACAAAGGTCTTCAGCATATGTCATACCAATCCCAGCATTGGACTCCAGTCCTTTGGCATGAGAAGTAGGAGTCTGGGCTGAATAGAAGGAGTTGTATCATTGGGAAGCTGAAGGCAATGCTTTAGCAAACACTAGCATTGTTTTGGAGGATAGATTAGTAGACCATCGCAACACCCTGCAATCCGCTTTGAATAAGACTATCCAGAGTGATGGTGGGAACAAGCTGTGCAGCCACTGCAAGGTGCAGTGTTCCTTCATCATCACTGCATTCCTGTTTTTTCTACTGTTTCTGTTCTACCGCAGGTTATAGTTCTTCAGTATCTGAAACATTGAAAGGCAGAGGGTAGTATCATGGTGAGGGAAAGCAAGAGGCGGGTGCATACACTATTTATAGAATTGAACTCAAGAGTTTGTGGAATGTGGGAAAAGAAAGGTCAGGAATAAAGATACCACCACCTCCAATAATTTCACTGGCCATTGTCTCAATTAAAGTCACTCTAATCATGACCAGCACCATCTTTTCCTTTGGGGTAAGAAGACGCAGCCTTTTCTGACCCCCAGCAGTTAGCACTTGCTACTTCCAGTGTGCCACCTTGTCCAACAAGAGAGAAGAAATATGCTGATGAGAGTAGCACAGTGTATTGGGGGGATATGCCTGTTGAATTGAATAGCTGACAGTGTGCAAATTGTGAGATGTGAGTGTGAGGTTTAGGGCAGTAGTGTGTTTGTGAGCAAGGTGAAGAAAGGCTCTGAAGTATCAGTCATGGATGATAGAGATTGTTGGATCTGGGTGAAAACGAGTTGTGTTTTGACCAGTGTGCCAACCTGTTTCTTAATTGTTCTTGGGATGTGGACGTCACAGCCCAAGGGAACGTCAGTATTTATTACCCATCCCTAATTACCCTTCGGAAGATGATGGTGAGCCATTTGCCTGAACCGTTTGGTCTAGGTGCACCAACAGTCCTATGAGGAAGTGAGTTCCCGGATTTAGACTCAGTGTCAGTCATCAGAAGGTAATACAGTCAAAATAGTGTGTGACTTGGAGGAGAACTTACAAGTTGTACTGTTCCATGCATTTGCTGCTCTTGTCCTGTTATGTGCAAGTGGTTGAAGTTGTTGGCCGTGCTGTGAAATGAGCTGTGGGAAGTTGCACCAGTGCTTTTGTACATGGTAGACTCTGCAGTGATTGTGTGCTATTGAGAGACAGACACACACAGTGTTCAAGTTGATGGGTTGGATGCCAATCAAGCAGGCTGCTTTGTCAAGTTTCTTAAAGGTTGTTGGAGCTGCACTCATGTGGGCAATTGAAGAGTATTTCATTACACTCCCGATTCATGCCTTGTAGATGGTAGACAGGCTTTAGGAAGTTGAGAAGTGAGTCACGTGTTGTGGTATTCTTAACCTCTGATCTATCTTGCAATCACCGTATATTTTTGACTTGTCCAGTTCAGTTTCTAGTCAATGACAATCCCCAGGATGTGGATAGAGAGGCAATTGGTAGACTTGAAGATAAATTCACTGAGCTTTATACCTCCTAAACTCACAGAACTTTTTGTAACATTGCATATAGAGTCTTGGGGTTGACTCCTGGCATTGATGTTGCAGCTATCTGCTCCCAATTAATTTCCACAACTTGAAGTTCTCCTGAACCCCTGTGCACCATGGACACTCATTGATGTTAGGGTTAATCTTTAGACCCTCTATCTACCCTGTTGCATCATAATTTTGTCTTCCTCCTGCTGACACTGTCTTTTGCAACCAATATTAGTAACTCCACCAATTGAGTGCCCTTCCCCTTAAGAACACACAGACTGGGATTTTTTAGCAGTGCAGCTTGTAATGATAGTGTCACGTAAATTCTTCCAGCCCAACACAGCTTGAGAAGGTAACAGTTCCTGGGGATCTAAAAGCTGAAAGGCACAAGGGTACATTATGAGGAGGGAAAACAAGAGCTGGGTGGTTATACCATTTGTAACATTTAACTCAAGAGTGTGTTCTATGTGAGAGAAGCAAGATTAGGGATGGGAATACCATCACCCTTAATGACTTCATCCTTGACACTTGCCACTGTCTAAGTTAAGTCTCCTGCTTATGTGTGCAGCTATTCAATAGCCACTTGACATTGGCTGCACCAAGTACGTATGTCATCAGTATCGGAAGCAATGGATGAGGGTTCCTTACTTGTTTTGGTACTGATAACCATTTTTGAGCTCTGTCCAACTCTGGGCCTCATTCTGTTCAGGCTGTTAGTGATTGCTCATGGCCTGATGAGTTTAAAAAGGGCAATAGTTTTTGCTTCAAGCACTATATCTGGTAATGCATTAAACATTCCGCTGACTTCTGCATATCAAAGGGCTTCTCTCTTATGTTTCATTACATGAGGCTTTCTTATTGAAGAACTCTTAATTATTGGAAGCAGTTAGTTTCTAATAATTTTGTACCAATGCTTCAGAATTCTAAATATAGAACATAGAACATAGAACATAGAACAGTACAGCACAGAACAGGCCCTTCAGCCCACGATGTTGTGCCGACCACTGATCCTCATGTATGCACCCTCAAATTTCTGTGACCATATGCATGTCCAGGAGTCTCTTAAATGTCCCCAATGACCCTGCCTCCACAACTGCTGCTGGCAACGCATTCCATGCTCTCACAACTCTCTGTGTAAAGAACCCGCCTCTGACATCCCCTCTATACTTTCCTCCGACCAGCTTAAAACTATGACCCCTCGTGTCATTTCTGCCCTGGGAAATAGTCTCTGACTATCGACTCTATCCATGCCTCTCATTATCTTGTATACCTCAATTAGGTCCCCTCTCCTCCTCCTTTTCTCCAATGAAAAAAGTCCGAGCTCAGTCAACCTCTCTTCATAAGATAAGCCCTCCAGTCCAGGCAGCATCCTGGTAAACCTCCTCTGAACCCTCTCCAAAACATCCACATCTTTCCTATAATAGGGCGACCAGAACTGGATGCAGTATTCCAAGTGCGGCCTAACCAAAGTTTTATAGAGCTGCAACAAGATCTCTCAGCTCTTAAACTCAATCCCCCTGTTAATGAAAGCCAAAACACTATATGCTTTCTTAACAACTCTGTCCACTTGGGTGGCCATTTTAAGGGATCTATGTACCTGCACACCAAGATCCCTCTGTTCCTCCACACTGCCAAGAATCCTATCCTTAATCCTGTACTCAGCTTTCAAATTCAACCTTCCAAAATGCATCACCTCACATTTATCCAAGTTGAACTCCATCTGCCACCTGTCAGCCCATCTCTGCATCCTGTCAATGTCCCGTTGCAGCCTACAACAGCCCTCTATACTGTCAACGACACCTCGAACCTTTGTGTCCTCTGCAAACTTGCTAACTTCAATCCCCTCATCAAAGTCATTAATAAAAATTACAAACAGTAGAGGCCCAAGGACAGAGCCCTGTGGAACACCACTCACTACAGACTTCCAGGCAGAATATTTTCCTTCTACTACCACTTGCTGTCTTCTGTTGGCCAGCCAATTCTGTATCCAGACAGCTAGGTTCCCCTGTATCCCCTTCCTCCTGACCTTCTGAATGAGCCTACCTAGGGAACCTTATCAAATGCCTTGCTGAAGTCCATATACGCCACATCCACAGCTCGACCCTCATCAACTTTTCTAGTCACATCCTCAAAGAACTCGATAAGATTTGTGAGGCATGACCTGCCCCTCACAAAGCCGTGTTGACTGCATTTAATCAAGCCATGCTCTTCCAGATGGTCATAAATGCTATCCCTCAGAATCCTTTCTAAAACCTTGCAGACAACAGACGTGAGACTTACTGGTCTGTAATTGTTGGAAATTTCCCTATTTCCTTTCTTGAAGAGAGGAATTACATTTGCCTCTCTCCAGTCCTCAGGTACGACTCCAGTGGAGAGTGAGGATGCAAAGATCTTTGCAAGTGGCGAAGCAATTGCATTTTTCATTTCCCAAAGCAGCCGAGGACAAATCTGATCCAGGCCTGGCGACTTGTCAATCTTAATGTTTGTCAAAATTTTCAGCTCATCAGCTTCCTCTATCTCTATCCATTCCAGCTTGCACACCTGCTCTTCAAAGGCTTCATTCACTACAAAGTTTGTTTCTTTTGTAAAGACAGAAGCAAAAAACTCATTTAGGGTTTCCCCTACCTCCTCAGACTCCACACACAAGTTCCCTATGCTATCCCTGATCGGCCCTACTCTTTCTTTGACCATTCTCTTATTCCTCACATAAGTGTACAATGCCATTGTGTTCTCCCTAATCCGTTCTGCCAAGCCTTTCTTGTGCCCCCTCCTGGCTCTCCTCAGACCATTTTTGAGCTCCTTCCTCGCCTGCCTGTAATCCTCTAGAGCTGAGCAAGACTCTAGCTTCCTCCACCTTATGTAAGCTACTTTCTTACTTTTGACGAGAAGCTCCACCACTTTCGTCATCCAAGGTTCCTTTATCTTACCCCTTCTTGCCTGTCTTAGAGGGACATATTTATTCATCACTCGCAACAACTGTTCCTTAAACAGTCTTCACATGTCTATAGTGCCTTTACCATGGAACAATTGCTCCCAGCCTATGCTTCCTAACTCATATCTAATCGCATCATAGTTTCCTCTTCCCCAATTAAATATCCTCCCATTTTGCCTAATCCTCTCCTTCTCCATAGCTATGTAGAATGTGAGACAATTGTGGTCACTATCACCAAAATGCTCTCCCACCACAAGATCTGACACCTGCCCTGGCTCGTTTCCGATCACCGTCTAGAATGGCCTCTCCCCTCGTCGGCCTGTGAACGTACTGAGTTAGGAAACCCTCCTGAACACACCTTACAAAAACAGCTCCATTCAAATCTTCTGCTCGAAGGAGGTTCCAATCAATATTGGGAAAGTTAAAGTCACCCATTACAACAGCCCTACTACCTCCACACTTTTCCAAAATCTGCCGACCTATGCTTTCTTCCATCTCACTGCTGCTATTGGGGGGGGCCTGTAGTAAACCCCTAACGAGGTGACTGCTCCCTTGCTGTTCCTAATTTCCACCCATACTGACTCAGTAGGCAGATCTTCCTTGGCAATGGAAGCTTCTGTAGCTGTGATACCCTCTCTGATTAGTAGTGCTACACCCCCTCCTCTTTTTTCCCCCCTCCCTATTCTTTTTAAATGTTCTAAACCCTGGAATATCCAGCAACCATTCCTGCCCCTGAGAAACCCATGTCTCTGTTATGGCCACAACATCATAGCACCAGGTACTGATCCATGCTCTAAGTTCATCACTTTTATTCCTTTATCAAATCATTTTTCTGTTCTAACAAAAGTAGTTTAAAAAAACCTTGCTGGCCCACTGATGTGCTTCAGGCAAGAGAAGCTGCCAAAGTGGTACTGTTTTATATCTAACTGCAAGTGTTAATCTACCCAGTAAAAAAAATCTAGCAATATGGGACAACAATCTGTGCTTTAACCTCATGCTGTGCTGGAAGTTACTTACCACCAGTTATAATGTTTGTGCAGATAAACATATCACAGAGTGAAACTTCAGAAGAAAACAACATTGATTAAAGGAAGAATTCACCGATTAATATTTACAGTTTCAGAGGACAATGATTGCAATGGAAATATTATTACTTGAAACGATTCACACACAATCATTGATAAAATAACACCAACTAAATTATATTGACTAAAGAACACTTTTACCATACGGTAGCAATTTCAAACAGAATAAACACATTTGTTTCATGATATCAAAACAAAAAGTATTGGCGAAACTCAACAGGTTAAGCAGCATCTGTGAGGAGAGAAACAGATAGGGATGTCAATGACATGGAATCTGATAGGGATGTCAATGACATGGACTACTGTGAGATTTCTGGCAGAATAGTATGAGACATCTGGCAAGACCTATCTTTGATGTGGTGGTGCCAGTGTTGGACTGGGGTGGATAAAGTTAAAAATCACACAACACCAAGTTATAGCCCAACAGGTTTATTTGGAAGCACTAGCTTTCAGAGTGCTGCTCCTTCATCAGGTAGCTGTACAGCAGGATCATAAGACACAGAATTTATAGCAAAAGATTACAGTGTCATGCAACTGAAATGATATATTCAACAAGCCTAGATTGTTGTAAAGTCTTTCATCTTTTAGAGTGGGGTTTCAGGTTTCAGTTCATTAATATGTAAATCCCAGAACTTCTTTCAAATCACATTCCCGAGATAACTTAAGGTTTGATAAAAAAAAGGTGACACCTCGGCTCAGTCAATGCATTAAAGGTGTGAGGTTAGAGCCTGGCTGTATCCCAATCTTGAATCAGACTGGTTCTATTTCCAAAGTAGGAATTTATAAAATGTTAGATGGTTTGACTGCCTGCAGATTGTGTGCTTTTTGAGCAAAATAGAATGTATCTGCGAATACAAATCTGCAAATGCAAATTCACCCCATCAACATATATATGTGTGCGTGCATGCGTGTGTGTGAGTGTGTGCATGAGACAGCGTGTGTTTTCGTGCGTGTGTGCTTGGTGGAGTGTGTATGTTAGTGTGATAGAGTATAAGTCTGTGAGAGGGTGTGTGCGTGTGGGGGTGTATATGTGTGTGTGTGTATGAGACAGAGCATGTGTTTGACAGAGGGTCTGTGGGAGTTTGTGAGAGTGTGTGTGTGTGTGTGTGTGTGTGTGTGTGTGTGTGTGTGTGTGTGTGTGTGTGTGTGTGTGTGTGTGTGTGTGTGTGTGTGTGTGTGTGTGTGTGTGTGTGTTTAGTGGGGTCACCTGTTGAGTGACATGAACCCAAGGTCCCGGTTGAGGCCATCCTTATGGGTACCGAACTTGGCTATCAGCCTCTGCTCAGCCACTCTGTGTTGCTTGGAGGATGATCACCTGAAGTTCTGAGGCCAAATTTCCCTGATTGCTGAAGTTTTCCCTGTCTGGGAAGGAACATCTCTGTCTGGCGATTGTTGCGTAGTGTCCATTCGTCCGTTGTTGTAGTGTCTGCATGGTCTCGTCAATGTACCAGGCCTCAATGCATCCTTGCCTGCAGCATATGAGATATATAACATTGGTCGAGTCACATGAGTACCTGCTACACACACAGTGGGAGATGTCCCCATGTGTAATGGTGACATCCATGTCGACACAGACACGTCTTGCAGTGGATGCCATGACTGGGTTGTCTAGTGTTGTGGTCAATGTTGTCCTGAAGGCTGACAGTTTGCTGCGATCGGTGGTCTGTTTCAGGCTTGGTAGTTGTTTAAAGATGAGAAGTAGAGGCGTAGGGAAGGTCTTGGCAAGGTGGTCATCCTCATTGATAATGTGTTGCAGCATACGAAGAACATGGCGTAATTTCTCCGCTCCCGGGAAGTACTGGGCAACGAAGGGTACTGCATCGGTTGCATCCCCATCTGTCTCCTGAGGAAGTCATTACGGTTTCTCACTGTGGCGTGTCGAAACTGGCAATCAATGAGTTGAGCATCACACCCTGTTCTTATGCGGTCATCCTTGAGCACCTTCAGGAGTCAGTTGTGATCAGGGACATTCGGCTTCAGACCTTCGGGTGACCATCCTCCAAGGTGGGCTTCGGACACACAACACAGAGTGGCCGAGCAGAGGCTGATAGCCAAGTTCGGTACCCATGGGGATGGCCTCAACTGGGACCTTGGGTTCATGTCACACTACAGGTGACCCCACCACACACACACACTCACACCCACACACACACTCTCTCACAGGCTTACACTCCATCACACTCACACACACACACACACACACTCTACCAAGCACGCACACGCGCAAACACACAATGTCTCACACGCACCCACATGTGCACACTCACATGCACACACACATATAGGTCTATGGGGTGAATTTACATTAGCAGAATTGTATTTGCAGATACATCCTATTTTGCTCAAAAAGCACACAATCATCAGGCAGCCAATGCAGGCAGTCAATCCATGTAATATTTTATAAATTCCCCTTTGGAAATAGAACCAGTCTGGTTCATGATTGGGATACAGCCAGATTTTAACCTCACACCTTTAAAGCATTGTCTGAGCTGAGGTGTCATCTTTTTTTAATAAAACCTTAAGTTATCTGGAGAATGTGACTTAAAAGAAGTTCTGGGAATTACAAATTAATAAAACAAAACCTGCAACCATTCTAAAAGATGAAAGACTTTACAACAATTTAGGTTTGTTCAGTATATCATTTCAGTTGCATGACACTGTAATCTTTTGCTATAAATTCTGTGTCTTATGATCCTGCTCCACGGCTACCTGATGAAGGAGCAGTGATCTGAAAGCTAGTGCTTCCAAAAAAAGGCCGATGATGACATCAGGAGCTACTCTCTGCATAGAGTCACAGAGGTGTCTTTTATCCATTTTCCGGACAGTGAGGTGAGTTACCAGTTAAGAGGGATTGTTGCTTGTCAACTTTCTAACTGCACAATGCTCTTGATTAATATTCAGCTTCCTTTCTGACCAACTGTGCTGAACAAACTAGATGCTTCAAATTCTCAATATGAAATCAGACCAGGTACCTGGTGCCTTTAGTTTACCACAACTGCAAATAGCTTCCATGTCATCCTGCAGAAAGCAGCAAGGCACAATTCATGGGCAACAGCCACATGCACCCCTCATCCAGATTTGCCAACCCCTCACGATCCTCATGATACCTCTCCAATCTGGTTGCAATGTGCTCAGGAAGCACAGACATGCATTGGAGCACACACTGCAACCAGCACTGAAAGGCTACAGCAAGGACATGTTGCACACAGAGGCGGGGACCCAGCCACTGTGTGGGCATCAGGAAGTTGTAATGTCAAGCCTCAGGGAGGACAGTTGGAGGTGAAGTTCAGGCAGGAATAGGAGGACAATGGAGAGAAGGAAGTTTTTCTTGTACCTGAAAAAGCCCAGCTATGTCAGGCCAGGCAGGATCTGATTGAATGTGCTTCCAGTATATGACAGCTGGCTACAACAGGCCATTGTTACATTGTTGGTGCTCATGATACCTTGTGAGGGCAAACTAAAGTCTCTGTTCATTTTGTTCATGTTCACTTTTATAAGTTGTAAATAAAAGTTCATGTTTAGAATTGTTCAATTACCTGTTTGTGTATAATTTTCCCTGCTGGATAATGACAAGATGTGGGTCTACAGTGGGCATTGGAATAGAGTAGTGATGACGGGGAGAGGGTGTTTTGATGGAATGTAAGTAAGGGCAGGGAAACTGTTTGACCTTGTTAAACAGTAACGAGATTGAGAGAAGGGGGCTGTATGTGCAAGGGAGTGGCCGCCATGCTGGGTGTGGCTTTGCTGCTGTGGTGCCATTACATTGCCGGTGAGGTGCAACACCAGATTACCAATGCTTGTCTGGGCACACATTGGCATTTTAAGATGAGTACAGGCACCAGAGATGCTGGTCTTTCAGCAGAAATCTGTCGAGTGACTAGTTGTTTCAGGAACTGTGTGTGGTAAGATGGGGTCAAAATCAGAGGAGCAGAACTCCAGTGGATGCAGGGTAGGGAGTTAATAAGATGTGTTTTTGTAAGATACAGTGAGAATTCTTACTAAACTTTGCAGTAAAAAACAACTCAAAATCTCGATACTACTGACACAGCCACATTAACCATAAGATTCGGCCCAGAATTAACATTTTGAGTCTGAAATGACTGTTGTTCTCCAGCATCTGCAGTATTTTGATTTTATTTATAATTTACTTTCTTCCTACCCATCACCCTATCCCAATTCATCACTTCCCCCTCTGTTCTTAATTGCTTCATGCTGAGGGTCCGCAGATGCCAGCAGCTCTCCAGTGTCTGATTCAATCAGCTATTCTATTTCTGCAAGGCTGTGCAATGAATATCGGTTTCAGCTGTGACTCAGTGGTAGCACTCCAACCTCTGAGTCAGAATGTTGTGTATTTAAGTCCCACTGCAGGGACCTGAAATCCAAGCCGACACCCCAGTACGGCACTGAGGGAGTGCTGCCACAATTCAACTTTTAGTTGAATTATTAAGCTTAAATCCATCTTCCATCTCAGATAAAAGATACCATAGCACTATCTGAAGAGCAAGGAAGTTTTCCTGAACAATGTTTATCTCTCCAATAACTAAAAAACATCTGATGGTTATTGTTGTTTGTGTAAACCTCCTGCGTACAAATTGCCTGTTACCTTTGTGACACTGATGTGTTACAAATTCTAAACTTTAGCTGACAGATATGTTTGAAACTGTGTCCTTCAATTTAAGATAAAATGTGGTGGTAGTTTGGAGATGAGGATGTGAAATCATCCTGGAACACGTGACCTGTTTTCTAAAGAGACAGAAATTTGAAACAATTGCTTTAGATTTAACAGACTCTCAGAATCAGACAAACAGAGAAATTTGGGGAAGTGGACCCATAATAGATGCTGCTATTGCGAACAAAAGAAGAAAGATTGTTTTTGAGTTAATCATCAAATTGAGTGTTGGTGAGGATGGATTCTCTAGTCAAGGAAATGAGTCTAAGCAGTTGCTAGAGGTTGCCTTGCTACTGGAAGTCCATTTGGTTCTGTTCAGAAGTTGAGGTTAAAAAGCAGCTGGAAGATTCACCCTGGTGGAGCAGAGAGAAGTCCTAGTAAAGCCAGCTGTCCTGGAAATTGCGATGAAAATACAACTCTTTTTTACCTCTTTAACTAACTTACATACAAGCAGCACAACCCAGGTCAATCAAATTCTACATGTTCACTATCGAACAGGGGAATGTCAGGTGAGGAAGCTCCGCCTAATCTTACCCTCTCTCGATTTGACGTGCCAAGCAACATGGTCTACAGTTACAGATACCACATCTAGAATCAGGGATCAACCTGGGAGTTTTGCCAGTTCTGTGGTTTAATTATCCACTGAGGAAAACATTCTTTGGTTTGAACATTTTTCCAATTTTGGGGCATTTCTTTAACTTGAAATCATTAGAATGGAAAGTAAACTAAAATGCATTCAATATCTTCTGGTTTTATTTTGTGTCCTTTGAATGGAAAAAAATTCATTGAACTTTTAGTGAGTCAGGTCCACGTCATCTGAAGTTTTTAAATGTTCCAGGAAGTGGACTTCCTTTAAATTATTTGCTCCATTAAAACAGAATGGAAAACCACAGGAAAGGGCTGCAGATTGTAACTTTCTAGGAAGCGACATCACTCTGGGTGCACATGATAAATATTGATAACTAGGATTTAGTCAACACTGATTCATTTAAAATAAATGTTAACAGCCACTCATGAACAATTAAAGATTACCAGGAGAGAAAAAAAACTTCAGCAAAATTATTTATTAGCTTTTTTCATGCTGGAAACAACATACTCTGGGTTAAAAGTCACGTTGACTGGATATTTCTCTGGCTTGTGAGAAATACACCACTCAGATTGGCTAATATACGTATATAAGGATTAATACAAAGATATTGTTCTGACTTTGTACAATGCTCCATCAAACAATCCATTCCAAATTTTGGAAAAGGCTGATGGTCCAAGCCACCTTATTTAATTGTAGGAACTCTGGAAGGTTTCATATTTTTCCCTTCCCTCCCCTCTGAAATCTGTGTGGGTGGGCAGTTAATGTTGCTTCGTAGCTGACATCGGCCACTCAGCCCATAGATTCGGCTCTGCCATTCAATGAGATCATAGCTGACCTGATAATCCACAACTCTACTCTCCTGCCTTTTCCCTATAAAACTAAAAGTCTCTCTCAGCCTTGAATAAATTTAGTCTACAGCCTTCTGTGGCAAAGAATTCCATAGAATCAGCACCTTTGAGAGAAGAATTTCTTCCTCATTTCTGTCTTAAATGCGTGATCCCTTATTCCGAGATTGTGCTCTCCTGCTGTTGACTCTCCCACAAGGAGAAACAACCTTTCCCAATCCACTTGTCAAGTCCCATAAAATCTTGAATACGAACTGAAAGAGTTGTGGATGCTGTAAATCAGACACAAAAACAGAAGCTGTTGCAAAAGCTCAGCAGGTCTGGCAGCGTCTGCGAAGAGAAATCAGAGTTAACACTTCGGGTCCAGAGACCCCTTCCTCAGGACCCTTCTAAGGAAGGGTCACCAGATCCGAAACAATAACTGAGAGAATTCCTGAATTCCTTCTCTTCTGTAGCTTTCTACAGTCATTCTCTACTTAAACAGTATTCCATTTCTCTATTCTTCCTGCATAACCTGACATTTTCCCACCTTATATGCTATCTGCCGGGTTTTTGCTCACATGTTGAACCTGTCTGTATCCCACTGCAGACTCTGTCATCCTCAGCACTTGCCTTCCCACCTCATATTGTGTCATTCACAAACCTATACACAGTACATTCACTTTCCTCATCCCAATCATTAGTGTATATTGGAAATAATTCTGCCCCGGCACTGATCCTTGTGGCACTCCACTAATTACAGGTTGCCATCCAAAAAACACCCTCCTTTGCCCAACTCTGTCTTGTATCATTTAGCCAATTCTCTATCTACGCTAATATACCACCTCCAACACATGGGCTTTTTCTTATTGTGACCTAATGAAGCTTTATGAAACGCCTTCTGAAAATCCAAATATACGACAGTCACTGCTTCTTGCTGGTTACCTCATAAAAAACCCTAGTCAATTTCTCAGCAGTCCCCTGTATGAAACCATGTTTATTTAAACTTAAAGGTTTGGTTTGATCTCCAGGTATTGTTCTAGGAAATTGCCTTGAATATATGATTTTTTTTCACAAAGCTCTGACAATCTGACTATCCCAACCTACATGAAGATAAACTCACGCATGATTAATATATTGTTTTTGTTGCATGCCCTTATTAGCTCCTGATTTATTCTCTAACCCAACATATAGCTTTTGTTGGAGGGCTTATAGTGCATTCCCACCAATCTCTTCTTTAAACTTTTTATTTCTTACCTCCACTCATTTGGATTCTATGTGCTCTGCTTCAAGACCATTTCTTGCTATTGTACTTGCTATCTTACTATCCTGTACCAACAAAGATGTCCTAGTAGCCTTTCCTTTCAGAAGTCATATATCCCTGAATATTTTTCCTAGCTTTGATTTCGTTGTAACCACGTCTCTATAATGATTATAAAATCATTCCCCTGAATCTGTTTTTGTGCTGTTAATACATATATTTTCTTCTGAACATTATGTGTATTCTTGTCAAGAGCAAATGTTTTCTCTTTTTTTAACCATGTTCTCCTTTCTGACCATATTTACTGCTGTTTTACTATGTTTGCATCCTCTCTCCCACCCTGTCCCACTTTGGGTATTGTTATCCAAATAGCTGTTCAGTAATGCTGCCATATCATCTTGCTTTGGAAGCCCGAGTTTCCCCTCTTCAAGGCTATCTGTCTGCTGGAAAGCCATCAGAAAACTGCTGTCATGAACACTAACCTGCTGCTTCAAACAGACATCCAGGATGGCCCATTGCTGACAGAGTCCTTTGCTCACACACGGTTATCAGGTCTGATGATACTATCAGGCCCTAGCTGTAATTTGAACTCACAGCCTAAGTTGAGGAATCCGGCCAGGAGATCCCCAAATGGGTTTTCTCTTATTTGCTTGTTAAGGGTGAGATGGCATCCTTGGCTGGGTCCTCAGCAACACCCCTCCTCAGCCCCATACCTTCCTGATTGTGGGGAGGGGTGTAATCAAGACAGCTCTCCCCAGACAGATGGCTGAATTTAAATGAGGTCCATTCCTCAATCTGGGGTCAGGGAAATGCATTTCCAAATCATCTTCAGTCACCCATCAGTGTTAAAATCAGGGCCCATGGTCAGAATCTTGGGGAGGGAACAGGGGACTTGGCCATCACTTGCAGTGCCAGTCCTGCATCACTTCTCTCGGTTTGTGAAGAGAAAATTTGTGAATAAAAATGGAGGTCCCTTACCGTCAGAAACAGGGGAGGTTGTAATGGAGAACAAAGAGAAGGCAGAACAACTAAATACATATCATGATTCAATCTTCACCTTCGCAGGAGGACACAAATAAGACCCCAAAGAATGTGGGGAACACAAGATGAATGGAGAGGGACGAGCTAAAGGAAATCAGCATTAGTAGGCAAAGGGGTTGGAGAAATTGAATTAAAGGCCAATAAATTCCGAGTGTCCAATAATCCACATCCCAGAATACTTAAGAGAATGGCCCTAGAAGCAATGGATATATTGGTGGTGACCTTTCAAGATTCTATAGACTCTGGAACAGTTCCTGTGGATTAGAGTGTAGCTAATGTAACCCTGCTATTTTAAAAAGTGATAGAAAACAGGGAATTATAGACTGGCTGGCCTGACATTTGCAGTGGGGACAATGCTAAAATCTATTATAAAAGATTTAATAGCACTGTACTTGGAAAACAGTGACAGCATAAGACAATCAGCAATGATTTACAAAAGGTAAGTCATGCTTGACAATTCTACTGGAATGTTTCAGGGATGTAATTAGTAGAGTTGATAAGACAGAGCCAGTGAATGTGGTTTACTTGGATTTTCAGAAGGCTTTTGGTAAGGTCCCAGATAAAAGATTAGCATATAAAATTAAACTGCCTGGGATTGGGAGTAGTGTTTTGACATGGGTGGGAGGCTAATAGTCAGACAGGAAACAAAAAGTAGGACTAATTGGGTCTTTATCCTGAATACCAGGCAATGACTAGTGTGGTATTCTGCAAAACAGTGTTTTAGATTAGATTACTTACAGTGCGGAAACAGGCCCATTGGCCCAACAAGTCCACACCGACCCGCTGAAGGGCAACACACCCAGACCCATTCCCCTACATTTACCCCTTCACTCAACACTACGGGCAATTTAGCATGGCCAATTCACCTAACCTGCACATCTTTGGATTGTGAGAGGAAACTGGAGCACCCGGAGGAAACCCACGCAGACACGGGGAGAATGTGCAAACTCCACACAGTCAGTCGCCTGAGGCGGGAATTGAACGCAGGTCTCTGGCGCTATGAGGCAGCAGTGCTCACCACTGTGCCACCGTGCTGCCCATAAAGATCTCCCTAAAGGAAGCATGCAGCTGCAGAAGGTGGTGAAGAAAATAAAAGGTACATTGGCCTTCATAGTGACAGGATTCAAGTATAGGGGTAGGGATGTCTTACTGTAATTGTTCAGGGTCTGGGTGAGACCACATCTGGAATATTGTTTTACTCTCCTTATCTGAGGAAGGATGTTGTGGCTACGGAGGGAGTACAACAAAGGTTTACCAGATTGAATCCTGGGATCGCAGGGCTAATGTATGAAGACAGACTGGATCAGTTATAACTATGTTCATTGCATTTTCAATGAACAAGGAGGGATCTCATTAAAAAAAACTTATAAAATTCTAACGGTACTAGCCGGGATAAAGGCCGGAACGGTACTTCCAATGATGGGGGATAAGACCCTTAAGGAGGCATTAACTACTTTATCAGGATGGAGGTCAGAATGAGGTGGAATCCCCATTCCCCACCCCATCCCCAATAAAATGTCCCCTGCCACCAGACTTGCCAAGGGGATGGGCGAGAGGACACAATTTTCCACCTTATATTTTTATTCGGTAACTATCAACAAAGACCACCTATTAATGTCCGGGTAGTTGGTTAGCTATTGGAGATGCCTCACACATGATTCTTCTGTGCTGCATCCCTCACGTCTGCCCAGTTTTAAAGTTAGACACTGCAAGAAAATGCTCATGAGCCCAGGATTCTTGAGTTTCTTCCCCTTTACATTGCCCTAGAGTTTTCATTAGGCATTCAGGAGAAATCGTCCGCAACGAACTGAACATTGTCTGAATTATTGAGAACCATCTCACCTGCCAGGTTCGGCTTTCTCAGCCTTTAAATGGTGAGTGTTCCAGGAGGCCAAAAAAAAACCACCTGAAAGACTCTCTGGAGATTTCCTTCACGTACAGAAGCAATAACACTAATGACTGAGAGGAGCTTGATACAAGTCCTTCATACTTTGAACCCAAATACCTTAATGATGAGGCAAATTGACAGCAGACAAAGAAACAAAGGAAGAAAGAGCTGTCCTCCATATCCCGTTACCTCTTGGAATATTCTGTCCATGTGCTCAAAGTCCAGCGGGTTGGGGATCAGCCTGTTCATTCATATGACGACCCATGGCAAAAACCATACACAGGTATCATCCTCATACCAAGAGACAGGTGACGACACGGCCCCAGGGTTGTTGGGGCATCTCTGAAGACACAGTGTACTTGCTCCTGTTGCAGGGCCATATGGATGAGGTGAAAGGACTTACAGGAGCCAGTTTTCCAGGAAAGCCCCCATTTGAAAAGGACGTCATAAGAAATAGGAGGTTGATCTCATCAGAATGGTGAATGAGAAAGGGGCAACGTGAAGTTGTCCTCCAAAAATAAATTAAAGGCATTCCACCTGCTGTTATTAATGGGTAACAGAAGAGATCTGTAAGCAGCAACTGTTACAGCTCAACAGCTGGGTTTCAATTCCCCATTCTGGATACAGACTTCCACCATGTACAGATCGAACCTTGGAGAATATCAGATATGTGCAAAAACCTCAAAACAAAAATACAGTCAGGTCAGGTCATGCTTACTAATATGGACTTCAGTTGCTATGTGCAACTGTTTTGAAGTGGAACAGATGAGTGAAAACCAGTACCATGGAATAAGTTTTCGATAAAATTTGGAGCTGATCTTGTGCAGTATTGAATAAAGAGAGCACCAGATAACAACCAGCAAAGGCAAAAGGCAAGTTAAACAATTCAACGTACAGGAATAGGGGAAATGTTTCAATAGTTTGCTTTCTGTTGAGAGTTAGCAGATGATCTAATGAACAATAGGAATGAAATGTGTTTTTATTGTTGTATTCAATGATACTCATTGGACCGTTTAATTTTTGATAAATCTATCAGGTGATTTCTAGTTTGAACCAGGACTGAAACCTGCTGAAGCCAAACCGATCCTGAGGAGCACCTGCTCGATTTCAGTAACTAAGAGTGCAGTGACAAGGGGTTTCTATATCTTACTGTGTATGTAACTTCTCGACAGCCGAAGGCTGACTGGTTCTTGAGATATGTAAGGTCCACTAGCGAAAGTGGTCAGGAACACTGAACTCAAGGAGCATTAAAACAAAACCCAAACAGTTGACCGCCATGGAGAGGTGCCATAGGGCTCTGTGGATTTATTCTGGATCATAAACTTGAGATATTTCTGGTAATAATTTCTAGTTGATCAACAGTGTTTGTGCATTTTTGCCTCTCTCTATATGCTTGTCCCTGATGACTCGACCTTTCGCATTTAGTATTCATCTTCTTAATTTTTCCAAACTTGTTTCTTGCTCTTAGCCCTTGTTATGTCTTTCCTAGCATCTGAATATAATCTTTATCTATTTCCTCCTTCTAATGTGTTGTTTGTGCTTGCTGGTGTCAGTCAAATCCTAATGTATAAATAAATAAATATATTCACAGAGAGAACCCAATGTCCTGCAGATTCCTTCTAGAACACATCACCAACATACTAAACCAGAAGTCATTTCCCCTCTTAAATAAAATGGACAATAAAGGTACAAGCATGGTTTATATTAAAAAATACACCTGAATAAACAAAATGTGTATTCAGTGTTTAAACAGTTCAGCCATTGGTATATAAAAATTTACAGTAAATAAATCACTCATCATTTGGTCATTATATCTTGCACATTTGCCATCCATTTGCTGATTAGCAGTTTACTTTCCACTATATCGCAATAGGTTAATCCTTTTACTTCCACGTTCACAGTTGAATATTGTATTAGAATGTTGTGGTTATTATTCAGAATCCTGTCCTAGTTTCTACACAATGGAGCCGAGCGCAGTGAGCTCGAATCCTTCAACTCCTGATGTAGATGGGAATGCTGTCACTAGATGTTCACTCTTATCTCCTTATTACGAATCCTATTACATTCTATTGCTGCAATGCAGTTCCAGTGAAAAGCGTTCAATTAATATTAGTAGATCAGAATGACATTTTGTGTTTAAATAGTACTGCTTAAGTTCACCACGTATAAATCCAGACCAAAAACAGCTCCACAAGAAAAGTCGCAGAGTCAAATCATGAATGCGCGAACCAAACAAAATTCTTGGTAACACACAAGAAATACTCAGGTAGTAGAGTTCAAGAGTATAAGGCAAAGAGAGCTAAATGTTTAGCTTCTACAAAGCAGACCAGAGTCAGAAAGCCATGTATGGGTTGAAGGAGTCAGTTTTAGGAGGGAATGGTAGTCAAGGATGGGAATTCTTATTTCACTAAATCAGGGGATGAGAACAAATGAGATTGGTTGGAAAGGGGGAATCCTGGAACGTATTATTATGGAACAGAATACAGGCAGCAAGTTGAATGGTCCAGGCATATGAAGCATGGTGTATAGGAGTAATGTATTGTATGCTGGGGGTATTTTCTGCAAATCTATTCTAATTTAAGTGGGATTGCTGTAGAAGATGTTGGAAGACATGACAAGTGAGACTTATTTCTGCTTGACTACAGTTTTCCTCCTTTCCTGGACAGTCACAACCTCCTTCTAGCCCACCAACTGCTCATAAATTGTGCACATTCAAGGTCTTAGCTCCTGCCCAAACTTCCTGCGTCATTCCTTACTCATTGTCACTGCCCCTCTTCAATGAAAAGGATAATACAAGTACATGTGTGTTTTATGAGAAACTTAAGTAACTTGTAGGTCCCAGAAAGTAATGGTAAAACTTAAATGATGCACAAGTGCCTTAAAACAGCCTCTCATGCAACTTCAAGACTGCTGAAGGTCTGAGCAGCAGCTTCCCTCCCTCTTCCTCACTACAATTGTCAAGATGATGCTGCCCCTTTAGGTGTGCTTTGAGTATTGCAGCAGTGCGTCAGAAGCCCACTGCACATTTGCAACGAGTCCTAATCTAGAAAAATAAGCTAGAGTTGGGGTAGGTACAAGGATATCACTTCTGGCTATGGCAATTCATTAATCATATGTGATTTAATATTGGCATGGTGATTACTTCATGTTTTAGGGTAACTTTTACTATAGATAGTGGGCAGAGCACAGTGACCTCAACACACTGACTATAAATAGTACAGACTGCAGTAATTGCTTTCACTTTTAATGAATTTTACTTATTAATGTATCTGATGTCTTAGAAATTATTTTATTAATATTAGTTTTCTGAAAAGCCAGCAGACAACTTGTAACTATTTTATGCTCCACTATTGAACACAAATGCTTCTCTTTTAGAAAAACATACCTGAAAATATACTTCATAAAATTCAAACAAAAATTCATAACAATAACCAGTACCATCATGAAATGAAAAACAGATCCATTATCATCTATGTTCCCTCATGAAGCTTCCTTTCAGCTTATTGAAGATGTTCAAAGACAATGTGCAACATAATTTCATGCCAATCAGAGAGCAGATTGCACCATGTGTCATTTATATCTATGGCAACATGTAAATGAAGTTGTGGCCCTATTTGCATGGCATTACTTCTATCCAATCTTAATGGCCTACCCATAAAATCACACAACAATGAAATATCACCAGTCTGGCTAGTTACGTAGATATTAACCTCTTTTCCAGTCTGCACAGCCTAATCAAACCTTAGAGATCAGACATTCTTTATTGTCCAATGGATGCCAAATCAGACACATCTTATCTTTTATCTTTCATTAGCCATTTTATCTGTAAATGTCGTAGCATGAGGATTTACGCCAGGTATGTTACCAATAATTTAACCACAAGAGTTGCAAAGATTTTGGCAAAAACAAAGTGCAAAGTAAGGTACTGGTTCAGATGATGGTATACCAGGCAACTGTCTGTGTGGAGTTTGCACATTCTCCCCGAGTCTGCGTGGATTTCCTCCAGGTGCTCCGGTTTCCTCCCACAGTCTAAAGACGTGCAGGTTAGGTGAATTGGCCATGCTAAATTGCCCATAGTGTTAGGTGTAGAGGATTGGGTCTGGGTGGGTTGCTCTTCGGAGGGTCAGTGTGGACTTGTTAGGCCGAAAGGCCTGTTTCCACACTGTAAGTAAGTAATCAAAATGAGTAATCAAATAATCTCCCATCTCGTACGTAGCTTATGGTAGTTACATTCTGACTTCAACTCGCCTTTCAATGTGTAACACAGAAACATGACCAAATACACTGAAAAGTCACCATGCTTCTTAGAACTGCAGAATTATTCCAGTGCAGTAGAAGGACATTTGTCCCACTGTGCCTGTACCATTTGTCTGACAAATTATGGCCAATCATCTGTCCTTTCCCTGCAACCCTGCATATTTCTCTATTGACATAATCACCTTCTTGAATGCCTCAGTTGAATCTATCTGCACCATACTTCTGGATAGTGCATTCCAGACCTGAACCATTCGTGTGAAAAATAATTTTATCACTTTGTATTTGCTTCTTCTGCAAACAATTTAAAACTGAGTCTTTGGTTTAAACCTTTTACAGACAAGAACAGTTTCTCCTTATCTATTCTGTCCAGACCCCTCCTGATTTTGAAAACTTCTACCTAATCTCTCAAACCTTTTTTCTTTCCAAGGAAAACTGACCAAATGTCTGCACTCTATACCTGGTCTCCCTGCTATAGGAAGGGTGATGTGAAACTTGGAAGGGTTCAGAAAAGATTTACAAGGATGTTGCCAGGGTTGGAGGGTTTGAGCTACAGGGAGAGGCTCAATAGGCTGAGGTTATTTTCCCTCCAGTATTGGAGGCTGACGGGAGAAGTTTATAAAATCACGAGGGACCTGGATAGGGTGAGTTTCCCTGGGATGGAGGACTCCAAAAGTAGAGGGTATAGGTTTGAGGTGAGACAGAAAAGATTTAAAAGGTATCTAAGGAACACCTTTTTCATGCAGACAGTGGTGCATGTATGGAATGAGTTGCCAGATGAAGTGGTGGAGGCTGCTACAATTACAACATTTAAAAGGCAGCTGGATGGGTATATGAATAGGAAGGGTTTAGAGGGATATGGGTCAAATGCTGACAAATGGGACAAGATTAATTTAGATATCTTGTTGGCATGGATGAGTTCAACCAAAGGACCTGTTTCCATGCTGTACAGCTCTATGACTCTATAACTGAAGTTTCTCATACTGGAACCTTATTTGTAAACCTCTATTTCATTTTCTCCAATGTGTTAATATCCTTCCTACAGTGTGGTGAACTGTAAGTAATACTCCAGCTGAAGTTGAATCAGTGCCCTATGTAAGATCAGCATAATCTCCTGGCTCTATTAGTAAAGATTAGGATACAGTATGCTTTATTAACAGCTCTCTGTACCTGTCCTGCATCATTTAATGACTTATTTACATACACGCCAGGTCTCTCTGTTCCTGTGTACCCTTTTGAATAGTTTCCCTTATTCTATGTCTCTGACCTTTCCTCTAATTTCAAAGTGATTCACTCCTATTCATTCATGAGGAATGCAACTTTAAACAACCCACAGCAAAACATTTTAGAAAAATGAGTGGTTCTTTCATCTGGCAAAAATTCTCTGTAACCACACTTCTGACACATTGCACGTGTCTGTACCACAGGACATGCCTTTGTGTTTCAAATTTAAATCATAGGTTTGCGATCTACAGCTGTGCCAGAGATGTCACAAAATTATACAGTGGGAAGCAATAGAGATTATCAATTATGTTAAATTCCCGCTTCAAGGCAGATCACAGCTCTAAGAACCAGAGTTTATCGCCGTTGGATTTTCACTGTTTTGAAGAATTTATCTCAAGTTGAATCATGATCTGTACTTTCACATTGTCTGTTTTTCAGATAGGAGGACATTGCCATTGAAGTACAGAAAATTTCACTGAAACACCAGTGTGGAATGTCTTGTGAGTATTTGTACTGAAATGGGAATAAGTTAATGAAATGCATTAAAATACTTTACTCTGATCACATCAGGGATACTTTGTGCTAGTGTGATTAATTATTACAACCTCTCTTTCTTGTCTCACATCCCCAACATATACGTTGCTTGGGTTACCTTTTATGAAAATCCAACAAAGGCCCAGTTGATGCTAAAGTCATTGCATAGAACAGAGACTATAAAAAAAACTACTTCATTGGCTGAAACCCACTTTGGGACCTTTAGAGTTTGTGAAAGATGCTATGTCATCCAAATCCCTTTCTTTAACTATTTGTCTTCAATACTTATAGCTCATAATATGAAGGAAACTAGAACAATTGTGACCTGTACATATAGTGAATGGATTTCTGCCAAATGCCGTATTGGTCTTACTCTTGACATTTCAATTGCCTGATGGCTCTACATTTCTATACTCTGATGTGAAAAAAACGCTTCCTGATTTCACTGCTAAATAGTCTCAATTTAAGCTGAAGGGTATGTAGCCCAGTTCTACCACCCCTAACAGAGGAAATAACTTTCTTTAATCTAATAAGTACCTTCATTAGAGCAGACCTCAAGCTTCTAGGAATTACAAAACAAGTTTATCTAACCTATCTTCAGAATTTAACATTCTAAGTCTTAATGAACCTGCAATGTCCCACTTCCAAATCCAGCATTGCTTTTCTGAGATTTAGTGTCAAAAGTGAATGAAATTCTCCAAAAAGAAACTATCCAATGATCTGAGGAGAAAGTGAGGTCTGCAGATGCTGGAGATCGGAGCTGAAACTTTGTTGCTGGAAAAGCGCAGCAGGTCAGGCAGCATCCAGGGAACAGGAGAATCGACGTTTCGGGCATAGGCCCTTCTTCAGGGCTTATCCAATGATCTGTACAACCGAAGCACCATTCCTTTATATTTACTCCCTGTCAGAAAACAGCTGATATCCCATCATCTCATGAAGTCCTTACTGATAGTTTGTGAAAACTTAAAAAGGAAGAACTTACAATTAATACCTACTTTTCAGAACTACAGGATATCACAATGCATTTTACAGGCCAGAGAGTACTTCAGTCAAAATGCAATCACTATTATAATGTAGAAAATGTAGCAGCCAATTATTATACAACAAATTCTCACTAAACAGCAGTGAATAAAAGGATCAGATTGTTGTTACGAGGTAATGTTTTATGAGGTAATAGTTTTGAAGAAGTTAATGTTGGAGACTGCTTTAAGTTCCATGCAGTGTGATGATGTCATCAAGACTGGGGTTGTGAAAAGGTGGAAAAGCCTAAAGTGTTGCAAATGAACATTTATATCCAAGGTCAACTCAGTCACAGCAACAATATTCATCTTATCAATACAACTTACACCTAATTGTTAACATGCAATAAACTGCACTTTGTTTATGACAAGAGCCTCCTGTCATTAAAACTCACTTGATGACAGCAACAACCACAACTACAGACTGGTAATGTTAGTATCACAACACATACAACATAGTAACAGCAATGGGCATCATAGTTTAATACGACAAAGTACATATGAACATAAAATATCACCACTTGAGCCAGATCCACCATTCAATAAGATCATGGCTGATCTTTTATGTTTCAAATTTCACATTCCCACCTACATCAATAATCGATAATTCCAATGCCTAACAAGAATCGATCCACCTCTGTCTTGCAAAAATATTAAGCAATCAGACCTCCACCATCTTCTGAGGCAGAGTTCTAAAGGCACACAATTCTGGAAAAACAATTCTCTGCATCTCTATCCTAAAAAGATGAACTTTAATTTGAAAACAGTGTCTTCCATTCCTAGACTGACCCACAAGAGGATGCATACTTGCCATTTCCACTTTGTCAAGAGCATTCAGGATCTTATGCACTTCAATGAAGGCTCCCCTCTCTCTAAACTCCGTTCCTGATGAAGGGCTTTTGCCCAAAACATCAATTTCCCTGCTCCTTGGATGCTGCCTAATCTGCTGTGCTTTTCCAGCACCACTCTAATCTTGACTCTGATCTCCAGCATCTGCAGTACCCACTTTTGCCTGAAAACAAACCCAGCCTGTCCAACCTTTCCTCACAAGACAACCCATTCCAGTAAACCTCCTCTCAACCACCATCAATGCGTTTACATCCTTCTTAAGTGAGGAGAGCAAAATGGCACAGTATTCAACATGCAGTGCCAACAATGCACGATTTAACAAGCATAACCTCCTTACTTAAACAATAATATTCTGATGAGAGTCACTGGACTCAAATAGTTAATTCTGTTTCTCTCTCCACAGAAGTTGTCAGACCTGCTGAGTTTCTCCAGCACTTTCTATTTTTGTTTGGGATCCTTACTTTTATGATCAAGTCCTCCCACAAAAAAGGATAGTATCCCATTAGCCTTCTTGATTACATGTTGCATACTAACTTCTAATGACTCATTCATGGCAACACTTAATTTCCCCCTGCAACTCGAATTTCTGCAATTGATCTCCATTTAAGTATTACTCTGTTGCTTCCTCCTTCCTATCAAAGTAAATAACTTCATATTTTCCCACATTGTACTCAATCTGCCAAGTTTTCTTTCCACTTCTTCATCTACAAGCACCTTATATCTTCCTCACACCTCATTTTCCCACCTTTCTTTGTGCCATTTGCAGAACTAACCACCATGCCCTCACCCGACTCACCTATGCCATTGATGTAAATTGTAAAACAATGAAAAGCCAGCTCAGGCGCCTGCAGGACCACCATTCACACAAAAACCCATTATTGCACACACTATTTTCCAGCCTCCTGTCCATGCTAAAATGTTACCCCCATACCATGAAGCTTTGCACAATAAGCTTTGAAGTGGTAACGTATCAAACACCTTCTAGAAATCCAGTGGCAGTACATCTGCAGGCTCCCCTTTATCTACAGCACATTAATACTCATTTAATAAATAGATTGAACATGGAAATAAAACAAAGAACTGGAGATCTGAAATAAAAGCAGAAATTGCTGATGAAACTCAGCAGCTCTGGCAGATGGAAAGCTCTGGGTCATTTGTACAGTCAGAATGTAGGCGTTTTGTAAAGTGATCATCCTGTCTGCATTGCATCTCCCCGATGTAGTAGTGAACAAAACACAAGTTCCCCTTTTTGAAGCCACGCTGCCTCTTTCTGATTAACTTGAGCTTTTCTAATTGCACTGTAAGCTCTATAATAGTCAAACCCAACACCTTCCCCACAACAGAGATGGACTATATTTTACTGTTCTTTGCTTCCTTCCTTTCTCACATTGTGGGGTTATATTTACGACAGGGCAGCCTTATGGAACCTTCCTGAATCTACAGATTGTTAGAAAACTTACACAAACACATCTGCTACCTCCTTAGTTGCCTTGTTATAGGTCCAAGGGTGAAGACCAGAGACTTTCCAATCTGTAGCTCCATCACTTTCCTCTGATTTCCTGATTTCCTCTCTCCCTTTCACCTCCCATTTATACCTATTACTAGAAAGTTTTCCATATTCTCTAGAATGAAGGCAGAAGAGAAATATGTGTTCATTTAATCCATCATTTCCTTATTTAGAAGACCAACACTTACTTTACTTCCTCTTTTCATTTTCTTATATCTATAGAAACTCTTCCTTTCCATTTATGTATTCCTAGCTGGCTTCCTCTTACACTGTAATTTCTTTGTCCTGATTACCTTTTTTAGTCATTCTCTGCAGTTCTTTGTATTCTGATCAATCATTTCAATTCTGATCAATTCAGCTGCCACATGTCCAGGGCACATCCCTCGGGATTGAGGCTTTCCCTCACTTCTTAAGTTAACAACAGGTGGTGGGTCTGCTTTTAAATGTTTTTAATTGTAGAAATACACTTATTCTGGTTATTTTGAAAAATCCCCTTAAATTACTGCTATAGTGTCTCTTTAATCTGTCCTTTAGCCTAGTATGCTGATTAATTTCAGCAAAGTCAGCTTTCAAGCCCACTGGATTGCCTTTATTTAAGTTTAGATTACTTGCCTTAGATCCAATCTTCTCCCTTTCAAACTAAATATAAAATTCAATCTTATCATGGCTTCTGTGACCTAGGGGTACCTCTTCTGTTCAATTAGTCCTGTCAGATCGCACAATACTAACCATAATATAAACCACTCTCTGGTCAGTTCGAGCGTGAGTTGCTCGAAGAAACTATCTTTCTAGAAAGTGTTATATGAACCTCTCATCCATGCTAATACTGCCATACTGAATTTTCCAGTTTATACATAGGTTAAAGTCATCCATTACTGCCACCCCTTTAACACCAGCAGCAATTATTTCTTATTCACAAACAAAAACAGAAGTTGCCGGAAAAGCTCAGCAGGTCGGCAACATCTGTGAAGAGAAATCAAAACAAACGTTTCAGGTCCAGTGACTCTTCATCAGAACCCAGAACCAAGGAGTATTTCTTCTTGTAAAATTCATCTTGAATTGTGGTTCCTGTTAGGGGAACTATAGACCATCTCACTAGTGACTCCTTTCCCTGACTATTCCTCATCTCCACTCAAACAGATTCCATATTCTGGTCTCCTGAACCAACTAACTATTCCACATTATCAAATTTGATTATGAGTGGCACCCTTACACCTTTGCCAGTTTCTTATTCTTCATGAATGCCAGATACCCTCAAATATTTAGGACCTAATCCTGGTCATCTTGTAGCCAATGCAATGGATCAGCTCATATTTATTCAATTCAATGCATGTTATCACTTGTTTATTTTGTCATGAATGCTCAATGCTTTTAGATACGGAGCCTTTACCTGTTAAATTTGTAGCATCAAGTCTTAGTTGTCACTATTTAGATTATAGAAATTCTAGATTTGTTTCCCTCTGCCCCTTCCTGCCATTCTTTGACTACTATTTCCTATATTTTCCCATCTTAGTTTGTCTTTACTCTTTGAAACACCACATTTTTCCAAATCTGATCTTTTATGTCCACTATTTAATTTGAAATCCTCTTTACTTCCCGATTTGTGCAGTCCACAAGAACACTGGGGTCCCAGCATGGTTCCAGTGTAGATTGTCCAATTGTGGTCCAGATTGTCCAACTGTCTGGCACAGCTCTCACTTTCCCCAGTGCTGGTGCCAGGGTCTCCACATCGATCTTTGAGCTACTTATTCATGTCTACTTTTCCGTACCCTACTTTCTCTGCTGTTGATGAATGTAAATTGGTTGTGGTAAAATTCTACAAGACAGTGTTTTATTTCAACAAAGAAGCTGGTATCCTGACAAAAGAACTGCATCATGGGAAGATATTCACATGATTCTAACAAAGTCTGTAAAGTAGTTTTAAAAACTGCATAGGTGCTGCATTAGAGAACTGTGCCCCATTACTCCTATGGCCATAAAGATAATTGAGTTTGAGATTGTTCATCTACATTTTCATCCAAACAGGCTGCAAGAATCTCAAATCTGTTGGATGATTGCAGTGACTTATACTGTTATGCTCCCTGCTTCATTAACATTCATAGTGCCCTGCCCCTTATTACTGAGAAAATCAGAAGACCTATCCTGATTAATGTAACTGCCTCCTGATACAAAGGTGTCAGACAACTTCCCTGATACATCACAGCGTCTGCAGTTCAGTTTTAGCTCATAAACTCTGAGCCAAAGCTGCTTCATGACATTTGCTGCATCATAATGGTATCCAGAAGCTTTCACATGCTACAGTCTTGCCACATCATCTGTCTACTCATCCCTAACGAGGTTCAGTTATTTATAATATTCATTTGCTTATGATTTTTTTTTCATATGTTTCTGAACTCTGCCACTAGCTGGGAAAGCTATGTTGAACTTAAGACCAGAATAGATCTTAATCACTTACTGGGTAATCACCAAACAGCTAAATCCCTTTCCTGTAATGGAGCAAACACCAACTCCTCCAGAAGGAGCAGGGTGAAAAAAACGAAAGGAAACAATACTGTTATCACCAGTCCTACCCATCACTTCACTGTCTCCCCACTCATCAAATTCCAGGCTGTTTTCCATTTGCCTAACTGCACTCATTCACCTTTGGTTGTATTAAGAACCCGTATTTATAGCCAACTGAACTGGGCCGAGAGGAACCAGATTCAACCAGATTACCTGACTATTTAGCTAATTACCTGTCAGCCCTCATAAAGTGTATTTACCCTGTCTGAACTGCAAAAAAGAAATAAATGTAATATACTTACATTGCACTTTCCAATTTCTGCTAATTACAGACTTGATTAGATTTTTAAGAACAAAATTTAAAAACAATGATGAAAATACAATGACAGAGAATTCCACTGAACCCAAGCGCAGTACTGGACTTTTAAACCTTCAAAGACTTACCGTGTCAAAAACTATTTATTCAGACACTCAGCAGCTGAAGAGGGAATTCGTTTGCAGACAAACTTATGGAAAGAGCAACGAAGGAGAAGTAGCACTTGATCAGCACGTGATGGTGAAGCCATCAGACCTGGGGAAACAAACACAGGAATAAGAGTAAGGAGACAGTGCTGTAGAGGTAATGTTATTGAACCGGTAAATCAGAGTTCCATTGCTCTGGGAACATAGTTTTCAAATCCCATCGTGGAAGATGGTGAAATTTGATTTCAATAAAATTCAGGCTCAAGGGTGAGTGAAAAGCTAGTCACAACTGGTAGCTATGGATTTCGTCAGAACATAGAACATAGAACATAGAACAATACAGCACAGAACAGGCCCTTCGGCCCACGATGTTGTGCCGAACATTTGTCCTAGCTTAAGCACCCATCCATGTACCTATCCAATTGCCGCTTAAAGGTCACCAAAGATTCTGACTCTACCACTCCCACAGACAGCGCATTCCATGCCCCCACCACTCTCTGGGTAAAGAACCCACCCCTGACATCTCCCCTATACCTTCCACCCTTCACCTTAAATTTATGTTCCCTTGTAACACTCTGTTGTACCCGGGGAAAAAGTTTCTGACTGTCTACTCTATCTATTCCTCTGATCATCTTATAAACCACTATCAAGTCACCCCTCATCCTTCGCCGTTCCAATGAGAAAAGGCCTAGCACTCTCAAACTATCCTCGTACGACCTATTCTCCATTCCAGGCAACATCCTGGTAAATCTTCTCTGCACCCTCTCCAAAGCTTCCACATCTTTCCTAAAGTGAGGCGACCAGAACTGCACACAGTACTCCAAATGTGGCCTAACCAAAGTCCTGTACAGTTGCAACATCACTTCACGACTCTTGAATTCAATCCCTCTGCTAATGAACGCAAATACACCATAGGCCTTCTTACAAGCTCTATCCACCTGAGTGGCAACTTTCAAAGACCTATGAACATGGACCCCAAGATCCCTCTGTTCCTCCACCTCACTAAGAACCCTACCGTTAACCCTGTATTCCGCATTCTTATTTGTCTTTCCAAAATGGACAACCTCACACTTGGCAGGGTTGAACTCCATCTGCCACTCCTCAGCCCAGCTCTGCATCATATCCAAGTCCCTTTGCAGCAGACAAGAGCCCTCCTCACTATCCACAACTCCACCAATCTTCGTATCATCTGCAAATTTACTGACCCACCCTTCGACTCCCTCATCCAAGTCATTAATAAAAATTACGAACAGCAGAGGACCCAGAACTGATCCCTGCGGAACTCCACTTGTAACTGGGCTCCAGGCTGAATATTTACCATCTACCACCACTCTCTGACTTCGACCGGTTAGCCAGTTTTCTATCCAATTGGCCAAATTTCCCACTATCCCATGCCTCCTGACTTTCCGCATAAGCCTACCATGGGGAACCTTATCAAATGCCTTACTAAAATCCATGTATACTACATCCACTGCTCTACCCTCATCCACATGCTTGGTCACCTCCTCAAAGAATTCAATCAGACTTGTAAGGCAAGACCTACCCTTCACAAATCCGTGCTGGCTGTCCCTAATCAAGCAGTGCCTTTCCAGATACTCATAAATCCTATCCCTCAGTACCCTTTCCATTACTTTACCTACCACCGAGTAAGACTAACTGGCCTGTAATTCCCGGGGTTATCCCTATTCCCTTTTTTGAACAGGGGCACAACATTCGCCACTTTCCAGTCCCCTGGTACCACCAGGAAGCAAGAATTTCTAGGAAGTGTCCCAAATAGACAATCTGCTAGGAAGTATAAGGTATTGAAACACTAAGTACAATTAAAAATCCCTGTTCGACAATGGGGAGATTGTAAATTGACTGCTGAACAGCTGAGAGGACTACAAATTCAAAAGGAGCACTCGCAACAGATACCAGTCTTTATTTAATCACTTCAACAGACTCCTATTTGGAATTACTTCAGCTCCAGTGACTCTTCAATAAACTATGTACAATATTTCACAAGCTCTTGAAGATTTCATTGGCCACATTGATGACAGGATACGGTCAGAGGGTCCATGAAGTTTTAAGACCTCTACATGTCAGTGGGTTTACCCATATTGATGTGTGAATTTTCCAAGAAATCCCTTTGAGCCTTAGACTCCTTTTTGAACCAAGATGGAATAATGCAGGAGCCACAGAAAACACAAGTGGCTAAGGAGTTTCTTGTTCCAAAATTGGTTCACCATCTCCGAAGATTTTTCGGGCTCACTTGGCAATTACAACTGAAAGCTTGAGGTAGCTCCTCAAGGAAACAAAACAATGGTTTTTGGAATGTGTACAAGGAGGAGATTTTTCAAAATATCAAGGGCATGCTGACATCCACAGATATCCTGGCCCCATACAAACCATCTTTTCCAACTATCACAACTGGGAATGCTTCTCCTGGCATCTTCAGGAGAAGACAGATGAGTATTGGAAAGCGGTGGATCATGCCTCTAGGATATTGTCAGACAAGTTATGCAATTGTAGAGGAGGAGGAAGTTTTCTTGGTCACTCGTGTGTGTGAGAGATTTTCAGAATATATTTGTGGCCTGAATATACTCACAGTTAGATATATAGGGATTCTTCCACAGATACTGAGATTCCGACTCCAATTTATAATGAGACGAAACATGTACATTGGGAAACCACAGACATTGATGGATACTAGAATAAGAATTATTCAAACTTATTGTCACATGTACAGAAGTACAGGAATACATGAGTACAGTGAAAAGTGTATAAAGTTGCCATTTGTGGTGCTATCTTGGGTATGAAGATACCGATGTACAAAATCTTAGTATAAATTAGAAAAACGAAGAAATACATTTAAATTTCAGCATGTCCTTATTATGCTAGGTTCAAAGATATCTAGTTACAAAATCTTAAGTATTAATTAGGAAAATAAAGGTAAACGTTCAGCATTACAGTCCTACTAGAGCAGGTAGCCCACGCTGGGCTTCAGCCTGAGGCCAGGAGTCCACCCTGGGCTTCACCTCAAGGCTGGGAGTCTGCGCTGAGCTTCCTCAAGACCGGGAGTCTATATGGAGCTTCCTCATGACCGGGAGTCCATACTGAGCTTCCTTGTGTACCGGAAGTCTATACTGAGCTTTCTCAAGACTGCGTTGGGCTAAAATACAACAGAAACAAAAGAAGGACTGTAAATGTGCTGCCATTTGTCTGTTTTGTGATGAAGATTGTCCTGACCAGAGCCTCAACTGGTTGACCGTAGTGAACAATTTCAAACATTGACACTATTTCCTGTTTGTGGATGACTTACCCTTAAATGGAAAGTTGTTCATTCCAGACAGTCACTTTGGGAAGCCATCTTAGAAAAAATACAACAGGAGCACTTGGGGATCAGAAAGTGGAGATGCAATGATCAGGCATCAGGGGCATGCTGAGGGATCTCACAGAAGACTGAAGACTTCATATCTGATGAAGAAACCTACACAACTCATAGACTCATAACAGCAAGATACCCACAGGCACTGATACCCTCCAGTTTCTCATGGGGTGAGAACAGATCTATTCACTGTTGATGGATGATCTTTCGTTATTGCTGTTGATCATTTTTTACGGTGGACAAAGATGGCAATGTTATATTTTTTACTTGCATGACACTGTAATCTTTTGCAGCAAATTCTGTATCATATGGCACTGCTACACAACCACCTGATGAAGGAGTAGTGCTCTGAAGGCTAGTACTTCCAAATAAACCTGTTGGACTATAAGTTTACTTAATAAATAAGTTTTAAAATTCACTTGAATAAGTTTCAATAAAACTAACTCTTTAATCTCGATTAACGTAAGGAGATTTGGCTAGCGTGTCTGTTAGCATTAATGGTCTTGTGTGATTTGTAAATTTGTCCATCACAGTTCAACACTAGCTCCTCCAAAATCAATGTTATATTCCACCACAACAAGTTCAGACTCTTGAATGAAACATTTGCCTTATATGGAACCCCTGATACAGTTGTGTCAGATAATGAACTACAGTTTTCTAATGAGCCTTTCAGCCAACTTGCAGCCTGTTTTGTGTTTGAACATGCTCACTGAGATACTTATAGATAAATGCAGAAGCCAAGCATGGGGTCCAGGCAGTTAAGTCCCTTCTGAAGAAAATTGCTGACTTTTATACAATGTTACTAAATTCCTAGTCCACTGCATTCCAATGTGGCTCTTGCAGTTAGAATTGCAAATCAACAGAAAACTAAAGCCACAACTCCCTACCCTGCCCAAGAGAGTGACTCCACAATTAGGTCCCCAGGACTATAAAAACATATTTATGAAGGAACTAACAAAGTTGGGTAAGAGGCAACTAGGACCATAACAGGAAAGGATTGGCTATTCAAAAGGCAGCAGACCAGCAGTGATCATTGAGGAAATTCTAGTAAAGAACCATTGCAATCTTGTTTCTTTATGGAGCTTTCATTTGCCAATAATTAATTGGGATGACCTCAGTGAGGAGCATCACGATGACAATGAGTTACAGACCTCTCAGGGTAAAAAACAGAATCAGAGTCATCAGTCCCCAAGCCAAACAGCTATCAATCTTCCAAGCCTGAAGAAAATGCATTCTGGAAGAAATCCCCAGACCACCTGACTTTGTGAAGTCAGAGGCTTGAGAGATGTTGTAGAGATAGGTGTAATCATAGTCATTCCTCCGTGTCTGCAAGTGTTCTGTTCCTGACAATCCCTGCAAATGATGAAATTTGTGAGTGCAGAGCACGTTAAAAAATAGGCTAAAAATCGCAAAATTGAGATTTTTGCCTGGGGATGCTGATTTTGTTGTTACTTATTTTTTAGCATGGATAGACAAATTCGCAATTCAAGATTTTGCAGATACAGAGGATTTATGTTTATACATGAATGTATAAATGGTAAACTTGGGAAAATGCTTGGAGAGAGATGTAATGGTTTTGTAAGGGTCAATGTTACAGCATTAAGGTCTTTCCAATCTAATGATGTCATATGGACTTGGGTGGGGAAAAAGCAGAACAGTTCAGGAATTTGTAAAGTGAATACCTATATCCTCACAAACTTCATAACAATGCTTCTTTTACTGTAACTTGTAGCAGATTAATATCACACAATAAACCACATTTTGTTCCAGACAAAAGCCTTTTCTCATTATGATTCACTTGGTGGCAGCAAACTACACCAACTACAAAGTAGTACAACATGTACAATAGTTACAATAAGGTTCAGAAGGATGAAGAAATCCTGAGATTGGAATTGAATTTTTAAACAGATATACTTTTCTCACAATTTAATATGTATTCAACCATGCATTAATGCTAAGAGGGCCACACCAGACAAATCTCCTTACATTAATCGAGATTAAGGAGTTAGTTTTATTGAAACTCATTCAAGTGAAGTTTAAAACTTATTTATTAAGTAAAATCTCATCCTGACTTCCTCATTATAAACATACAATATGCAAACAAGCAGAACAAATGTGCAGGTGAGGATAGGTAGATTTACAGGCACATTTACAGTTCTTCAATAAAAAGGAATTCTGTGTTGAGCTGGCTGTCCTTCTGGAAACTGTTATATGTTTTCAAGAGTTTGTGGTTTACAGTCAATATGCTCTCACGCTGAACATCTTTTCCTCAACTAGGGATATTAGTTCCAAGGGGAGAGCATGCCCTTCGTCCGGACAATACTGGATCTTTCTGGATGTAACGTAGATGCACCCTTTTCTGTAACAAACTGCACAAGCTTCTAATAATGGCTCTTTACAGGAGAAGTTGTGTTCTGATCTGTCAATCCTGGCCATTGACTCACAATGGGGACAACAGATTTTTAATAGTTTCACTAATCCATTGTTAGAGTTCCTCTGTTATTCTTTGAGATAAATAGGGGTTGATTGAAACCAGCACTACTTGTGATCAAAAAATCTCAATCCACTGAAAAGTTTGAAGTTCTCATTGTCAGCTGTATATTGCAGATGATGAAGTTCAATGTTCAAGTAATTGTACATGGATAGCTCTTGCAGGGTATGTTAGACTTTTTTTAGCCTTTTTTTTGCAAATTTCTCTGAAATTGGTACTTTTAGGTCAAATTGACTTCGAGTCATAGAGATGTACATCGTGGAAACAAACCCTTTGGTCCAACCCGTCCATGCCGACCAGATATCCCAACCCAATCTAGTCTCACCTGTCAGCACCAGGCCCATATCCCTCCAAACCCTTCCTATTCATATACCCATCCAAATGCCACTTAAATGTTGCAATTGTACCAGCCTCCACCACTTCCTCTGGCAGCTCATTCCATACACGTACCACCCTCTGCGTGAAAAAGTTGCCCCTTAGGTCTCTTTTATATCTTTCCCCTCTCACCTTAAATCTATGCCCTCTAGTTTTGGACTCCCCAACCCCAGGGAAAAGACTTTGCCTATTTATCCTATACATGCCCCTCATAATATTGTAAAACTCTATAAGGTCAGCCCTCAGCCTCCGACGCTCGAGGGAAAACAGCCCCAGCCTCTCCCTATAGCTCAAATCCTCCAACTCTGGCAACATCCTTGTAAATCTTTTCTGAAACCTTTCAAGTTTCACAACATCTTTCTGATAGGAAGGAGACCAGAATTGCATGCAATATTCCAACAGTGGCCTAACCAATGTCCTGTACAGCTGCAACATGACCTCCCAAATCCTGTACTCAATACTCTGACCAATAAAGGAAAGCATACCAAACACCTTCTTCACTATCCTATCTACCTGCGACTCCACTTTCAAGGAGCTATGAACCTGCACTCCAAGGTCTCTTTGTTCAGCAACACTCCCTAGGACCTTACCATTAAGTGTATAAGTCCTGCTAAGATTTGCTTTCCCAAAATGCAGCACTTTGCATTGATCTGAATTAAACTCCATCTGCCACTTCTCACCCCGTTGACCCATCTGGTCCAGATCCTGTTGTAATCTGAGGTAACCCTCTTCGCTGCCCACTACACCTCCAATTTTGGTGTCATCTGCAAACTTACTAACTGTACCTCTTATGCTCACATCCAAATCATTTATATAAATGACGAAAAGTTGAGGACCCAGCACCAATCTTTGTGGCACTCCACTGGTCACAGGCCTCCAGTCTGAAAAACAACCCCCCACCACTACCCTCTGTCTTCTACCTTTGAGCCAGTTCTGTATCCAAATGGCTAGTTCTCCCTGTATTCCATGAGATCTAACCTTGCTAATCAGTCTCCCATGGGGAACCTTGTCGAACAGCTTACTGAAGTCCATATAGATCACATCTACTGCTCTGCCCTCATCAATCCTCTTTGTTACTTCTTCAAAAAACTCAATCATGTTTGTGAGACATGATTTCCCATGCATGAAGCCATGTTGACTATCCCTAATCAGTCCTTGCCTTTCCAAATACATATACATCCTGTCCCTCAGGATTCCCTCCAACAACTTGCCCACCACTGAAGTCAAGCTCACTGGTCTATAGTTCCCTGGCTTGTCTTTACCGCCCTTCTTAAACAGTGGCTCCATGTTTGCCAACCTCCAGTCTTCTGGCACATCACCTGTGACTATCGATGACACAAATATCTCAGCAAGAGGCCAGGAATCACTTCTCTGGCTTCCCACAGAGTTCTCGGGTACACCTGATCAGGTCCTGGGGATTTATCCACCTTTACCCATTTCAAGACATCCAGCACTTCCTCCTCTGTAATCTGGACACTTTGCAAGATGTCACCATCTATTTCCCTACAGTATATATCTTCCATATCCTTTTCCACTGTAAATACTGATGCAAAATATTCATTTAGTATCTCCCCCATTTTCTGTGGCTCCACACAAAGGCCACCTTGCTGATCATTGGGGGCCCCTATTCTCTCTCTAATTACCCTTTTGTCCTTAATATATTTATGAAAACCCTTTGGATTCTCCTTAATTCGATTTGCCAAAGCTATCTCATGTCCCCGTTTTGCCCTCCTGATTTCCCTCTTAATATACTCCTACTTCCTTTATACTCTTCTAAGGATTCACTCGATCTATCCTGTCTATACCTGACATATGCTTCCTTCTTTTTCTTAACCAAACCCTCAATTTCTTTAGTCATCCAGCATTCCCTATACCTAGCAGCCTTTCCTTTCACCCTGACAGGAATATACTTTATCTGGATCCTTGTTATCTCATTTCTGAAGGCTTCCCATTTTCCAGCAGTCCCTTTACCTGCGAACATCTGCCTCCAATCAGCTTTTGAAAGTTCTTGCCTCATCAAGTCAAAATTGGCCTTTCTCCAATTTAGAACTTCAAGTTTTAGATCTGGTCTATACTTTTCCATCACTATTTTAAAACAAATAGAATTATGGTTGCTGGCCCTAAGGTGCTCCCTCACTGACACCTCAGTCACCTGCCCTGCCTTATTTCCCAAGAGTAGGTCAAGTTTTGCACCTTCTCTACTAGGTACATCCACATACTGAATCAGAAAATTGTCTTGTACGCACTTGAGAAATTCCTCTCCATCTAAACCCTTAACACTATGGCAGTCCCAGTCTATGTTGGAAAGTTAAATTCCCCAACCATAACCACCCTATTATACTTACAGATAGCTGAGATCTCCTTACAAGTTTGTTTCTCAATTTCCCTCTGACTATTAGGGGGTCTATAATACAATCCCAATAAGGTGATCATCCCTTTCTTATTTCTCAGTTCCACCCAAATAACTTCCCTGGATGTATTTCCAGGAATATCCTCCCCTAGCACAGCTGTAATGCTATCCCTTATCAAAATGCCACTCCCCCTCCTCTCTTGCCTCCCTTTTATATCCTTCCTGTAGCATTTGTATCCTGGAACAATAAGCTGCCAGTCCTGCCCATCCCTGAGCCATCTTTCTGTAATTGCTGTGATATCCCAATCCCATGTTCCTAATCATTCCATGAGTTCATCTGCCTTCCCTGTTAGGCCCCTTGCATTGAAATAAATGCAGTTTAATTTATTAGTCCTAACTTGTCCCTGCCTGCCCTGACTGTTTGACTCACTTCTGTTCTCAACTGTACCAGTCTCAGATTGATCTCTTTCCTCACTATCTCCTTGGGTCCCACCCCCCCACTCCCCCCCGCCCCCCACCTTACTAGTTTAAATCCTCCCAAGCAGTTCTAGCAAATTTCCCTGCCAGTATATTAGTCCCCTTCCAATTTAGGTGCAATCCGTCTTTCTTGTACAGGTCACTTCTACCCCAAAAGAGATTCCAATGATCCAAAAATGTGAATCCTTCTCCCATACACCAGCTCCTCAGCCATGCATTCATCTGCTCTATCCTATCCCTGCCCTCACTAGCTCGTAGCACTGGGAGTAATCCAGATATTACTACCTTTGAGGACCTCCTTTTTAAATTTCTGCCTAACTCTCTGTAATCTCCCTTCAGAATCTCAACCTTTTCCCTTCCAATGTTATTGGTTCCAATGTGAACAATGACCTCCTGTTGGCCCCTCTTCCCCGTGAGAACATTCTGCACCCTCTCTGAGACATCCTTGATCCTGGCACCAGGGAAACAACACACCATTCTGCTTTTTCTCTGCTGGCCACAGAAACATCTGTCTGTTCCTCAGACTACAGAATCCCCTAACACAATCGATCTCTTGGAAGCCAACGTACCCCTCGTTGCATTAGAGCCAGTCTCAATACCAGAAACCTGGCTGTTCGTGCTACGTTCCCCTGAGAATCCATCACCCTCTACATTTTCCAAAACAGCATACCTGTTTGAAATGGGTATATCAACAAAAGACTCCTGCCCTATGTGCCTACCTCTCTTACCCTTCCTGGAGTTAACCCATCTATGTGCCTGTATCTGAGACTTTCCCCCTTCCTATAATTACCATCCATCACATACTGTTGCTGTTGCAAATTCCTCATTGCTTCTAACTGTCTCTCCAATCGATCCATTTTGATCTGATAAGATTCACATCCAACAGCATTTATGGCAGATATAATCCACAGTAACCCTTAAACTATCTTTAAATTCCCAAATCTGACAAGAAGTACATATCACTGCAAAGGCCATTTTTGCTCCTTCACAATCTACAGACCCAGAAAACAACACCGTCTTATTCCTCTACAAAACACTGCCTCAGGTTAAATTAATAGCTATGGTTTATATTATAAGTTTAATCAAGAGACTTATCTCCAAAAACATATAATCAAGAAAGAATCCACTATACTCACTACTGCAGCCTTTCTATTGGACAGACTTAAAACAACAATTAACTTATCTGTTTCTGTGCTGTGAACTTCGCCCAACAGTTCCTCCAAGATTAGTTGTGAATTTCACTGTTTGTTCATTTTCCCCGATGCACTCCAATGTCCAGCGATACATGAATTCAAAAACAGCAAAGGCAGTAACTGCCAAATTAAAGTATTTGTTCCTCAAACCAAAGTTCTAGATTTCCAAATTCCAATTACATTTCAAAGATGATTAGCACATACTTTATGTTGGAAAGAGATAGTCTGTTTTTGTGATGTTGGTTGAGAAATAACGTATTGGTCAGGACACTGACAGAACTCCACTTCTCATCATCAAATAGTGCCTGGGGATTTGTAAATCCACCTGAGAGAGATGATGGGTTCTGAGGAAAGGTCATGTGAACCAAAATGTTAACACTGATTTCTCTCCACAGATGCTGCCAGACCTGCTGAGCTCTTCCAGTAACCTCTGTTTTTGTTTCTGATTTACAGCATCTGCAGTTTTTTCAGTTTCAACTGTTGGTTTACCTGATGGTTTGGCACTCCAAAATGGTGGACAGCTGTATGAGATAGACTGGCACCAGACTGTAGCTACAGTGTCATCAGCAATGTTTTGGGCCAATGTAAATCAGATTTCCTCCCACCGATTCGGCAAATGCTGAATAGCATTAACAAGGACAATGATGGCAAAACTGGAAGATTCAGTACACATACAAGTTTGGGCTGTTTCTCCGAGTTCAAACAATGAGTCGAAAGTGACACAAATATTAGGTACATTTATTAGGCACCATCAGGATGACTTCAAAAGACCCACCCTTTATAGAATAACGTTGGCTGTTTAACAATATTTCTGATTTGTAGATGGGGCAGTACAGTAACACAGTAATGATTAAACAAAAGTGATTGGAAAAGCAGAGTTTATTTTGTAGGTTAAAAAGAACTTTGCAGTTCTATTAGAAACGAGGTCAGGAAGATGTTTTTGGTACATAAACAGCTTATTTTATTTCACTGGCTAGTTTGAGCTTTACTGATCATTATTTTGCATTTGAAGCAGTGATTATATGAATCAGACGGTTAACATATGCATGCTCATTTACTTCTTCATATCGTCAGTCAACTAGTGCAAACTGCATTTGAAAGTGAGATGCAATCTCTGGTTTAAAACTCATCTATATAATTGTTCATAATACATGCTAACCGAGTTAAAAGGATGGAGACCTGTAAAGGGAAGAAATCTTCAAAGCGTTTTTGACGTTTGATGATGAAGCCCCAAATTGCATGTGTCTGATTTACTGGGAGAGATTTCTGCAAGAGAAAAAGGAGGAAAAGACAAAGTAAGACATTATTGATGTGAAGTGTCAAACTGAATTTCACAAACTAGACAAAGTTCTAATTCCCATATTTACCTGGATCATATATATGGGTGGATGGCTTCACAGCTCCCTTACATGATTTAGATTCATTTACAAAATGGGATATTTGACATTCAAGAATTTTTTCCCAATATTTTCCCATTAACGACATTTTGCTTAGGTTTTAGTTTTTTATGCAATACTCTCTGGCCATCTAGGTTATTTTTCCAAGCATTTCACATCACAGCTAACAGAAGTAGCAGGATTACATCCTATTATATTTGGCAAAATCTTCATCACTGCCATTACTTATGATATCGTGTAGCTAAACTATCTGGAATGCCTTTCATAGATTTGCTGCTAGGAATCTTTCTTTTTGGTGTTAGTCTAAAGCAATCAAATGAAGGAGGATGCTAACATGAGTACTTCAATAGAAGAATGCCTCAATTTAGTTAAACAGCTAAGGTTTATTATACTGTAGTACTTTCTATCTAGTTACACTACTCCAGGTTCTGTCCTGCAATAAAAAAATTCACACTTGGAAAAGTGCAATATGAACTCATTAAAACAAATACATAATTCTGTAGTTGTTACAATTATAACATAATCCCTGATCTATCAGAAAATTGCCTGCAAATGATCACACAAGTCACCGTGGGTGATAATGTTGCAATCTCAATGAAACTCTATATAATTATTAGGCATGCTACTTATCATTTACACGGTAATTCAAGAGGTATAGGAAACTGGTTGCTGTAACATCACTTAAAGGCAGCCAGCAATTCTTAAAGGAAGGTGTACTCTGACAGGAGGCATAAAAGCAATGTTCCCAAATGTATAATTTGGTTGGAAGAAATGTAGAAGCTGATTAGGAGAACCTCAGGGAAATTCCTGACTGGAATACTGTTTTAAATGCAACTAAGTGTTGGGAGAACAACAGGACACAGATCTCCAAATTGCAGAAGTGTAGAATTTAAACATCGCTAAAAAGAGACACAAATTCAAAGCTTTTTTTGTCTTGCACTCATCAGGTTGAGGATGTAAAAAAGAACAGACTTGATAAAAAGAACACCAATTTATGCAGCATGAGAACAGGATGCTGATAGGTCACACCATTATGGAAAAGAGATGCAGCAGGAACAGCAAACTGTTAATTTTCCTTCTCAAACCAGATTCTGATTGGTCAGGATGTTGCCATGGGAAGGCAGTAGAGACTGGCAGTCTCTGCAACCGCTTTCTTTCTCAATAAGAAAGATATAATGTCTGCACAAGTTTGTTTTGCCAATATAAAGGCCTATATAAAACAGGGCCTTTTATTGTTGTCTCTGTTAATCACCAAAGTAGTCAATTTGTTTTTTAAATTTATTTGTTATCTAGAACAAAAGAGATTTTCACCAGGTCTCTCAAATAAACTTAAAATAACAGATTTATTAAAGGCAAAATGTATTCTTATAATGGGCAAAACTAGGTATCAACTAAGCTATTATGTAGGTTTAAAATATATTCCCTCTTATCCCAAACACAGACAGGAAATGACACAGCTCTGCAGGGCTATTATGGGTGGGTAAAAAAAGCAAATAAAGAACAATGCCCCTGTAGGTCAAGGGCTTGACTGTAGACAATAAAATGGGATGACTTCTCACAGTTGGTTTCTCGTCAGTGAGATCTGATTGCTGTCAGCCACAGAGTGAAGGACAAACTTCAGACCAGATTTCATAACCACCTGGGAGACAGCTAGCAACCCAACTGTGTTGAATAAAGGAGCATGTTTGATTGTTCCACTTCAATAACAAATTTGAGCTCCAAATGGAGTTTATAACGGCAGAAAAATACATTTTTTGATGCAGTTACAGATTCGCATATTAGAAATGCAACGACTTACATATCAGATGTACGCAAGGATGGTTATTCCATCAAAGACATGTCTCTCATGGTAACCATGATCTTGGCACGGGCTGAACCTAGTTTAGATCCCAAAGCAACACCATCTGTTTGGGACATGACGGTGTCAATGAAACAAAACTCCACTCCGCAAGTAGCTAAATTCATGAGTTCAATATTTGATTTGATTTATTGTTGTCACATGTACCTAAGTACAGTGAAATGTTTTTTGTTTTGCGAGCAGTACAGGCAGATCATAGCAAATAAGGACATATAGATCATATATTGCTTAGACAGATCAAGGCATACAAGGTTATGACTGTATATGAGGTGCACAAAAGCAAGGTCAACATTAGGTTTGAAGTTAGAGAGGTGCATTCAGCAGTCGAATAACGGCAGGGAAGAAGCTGTTCTTGAACCTGTTGGTGCGTGTTCAAGCTTCTGTACCTTCTGCCTGATGAACGAGGTTAGAAGAGAGTAATACTGGGATGATATTGGCAGCCTTTCCGTGGAAACAAATGCAAATGGATTCCACGATGGGAGGTTGGCTTTTGTGATGGTCTGGGCTGTGCACGCAACCTTCTGTAGTTTCTTATGGTCCTGGGCAAAGCACTTGCCATACCAGACCATTGTGCATCCAGATAGAACGCTTTCAATGGTGCATCTGTAGAAGTTGATGAGGATCCTTACGTACATGCTGAATTTCCTGAGCTGCCTGAGGAAGAAGAGGCATTGTTGTGCTTTTTTGACTGTTGCACCTAAACACAGGTTCAGACACCAATGGCTCATCTAGGTAACTGTGATATAGTAACATAGTGCAAATGTCAATGGCTCCTTCTTCACATAAAGATCAATAATACATTGAATAAGCTCCCAGGTAAGATAGTGAAGGTAATAAAAACATAGAATCATTTCTGAAAAAAGTCATGAGGGGGCTGTAGGGGGTTGGAAAATAATCAGTTGTTACCAGACTCTGGTATTTTTTATTTTATTTTGTACAGAAACTGAATTAGACTAGCCATATAAATACTGTGACAATAAGAGCAGATCTGAGGTTGGAAATTCTGCAGTGAGTAACTCATCCTCTGACTTCCCTAAACCTGCCCACCATGTACCTGGCACCAGAGAGCTGTGTGATTGAATGCACTCCATTTTCTTGGTTAAATGCAAATCCATTGGACTCAAGAAGCTTGACAACATCCAGGACAAACTAGACCATCTGTTTAGCACCCAACCCATCATATTAACTGTTCATTCTCTCCACCACCAATGCTTAGTAGCAGCAGTGTCCTTGTCTGTGACTCATTGTGTACAATCTATTGCAGTAACCCATCAAAGCTCCTTTGACAGAACCTTCTAAACTCACTACCATCTAGGCAACACAAAGGCAGAGGATGCATTGGAACACCATCAGCTGAAAGTTCCCCTCCAAGCCACACTCCACTTGGAGTTGGAAATATATCACCATTCTTTCACTGTTGTTGGATTAAAATCCTGGAACTCACTTCCTGATAGCTCTATGGCTATATCTATACCCCAGGAACTGCAGTGGTTCAAAACTGACTTTCACTACCACCAGCTCAAAGGCAATTAAAGATGGACAATAAATGATGCCCAAGTGCTGCAGAAGAATTAAATAAATAAGTTAACAAAATTTATATTGCTGGACTTAAAGAATCTAACAAGAAAGAAAACTTGCACTTAATCAAAGCCTCTAGATGTCCCAATGCACTTCTCAGCCAATGAAGTGGAGTCACAACTATAAATAAAAGTAATGAGGGAGTCAATTTCCACAACGCAAGCTAGAACAGATAATAAAGAGATAATTTTCACCGGCTGGCCTATCAGCCTGAAAGATTAAGTCTGTTTCTCTCTCTATAAATGTTGTCAGACCTGCTGAGTACTTATTGCAGTTCTGATTTTATTTCAGATTTCCAGCAACTGCAATATTTTGCCCTTGGAAGAGGTTTCCGTACTTTGCTAGAATTCTGCCATTAGTTTATAGTATTCCATTAATTGTCAATTATACACTTTGCCAAACACTGAGAGCAGCAGCCAAACTTCCCTGATGAATTTTAAGAAATCATCACTTTTTCACCGCAGAGAGAGAGGAATGGAAAATAGGAGTGACTCTATGGAAGTCTTAAGAACTTGCTCAACAATCTAAGGTCCGTATAACTGGCAAAAACATTGGATGGAATTTATTTCAATGCTCTCCCCTGATGAATTGAGAGGTGGAGAAGGTGTGGTTAGGTCAGTGCCTGTGGAGCAGTGACCCCAGCAATCAGGCCCAGGGTTGGAAAGCCCCTTAAAGACACCATCCAATCACTGTTAGCTTTTAACTAGTGGCAACCTGGGAACTCATCACAGCATCCAACATCTGTTACAATATGAGTGACAGAGAACTCCAAAATTCCACTATTTAAAGAAAATAACATCAATTTATTTTTCACTCTAAAAGTGAATATTAAACAATAACTATTCATAACTCTAAGCCACTCTTTCTCTTAACTACTTACTATCTGCCTCCAACTCTATAACAATATACTGTTCCAATAAAACACTTATTAAACTTGTATCAACTTAATTTCACTGCCTTCTTCTATGTCTTTCGTCTTCCTGCTGAGGACCTTTCTGAGTCATCTTCTTTCTTTTTACTGCCAGCATGTTTCCTATGAAAAAGGTACCTTTGATAGAGAGCGTTCCCTACTTTCTTTGAGAGCAAAATGTTAGATGAGCAATTAGCTCTGCATGAGTTTCTCTCTCTATGGCAGTTGCTCACTGACCAATTTTCAAAATGACAGCATTGTAATTCCCCCCCACCCAAAATTGGATCATCTCATTGGTTCGATGTTGGCAAAACCATAAATTCAAACTCAATTAGGTTTTAGAATTCTGGGGCAGAGTTTAAACTGATTGGTTAAATTCAAATTGTAGTCAAAACAGCAACCAAAACTCAGGTAGGTATCCATTTCACAGCCAAAAGTTACATATTTTCATTTTTTCAGTTCACTGTTGGGCTGCCATCTAGTCACGTACATAGGTGCTTGTAATCACTCAGTGCAGAACAGCATTCACTCTCTCTTAAAGGTACAGTACATTCCTTTAACTCCATAACACCTCTCCCTTTAAGAAAAAAAATGAACTATCATAGTGAAAAGATGGCTTCTTTTTTTTCTAATTCTTAAATCCATTACTATGAAATATATAGGTCATTAATGTAAGTTATACTCTTCATATTAGTTTCTGCACACATATTATTTTTATAGAGAATCGGTCAAATCTTATCTATTCTTTTACCTTTAAATCCGCGATAATGCACCTTCTGTCATATTTTTACAACCTGCAACATGTACAATTTGTAAATTAAGTCTGTAACATAAGACTCCAAGGAAATAGTCTCATATTTTTGTGTTTAAATTGTTCCAAGAATGGAAGATGATTTGTGGTCCATGTACACAAGTCTCCGAAACATTGTTTGTCACATTAACATGTTGTAAGGTCAGTATCAGACTCAATAATTCTTTTCAATGGTAGCGTATTTTCTCTGGTGGGTGTTGAGTTTCTTTGAAAAGTAGCCAATTGGCTGTGCAATTCCATCACCATCTTTCTATAGCGGTACAGCTCCATCTCTTATAGCGCTAGCATTGACTGCAACTTTGAAGTGCTTCAACAAATTTGGTGTAGCTAAAACTGGTGTGGTGGTTAATACACTTGTAAATTCCCAAATGCATCCTGGGATTGTTCTGTCCACAGAAAGTTTGTGTTCTTCTTTAGTAAATCTGTCAGTGGTGCCAACAAACTTCCAGTAGAATCCGCTTAGTACCAAAACATCAAAGCATCTCTTTCTTTGAGGATGGTCATGGCCTTCGTCTTCGCGTTCTCGGGGTCAACATTCTATGACTGATGTTCTGTCCTAAGAAAGTCACCTCTGCCTTCGCGAATAATGTATTTGTAAAGTTTATTACCAGTGTTGCTTCTCATATCATTCAAAGACCTCTGCTAACTGTACCATGTGATTTTTCCATGACTTGTTAAAGATCACTACATCATCCAGATAAACCGCAGTTTGTTAACCCAGACACAACTCTGACCATGAGTCTTTGAGTCATGAGAATGTGGCTTTTGCATTCTTCATTTCAAAGGACATCACTTTGAATTGATAATTGCGGTTACAAATGCAGAAACTTCTTTCACTTCCTCTGATAAAGGTACCTGCCAATGACCATGCAGTAAGTCCAAATTTCTCTATATAGTCTTCCAACCTTGGTTCTGGGTATGAGTCCAATTTTGTTATGGCATTGACCTTCTGATAGCCCACACAGAATCATTGAGTCCTTTCAGGTTTGGGAACTAACACAATCGGTGAACTCCACTCATGCTGATCCAGTTTGATGATATTTTTGTTGAGCATCACATCCACTTCCTTCTGGACTTGTGTGGCTTTGAGAGGATTAAGCCTCTAGGGGTGTTGTTTTATCGGAACAGCAATCCCTACTTTCACTTCATGCACAATAGTATTAGTCCTCCCCATCTTATTCTTGCATATGTCCTCATACTGCTGCAACAAACCTTTCACCTGGGTTCTTTGCTCCTGAGACAGATAGTTCACTAACTTATCCTGCTCTTCAAGGACTTCTTTATTATTTCATGTGGCTTTCAGCACATCAAACTCCACAACATCTTGATTTAGACAATAGACAATAGACAGACAATAGACAATAGGTGCAGGAGTAGGCCATTCAGCCTTTCGAGCCTGCACCGCCATTCAATATAATCATGGCTGATCATTCCTAATCAGTATCCTGTTCCTGCCTTATCTCCACAACCCTTGATTCCACTATCTTTGAGAGCTCTATCCAACTCTTTCTTAAATGAATCCAGAGAGTGGGCCTCCACTGCCCTCTGGGGCAGAGCATTCCACACAGCAACCACTCTCTGGGTGAAGAAGTTTCTCCTGAGCTCTGTCCTAAATGGTCACCCTGTATTTTTAAGCTGTGTCCTCTGGTTTGGCACTCACCCATCAGTGGAAATATGTTTCCTACTGCCAGAGTGTCCAATCTTTTCATAATCTTATACGTCTCAATCAGATCCCCTCTCAGTCTTCAAAATTCAAGGGTATACAAGCCCAGTCGCTTCAGTCTTTCAGTGTAAGGTAATCCTGCCATTCCAGGAATTGACCTCTTAAATCTACGCTGCACTCCCTCAATAGCCAGAATGTCGTTTCTCAAATTTGGAGACCAGAACTGCACACAGTACTCCAGGTGTGGTCTCACCAGGGCCCTGTACAGCTGCAGAAGCATCTCTTTGCTTCTATACTCAATTCCTCTTGTTATGAAGGCCAGCATGCTATTAGCCTTCTTCACTTCCTGCTGTACCTGCATGCTTGCTTCATTGACTGGTGTACAAGAACACCCAGATCTCTCTGTACTGCCCCTCATTCTGCCCCTGATTCCTCATTCTGAGGTGCTAACACCTGTTTCTCCAGGTCCCTGTCACTCTATTACAGTAAGCTTTCAACATATTCGCATGACATAACCAATACAGGTTTTTTCTATCTGGCATCTTGACCAGTTAGTTTACCTGATTCAACTTTTTCTCAATTTAATAGGGATGACTAAACCTGGCTTTGAAGGGATCTCCTACCACTGGTTACAATACTAATATGTCATCTACAATGGGGAAAATGTCTGAGTTTTAGAGTTTTTATCTGTGACCTGTTTCATTCTATGTTATGCCCTCTTCAGGTGCTGTTTAGCTAACTCACCTACCCAATTTAATCTCTCCATCATCTCAGATACATGATCCAAGTGTGAGATCTCCGACTTCAGTCCTTTCAATTTTTCTTAAATTATTTCAAAGGCCCTTCACTTCAAATATTAACTCAAAGTGAGTAAGCTGAGTCGATTCATTTGGGCTATCTCTAATGGCAAACAATATGAATAGGATACCTTTATCTCAATCATTCGGATAATCCTAACAGTACGCTCTTAACATGGTCTTTAGGGTCTGGGGTCTCCTTTCCAAAATTCCCTGGGATTCCGGATAATATGCACTTGGTTTAAAATGCTGTATACCTAAGCTATCCTTAAACAGCCTAGCAGTAAAGTTAGATCCTCAGCCTGACTGAATCTCTCTGGGCAGTCCAACTGCGTGAAGAAAACAACTAACTCCTCGACCACACTTATTGCATTAATACTCCGTAATGGAATTGCCTCCGGAAATCTGGCGGACACAATCATTATGGTTAGCAAGTACTGATTCCCACTTTTAGTTTTAGGGAGGGGACCTACACAATCAATCATAACCCACGTGAAAGGTTCTTCGAATGCGGGAATTGGCAACAAAGGGGCTGGTTTTATTACTGCCTGTGGCTTACCTACCATTTGGTGTATGACATGTATGGCAAAAGTTAACCACATCCTTGTACAGTCCAGGCTAATACCAGTACTTTTGTACATTAGCCTGAGTCTTACCTAAACCTAGGTAACCTCCTACTGGTAGTTCATGTGCTACCTGTAGTACCTCCTGTCTGTATGCTACCGGCATCTGGTGCACTTTTGTTCATTTCTCCTCTGCACTAATCTATCATGGTATCCATTTTCATCTTAGGATTCTATCTTTAAGACAATAACCCTCAGGAATACATTCTGATTCCTTTTCTGAGTATATATATATATATATATATATATATATATAATTGTTTTGTCTTTCTTTGTAAGTCCATTAGCATTTCAGGACTAAACACTTCCACCTGACCCTCTGCCTGTTCAGGTTTTTCCTGCACCATTACATCAAAAAGGGTATCCACTAACTGAACCTCAACTCCTTCATCTTTCTCTTTAGTTTTTGCTTCTTGCTGTGACTTATGACAGTGGGTATTTCTCTTTTAACTCCTCAGTTCCCTAGTCTTCCTTTGGCTTCTCCACAAAAAGGGGTCTTACTCCCACCTTGGATCCTGTTAAATCATTCCTTAGAACAAACTGTATTCCTGGAACTGATACTCTGTCAATCACTCTCACTGTTACTTCCCCAGTCTTGATTTGTCTTGCCAACCAGATGTTACACATAATGTAGGGGAACGCTAAATATTTGTCCATCTATTCCACAAATTACCACTCTCCTGGGTAAAATGTCAGAAAGAGTGCAAATAAGTTCATCTCATAGTATTAGAGATGGATTAGCTCCCATGTCTCTCAAAATTGTAACTTCTTTCCCTTCTCCCCCTGTTATTCCTGAGTAAACTTTACCCACAGAGGCGAAATCTTTATAGAGATCGGGTACTAATTCAATGCACAGCCCCTGCCAAGGCTGCACACTCTCCTGCAGCTCCTTGACCTTTCTTGAGGTTTCCTTTACTTCTTTCACTAATCCTATTGGCTTAGCCCCTTTTACCACATCTTTTCACACAGTGCCTTTCTTCAACGACTAGCACTGTGACCTTACATGTCCCACCTTACCACAGTGGAAACACCTGAGGCTTTTCACCTCCTTTTCACACTCTTGGATTTCTTTTTTCACCTGTGACTAACTATTACCAGTGTGCTCTACACTTTATTTTGTAATGGAGGATCTCCTTTTCTCCCAATTTCTAGCCTTCACAGGATAAAATTCCTGTCAGAAGCTAAATTTCGCCTTATGCATAAATACAATTTCATCTGTCATTTCTGCTGTTCTTCTCACTTTGTGAACTTTCTGTTCATCCACATTAATTCTTAACATCTCTGGAAGTGAGTTTTTAAACTTCTCCAGCAGAATCATCTCTCTTAGAGCCTCATATGTCTTATCTATTTTTAAGATCTGCACCCATCTATCAAAATTACTATGGTTAATCTTTTGAACTCAACCTAAGTCTGACTTGGTTCTTTCATTATGTTTCTGAACCACTGTCTTCACGCTTCTGGTACCAATTCACAAGCACTCAAATCAGCGAGTTTGACATCTGTATAACCTCTTGACCCCTTATCTGACAGCGGTGTAAATACCTCACTAACTCTGCTAATTAGTTTAGTCTGAACTAGCATTACCCAAAAGTTCTCTTTTGTGCTGAGAAAAATTTTCAAATGAAACAAAGAAGGTTTCAACATCTTTCTCATCAAAATGTGGCAATGGTTTAACATACTGTATGCATCATTACCTTCTCTCTTCAACTTCATCCTGTTAACTTGACTTTCCTGACTAATTTGCAACTTCTGAACTTCAAGTTCTCTCTCCCTTTCTCTTTCTTCTCTCTCTTTGCTCAGCTAAGAACCTTCTCTCCCTTTCTTTTTCCTCTAACATGGCTCTACTCTCCCTTTCTTTATCTTCTAACTCCATTTGCCTCAATTGCAATGTATGTTTTTCTATACACCTAAGTGCTTGACCAACTCCATTACAATTTCAGTTTTCCTTTTGTCACTGGTTAAATCCAATTCTAACCTATTTGCTAATTCTAAAAGTATTTCCTTCCTCTGTCTTTCTAAACTTTCTTGGCAAATTTGGGAAGAATCTTCAAACCTCAGAACCTTTTTGGAAATCTTAAGAGCCATTTCCCTTATGTTTAACTTAACCAACTACAAGTAATTGAAATTATATAAATTGTCTCGCCTACATTTTATTTAAAGATTTAGGACATCAATTGGCAAGTGTTTAAACCTGCTGGGATTTTTTGTACTCAAAAATCAGTTCAATTCTGTCCAAATTCCTGACTGGATTGACCTAAACCTGTCCAAATCCCTGACTGGATTGACCTAAATCTGTCCAAATCCTGAATGAGCCCCTAGGAGGTGAACCCCTATGTTAATTAAACCAAACACCCAGAAAAGCTTACCTTGCCTCGTAATCCGTTAAAACATGAGTGAGAGAGTACTCTCAAATTTCACTATTTAAAGAAAAAACATCAATTTATTCTTTAACTCTCAAAGTGAACATTAAACAACAACTATTCTCAACTCTAAGTCCATCTTCCTCTTAACTGCTGCATCCAACTCTATAACAATATGCTGTTCCAATAAGACACTTATTAAAATTATATCATTTAATTTCAAAATCACACAACCACTGTCTTCTTCTGTGTCTTTTTTCTTCCAGCTGAGGATCTCCATGGGTCATCTTCTTTCTTTTTACTGCCAAAATGTTTCATATGAAAAGGTACCTTTGATAGAGAGTGTTATTTAATTTCTTTGTGAACAAGATGTTAGATGGGCAATTAGCTCTCCATGAGTTTCCCTCTCTACAGCAGTTGCTCTCTGACCAATTTTCAAAATGACAGTATTTTATACACCCCCCAACATCAGATCATCTCAGTGGTTCGATGTTTGCAAAACAATAAATTCAAACTTGATTGGGTTTTGTATTCTGGGGCAGAGTTTAAACTGATTGGTTAAATTTGAATAGTTGTCATAACAGCAACCAAACCTCAGGTATCCATTTCACAGCCAAATGTTACATATTTTCATTTTCCATCTAGTCATATACATAGGTGCTTGTAATCTCTCTGTTCAGAACAGTATTCACTCTCTCTTAAAAGGTACATGCCTTCAACTTCATATCACTATGGAAGAGATTGTTGGACACCTTGTTAAGATATGTATATCATCAGTACCCACAGGTAAGGTGGTGGAATATTGAAAGATGGATAATGTGGTGCCACTATTTAAGAAAGGCGATAAGGAAAAGCCAGGGAACTATAGACCAATGAGTCTGACATCAGAAGTGGGCCAGCTGTTGGAGGGAATTCTAAGGGACAGGATTTACATTTTTTTTGGAAAGGCAAGGAATGATTAAGGGTAGTCAACATGGTTTTGTGCATGGGCAGTCATGTCTCACAAACTTGATTGAGTTTTGTGAAGAAGTGACAAAGAAGATTGATGAAGACAGGGGAGTTGATGATGTATAAATGAACTTCAGTAAGGTGTTCAACAGGGTTCCCCTTGGTAGACTGGTTAACAACTTTAGACCACATTGAATCCAGGGGAACGAGCCAATTGGATATAAAATTGGCTTGAAGGTGTTGGTGGAGGGTTGCTTTTCGGAATGAAAGCTTGTGACCGGTGAAGTGCTACAAAGATCAGTGCTGAGTCCAGTACTTTTCATCATTTATATAAATGATTTGGATGTGAACATAGGAAGTACAGTTAGTAAGTTTGCAGATGACACCAAAATTGGAGGTGTAGTGGACAGCAAAGAGGGTTACCTCAGATTACAACAGGATCTTGACTAGATGGGCCAATGGGCTGAGGACTGGCAGATGGAGTTTAATTCAGATAAATGCGAGGTGCTGCATTTTGGGAAGGCAAACCAGTGCAGGGTTTATATAGTTAATGGTCATGTCCTAGGGAGTGTTGCTGAACAAAGAGACCTCGAGGTGCAGGTGCATAGCTCCTTGAAAGTGGAGTTGCAGATGTACAGTGAGGTGAAGAAGGCATTTGACGTGTTAGCATTCATCAGTCAGTGCTCTGTGTATAGGAATTGGGATGTCATGTTCCAACTGTACAGGACATTGATTAGACCCCTCTTGGAGAACTGCTTTCAATTCTGGGCTCCCAATATAGGAAAGATATTGCTATACTTGAGAGGGTTCAGAAAAGATTTACAAGTGCATTGCCAGGATTGGAGGGTTTGAGCTATAGGAAGAAGCTGAATAGGCTCGGGATTTCTTTCCCTGGAGCATTGAGACCGAGGGGGTGACCTTATAGAAGTTTGCAAAATCGTGAAGGGCACGGGTAGGGTGAATAGCCAAGATCTTTTTTTCCCAGGGTAGGGCAGTCCAAAATTAGAGGGGTAAAGTTTAAAAAGGACATAAAGGGCAACTGTTTCATGCAGAGGATGGTATGAGTATGGAATGAGCTGCCAAAGGAAATGATGGGTCTGGTACACTTAGAAGATTTAAAAGACATCTGGATGGGTATATGAATAGGAAGGGTTGATGGATATGGGGCAAATGGTGGCAAATGGGAGTAGATTACTTTAGAATTTGTGGTCAATGCAGACGATTGGACCAAAGGGTCTGTTTCCATGCTGTATAACTCAATGACCTTATGATTCTCCCTCTGTGTCTAGTCTTCACTTATTGCACAAATTCAATCGGGAGTTCCCTGTTGAAAAAACATTGTCACCAACTCTGTTCTACACCTCACTAGGTTCTAGCCAAAAACAATGTATTTCCTAATTGTAAAGTTTTATATATTCTCAGAGCCAACTTTGAGAAATTCACTTGATGAATGGAACCACCCCAACAACCTCTTAATCCTGTTGCTAACGATTGCGTTGCCAAGGGATATTGGTGCTCCAAAATTTAAAAATGTAAAATAAAAGGGAGATGTATTAGAAACACAATGCAGTGCAAGTTAAATTCTTCATGCCTGTGATTCAGTCACTGTGGGCTGGTATAGCAGTGTGACTGGAAGCTTGCTTGAAGGGCTTCTGTACTCTTACACAGTAGCATCCAGTGCATAGTTGATCAAATTTGAAAACATCACATTGCTGGAGGTTGGTGGGTTGGGGATCCATTCAGTTCACTTAATGTTGCATCAGGAAAATCAGGGGTCATACTCAATACTTCCTGGTAAGTACTGCAAAAAATGAGGCCTCTTAGGGTAGATCTGGACAGACCTCAGAGCATGATGACAGAGCCAAGGTCAACTGGAGAAGAGAAAATGAAAATAACACTGAGAAAGACTTTGAATTGTAATTACTAATAGGGTCTGATTAAAATCAACGGAGAATGTTAAAGAGAGATTTCCTGGATTTGTTTTCTCAATTCGGGCAGGGGTTTTAATTTTGTTTGCCTCATCCAGGAGATCATATGCTTCCTCTCCACAGATGCTAGCAGGTATGCTGAGTATCTCCAGCAACTTCTGATTTCGTATCATATGGCTGTTGGTGAGATGAGGAGTGTATTCTGATGCATGACGTCTCACAACCATGCAGTACAGACTGAGTGAACCATTACACCATTTCTAGTCCATCATGGGTCCATAACTCCACACTAACAGAACTGTCCTTAAAGAACAGTGAGTCATCTTCACTTCAGATATCAGGCAGCATAACTAAACCAATGTTCCATGGTTTTATTTAACACATGCTATGCAGCATCCTATTTACTTCTACCCAAAAGCCTCCTTGGAAATTCCACCCACAATATGTGTTCTGTAAAAGAGATTTTAAATGGGCATTTCTGTGAAATATTGTGGTAAAGGTTTTATTAAAAGAGATTTTGCAGCTATGATCTTTTTAAATAAAACTGCTGGAAATGTTGGAAACTGGTTGGGATGTCAGCGACATGTTTTGACTTGGCCCTTGTTGTCCAGCATAAAGCTGGTATACTCGCACATTTGTGAAGTCCCCCACCACATGGCATTTTGGGATTTTGTTAGCGATGGTATCTTTCATTGATGAAATGTGGCAAGACAGAAACAAGAACCTGCTTTGAGATCACACTGACATCTGACTGCTGTGGTGCTATTTAAATCTACAATAGCAGCAGGTAACTGAGACATCATTAATAACAGCTTTACATTAAGAATCATGACCTTCATAGCACATTAATGACTTTTCCAATAAATTAAAACAAGTGGTCCCAGATTTAGAGCTTTGATATTGACTTTGCCATTCAGATTCAACACCAATTGGACTGCAGAAGGTCTGTTCAGATGTGATGTACAGAAATATTGTAATGAAATCTCTATCTCTTACTTACATTGCTTCACAAGCTTACCACTAAAGTGTTCTGAGGTTTATTTCCAACACTCATAAGCAGCCAATCAGCTTATCTAAAATCTTGCTGCTATCCAAAATGCTTTCAGAATATATTCAAAGATCCTATGCCTAAACCCTCAGACTTAAAATATCTGGCAAATTAATCCTTAGCCATTAAGAACTCTGTTAGTAATCAAAGCAATGCATTGTACAAAGAGAAAATCTCTACAGCCCCATCTGCAAAATGGAACTTACATTGTGTCTGTCATCATACAAAAACTTTAGCATCTGGTTACAAAGGCCCAACAACATCTCTTCTTCCTCAGGCAGCTGAGGAAATTTGGCATGACGGCGAATACCCCTGCCAACGTTTATAGGTGCGCCGTCGAGAGCATTCAGTCTGGATGTATCGCTACCTGGTATGGCAACTGTACCATTCAAGATTGGAGACGGTTACAAGATTGGAGACGGTGAACTCAGCCCGGACAATCACAAAGGCCAACCTCCCATCTATAGAATCCATGTACTAGGCCCACTGTGAAGGAAAGGCCTCCAGCAGTCTCATAGATCCAGCCAACTCTGCCAATGTTTTTCTACAACCTCTACCATTGGGGAGAAGTTACAGAAGCCTGAAAACATGCACCAATTGGTTTCAAAACAGTTTCTACCCTACTATTGTTAGAATACTAAATGGACTCACAAACTCTTAACATTTGCCTGTACCTGTGTTTTTGTTTTTGCCGCTGTTTACCTATTGTTTACTATCTATGCTAGTTAACTCTGTGATCTGCCTGTATTGCTCGCAAAACAAAGCTTTTCACTGTGCCTCAGTACACGGGACAATAAATTCAATTCAATTCGATTTAGCATTCAGGTGAACTTGGTCTATTTGAGTAGATAAATTGTTTAAAACAATCAAATTTAACAGCCGGAAATGTGTTTTGGCTAAAATAGTTCCAATATTTAAGGTGAGTACTTTTAATCACACACTCCAACACTAATGTTCTTCCATCACTGAAACTAGGATTTTCTTTGGAACGTAACAAATTCCCATATAAATAATTTAATCATCACATTGTTGTTCAGAGAGGAATCAATTAGAGCATAATTTCAACAATGCCAACTTTTATGAAAAAAATGAAAAGAAAGGAGAACTCAGGAGAGGTTATCAAAGTCTCCAGATCACAAAATAGGACAGAATGTTTGGAAAGGGTTAGGAATCTAACTTCAAGCACATCAGATAGAGGAATGTCAATCAGAAAAGGTCAATACAGGACTGAAGGTGTTGTATTCTGAATGCAGGCGCTATATAAAATAAGATAAATGAGCTTGTGGCGCAGATTGGAATTGGCAGGTATGATGTGGTGGGCATCACGGAGATGTGGCTGCAAGCGGGTCAGGACTGGGAGCTAATGCCAAGGAAATACATCCTATTGAAAAGAAGGGTAGGCAGAGGGGGTAGGGTTGCCTTATGAGTAAGAAATGAAATTAAATCAATAGCAAGAAATGATGTGGGGTTAGATGATGTAGAATCTGTGTGGCTAGAATTGAGGAACTGCAAAGGTAAAAAAATCCGTGGGAGTTATGTACAGGCCTCCAAACATTACTCAGGATGTGGGGCACAAGATGCACCAGGAGATAGAAAAGGTGCGTGAGAAAGACAAGGTTACCAGTGATCATGGGGGACTTCAATATGCAGGTGGACTACCAAAATCAGGTTGGCAGTGGATTGTAAGAAAAGGAATTTGTGGAATGTGTACAAGATGACTTTTTGGAGCAACTTGTGGTTAAAGCCCACTAGGGAATAGGCAGTTCTGGATTTAGTATTGTGCAGTGAAGCAAACTTGATAAGGGAACTTAAGGTGAAGGAATCCTGAGGAGACAGTGATCATAATATGATTAAATTTACTCTGCAATTTGAGAGGGATAAGCTGAAATCAGATGTAATGGTATTTACTGTTGAATAAAGGCAACAACAGAAGCATGAGGGAGTTGCTGGGCAAAATTGACTGGGAGAGGAGCCTAGCAGGAAGGACAGTTGAACAGCAATGGCAGGAGTTTCCAGGAGTAATTCAGGAGACAGCAAAAGAGAAAGCATATAATGCAGTGAAGGGCAGTGTGAAGCCAGAGTCTTGGGAAGCCCTTAAAGACCAACAGAGGACAACTAAAAAGGAAATAAGGAGGGAGAAGATTAAATATGAGGGTAAGCTAGCCGGCAATGTGAAAGGAGATTGCAAGAGTTTCTTTAGATACCGAAAGGGCAAAAGAGGACATTGAGCCTTCGGAAAATGACGCTGGAGAAGTAGTAATCAGGAACAAAGAAATAGTGGAAGAACTGAACAAGTACTTTACATCAGTCTTCATGATAGAAGACTCGCGTAACATCCCAAAAATTCAAGAGAGTTGGGAGGCGGAGGTGGCCATCACCTAGGAGAAAGTGCTAGAAAAACTGAAAGGTTTGAAGATAGATAAATCACCTGGACCAGATGGACTACACTCCAGAGTTCTGAAGGAGATCACTGAGGAGGTAGTGGAGATGTTAGCAGTGATATTTCAGGAATTATTGGTCTCAGGGACAGTCCCAAAGACTGGAAAATCAGGAATGCAACTCCCTCTCCCCCATTTAAGAAGGAAGTAAGGCAAATGACAGGAAATTATAGGCTGATTAGCCTGACCTCAGTTTTTGGTAAGATTTTGAGTCCATTGTGAAGGATGAGATTTCTGAATACTCATTTCTGAAGTCAGCATGGTTTCATGAAGAGGAGGTCATGCCTGACAAATCTGTAAGCAGTCTTTGAGGAGGTAATTAGCAGGTTAGACTAAAGAGAGCCAATGGATGTTATCTATTTGGAAGTCCAGAAGGCCTTTGACAAGGTGCCTCACAGGAGGCTGTTGAGTAAGATAAGGACCCATAGTGTTAGAGGCAAGGTACTAGAATGGATAGAAGTTGGCTGTCTGGCAGAAAGCAGTGAGTGGGGATAAAAGGGTCCTTCTCAGGATGGAAGCCGGTGATAAGTGGTGTTCCACAAGGATCAGTGTTGGGACCACAACCTTTCACTTTATACATTAATGATCTAGATCAAGGAACTGAGAGCATTCTGGCTAAGTTTGCAGATGTTACAAAGATAACTTGACAGGGTTCAGAAAAGATTTACAAGCATGTTGCCAGGGTGGATGGTTTGAGCTATAGGGAGAGGCTGAATAGGCTGGGGCTGTTTTCCCTGGAGCATCGGAGGCTGAGGGGTGACCTTTTAAAGGTTTATAAAATCATGAGAGTCATGGATAGGATAAATAGACAAAGTCTTTTCCCTGGGGTGGGGGAGTCTGGAACCAGAGGGCATAGGTTTAGGGTGAGAGGGGAAAGATATAAAAGAGATCTAAGGGGCAACTTTTTCACACAGAACGTGATGTGTGTATGGAATGAGCTGCCAGAGGAAGTGGTGAAGGCTAGTACAATTGCAACATTTAAAAGGCATCTGGAAGGGTATATGAATAGGAAGGGTTTGGAGGGATAAGGGCCAGGTACTGGCAGGTGAGACTAGATTGGGTTGGGATCTCTGGTCGGTATGGACAGATTGGACCAAAAGGTCTTTTTCCATGCTGTACATCTCTATGACTCTAATGTTGTGCCTGAGTCCCAGATGTACAATGACCATTATTGTAACTAAGTTAGCAAGGCAAATGTTTCTTCCTGATCTTCACTAATGTTCATGCTATCAGAGTCTTTTTATTAGCAACCTGGATGAGGAGAGGTTCTATTTCAATAATGAAAGGAGTCTTCTGCACACATCCACAGCCCACAATGCAAAAGTTACATATTGAATGGCCTAAACAGAAGTCTGTAAAAGGAGCACTGGATGCCACTCAAAAAATGTCCCAAAATTTGGAAAATGTCCCTATTTGTTTCACCAGAAGAAATGTCAGTGACCTTCCTGATTTCACCAAATGACTGCCTGGCCACATTTGCTGTTCTCCCACTAATCTCCTCCCATGACAAACATATACATTGGCCTTGGTGCGGCCCATTGTCAGTTATAACCCATCCTTCAAGTTGTTTCAACACTTAATTGATAACCAAAGCTGACCAGAATAATGGGCTGAATCTCACCATATTTTGACAAAGTGTCAATGTCGATTTCACTAGTTTTCTCATTTCCCCTCCACCCATGCAATCCCATCCCAAGCCTCCAATTTGGCACCACCCTCTTGACCTGTCCATCACCCTTCCCATCTATCCGGTCCACCCTCCTCTCTGACCTATCACCTTACCCCCCCACCTTCATCTTCCTAACACATTCCTAACTACCTTCCCCCCAGCCCCATACCCCTCCCATTTATCTCTCTACAACCCCCAGTTCACAATTCTCATTCCCCTGATGAATGGCTTATGCCCAGAACGTCAATTCTCCTGCTCCTCAGATGCTGCCTGACCTGCTGTGCTTCTCCAGCACCACGCTCTTGATATCATGTCCTGCATCTGCAGTCCTCACTTTCTCCTAAAGTGTCATTTTATCATATTTGACAAAGGGTTTCTCTCTGTGAGCCTCAGTGAGTTTTCTCACATGACCATCCTAAACTTGTCTTATTAACTAATTATCATGCCCCTATGGAGACCCTCACCCCCAATGCGACCCTGGTTCTTTCACTTCCTGTGGTCGGACGTACATACCACTGCCAGGATACCCATGAATTTCCAGTGAACCCTGCTGCTGGCCAGGTTTTGAACAGACCATCATACACCCAGCCAAGTACTGTCAGTCCCTAGCTGTGGTGTATAGTTCATTCACCTTACTTTGTGGACAGGGATCAATGCTCCTGGTGGACTGGCTGGTGCTGTGAAGGGATATCCTCCTCTCACAGGATCAACAGGAGGGACCACAACATGGCGATCCTGCCAGGCTGGAGTGGGGGCAGTACTACAGGCACCATGGGCCCAAGGGACAGCCAAGTAGTGAAGGAAGAAGGTCAATCATCATCACCGTTCCACCAGAGTCAGTGTCAATCACAGTCATTGCCACAGTACCCACCTCCACCCAAGGTTCATGCTCTATTACACTGAATTTTGCCTGCAGCAGCTTCCCCTCTCGCTCTAACCCACACATTACTAACTCTGTAGACAGGCTCACTCACTCATCACTACCTTTTGCCCCAGCAGCACTAACAGCCATGCCACCACCCACATAGCACTACGTCTGTTCCTTTCTCTCATTCCAGTCCCTTATAGGGCAGAAAGGGCCAGGATGGCTGTTGGCTGTTCGACGTTTGGCTCCTCATGCCCAATGAGGAGAGAATCTGGAACCTTGGCATCTAAGACCAAACCTGCCCCGTGTGGTGGGGAAACTGCTCAGTCCCAGTAACAAAGACAGGAATTTCACAGGAAATTCAGGCAAATCCTCGCAGTAGTGAGTACATCTGGCTATCTTACATGGAAAAATCACCACTTCCTGCCCAACACATTCCTCGGCCTCCCCCATTGAGCCTCCCCCATTCACCCCGTGATTCACATATCCATCCCACTCCCGATTTTAAAGTTGCCTACCCACATCCCCATTCCCCTCTCCCATTCATAGTTACACACCCTCCCCCTCCCCTTCCCCCTTCATAGTCACAACCTCTTACCCTTGCCCCTCTCACAGTCACAAATGCCCCTTCCTATTCACAGTTAGACCATCTCCTCAGTTCACACCAATTTAAAGATAGAGCTGGTTAAACGTGCCTGTGTGAGTTGAAACAGTATGTAATATGCATGTGTGTGGTGTCAATAGGCACAGCCTTGGGTCTACCAGCCAGGCCCTCCTGTTAGTCTCTATAACATTGTCTATCACATCAGAGTAATTTGTAGTTCATTGTACCACAGACAGCCCTGCTGATCCCTCCTGAAAAGTATATGGTGACAGTAAACCTCCCAGAAGGTGAGCAATGGTACAGTCTGCCTCATACACATGGTGTTCAATGGTGAGGATTGCTCAGACAATATTTTCTTGATTCATTCCCTTGAGAAGGAAAAATGCTAGCATCCATTAAGTATTTGATTTTCCTAGTTATGACAAGGAAGCTGAAATTTTGTTGAATACTAAAACAGCAATCAGAAGGTCAACCATTAGAACCTTCCCTTCCAGAGTCCCGAAATCCATTGGCACTTAACTTAGAAATAATTATAGAGAGGTATCATTGCCCTGTTGGAAAAGCTTCCAGATAAAATCAGGATATCCTACCATTATGTGTAGCAGAGGAGATGAGTATGTTGAAGTTATTGTGCAGCATAGAGATAGCAGGAAAACAGATGCCATGTCCCAACACATTCCTGCACTGGAGTCAATAGGAAGTGTGACCATAGCAACCAAATTATCAGCATGCTCCATACTTCCTTTAAGAACAATCAACTAGAGGCTGATGGACTGACCAAAACGTCACACCTATTGTTGTGTTTACCTCAAAAATACTTCATGAACCATTCGCAAAAGTTGCACTTAACTTTCTGGAGAACTGTTGCTGCACACACAGTGAAGGGATATGAAGCAGTTTTAATGAAGTATGAAAAGATGTGCGTGCAGAGCTTAGTAAATTTGTGGAGCTGTGCCATCTTGATCTTAATATCTCTGGAACCCTTGTCCCTCAGACTGAAAACAAGAGCTAAAGCCAGTGCTAATGTAACAAAGCTGAAACCAGTCTACAACTTTGGCAGGAGCTTTCTGGGTTTGGACAAATGCAATGCCTGTATAGGAACATCGCTGTGCAGGAAGTTCTTCAAAGAAGAAATCAGGTGAGATTAGAGATAACACTGATTGCAGAACGATACTGACTGACTATAAACTCCTTGTGGTATGAGAACTAGTTGTGTTCCAAATACTGTAAAATGCAATAAATTGTCTGAAGAAAAAAGCCTGGACCTTTCAAATTATGTTTTCACATTGAAAACGAAATGTATGACACTAGCAATGTTCACGACTTTTCTGCGATAATGTATGGGATAAGTATTGGGAAATGCTACAATGCTCTCTACAATTTGATTTAATCCTGCCATTAGAGTTTCAGCCTAGTGTACAAATTTGACATTCATTGACTTCAGCTCATGTTGCGCTTGTTTTGTAAAATGTTGAACAATCACAGTATTGACAACTGAAAATTCACCCTTTTGGGTTTTCTGGCTCAACAGTTCAGGACTGAACTTCTCAAGAGCAGGGAATTGTTACAGGAGTTGGAGGTGTGATGGTGACAGAACTGGACAAGTCCAAGGGCAAAGCAGAAATCTCCTTTTAAACAATGCTTTATTCAGAAACTATTCCAAGGATGGATATCAGTTCACTGCTACTGGTTTCTCTTTCCGATTTAAGGGAAATAAGTGAAACTGAAAATTTATTCATCCAAAAAAAAAAGAACCATTCCATAAAAATATGAGCATGACCTAAAATCCATTTTCTCCTGATTGGTGTACACCTTCAGTAAGTGGCAGAATATTTGTCCCGGATCCCCTCAGAATGAGCATTGTTTCTGGATAATAGTGCTTTTGTTTTAACACCTCCTCAATCTATTTACTTGATTACAGTTCCTTGACCAATAGCCCACAATAATCATGAGATTAGACCAACTATGCTGCTGGAAATCTCATAATTAGTCAAAAGAAATGGGGTGAAATGGTCTATACCAGCAGCAAAAATGAGTCAGATATTTTCCAGTGTGAAGCAACTGCTGATTGGCTACAAACCCATTTCACAGTGCAGGTATTGACCATTTCAACCTCCCCAGAGAATGTTTCCTTCATTGCCTGCTGTTCTCGAACTGAATCTAATCTATTGCAGGAGCAGTTGGAGGATTTTAACGTAAAATAAAGTTTCCATGATAATTGATTTGTAATCCAAGATGGAGGATGGGAAAAATTTCTGGCTGTAACAGCTGCTCCTTTTTTGAGGTATTTTAGGTGCTGGAGGTGATTTCCACGAATTCCAGGAGCAGCAATTACTGTTTTATATGCTGTTGCATTGTTTTGGAACGTTAAAGAGAAAAAAAAGTCAAAACAACAGCAGTTTTAAAAGGGAAAGGTACAGAAAGGCAGCACATGGTGAGGTCAGTGCAGGAGAGAGAGAGAGAGAGACAGACAGACAGAGAAACCCACAGTGCTAACTGACAGAGCAGTGAACCTGTGGAGTTATTGCCTTTGCTGTTTGAATTCATGTATCGTTGAACATTGGAATGCGTCTGGGAAAATTAACAAACAGTGAAATTCACAACTGATCTTGGAGGAACCTGTTTGGGAGAGGTCACTGCACAGAAACAGATAAGTGGATATTTTAAGTGTGGCCTTACAATAAATCTGCAGTAGTGAGTAGAATGAGTTATTTTTTGATTTATTGAAATATGTCTCCTGATTAAACTTAAAATATAAGCCATAACGATTAATTTAACATGGAGCAGTGTTTTGTAGAGGAGTAAGACGGTGTTATTTTCTGGGTCTGTAGATTGAAAGAAGCGAAAATGGCCTTTCATAGAGTGATATGCTCTTCTTGTCGGATGTGGGAGTTTAGGGAGAGTTTATGGGTTACTGAGGATTATATCTGCAGTAAATGCGACTCATTGCGAATCCTATCAGATCAAATGGATCGTTTGGAGAGACAGTTAGAGGCAATGAGGAATTTACAAGAGCAAGGGGATGTGATGGATTGCAGTTGTAGGAAGGGAGAAAAGTTACAGATACAGTCACATAGATGGGTTAACTCCAGGAAAGGTAGGCAGTTAGTGCAGGGGTCTTCTGTGGCGATCCCCGTCTCAAACAGGTATGCTGTTTTGGAAAAAGTAGGGGGTGATGGATTCTCAGGGGAATGTAGAGTGAACAGCCAGGTTTCTGGTATTGAGACTGGCTCGAATGCAACAAAGGGGTACGTCGGCTTCCAAGAGATCAATTGTGTTAGGGGACTCCTTAGTCCGTGGACAGCAACGAAGAATCAGAATGGTGTGTTGTTTTCCTGGTGCCAGGATCAAGGATGCCTCAGAGAGGGTGCAGAATGTTCTCACAGGGGAAGAGGGGCCAGCAAGAGGTCATTGTCCATATTAGTCGTCATAGGAAGGGAAAAGGTTGAGATTCTGCAGGGAGATAACTGAGAGTTCAGCAGGAATTTAAGAAGGAGGTCCTCGAGAGTAGTAATATCTGGATTACTCCCGGTGCTACAAGCTACAAGCTAGGTGCTACAAGCTAGTGAGGGCAGGAATAGGAGGATAGAGCAGATGAATGCATGGCTGAGGAGCTGGTGTATGGGAGAAGGATTCACCATTTTGAATCATTGAAATCTCTTCTGGGGTAGAAGTGATATGTACAAGAAGGACGGATTGCACCTAAATTGGAAGGGGACTAATATACCGGCAGGGAGATTTGCTCGAGCTGCTCAGGAGGATCTAAACTAGTAAGGTGGGGGGGTGGTGGGGTGGTGGGGATGGGACCCAGGGAGATAGTGAGGAAAGAGATCAATCCGAGACTGGTACAGTTGAGAACAGAAGCGAGTCAAACAGTCAGGGTAGGCAGGGACGAGATAGGACTAATAAATTGAACTGCATTTATTTCAATGCAAGAGGCTTAACAGGGAAGGCAGATGAACTCATGGTATGATTAGGAACATGGGACTGGGATATCATAGCAATTACAGAAACATGGCTCAGGGATGGGCAGGACTGGCAGCTTAATGTTCCAGGATACAAATGCTACAGGAAGGATAGAAAGGGAGGCAAGAGAGGAGGGGGAGTGGCATTTTTGATAAGGGATAGCATTATAACTGTACTGAGGGAGGATATTCCCGGAAATACATCCAGAGAAGTTATTTGGGTGGAACTGAGAAATAAGAAAGGGATGATCACCTTATTGGGATTGTATTATAGACCCACTAATAGTCAGAGGGAAATTGAGAAACAAATTTATAAGGAGATCTCAGTTATCTGTAAGTATAATAGGATGGTTATAGTAGGGGAATTTAACTTTCCAAACATAGACTGGGACTGCTATAGTGTTAAGGGTTTAGATGGAGAGGAATTTCTTAAGTGCGTACAAGACAATTTTCTAATTCAGTATGTGGATGTACCTAGTAGAGAAGGTGCAAAACTTGATCTACTCTTGGGAAATGAGGCAGGGCAGGTGACTGAGGTGTCTGTGAGGAAACACTTCGGGGCCAGCGACCATAATTCTATTCATTTTAAAATAGTGATGGAAAAGGATAGACCAGATCTAAAAGTTGAAGTTCTAAATTGGAAAAAGGCCAATTTTGACCTTATTAGGGAAGACCTTTCAAAAGCTGACTGGGGGCAAATGTTCGTAGGTAAAGGACGGCTGGAAAATGGGAAGCCTTCAGAAATGAGATAAAGAGAGTGCTGAGAAAGTATATTTCTGTTAGGGTGAAAGGAAAGGCTGGTAGGTATAGGGAATGCTGGATGATTAAAGAAATTGAGGGTTTGGTTAAGAAAAAGAAGGAAGCATATGTCAGGTATAGACAGGATAGATCGAGTGAATCCTTAGAAGAATATAAAGGAAGTAGGTGTATACTTAAGAGAGAAATCAGGAGGGCAAAAAGGGGACATGCGATAGCTTTGGCAAATAGAGTTAGGAGAATCCAAAGGGTTTTTACAAATACATTAAGGACAAAAGGGTAATGAGGAAGGGGGGCCCTCAAAGATCAGCAAGGTGGCCTTTGTGTGGAGCTGCAGGAGATGGGGGAGATACTAAATGAGTATTTTATATCAGTGTTTACTGTGGAGACAGACGTGGAAGATATAGAATGTAGGGAAATAGATGGTGACATCTTGAAAAATGTCTATATTACAGAGGAGGAAGAACTGGATGTGTTGAAACTCATAAAAGTGGATAAATCCCCAGGACTTGATCAGGTTTTTGATGAGATTAGATTCCCTACAGTGTGGAAACAGGCTCTTCGGCCCAACAAGTCCACACCGACCCTCCAAAGAGCAACCCACCCAGACCCATTCCCCTACAATTACCCCTGACTAATGCACCTAACACTACTGGCAATTTAGCATGGCCAATTCACCTAACCTGCACATCTTTGGACTGTGGGAGGAAACTGGAGTATCCGGAGGAAGCCCATGTAGACACAGGGAGAATGTGCAAACTCCATACAGACAGTCGCCCGAGGCACGAATTGAACCCGGGTCCCTGGCGCTATGAGGCAGCTGTGCTAACCACTGGGCCACCATGCCACCTCTATGTGGTGTATGCTAGAACTCTGTTGGAAGCCAGGGAAGTGATTGCTGGGCCTCTTGCTGAGATATTTGTGTCATCGATAGTCACAGGTGAGGTGCCGGAAGACTGAAGGTTGGCTAACATGGTGCCACTGTTTAAGAAAGGTGGTAAGGACAAACCAGAGAACTATAGGCCAGTGAGCCTGACGTGGGTGGTAGGCAAGTTGTTGGAGGAAATCCTGAGGGACAGGATATACATGCATTTGGAAAGGCAAGGACTGATTAGGGATAGTCAACATGGCATTGTGCATGGGAAATCATTTGTCACAAACTTGATTGAGTTTTTTGAAGTAGCAAAGAGGATTGATGAGGGCAGAGCAGTAGATGTGATCTATTTGGACTTCAGTAAGGCATTCCACAAGGTTTCCCATGGGAGACTGATCAGCAAGGTTAGACCTCGTGGAATACAGGGAGAACTACCATTTGGATACAGAACTGGCTCAAAGGTGGAAGACAGAGAGTGGTGTTGGAGGGTTGTTTTTCAGACTGGAGGCCTGTGAACAGTGGAGCACCTCAAGGATCGGTGCTGGGTCCACTATTTTTCATCATTTATATAAATGATTTGGGTGTGAGCATAAGAGGTACAGTTAGTAAGTTTGCAGATGACACCAAAATTGGAGGTGTAGTGGACAGCAGAGAAGTTTACCTCAGATTACAATAGGATCTTGACCAGATGGGCCAATGGGCTGAGAAGTGGCAGATGGAGTTTAATTCAGATAAATGTGAGGTGCTGCATTTTGGGAAAGCAAATCTAAGCAGGACTTATACACTTAATGGTAAGGTCCTAGGGAGTGTTGCTGAACAAAGAGACCTTGGAGTGCAGGTTCATAGCTCCTTGAAAGTGGAGTTGCAGGTAGATAGGATAGTGAAGGCGGCATTTGGTATGCTTTCCTTTATTGGTCAGTGTATTGAGTAGAGGAGTTGGGACTGTACAGGACATTGGTTAGGCCATTGTTGGAATATTGTGTGCAGTTCTGGTCTCTTTCCTATGAGAAAGATGTTGTGAAATTCGAAAGGGTTCAGAAAAGATTTACAAGGATGTTGCCGGGTTGGAGGATTTGAGTTATGGGGAGAGGTTGAATAGGCTGGGGCTGTTTTCCCTGGAATGTCGGAGGCTGAGGGGCAACCTTGTAGAGGTTTATAAAATCATGAGGGACATGGATAGGATAAATAGACAAAGTCTATTCCCATGGGGTGGGCGAGTCCAGAACTAGAGGACATAGGTTTAGGGTGAGAGGGGAAAGATATAAAAAGAGACCTAAGGGACAAGGTTTTGACTCAGAGGTTGGTACGTGTATGGAATGAGCTGCCAGAGGAAGTGGTGGAGGCTGGTACAATTGCAACATTTAAAAGGCATCTGGATGAGTATATGAATAGGAAGGGTTTGGAGGGATATGGGCCGGGTGCTGGCAGGTGGGACTAGATTGTGTTGGGATATCTGGCTAGCATGGACGGGTTGGACCGAAGGGTCTGTTTCCGTGCTGTACATCTCTATGATTCTATGACTCTATGCTTGTACACAACAGTGGGGTCTGTTTTGAACAACTGTTGCCTGGTTTTTGGAGGAATGATGTGTAGACCCCCTAATAGTAGCTATATGGTAGGTAAGACAATAAATCAGGAGAGAATGGGAGCATGTCAAAAGGTAGTACATTTATCTTGGGTGACTTTAATCTTCATGTAGATTGGAAAAGTCAGAACGGCAGATATCACCACAAGGAAAAATGCAGAGAGTGTATCTGGGATAGTTTCTGGGAACAATATGTTGTGGATCCAACCACGGATCAGCCTATTTTGGATCTGGTAATTTGTAATAAGGCAGGTTTAGTAAACGATTTACGACAAATATCCCTTGTCAAACAGTGACCATTACATGTGGAATCTAGCATTTCATTTGAGAGAGAGAAACTTGTCTCGGAAACAGCTATGTAAAATCAAATTAGGATAATTTTAAAGGGATGAGGACAAACTGGTAGAGTTGCCTCAGAAAAGAGTTTGGCAGCAAAGATGGTTGAGCAACAATGGCAGACGTTTGAGAAAATAGTTTATACCTCACAACTAAGTACTATTCCAGTGCCAGCCAAGGATTCTAGGGATGAGACAATCCAACCATTGTTAAGCAGAGAAATTAAGAATAACATCAAATTGAAAGAAAAAAGAAATACAACGTGGAAAAGATCGGTCATTGACCCAAATAAAGAAGAAAATAATTACAGATAAATTTCCAAGTAATATCAAGGCAGATAGCAAGAGTTTCTTGAAAATATAAAAAGGAGGAGAGAGGCCAAAGTAGATGTAAATCCCCTTAGGGGAAATAATAATGAGAACTAGGAAATGGCAGAGGTGTTAACTAAATTATTTATAGTAGTCTTCATGGTAGAAGACGCTAATAACATTCCAAAACATAAAATTATAAAGGGGAATATGGGGGTTGAGGTCGATAAAATAACTGTCACCAGTGAGCAAAAACGAGGGAAACTAAAGATCAATAAGTCCACTGAATCTGATGGGATGCATGCAAAGATATGAACTGAAGTAACTGTGGAGATAATGGTAATAATCTTCCAATAATCCTTAGATTCTGGAAAAGTGCTCGAAGTTTGAAAAATTGCCAATGTAACACTTTTATTCAACAGGGGAAGAAGACAAAAATAGATAACTGTAGGCCAGTTAGGCTAACATCTGTTATTAGGGAAATGTTAGAGTCTGTTATAAAAGGTGAATATTGAGAAATACATAATATAACCAAACAGTATCAGCATGGCTTACTGAGAGGGAAATCATGCCTGAGAAATGTATAGAATTCTTTGATGGTAACAAGCCAGATAGATAAAGTAGAAGAAATGGATGTAATATATTTGCATTTTAAGTAAGCATTTGATAAGGTACCATTTGTGAGGTTACTTAATAAGAATAGAGCCTACGGCATTGGGGGTAATACGGATGAAGCATTGGCTAAGTAATAGAAAGCAGAGATTTGGGATAAGGAGGGCATTTTCAGGATAGGCAACCTGTAACTAGTGGAGTCATAGAAGGATCAGTGATGGGAACATAGTTGTTTACAATATATATCTATGAATGAATTGCATAAGGAAAGTGAATGTATTATACTCGAATTTGAGATGACACAAAAAATAAACGATATGCAAGTGGTGAGGATAATATTGTTATGGATCAGGTCAGAGCCCCTCACAACGTTTTGAGAAGGTAGCTCAGAACCTTTTTAAAAATTTTTTTTAGGCCGATGTAGAGTGGATATTCCAGGAGTGATGCAGCTGCATCACTCAGCTTTAAACAAAACAGAATATAGTTAATACTACGGATGAAAAACAAACAAAATAAAACAGAATTTAGAATAACTTCACTTATTTGATACCCAACTGACACCATATTGCAACTTAATGAAGCTATTCCAATCCTGCAACACTCCATAAACACACCCCTTGGCTAAAGGTAAATTCAAACACAGGTTCTTACAGGCAGGAGAGTCTTCAGAGATAAAGTTCAGGTAAGATTCCTGTTGAAGAATGGAACCTCTTTTTACTGTCGCTGCTTCTCTGTTAAAGATAGCTTCTGCCTCCCTGCAAAAACTAAACCAAACTAGAAAAAAAAACCTGACTGGGAGAACTGGCCACACCCCTGTCATTGTTCAAAGTAATGTCATTGTTCAAAGTAATAATTTCCAGACAAATTGGCACCTCTGCTTTTACAACCTCTCTTGAAAAAAAAACCAAGGACAACATAACCTTGTTAAAGTGGCAGCCATCATCACAATATAAAGAGCCTGTAGAAGGATATCGATAGGTTAAGTAAATGGACAAAAGCTTGGAAAATGGAATATAATGTGGGACAACATGAATTTGTGCACTTGGCAAAAAGAACAGTGAAACTGTACGTTTTTTTAATGGAGAAATACTGCAGAAAGCTGCAGCACAGAAGAACTTGGGAGTTTTTGTGCATAAATAAGTCTGGGCACAAAAGGCCAGCATCAAAGTGCAGCAGGTAATACGACAGGAAAATGGAATGTTGGTCTTTCATTCAAAGGGCATGCTGTATAAAGATAGTGTGAGGTCTTGCTAGAACTATAACAGTCACTAATTAGAAGACATCAAGAATGCTGTGAACAGTTTTGGCCTGCTTATGTGGGGAATGATACGCTGGCATTGAGATAGTCCAGAGAACGTTTACGAGGTTGATCCAGGGTATGGAGGGATGACTTATGTGCAGAGGTTGAGTAAGTTGGGTCTGTACTCAGTCTAGAAGAATGTTTGACAGTGTTGCCTCTCATTACAGTCAGAGAGGTTTACAGGGCCTTTTGCTGTTGTGTAAACTGTCTATGACTCTAATGAATGGCAACTTTATTGAAACATACAAGTTTTTTAAGAATTTGATAGGGTTGATGAGGAGATGTTCTTTCCCCTTGTGGGAGAATCTAGAAACAACATCATAATTCCACATGGCAGTCTGTTCCTGTAACTGTGTAATTTCTTTAACTATGTTCATTTATTCATATACATGCAGGGTAACTGGAAGTTAGACTTCATTACTTTCTCCTTTATCCCCATCCCACTATTAACTTGCTCTTCTCTATATGTCTCTTCCAGCATTTCATGCAACCTGGTATTGCTTTGTAATATTCTCTCCTGGGACTCAGATATCTGCTGGTTTAAGCCCTTACCAGCAGCACCAGCAAAATGCCCCACCAGCAACTCAATTCTGTTCCATTCCATTCATATGTAACCATCTGGTTTGTACAGGTGTCATCTAGCCCAGAGGCAGCCCAGTCCCACCTTTATACACCATCTTTCTGGAGACAGATTCATTTGGCTTATCTCCCTAATTCCGTACACAGTTGCACATGGCACTGAGAGTGATTGAGAGATCACTGATGTAGATATCCTGCTTGCTAATTTTCCACCTGGCTTTCTAAATTCTGATTGCAGGACCACATTCACATTCCTACCCATGTTGTTAGTACAATATGGGCCACAGACTCTGACTGTTTTCTCTCCCCAAGAAGAATCTCCTGCAGCTGTTCAATGATACCCTTGACCAAGCACCAGGGAGGCAACAAACCATTCTGGCATCATATCAATGGCTGGAGAAGTTCTTATCTGGTTCCCCATCTAAAGAATTCCCCATCAGTCCTGCCCTTCCATTGTCCTGCTCCTCCTACTGTACAGCTCAGCCACCCATTATGCCATGTTCTTAGTTCTTGCTGTACTCTGCTGAGGGAGATTTCTGTAGACTCTTGTATGACCTGCCTGTTTCTCCCAGACTGTCTGGCAGTCATCCATTCCCTTTCTGTCTGCTTGCCCCAAATTGTAGTTGAACCACATCTCTGAACACACCATTCAGACTGTTCTCTGCCTCACAGATGCATCTTAATGACTCTAGCTGCTGAAATCCAGAGCTGAAACTTTCACAGTCAGTTATACTTGGTGTAAATGGGTTAGTCTGGATCATAAGAAATGCCACCTTTCTCTCCACACACCAAAGGACTGGCATTCTCCTTAGCTGTCCTGCTGTACCTCAAGCTTGTACATTTTAATGAAGTAATTTAACTTTAGTTGCTTTCGCTTACTTTAACCTTATTCTAGGACTATTAATTATAAACTGGAGATTAGAAATAAATTGCAAAATTCCTCACCCTTACCACAAATCAGCTCCTTCTCCAGTGTCTAGAAATTCTTACTTCAACAGTATTCATCGAAAAGTTTAGGTTTTTCAAAATGACTGGAGTCCAAACCCAATCACTAACAGCAGCAGCTGGGCAACAACCAATCATGACTTTGTTATGTCATTGTTATATCTGTTTTCCCCCAAACTCAGCACAGCTCCAACTCGCTGTGCATAAAAACACAAGCAGGAGAGAGTTTTGGTTAATCTCAAGTTCCCGAAGGGTAGATCATGGGAGACAAAGCAAGAGTGAACTGAAATAGTCAAATCGAGGGATAACACAGGAATAGATGAGCATTTCAATTGCAGCAAACTGAGGCAGGACTAGCATGAAGTGATATTACTGAGGCAGGAATTAGCTGTCTGAGTAATAGTGTAGATATCTAGTTGGAGCTCATCTCAGCTCAAATATGGCATCAGAGTTGCAAACAGTCTGGCTCAGCTGTAGACTTTTGAGAGCAGAGGGTTGGAGTTCCTCAGGGTAGTGTCATTGGTCCAACCATCTTCAGCTGCTTCACATGATGGAGGGAAGGTCATCAAAGGTCAGAAGTGGGGACGTTTGCTGATGATTATACAATGTTCAGCAACATTCATGTCTCTCAGATACTGCTGTAGTCAATGTTCAAATGTAGCAAGATCTGGACAAAATCCAGACTTGGTTTGACAAGTGTGAAGTAACATTCATGCTATATAAATGCTGGGCAATGAGCTTCTCCAATAAGAGATAATCTAATCTCTGCCCCTTGACATCCAATGGTGTTACCATCACTGAATCGTCCACTATCAACATCCTTGCGGTTATCATTGTCCAGCAACTCAGCTGGACTCACCACATTAACACAATGGCTACAAGGTATAAGTCAGGGGTGTGATGGAATACTCCCCACTTGCTTGGATGTTACCATCCAGGACAAAGCAACCCTCTAGATTGCCACAGATATCCACTCCCTCCACCATCGACGCTTAGCAGCAGCAGTGTGTTTTATTTACAGGGTGCACTGCAGAAATTCACCAAAGATCTTTCCAAATCCATAACCACTTCTATCCAGAAGGACAAGGGCAGCAGGTACTTGGGAACACCACAACCTGCAAGTTCCCCTCCAAGCCACTCACCACCCTGACTTGGGAAGATATTGCTGTTTCCTTCACTGTCACAGGATCAAAATACTGGAATTCCCTCCCTAATCACATTGTGGGTCAACCAACAACACTTGGACTGGAACACCACCACCTTCTCAAGGACAACTAGGACAGGCTAATATATATTGGCCAGCATTCCACAAATAGTAAGAAACAAAGTAAGGTTAGATGGCGTAAAATCTGTGTGGGTAGAATTGAGGAATCGCAAAGGTTTAAAAAAAACATAGTTGGGGGTTACATATAGGCCTCCAAATAGTAGTTAGGAGCTGAGGCGGAGAATACACCAGGATTAAAAAAGATGTGTAGGAAAGGCAAAGTTATCATGGGGGATATCAATATACAGGTGGACTGGTAGTGGAGTGCAAGAAAAGGAATTTGTGAAATATCTATGAAATGGCTTTTTGGAACAACTTATAGTGGAGCCCACGAGGGAACAGGCAATACGGGATTTTGTGTTGTGCAATGAGGCAGACTTGATAAGGGAGCTGAAGGTGAAGGAACCCTTCAGAGATAGTGACCACAATATGGTCGAATATACTCTGCAGTTTGAGAGGAAGAAGATAGAATCAGAGGTAACTGTATTACAGCTGAATAAAGGCAACAATAGAAGTATGAGGGAGGAGCTGGGTAGAATAGACTGGGAGAGGAGCCTAGCAGGGAAGACAATGGAACAGTAAGGGCAGGAGTTTCTGGGAGTAATTCAGGAGACACGCAGAGATTCATCCCGAGGAAAAAGAAGCATGGTACAGGGAAGATGAAGCAACCCTGGCTGACTAGGGAAGTCAGGGATAGCAAAAAAGCAAAAGAGAAAGAATATAATTTGGCAAAAGGCAGTGAGAAACTAGAGGATTCGGAAGCTTACAAAGACCATCAGAGGGCAACAAAAGAATAAAGAAGGAAGGAGGAGATTAAATTGGAGGGTAAACTAGTCAGTAATATAAAGGAAGACTGTAAGAGATTCTTTAGATATACAAAAGGCAAAAGAGAGGCAAAAGTGGACATTGGGCCATTGGAAAATGATGATGGAGAGATAGTAGTGGGGAACAAGGAAATGGCTGAATCTTTCATCAGTCTTCATGGTGGAAGATGCAAATAATATCCCAATAATCAAGAGAGTGAGGGAGCAGAGCTGAGTAAGGTGGTCATCACCAAGGAGAAGTGCTAGAAAAACTGAATGGCCTTTAGGTGGATAAATCACCTGGACCAGATGGACTACACCCCAGAGTTCTAAGGGAGGTAGCTGAAGAGAGAGTGAAAGCGTTAGTGGTGATCTTTCAGGAATTTCTAGATACAGGGAGGGTCCCAGAGGACTGGAAAATCTCTAATGTGACACACCTGTGTAAACAGGGAGTAAGGCAAAAATGGAAAATTATAGGATGATTAGCCTAATCTTGATTCTGGAATCCATTGTAAAGGATGAGATTTCTGAATACTTGGAAGTGTATGGTAAAATAGGTTTCATCAAGGGGAGGTCATGTCTGACAAATCTGCTAGAATTCTTTGAGGAAGTAATGAGCAGGTTTGACCAAGGAGAGCCAATGGATGTTATCTACCTGGGCTTCAAGAAGGCCTTTGACAAGGTTCCACACAGGAGGCTACTGAGTAAAATAAGGGCCCTTGGTGTAAGAGGCAAGGTGCTAACATGGGTAGAAGCCTGGCTGTCTGGCAGAAAGCAGAGAGTGAGGATAAAAGGGTCTTTTTCAAGATAGCAGCCGGTGACAAATGATGTTCCGCAAGGCTCAGTGTTGGGACCACAACTTTTCACTTTATACATTAATGATCTAGATGAAGGAACTGAGGGCAATCTGGATAAGTTTGCGGACGATACAAAGATAGGTAAAGGGGCAGGTAGCCTTGAGGAGGCGGGAAGGCTGCAGAAGGAGTTGGACACATTAGGAGAATTGGGAAAGAAGTGACAGATGGGGTACAAGATAGGAAAATGTGAGGCTATGCACTTTGGTAGGAAGAATAGATGCATGGACTGTTTTCTAAATGGGGAGAAAATTCAGAAGTCTAAAGTGCAAAGAGACTTGGGAGTTCTTGTCCAGGATTTGCTCAAGATAAGCTTGCGGGTTGTGCAGCAGTTAGTAAATCAAATGGCATTTATTTTGAGAGGACTTGAATATAAAAGCAGGAATGTACCTCTGAGGCTTTATATAATCTTGGTCAGACAACACTTGGATATTGTGCACAGTTTTGGGCCCCATATCTCAGGAAGAATGCACTGGCCCTGGAGTGTGTTCAGAGGAGGTTTACAGGAATAGCCCCAGCAATGAAATGCTTAACATAGAGGAACGTTTGAGGACTCTAGGTTTATACTTGATAGAATTCAGAAAGATGAGGGGGGATGTAATTGAAACTTACAGAATACTGAATGGTCTGGACAGAGTGGATGTTGGGAAGATGTTTTCATTGGTAGGAGAGACGAGGACCTGAGGGCACAGCCTTGGAGTAAAGGGAAGACATTTTAGAACAGAGATAAGGAGAAACATCTTCAGGCAGAGAGTGGAGAATCCATGAAATTCATTGCCATAGAAGGCTGTGGAGGCCAGGTTATTGAGTATATTTAAGATTGAGATAGATAGGTTCTTGATTGTCAAGGGGATCAAGGCTTACAGGGAGAAAGCAGGAGAATGGGGTTGAGAAACTTATCAGTGATGATTGAATGGTAGAGCAGACTCAATGGGCTGAATGGCCTGGTATCTGCTCCTATGTCTTATGATGTTATGGTCTTATATAAAAATAGTTTGGCTACTACTGATATTTTAAAATGGAACACGCCAAGCGCAGTCCCTCCTAACTGGATAATGGTGGAAAGGCATTGGGCAGGGATAGTGTGTCCACCTGTGACAGATGCTGCAGAGAGGTCAAGAACAATGAGGATGCTTAGCTAACCTTTGTCAAAGTCACATTGGATGTCATTTGTGAGATTGACAAGAGTTGTTTCATGTAATGGTAGAGGCCTGATTTCAAGAATTCAAAATGCGGTTCAATTCAAAGTCAATTTGACTTCTGTCAACAGCTCAAAGAACGCCATACATTGAAAAACTAAACTTCATTTTTGTCATGACCAATTGAATTCTGCAACAAGATCTGTGAATTTGTTTGATGTCATAAATAAACAGATTTATGGTGAAAGAACAAAGATGTATAACATGTTCGTGAATTATACAATAGTAAGGTATAAAGTTCTACTCCATTCATAAACCCAGCTCTCACGTCTCAATATCTGTAAACACAAATAACATGACTGTTTGCAGGTTTGAAAACTGGCTATCTGCAGGTTTAAAACTCCCTCCTAGCCACAAGACGACATACTTTGCGAATTATACTGCTGATACAGAGAACTGGAAGCCAGTCATCATCTCTCGGTTACAAAGCAAGTTTCAAGATGAACTTTCTGATTGTAAAATTTGCACCTCAGCTTCAAAGAAAGCCACATGCAGCATTGAGAATGTTCTGAGAAGCACTCAACGATTCCAGAAATGGCTGGCAGCTGATCGGCTGACTGCTGATTTAGTTCAGGTACGTTTCTGGATCAGTAGGTCTGGAATATATGACCAAATTTATTCAATTATATTAAACTAAGATGATCAAGTGTCTGTTTTATATCTGGCAAGAAACAAGTAATCACCAGTCAAGTTTGAGAGCTGTAGAAGGATTAAGTGACCTGCCACAACTTAAAAAAATCAAATTAAATCAACCATGTTTTGTAACTGTGTGCATTGGACAGTATGAAATTGTTAGGTAACAACAGGATAGACAATGAAGGAAGATGTACAGACATTGTAAGAACATTGCTGAATCCTACAAAATCATGTAGGAGTGAAACATTCCTGAAGATGCTGTTCATCACTGGATGATGAGAGGCGGCAGGCTCACTGGTTAGCACTGTTGCCTCATAGCACCAGGGACCCCGGTTCGATTCCTGCCTCCGGTGACTGTCTGTGTGGAGTTTGCACATTCTCCCAGTGTTTGCGTGTATTTCCTCCGGGTGCTCCGGTTTCCTCCCAGAGTCCAAAGATGTGCAGGCCAGGTGAATTGGCCATGCTAAATTGCTTGGAGTGTAATGTATTAGTCAAAGGGAAATAGGTCTGGGTGGGTTACTCTTCAGAAGGTTGGTGTGGACTTGTTGGGCCGAATGGCCTGTTTCCACACTGTAGATAATCTAATCTAATCACCGATCCAAAGCTCTTAACTACAATATCTTCATAAAAGTAACCGTTATCACAGATTCCTTGGGGTGAATTGGCCAGAGACCTGGTGTGGATTAGATTAGTGCCTATAGCATGGGGTTTGATTCCTGTACCATCTGGGCTGGGTTCAGGATCTGCTTCCATGCCCTACCGAGGGTGAGGATCCTGGTGCACGGGGTCAGCAAACAGAACCAAGGAAGATGTCCCAGTTACACAGTCACAGAGTCAGAGAGATATACAGCAGGGAATCAGACCCTTCAGTCCAACTCGTCCATGCTGACCAGATATCCCAACCCAATCCTGTCCCATTTACCAGCACTTGGCCCTTATCCCTCTAAACTCTTCCTATTCATATACCCATCCAGATGCCATTTAAATGCTGCAATTATCCGAGCCTCCACCACTTCCTCTGGCAGTTCCTTCCATACACATGCCACCCTCTGCATGAAAAAGTTGTCCCTTAGGTCCCTTTTCTATCTTTCCCCTCTCACCTTAAACCTTATATCCTCTAGTTCTGGACTCCCCCACCCCAGGGAAAAGACTTTGTCTATTTACTCTATCCACGCCCCTAATGATTTTATAAATCTCTCTAAGGTCACCCCTCAGCCTCTGACGCTCCAGTGAAAACAGCACTAGCCTATTCAACCTCTCAAACTCTCCAACCCTGGCAATATCCTTGTAAATCTTTCCCGAACCCTTTCAAGTTTCACAAAATCTTTCCGATAGGAGGGAGACCAGAATTGTACATAATATTCCCAAAGTGGTCTAACCAATGTCCTGTACAGCCACATGACCTCCCAACTCCTGTATTCAATACTCTGACCAATAAAGGAAAGTATACCAAATGCTTTCTTCACTATCCTATCTACCTATGACGCCACTTTCAAAGAACTATGAACCTGCACTCCAAGGTCTCTTTGTTTAGCAACACTCCCCAGGACCTTACCATTAAGCATATTAGTCCTGCCCTGATTTGCCTGTCCAAACTGCAACACCTCACATTTATCTAAATTAACCTGCATCTGCCACACCTCAGCCCTTTGGCTCATCCAATCAAGATCCTCTTGCACTCTGGTGTAATCTTCTTCGCTGTCCACTACACCTCCAATTCTGGTGTCATCTGCAAACTTGACGTATTCTTGGGAAATAGGGCAGGGCAGGTAACTGAGGTGTCAGTGGGGGAGCACTTTGGGGCTAGTGACCATAGTTCTATTTGTTTTAAAATAGTGATGGAAAAGGATAGACTAGATCTTAATGTTAAATTTCTAAATCGGAGGAAGGCCAATTTTGACAGCATTAGGTAAGAACTTTCAAAAAGTTGATTAGGGGTTGATGTTAGAACGGATGTTAGAAACGGATTGCTAGAAAATTAGAAGCCTTCAAAAATGAGATAATGAGAGTCCAGAGACAGTATGTTCCTGTTAGGGTGAAAGGCAAGGCTGGTAGGTGCAGGGAATACTGGATGACTAAAGAAATTGAGGTTTTTGTGAAAAAAAGAAGGAAGCATTTGTCAGGTATAGGCAGGAGAGATCAAGTGAATCCTCACAATATGTGTATACTTAAGAGGTAAATCAGGAGGGCAAAAAGGGGAATGAGATAGCTTTGGCAAATAGAGTTATAAAAACCCTTTGGATTCTCCTTAAGGACAAAAGGGTAACTAGGCAGAGAATAGAGCCCCTCAAACATCAGCAAGGCGGCCTTTGTGTAGATTAGATTAGATTAGATTACTTAGTGTGGAAACAGGCCCTTCGGCCCAACAAGTCCACACCGCCCCGCCGAAGCGCAACCCACCCATACCCCTACATTTACCCCTTACCTAACACTACGGGCAATTTAGCATGGCCGATTCACCTGACCTGCACATCTTTGGACTGTGGGAGGAAACCGGAGCACCCGGAGGAAACCCATGCAGACACGGGGAGAACGTGCAAACTCCACACAGTCAGTCGCCTGAGGCGGGAATTGAACCCGGGTCTCTGGCACTGTGAGGCAGCAGTGCTAACTGCTGTGCCACCGTGCCGCCCGTAGAGCCACAGGAGATGGGGGAGATACTAAATGAATATTTTGCATCAGTGTTTACTGTGGAAAAGGACATGAAAGATATAGAAAGTGGGGAAATAGATGGTGACATCTTGAAAAATGTCGATATTACAGAGGAGGAAGTGCTGGATGTCTTAAAATACATAAAGATGAATAAATTCCCAGGACCTGATCAGGTGTACCCTAGAACTCTGTGGGAAGCTAGAGAAGTGATTGCTGGGCCTCTTGCTGAGATATTTGTATCATCGATAGTCACAGGTGAGGTGCCGGAAGATTGAAGGTTGGCTAACGTAGAGCCACTATTTGAGAAGGGTGGTAAGGACAAGCCAGGGAACTATAGACCAGTGAACCTGTTATAAATTGTTTTCAGTTTTGTAAAACTTAAATAAATTTAAATGAATATATTTTATTTGGTTTGCTGTCAATTAGAATACTTCAACATTCAAGACTGTTTGATGGTCACATAGTTTCTGGATACCTGGAGATCCATTTGACTTATGCCTAATTCAGTCTAATGTTGGGATATCCATGCTGCAGAGATCAATAGCTATTTGTCGGCAGCTTTCCTCAAGGTATGCAGCAAGTCGTTTCATTGCTGCCTGATAAATCTGAGCCAAAACGGTCTAATCTGATGTCTGTCAAATTACAGGACAGGATTCACCCAGCTATGGATTATCCAGGATAAGGAGGAAAGAAGAGCACGAACAACACTGAAATCAGAATAATTGACTATCAGCAGAGTGCTTCTAGTTTTAGTTAATATTTCTGAATTCCTGTGTATAACCTTTGTTGGGTTTTTTTTCTACTGCCACATATTGTTTTGAACTACAGAGTCTCCCTAGCCCTTTGTTGAGATGTCCATCCCAACGGCTGTTGGACCGGATTGTTCGGCGTTACGCTGAAGTGAGGGACTCGGGCAGTGTCCTGATGCGCCAATTCACTGATCGGGATAAACTCCGTCTGCTCTACACCTTATCTGTCAACACCCACCCCATCATACTGCAGGTACAACTCCTTACTGCTACTGGTCACTTTTAATATCAACCCTCTCTCACTGAGTAAGCTACAAATTCAATGCTGGAATCAAATCTAATGATAAAAAGACTTAAAGTATTTGTTTATGATATGTGCTTTGTCTTTGAGATGAATCAGATTAGATTCCCTACAGTATGAAACAGGCCCTTCGGCCCAACAAGTCCACACCAACTCTTCAAAGAGTAACCCACCCATACCCATTCCCCATATTTACCCCAACTAATGCATTGAACACTATTGGCTGTGCTAAATTGCCCATTCACCTGGCCCGCACATTTTTGGATAGTGGTAGGAAACCTACGCAGACACAGGGAGAATATGCAAACTCCACACAGTCACCCAAAGTGGGAATCGAACCCGGGTCCCTGGCACTGTGAGGCAGCAGTGCTAACCATGAGGCCACTGTGCCGCCCTAATTAGAAATAATATAAATTATCAAGCAAATTCAATAATACCAAATATTCAAGTGGACTATCAAGAATTTACATAGCGATGTCTCCTGGGTAAACCTAAGAATGCATTTAATAATGAAATTCAAAGCTGCCCATTCTGTCTTAAGAAAATGTTAAAGCTCCCTGGAATTGAGTTTAATGAAACAAAGAATAATGGAGAACTGAGAATCTAATTAGAATGAGCAACTTAAGGGGAATACATTCACAAAGCAAAATATCAATGAAATTAAAAGGAGTAGAAGTTGACAAATCGCCTGAACCTGATGGCTCATATCCTAGGGTGTTAAAGAAGCTGGTTGCAGAGGAAGTGGATGTATTAAACATCTCCTGTGTCAGCTCTTCTGCAGCTAAAATCCTTATCCATGCTTCCACTGCCTCCAGATTCAACCAGTCTAATACTTTTCTGTCTGTCCTCACATTCTGCTCTCAGTAAACGTGAAGTGATTTAAAACTCTGCTGCCAGTGTTCTTACTCATTGTCCTTAGTTCCACCCCAATTCACCCACCATCCCTCTCCTCCCAGGCTAACGTTATCTCCTGGTCAAACAACATCTCAATTTTCATTTCACATGCTTGCTTTCAAATTTTTTAAATGGTTTGTGTCCTCACTCAGGAAGCAAGGAACTCATACCCATTGGTTAAGGGCAATGGTGGAGGCTCCTCTATCTTTGCTCCACGTTCTGTTACCTGAATGAGTTTCATTTACGTGCTCTTGTTCCAAAGCACTATCGAGAACCATATCAATTCTTCATCAGTGTTCAGGTTATATTTGCCCCTCTGTGATGCCCCACAACATGTGCACCTCAGGATTTAGTACACCAACAATGAATGGAAGCTCCTTGAGTTGTAAGTGTGTCCTGTGGGGATTACAATGCAGCCCATTAAATATTACATGCTGCAGGCTACACCATCTGCAAATGCTCACCCTAACCATCTTGATGCATAGGGTGAAGTCCCTTCCACTCAGCCAGGAGGCCCAGGTACAAGTCCCACACCACATTAGCGATTTATAATAACATCTCTGAACAGCTTGATCAGAAATAAGTCTCCCTAATTAGCGTAGCTTTATTTGATTATAATCTATGTTTCATCAAGTTAGTTTATTTTGTTTTTTTAAAATAAATTGTCTGAACTTGTTTAAATTTAATCGTCTCATTTATCTTATTTTAAGTTTAAGGTTTACGTGTAAACGTGTGCACTGACCAACTTGTTTTCGGTTGTTGTATCACTCTTGTGTTGATTACCTCTCTTTCTGCTGCGAAGCCATGCTGCTGTTTAAATGCTTATGTATGTCCCACACCCTCCCGATATCCTGAATGTAATTGGGTAATGATCATCATGAATTACCTTGATTCCAGAATGGATTCCCACATTGGAACACTGTAAATATAACGCTGTTGTTCAAAAGAAGGAGGAAATGTAAAACAATGAATTATTAGCCAGTTATTTTGGCATCAGCAGTTGGGATAATGTTAGAATATGTTAAGGGAGTGATAATAGGGCACTTGTAAAATCATAAAACAATTAGGTAGAGTCAGTACAATGTTTTGAATGGAAATTTCTGGTTGACAGATATATTAGGTTTTTGAGGTTGCAACTAATGGGGTAGTTGAATGGAAACCTGCCAATGTAATATATTTGGATTGACAGAAGACATTCAATAAGATGTCACACAAGCAATCCTTACATAAAAATAATACACATGAAATTATTGGTAGGAGACTTCCACCAAATCCTTCCCCCTGCCTGATCCACAATCATGTTATCTCCTTAGAAATGCAGACCAATAAGCAATGGAAATTTTCTTTCTCCAGGGATTAAATCAGCCCAACCAATCATCATGATCTGATCCCTGATCCAATGAAGAACACATTCAATTCTCCTTTCAAGGCAGAGGCTGTGTCGGCCTCCTCAGTCAGCTTTACATGATCAACCTTCAATAATTACCTTCAAAAGGAACAGACACGCTTACTAATGCTTTAAATTGATTAGAACTGTGAAAATCCATTACTGTCCTACAAAATTGACAGAGGTTCTCTTTCAGCTTTTTCCAGGAATAGAAGGATGGCCATTTCTGCGCTATTTTGGATCTTGTGGTCGAGTAATTGTGACTCCATGGACTAATCCCATCAGAGAATTTTATAATGCATCTCTGGAGGTCATTGTAGACATAGCCTACCAGCTTCTGCAAATTACTCACTCCATGAAAAACAATGACTTGAATTATTTCTTCTACTACACCAGTGTCCATGACAACATGTTTGGTACTTTTGAGGATGGACGTCTTTATATTACAGACACCAGCACTATAGGCATCATCGATAAACAGGAAGGTGGGCATTTGTTGTGGCTTCTTTATTTAGCAGCTCATATTATCACAGAATACCATTTAATGCTGTCAAAACGTTGTAAGATTTTTGTAGTTCTCTTCTGTTAACCCATCTCCCTCCCCAGCAACTTTTGAGATTGAACTGGCCTGTCAGTAATGGTAGGACAATATTTGATCAAGAGATGAGCTTCCAAGCATTCACACTAAGATCTCTCACTTCTGCTTGTGTAACATTGAACAACTGCACTTTCTCAGTGCAACCACTGCTGAAACCCTTGTCTGTGCCTTTGTTATCTAAAGACTTCATTTTGAGTCTACTTCTTCTTCTGCTTTAGTTATGTTGGCATTACAGACTAACTCCAACATTTATATAGGCAGTGCTAGTTAAATCAGGCCCGACTCTCAGACTGTCCTGTCTTCCAACTTCTTCGCAAACAAAATCATGTTTAGCCAATGTATTGGAGTTATTTGAAGAAATAATTTGTGCTATGGATAACAGGGAACTAGTGCACGTTCCGTACTTATATTTCCAGAGGGGATTTGTTATGTAACAGGGGTTATTGTGGAATGTAAAACTCATAGTATAAAGAGTAACACATTAGCATTAATAGAAGATTGGTTAGCTAAGAAGAAACTCAGAACAGGCATAAAAATGGTTATTTTCTGGTTGATGAGTAGTGTGCTACAGGGATCAGTGTTGGGCTCTCAACTATATGCAATTGATATAAATGATTTGGATGAAGACACCAAAGGAATGGTTGCTACATTTGCTGATGGCACAAAGATAGTCAGGAAGATAAGTTGCAAAGAAGGCATAAAGAGGCTACAAAGGGACACAGATAGGTTAAATGGATAGACAAAGATCTGGCTAATAATGGGAGAAATGTGAAAATGCCTATTTTGGCAGGAAGCATGTAGAAGAAGCATATTATCTAAAGGATGAGAGGTTATAGAGCTGTGAGATGCAGAGAAATTGGAGGTCAGTTTGCAGACCCAGCAGGTAATCAGGAAAGCCAATAGAATGTTATTGAGAGGGGCATTGAATACAAAAATAAGAAGGTTAAGAGCATTGATGAGAGCGTACCTGGGGTATTATGTACAGTATTGGTCACCTTCTAGAAGGAAGGATGAGAATGTCCTGCAAGTAATTGAGTGTACGTTTACCAGGTTTATACCTGGGTCATCTAAGTAGGAAAGGTTGGGGAGACTAGGCTGGAGTTTAGAAGAGGAGGAAGAGATTTGATCAAAAGACGTAAGTTCCTGAGAGGTTGCTATATATTTGGTTAGTACAGTGGACAGCCACTTTAAGAGTCCGAGCACCTAACAACTTCATGACAATGTCATTGGCCATTTTGAGTAGGAAACAGCTATGACTTAGCTGCCTGCAGATGGTACACCTCCTTCAGAAACGTCCTGCTGTTGGTAAATGTTCCTGGTTCTTCTTAAACCATAATATGGGTCTTGTCAGGGTTGATGTGGACAAGATGTTTTGTCTTGGAGAATCCAGAACTAGAGGTCACTGTTTAAGAATAAGGGGTCGACCATCTAAGGCAAGAGATAAAGATAATTTTTTTTTGCACTGAGGGTTGTAAGTCTTTGGAACCTATGATTCTCTAAAGGCATTGGAAGAAGAGGATTTGAGTATTTTTTAAGGTAGAGGTGGTATAGATTGTTGGTAGCTGGAGGGTGAAAAGTTATTCGGGATAGGCAGGAATATGGAGCAATTAGATTAGCCATGATTTCATTGAATGTCAAAGCAGGATCAGGGGTCAGAGCTCTGCTCCTAATTTAGATGTTCAAATGTAACCACTATAAATTCAACCAAAAAACTCTGCTAGCTCTCCCCTACCTCACATCAAATCCTGTTCACAAACAATCCATTTGCTTGCTGATGGTAAATTAAGCAAGTTTCAACGTTCCAATTCTAATTCTTATTCTCAAATCCTTCCATGGTCTCTATTTCTCTATCTCTGTAATCTGTTCCAGCTCTACCATCCTCGAAGATTCCTAGCATCCTCTCATTTAGACCATTGCACATCCCAGATTGTCTATCCTCCAGCCTGTGATGGTCACACTTTCAGACACTGGGGCCAAAATCTCTTTGCTTCTGTACCTCTCTTTTCTCCTTAAACATACCCTTCCAAATGTTTCTCTTTGACGTGATCTCGCGATTATTGTTATCATATATCCTCATCTGGCTCAGTATTTTGTCTGATTATGCCAATGTGGAGCACCTTGGATGTTTTGATGTTAAAAGCATGACATAAAACCACAGATTGTTATTATATCAATTGATTTTAAACCAGCTTACAGTAGTTAATATATACCATATTATTTGAATACATTTCCATGAGTTGCTTTTACCATTCATCATTCTCGGAGGAGAAACTGTCTTGCAACTTGTCCCTGTCCGACACCCGCCTGGGGCTTTCCACTCTTTAATTTCCTTACTTCTCCTTGAATGCAGCTTTGCACATTAAATGACTCTTTTATTAGATATATTGTCTGGCGAAAGTTATGTTATTTATAAAATTCAATTTAAGGTGATAATTCATTATCTAACCTCATTAGCTATCCAGCTTTATGTGATATCATTCAATAATGGTTAAACCTAGACTTATTTGAAACTTGATGCTTCAAACCAGATAATTTAGTTGGGGCAACAAGATACATTAAATTCTGGAATACAAATATTCTATTGCAATTCACCACTTTTTAAAGCCTTTATGAGTTCCAAATCATGGATCGAAATGCTCCCATAATGCATGTCGTTCCCTAACTAACATATAGATATAAGTAGAACTTGTGAGCAAACTATTGATTGATGTGGTTCAGTAACTTTATCTCCTACAGCTATTTCTTTGTAAAGTCACTTTGTTAAGTCCCACTCCATATGATCTGTAGGTTCTTCCATATTTGGAAAATGAGCATAAGGTCTTAACTTTTCTTGAAGCCTGACTTTTGCACATTAATTGGAGCATTCAGATACATTTTAAATTACATCTTAATCTGTTTCTTGCCTATGTCTTCGAACCTGATCATCAATCCAAATACAGTCAACTTGAATAAATATATAGTTTAAAATGAAAGGGGGTAATGACACATGCAGCAGACAAATGTACAGTGATATCCACTTGTAACTCAAACCGTAACATTAAAATGCCTGCTGAGGAATGATGGCAGGTATGTGAATGAAGCCATTAAATCAAAGTCAGTAAACTTTAAGGCTTACAGAGAAATTGATGTATTAATTCCCCAGCAGCATAACAACATGCTCTATTTTCTGGCTATCAAATAAAAACTGGTAGAGGAGAATTAGTAGTGGGACCATATGATAGAACTGGACGAGAAACAGCATTTTCCTCTCTAAAGTCAAATATCCAGTGGGAACAAACATATCCCTAGGTGGTTCAATGGTAGTACTTATACAATCTGGGAAAGTATGAGGTTATGCACTTTGGTAGGAAGAATAGAGGTGTAGACTACTTTGAATATGAGTAAAGGCTACAGAAATCTGAAACACAAAGGGACTTGGGAGTCCTAGTTCAAAACTCCCTGAAGGTTAACATACTGGTTCAGTTGGCAGTTGGGAAGGCAAATGCAATGTTAGCATTCATTTCAAGAGGGCTAGAATACAAGATCACAGATATACTGCTGGGGCTGCATAACATTCTGGTCAGACTGCATTTGGAGTATTGAGAGCAGTTTTGGGCCACATATCTAAGAAAGAATGTGTTTGTGTTGGAGGGGTCCAGAGGAGGTTTACAAGGATGATCCTGGGGATGAAGGGCTTGTCATATGAGGAGTGGTTGAGGACTTTGGGTCTGTAGTTGATGAAGTTTAGAAGGATGAGGGTGGGTCGTATAGAACACAGGATAGAGTGGATGTGGAGAGGATGTTTCCAATAATAGGAGTGTCTCAGGCCCAGCTTCAGAGTGAAGGGACAATCTTCGAGAAGGCAGGAAAATGGGATGAGAAACATATCAACCCTGATGGAATAATGGAACACATTTAATGAGCTGAATGGCCTAATTCTGTTCCTACGTCTTATCATCTGAGTAAGAGGCTGTGGTTCAAATCCCCCACCAGGAGATTGAGCCCAACAGGGCAGACTAGCACAGTAGAGAGCAGTACTGAGGGAGTGCTGTGCACTTGCAGGTGCTGCCTTTTGGGTCAGATGTTAAATTGAGTCACTGTCTGCTCTTTAAATTGGATGCAAAAAATTCCATGGCACTATTTTTAAGGGACAAGGCAGTTATCCCAGTTGTCTAACCATCAGTCAAACAACATCTCAAGATCAGATTATCTGATCGTTATAATATTGCTGCTTTGGGAACTTGCTATATCCAAATGCAGCATTTCCTGTATTATTCAAGTGGAGGCTAAGGGAATAGCAAGGAAGGATGATTGGGGAATGGTTCAAGAGCCAGGAGATTAGAGACCTAAAATGTCATGGAACAAAAGGCAAAGGGAGAGGTAATGATGGTGGGGAAGAGAAAAGGCATCAGTCCAGAATAAGTGGTAATAAGAAAATAAAGGCCAGCTCTGACTGAAAACAAAACCATGAAAACAAGTAATAGGCACTGGGGAGCAATATATCCAGGTGGAAGTCATTCAGGCCTGAAGTTATAGAATTCAAAGTTGAGAGCAGAGACCTATAAACTGTCAAACTGGAAAGTGAGTCAGTATTCATTCAGCTTTCCCGGACCTTCCCTTCAGTACCTCTTGGCCCCCCTCCAGCTTCCAACATTTCCACATCTCTGTTCTGAAGAAACATCACTAGACTTGAAATGTTAACTTTGCTTTCTCTCCACAGATGCTGCCAGACCTGCTAAGTTACTCCTACACTTCCTGTTTATATGTCAGGTCTCCAGCATCCATAGTATTTGCTTTTGTTTCTCATGCAGTACATAGAAAAGTACAACACAGAACAGGCCCTTCGGCCCACGATGTTGTGCCGAGGATTATTCCTAAACTAAAGTAAAATAACTTAACCTACACACACCTCAATTCACTGCTATCCATGTGCATGTCCAGCAGTCGCTTAAATGTCCCCAATGACTCTGCTTCCACCACCACCGCTGGCAATATGCATTCACAACTCTCTGCATGAAGAACCTTCCTCTGATGTCTCCTCTATACCTTCCTCCTAATATCTTAAAACTATGACCCCTTGTGCCAGTCAATCCTGCCCTGGGGAAAAGTCTCTCGCTACTGACTCTATGCATGCCTCTCATTACCTTGTACACCTCGATCAGGTCACCTCTCTTCCTCCTTCCCTCCAGAGAGAAAAGTCCAAGCTTAGTCAATCTCTCTTCATAAGACAAGCCCTCCAGTCCAGGCAGCATCCGAGTAAACCTTCTTTGCACCCTCTCCAAAGCCTCTGTGTATCTTTCCTATAGTAGAGCGATCAGAACTGGACACAATATTCCGAGTGTGGCCTTACCAGGGTCTTGTAGAGCTGCAGCAAAACCTCACGGCTCGTAAACTCTATCTCCCTGTTAATGAAAGCCAAAACACCATATGCTTTCTTAACAATCCTATCCACTTGGGTGGCAACTTTGAGGGATCTATGCACTAGAACACCAAGATCCCTCTGTTCCTCCACACTGCCAAGAATCCTGTCTTTAATCCTTTATTCAGCATTCGAGTTCGACCTTCCAAAATGCATTTATCCAGGTTGATCTCCATCTCCAATTTCTCAGCCCTGCTCTGCATCCTGTCTACGTCGCAGTCTGCAATTGCCCTTGATACGATCAACGGCACCTCCAACCCTTGTGCCATCGGCAAATTTACTAAGCCACCCCTCAACTCCTCATCCAAGTCATTTATAAAAACTACAAAGAGCAGAGGCCCAAGTACGGAGCTCTGCGGGACCCCACTCATCACTGACCTCCAGGCAGAATACTTTCCATCTAAAACCATTCTCTGTCTTCTGTCAGCCAACCAATTCTGAATCCAGACAGCCAAATCTCCCTGTATCCCATACCTCCTGACCTCATGAATGAGCCTACCAGGGGAACCTTATCAAATGCCTTGCTGAAGTCCATGTACACCACAGCCACTGCTCAACCTACCTCATCACCTCCTCAAAGAACTCAATAAGATTTGTGGGGCATGACCTGCTCCTCACAAAGCCATGCTGACTGCCTTTAATCACACTATGCTTTTTCAAATAGTCATAAATCCTATCCCTCAGAATTCTTTCCAGAACCTTGCTGACCACAGATGTAAGACTGACTGGTCTGTAATTGCCAGGGATTTCCCTATTCCCCTTCTTGAAAAGAGGAATAACATTCACCTCCCTCCAATCCTCTGGTACGACTCCAGTGGAGAGTGAGGAAGCAAAGATCTTCGCCAATGGCTTAGTAACCTCCTTTCTCACTTCCTGAGCAACCTAGGATAAATCTGGTCTGGCCCTGGGGACTTATCAATCTTAATGTATGCCAAAATTTCCAGCACATCAACTTCATCAATCTTGAACTATTCAAGACGGTTTCCCAGCTCCTCAAAGTTCTCATTCACAACAAGGTCCCTTTCCTTAGTGAAAACCAAAGCAAAAAACTCATTTAGGGCTTCCCTTATCTGCTCAGACTCCATGCACAAGTTCCCTACGCTAGCCCTGATCATTCTCTTATTCCTCATGTATGAGTAAAATGCCTTTGTGTTCTCCCTAATCCTTCCTCCCAAACCTTTTTCATGCCCCATCCTGGCTCTCCTCAATCCATTTCTGAGCTCCTTTCTAGTAAGCCTGTAATCCTCTAAAGCAGTGCTCGATCCTTGCTTCCTCCACCTTACATAAGCTGCCTTGTTCCCTTTGATGAGAAGCTCCTCTGTTCTCGTCATCCCAGGCACCTTATTCTTACCATTTCTTACCTGTCTCAGAGGAACAAATTTGTGCATCACTCGCAACAACTGCTCCTTAAACAGTCTCCACATGTCTGCTGCGCTCTTTCTGTGGAACAATTGCTCCCAGTCTGTACTTTCCAACTCCTGTCTGATAGCATCATAATTTCCTTTTCCCCAATTGAATATCTTCCCTTGATAACTGCTCCTTTCCCTTTCCAAGGCTATGGTAAATGTGAGCTGAAACATGTGTTGCTGGAAAAGCGCAGGTGAGGCAGTATCCAAGGAGCAGGAGAATCAATGTTTCGGGCATGAGCCCTTCATCAGGAATAGGGAGGGTGTGCCAAGCAGGCTAAGATAAAAGGTAGGGAGGAGGGACTTGGGGGAGGGACATTGGGAATGCGATAAGTGGAAGGAGGTTAAGGTGAGGGTGATAGGCCGGAAAGGGGGTGGAGGCAGAGAGGTCGGGAAGAAGATTGCAGTTCAAGAAGGCAGTGCTGAGTCCGAGGCTTGGGACTGAAATAAGATGGGGGAGGGGAAATGAGGAAGGTGGAGAAATCTGCGTTCATCCCTTGTGGTTGGAGGGTTCCTAGGCGGAAGATGAGGCGCTCTTCCTCCGGGGGTCGTGTTGCCATGGTCAGGCGATGGAGGAGGCCAAGGACCTGCATGTCCTTGGCAGAATGGGAGGGGGAGTTAAAGTGCTCAGCCACGGGGCGGTTGGGTTGGTTGGTGCGGGCGTTCCACAGATGTTCTCTGAAACGTTCCGCAAGTAGGCGGCCTTGTCTCCCCAATGTAGAGGAGGCCACATTGGGTGCAGCAGATGCAGTAAATGGTGTGTGTGGAAACATTTACTGCATCCGCTGCACCCGATGTGGCCTCCTCTACATTAGGGAGAACGTTTCAGGGAACACCTCTGGGACACCCGCACCAACCAACCCAACTGCCCCGTGGCTGAACACTTTAACTCCCCCTCCCACTCTGCCAAGGACATGCAGGTCCTTGGTCTCCTCCATTGCCAGACTATGGCAACACGATGCCTGGAGGAAGAGCGCCTCATCTTCCGCCTAGGAACCCTCCAACCACAAGGGATGAATGCAGATTTCTCAAGCTTCCTCATTTCCCCTCCTCCCACCTTATCTCAGTCCCAACTCTCGGTCTCAGCACCGCCCTCTTGACCTGCAATCTTCTTCCTGACCTCTCCGCCCCCCAGCCCCTCTCCAGCCTATCACCCTCACCTTAACCTCCTTCCACCTATCGCATTCCCAATACCCCTCCCCCAAGTCCCTCCTCCCTACCTTTTATCTTAGCCTGCTTGGCACACCCTCCTCATTCCTGAAGAAGGGCTTATGCCCAAAACGTCGATTCTCCTGCTCCTTGGATGCTGCCTGACCTGCTGCGCTTTTCCAGCAACACATTTTTCAGCTCTGATCTCCAGCATCTGCAGTCCTCACATTCTCCTATGGTAAATGTGAGGCAGTTGTGGTCACTGTCACCAAAGTGTTCTCCCACCGCGAGATCTGACACCTGTCCTGGCTCATTGCCGAGCACCAAATCTAAAATGGCCTCTCCCCTCAACAGTCTTTCTACATACTGAGTAAGGAAACCCTCCTGAACACAATTGACAAAAGCGGTTCCATCCAAACCATCTACACTAAGGAGATTCCAGTCAATATTGGGAAAGTTGACGTCACCCATAACAACAATCCTGCTACATCTGCATTTTTCCATTTTCCATCTTCATCCACTCTGACTAACCATTCTTTATCCCTCTTTCTGCTTATTGTACTTGTTTAGTTTTCCTTTCAACACTACTATACCATTTGTCTCAACCACACCCTTTGGTAATGAAATCCACATTCTCACTTGTTATTGGTTAATGAAGTTTCTTCTAAATACCCTGTCAGATTTCTTGGTGACTATCTCATATTGCTGATCTCCAGTAATGTTTTTCCCCCTGAAGAGGAAACATCATTTCTGTAGCAATTCTATCAAAATCTTTCAAAAGGGTAAAGTCGTCTGTGTTTGGTTACTTTCAGCCACCTTTTCCAGTTGAAAAGAACACTCAGACTGTTTATCCTTTCCTGATGCATAGATCACATGATTAATCACCTCATTGTAAATCTCTCTCCAGCCCTGCACTATTCTATATCTTTTCATTAATATGACAACCATAACCACGAGTTATCCTTAGGTATGGTCTAAACAAGATTCATCATGGGTTTAGAATAATTTTCCTGTTTCTCAATTCGAACCATTTAGAATAAATGCCAACTGCATGGTTTGCTGTTTTGAAATGTTGCTAATAGTTGTGCCACAAAGAGTAGGATTACAAACCTGGACTATTGCCTCTTCCAGATCCTGGTTTTATTCTGCAAAGAGAACAAGCAAGTGGCATAATTCCGTTTCTTTAGTGAGAATATATAGATATACATATATATATTGCTACTATAAGTATATTCAGCTGACATTTAGGCTTTTCATGTGATAAGAACCCATCTTCACATGGTCAAACTTCCAAACGAGACCTTTTCATGACTTTCATAACTGACCACACCACTCTCCCAGATAATGGGCAGACCCCATCAAACTCCTGATGATTATGGTGTGATGCATGTCACTCAGGTCAGTGGTCATATTCCTTTTGGAATGACAGAAAATATGGTGGCATATTGATTTATCCAATCCCCTTGTATTTATATTTGCTTCTGCCTCCTGCAATCTTGTGACTTTCTCCCACCTAAAGCCAGTCTTCACAAGGTTCATAAGAGTTAAATCTTTGACTAGAATGAAACTACTTCAGCTGTTATTATCCAAGTCCTTCTGATAGGTGCATAATCTTTGTTCTTCTCTTATCAGACCCCAAACCAACAGGATATTGAAGGTGTTTGAAGCAGGGTAATCGATAATGTTGACCCTTGTCCAGCTAAGCAATAATTACAGGGCTATCTATTGCATGTGTTTTCAGTTATTGTTGCCTTCTTCTCTTCGAAAACATGTAATCCATTCCCACACACAGGATTCCCATGAACCATCTACAATTGAGTATAGAATTACAAAAGCCACAACAAGTACACAAGTACTCAGACTACAAGTCCCTAAGACCAAAAATGACTGATTCCCATCTTCATCCACTCTGCCTAACCATTCTTTATCCCTCTTTCTGCTTACTTCCTTGAATCCATCCAGTAATTGTCCACTGGAGTAGTGCTAGATGACTGGAAGGTCGCAAATGTTATTCCCTTGTTCACGAAAGGGAATAGGGACAACCCTGGGAATTATAGACCAGTCAGTCTTATGCCTGTGGTGAGTAAATTATTGGAGAGGATTCTGAGAGACAGGATTTATGATTACTTGGAAAAAGTATAGTTGATTAGAGATAGTCAGTATGGTCTTGTGAGGGGCAGATCATGCCCCATAAGCCTTATTGAAGTCTTTGAGGATGTGACAAAACATATTGATGAAGGTAGAGCAGTGGATGTCGTGTATGTGGATTTTCATAATTTTTATAAATGCTTTGGATGAGGAAGTGGAAGGTGGGTTAGTAGGTTTGCCGATGACATGAACATTGGTGGAATGGTGGATAGTATGGAAGGTAGCAATGGGAATTGACAGGATGCAGAATTGGGCTAAGTGGCAGATGGAGTTCAACCTGGAAAAGTGTAAAGTGATTAATTTTGGAAGATTGAATTTGAATACAGAATACACAGTTAAAGGCAGAATTATTGACAGTGTAGAGGAACGGAGGGATCTTGGGGTACATGTCCATAGATCCCTCAAAGTTGTTAAGGCGTATAGTGTGTTGGCTTTCATTAGCAGGTGGAATGAGTTTAAGAGCCTTGAGGTTATGTTGTAGCTCTGTAGACCCCTGGTTAGACCACACTTGGGATATTGTGTTCAGTTCTGGCCGCCTCATTATAGGAAGGATGTGGAAGCTTTAGAGAGGGTGCAGAGGAGATTTACCACAATGCTGCCTGTACTGAGGGCATGGCTTGAGTTGAAAAGTTGAGGGACCCAGGGCTTTTCTCATTGGAGCAAAGGAGGAAGAGAGGTGACTTGATAGAGGTGTACATGATAATGAGAGGCATAGAGAGAGTGAATATACAGAGACTTTTTCCCAGGGCAAAAATGGCTATCACAAGGGGGGCATTATTTTAAGGGCATAGGAAGGTTTGGGGAGATTTCAGAGGTCAGTTCTTTACACAGAGAGTGGTGGGTGCATGAAATGCACTGCCAGTAGTGGTTATAGGGAGCTCTTGGATAGGCACATGGGTGATAGTAAAAGGAAGGGTATGTAGGTCAGTTTGATCTTAGACTAGGATAAAAGGTCGGCACAACATCGAGGGCCGAAGGGCCTGTACTGTTACATGTTCTATGTTCTAATTCTTTCTTCAGCTTGACCCCTGACCTCACATCTTCTGACCTATTCATTAATTTATTCTGGAGCACAGTACTGAAAGTCTTTGAAAAGCCAAATAAAATACATCCACTATATGACTAATATCTACTCTGTTACCACCTCAAACAATAAACAGGATTGGTTAGGAAGTATTGCCTCTTTTGGAATTCAAGCTGACTATACATTATTTTAGGTTTACTTTCTAAACGTCCTTCTGTTCTCTGCTGTTGGAAGAATTCTACTATTTTCCTACCACCAGTGTTAAGCAAAATGGTTTATCGAGTTTTGAGAAGATTTGTAGCTCAGGTTGAAGTTCTGGAGGTAGGTTGCTGGAAGGTTCATTTTCAGGTGTTTCATCACCATACTAGCTAACATCTTCAGTGAGCCTCTGGATGAAGCACTGGTGGTGTAGCCTGCTTTCTATTTATGTGTTTGGGTTTCCTGCGGCTGGTGATGTCATTTCCTGTGGTGACACCAATTCCTGTTATTTTTTCCTCAGGGGGTGGTAAATGGGATCCAAGTCAATGTGTTTGTTGATAGAGTTCTGGTTGGAATGCCATGCTTCAAGGAATTCTCGTGCAGGTCTCTGTTTGGCTTGTCCTAGGATGGATGTGTTGTCTCAGTCAAAGTGGTGTCCTTCTTCATCCGTATGTAAGGATACTAGTGAGAGAGGGTCACGTCTTTTTGTGGCTAGTTGATGTTCATGTATCCTGGTGGCTAGTTTTCTGCCTGTTTATCCAATGTAGTGTTTTTTACGGTTCTTGCAAGGTATTTTGTAAATGACATTAGTTTTGTTTGTTGTCTGTATAGGTTTCTTCGAGTTCATTAGCTGCTATTTTAGTTGTTGGTGGGCTTGTGGGCTATCATGATACCAAGGGGTCGGAGTAGTCTGGCATCATTTTTTTTAGATTACATTACAGAGTGGAAACAGGCCCTTCAGCCCAACAAGTCCACACCGACCCGTTGAAGCGTAACCCACCCATACCCCTACATTTATCCCTTACCTAACACTACGGGCAATTTAGCATGGCCAATTCACCTGACCTGCACATCTTTGGACTGTGGGAGGAAACCGGAGCACCCGGAGGAAACCCACGCAGACATGGGGAGAACGTGCAAACTCCACACAGTCAGTCATCTGAGGCGGGAATTGAACCCGGGTCTCTGGCGCTGTGAGGCAGCAGTGCTAACCACTGTGCCACTGTGCTGCCCATTTCTGAGATGTCTTTGACGTAGGAGAGTGTGGCTAGGGTTTCTGGACGTGCTTTGTCTGCTTCTTTGGGTTTGTTGCTGAGAAATTGGCGAACTGTGTTCACTGGGTACCCATTCTTTTGAATATACTGTGTTGGTGATTTTCCTCTGCTTTGCGTAGTTCCTCTGCTGCAGTGTGTTGGCTCATTGAAATAATGTTCTAATGCATCTTCGTTGGTGGATGTTGGGATGAGTGCTTCTGTAGTTCAGTATTTGGTCCGTATGTGTTGTTTTCCTATAGACGCTGGTTTGAAGTTCCCCATTGGCTTGTTGGCTCCACTGTGACATCTAAGAATGGCAGTAACGTAGAGACTTGAACAAACAGCTCTGCAACCATCCAACCTAAACTTTGGGTCCGCTATGTTAATGACACCTTTGTCATCAGTATAGAGGAAACCTTCAATAACACCAATAATACTCTTACTGGCATAAAATTCACTAAAGAGGAGGAACAAACAACGAACTGCCATTACTCACTAATGCAACAGACCGTGAATGGACAGACACAGTACAACAAGCCATAGATTTTAGACAGCGACAAACACAGAAAATGAAAATACTAGACCTGCAGAAAAAAAACTAGACAAACTTACACAAAATAACAGCTGACACCACAGAAGCATGGATAAAAAAACTTATCTGACCGATCCTTAACAGACACTGAGAAAGCCATCTTAGCAAGAGGATTAAATTACTTCTTCCAGGATGCAGACAAGAAAGATTTCTTAGCAGCATTAGAAACAACACTGAAAGACAACCAACTCACAGAAGAAACTCAGCAGACCATCAGACAGTCACACCAACATCAAGCAGGAAAAAGGCAAGAAACATACTCAATACACATGAAGGGAAAGTGCTAGAAAGACTTTTTAAAAATTGTTATTCTACCTGCAAAGGACACTTGACAGTCATTCTAAATCAAAGAGACTACATTGATAAAGTGAACACACTACTTGCAGATACCAACACTTAACAACAAGTGGCGATAGATCTGACCCCATAGCTAGAGAACCGAATCACAGCCCGACTCAAAAAACTTCAGAAATCTGAAGTAGTAAATAATACAAACTTCCAAAAAATGAAACCAGATGGATCCAACACACCACGCTTCTATGAATTATCCAAAATCCACAAACCAGGAGCCCCCCTTTGACCCATTGTCTCACTACCTGGAACACCCACTTACAGATTGGCCAAGGAGCTACACTAAAGACAAAAACACTTAGTCGAAGGCTCACACTACTCCATCCACTCACCCAAGAATTCCTGAAGACCAAAGACACCAAGATAGAAGAAGATGAAATAATGGTCTCCTTTGATGTAACAGCCCTGTTCACATCCATCAACATCAAACTGGCCAAGGAAACACTGACTACACTATTAAAAGAACCAAAGACACATACACCAAACACCACCAACTTCATTAGCAAGGACAATGTCGTCAAGCTAGTGGACCTATGCCTTACCACCCACTTCACTTTCAACAACAAAACTTGCAGATAAATCAATGTAACACCCATGGGATCTCTGATATCAGAGGCAGTAATGCAGAGAATCTAACAAATAGCCCTGCCAACCATCCAACCCAAACTTCGGGTACGTTACATGGATGACACCTTTGCCATCATTAAAAACAAATTACAGGAATCCTTCAAGGCCATCAGTAATACGCTTACTGGCATAAAATTCATGAAAGAGGAGGAAAACAACAACAAACTGCCATTCCAAGATGTCACAGTAGAGCAAACAGCCAATGGGGACCTTCAAACCAGCGTCTACAGGAAAACAACACATACGGACCAAATACTGAACTACAGAAACACTCATCCCAACATCCACCAATGAAGCTGCATTAAAACATTATTTCAATGAGCCACCACCCACTGCAGCATAGAGGAACTATAAAGAGCAATGGAAAATCACCTATATAGTATATTCAAAAAGAATGGGTACCCAATGAACACAGTTCGCTGATTTCTCAGCAATAAACCCAAACAAGCAGACAAAACACATCCAAAAACCCTAGCCACTCTCCCCTACATCAAAGGCATCTTGGAAATGACTGCCAGACTACTCATACCCCTTGGCATCATGATATCCCACAAACCCACCAACACACTAAAACAGCAGCTAATGAACTTGAAAGACCCTCTACAGACAACAAGCAAAACTAATGTCATTTACAAAATACCGTGCAAGGATTGTAACAAACACTACATTGGACAAATAGGCAGAAAACCAGCCACCAGCATATATGAACATCAACTAGCCATAAAAAGACATGACCTACTCTCACTAGTATCCTCACATACGGGTGAAGAAGGACACCACTTTGACTGGGACAACCCATCCATTCTAGGACAAGCCAAACAGAGACCTGTATGAGAATTCCTAGAATCTTGGCATTCAAACTGGAACTCTATCAACAATCACATGGACTTGGATCCCATTTACCAACCCTGAGAAAAAGAACAGAAAATGACACCACCATAGGAAATGATGGCATCACAGGAAATGACATTACCAACCCAAGGAAAGCCAAACACGTAAATAGTAAATCAGGCTACACCACCAGTGCTTCATCCAGAGGCTCACTGATGGTGTTACCTAGTATGGTAATGAAATGTCTGAAAATGAACCTTTCAGCTCAGCGAGCAAACCTCCATCCAGAAAATGGTTTATAATTCCTTGGACATGTGCTTATCATTCTTAAATATAGGAATTATATGACTAATCCATCAATCCTCTGACATTGTACCTTTCTCTAATCTCTTATCTAGATTATTTTAAAATGCATAACAGCAATTCATCCAAATATGTTCTCTTATTATCCGATACATTTATTCATTACATCCTCTTAAGATCTTCAATATATTTCTCAATATTCAGCTCATCATTCAATATCAGTTGATCTGACTGGCAAACACAAAAGATTCTCCATCATTACAGTTATACGATCTTGTCTGTCCCTTAAAGCCTGAAACATTTATAAATTTCTTCCTTTTTAAATTTCTCTTTGCACCCAAATTGCTTTGATTTTTCTCCAAAATGCTTTGTGTTATCTCATAGTGTGCATTCCTCTACAGTCTATATACTTATCTTCGCCTTGTTCCTCAATTGTCCTTTATGCCTTTACCATAGGATCAACCATGTAGGGGCTGTAGTAGGCCCTTCAGCCCATCAACTTTGCTGTAGCATTCAATGAGAACATGGCTGATCTGATCATTCTCAATTGCACTTCCCTGGCTTTTCCCTGAATCTTTGATCCCTTTACAAATTAAAAAAAAACTGGTCATCTCAACCTTGAATAAACCCATAAACAGAGAGTCCATGACCTTCCACAGTAAACAATTCTACAGATTCACTATTCTCTGAGAAAAGAAATTCCTCCTCACCTCGTTTTAAATGATCCGAGATTATTTCCTCTGGTGGTAGACTCTCACACAAGGGAAACAACCTCTCCACATCTCCCCTGTCATGCTCCTGAAAAAATTATATGTTTCAATTAGGTCACTTCTAGGTTTTTCTAAACTCCAATGAGCACAGGCTCAACTTACTCAACCCCTCACCTTCAGAAAATCCCTCCAACATTTGACCTTCTCTGCCTCCAATGCCAGGATATCTTTGTTGAGATAAGGGCTCCAAAACTATATACAATATTCAAGGTGTTATCTAACTAGTGCTTTATATAGTTTCAGCAATATTTCTTTTTTTTATACTCCATCCCTTTTGAAATAAAAGTCAACAGTCTATTTGCCTTCCCTATTAGCTGCTGAACCTGTTTGCCAGCTCTTTGTGATTTGTACATGAGGACTCCCAAATTTCTCTTCTTTACAGCTTTCTAGTCTTTAAAATTTAAATAATATTCAGCTCTTCTATTCTTGCTGTCAAAGTGCATAATCTCACATTTTCCCACATACATGCAAGTGACGTGATTCATTTTGTAGGAAGAATGCTTTATAGGGACAGGCCACTATAAATGACGGAGGAAACACCACAGAAGCGCTTCACAGGAGGCTCCCAAGCACTGAGGATGTCACCTAGACAGGGGATGAAACGTTTGCAACAAAAATTTCCAGCTCGGCGAACAGAACCACAACAATGAGCACCCGAGCTACAAATCTTCACCCAAACTTTATCACTAAGGGCTAAGATGATAAGAGCAAGGCAGTTTATGTTGAACTTGTATAAAGCACTAATTCAGCCTCAGCAGGAGTATTGTGCCCAGACCTGGCTGCTACAATTTAGGGAGGCATGCAGGCATTGGAGATAGCACAGGAAAATAGTGACGAGAATAAGGAACTTCAGTTACGAAGATTAATTAGAAACTTTGGAGTTGTTCTCCTTGGAGCAGAGAAACCTGAGGGGATATTTTATAGAAATATTCAAAACCTTGAGAGGCCAAGACAGTCAAAAGGGAGAAACTGTTCCCACCAGGAGATGAATCAAGAATAAGAGAGCACAGACTTAAAGTAATTCACAAACGGAGCAGAAATGACAGAAGGAAAAGCATTTCAGCACAATGAATGGTTAAGGTCAGAACATGCATTCTCTGAATGCTGGTGGAGGCAGGTCAACTGAGACCTGTGACAGGGAATTAGACAATTAATTGAATTGAGATTATGCACAGAGCTCTGGGAAGAAAGCAGGGGAACGACCATAAGTGAAAGGTTCATTTGGAGAGCCAGTGCAAACATGAGAGGCAGAATGGCTCCTTCTGCTCTATAATCATTCGGTGATTTTATAATAAACAAAGCATTCCCACCTCCTCTTTTACTCTATTTTCTAAACATATTATACTTTGCAATGTTTAATTCCAAGTTCCAATTATTTTTCTGCACCCATGTCTCTGTAATTCCTAACTTAGATGGTCCCACCCATTGTGTAATGCCTCTAGCTCCCCTGTTATTTCCTGGCACACTGCCCAGGGATGGTAGAGCCTGTGGGTGAGATCTCCAAGGTCAGGAATAAGGCTTGCGGTCAGGTGCTTAGTGCGTTCCCACTGCAGGGTTTTGCCAGTGGCAAGGCGAGGATAGCGTCTAGCTCTCACCTCACCAAGGGAGGGCCCAGTGACAATGTTTTGTTCTGGTTGCAACCCCAGCAATGGTTACTGAAGAGCTGCCAGCCTGCCAGATCTTGGAGATGAACTCTCCCTCTGTAAAGTGTTGGCAATCCAGCGATGGTTCCAGCAAACAGTCCAGGCAGAGTTATCCTCACCTTTCTGAGCTGCAGTTAGGCCAGCACGACTCTGACAATATCCCAGCAACTGTGTGCAATACTGTGCAGACATTATAAACCATTGTGAATGCACAATCTGTGATCATAGAAATGCTGGTTTTGTGGAACTAAAGATTCTTGACTCATGGAAGAGTTGTTTCTAACTTTGTTCCAAACTGTGCTCATTCAAACCATTAAACACAAGCTCAACAGATTTTAACTGGCAATTATTTTACTGCAAATTTTATCAAACATTATGATTTCTTCACATGTTATGCAATGTTTCTGCAGATAAAGGATTTGTCCATGAAATAAATTGGAAAAAAGATGTGTTCTCTTGTTTGGCTTCCAACTGTGAAATGGAACTTACACCTTGTGGGAAGATCAGTGAGGCACAAAACTTCATCAAGGTGTGCAAAGACATACTCCCGAACCTACTGACAGACAAATTCAGGTCTTCTCCAGCTCTCCAGAAGCAAATCAACACATTTCTGAGGCTCTGCAGTGATGAGTTGCTCTCAGCCAATATTACCCTGCAGGCAGCTGATCAGCTTATGGAATTACTAAAATCCCATCAATCCTGTGATCCTCATTTTGAATACAGGTATCCAGAATGTAAATACATTAAAGGCTACTGAGACACAATTTGCTTTCATAGGCATTTTGTTTCTTCAGGTCAGAGTGATTCTATATAGGTTGAAGGGTTTACTTGGAGGAGAAAGTGAGGACTGCAGATGCTGGAGATCAGAGCTGAAAATGTGTTGCTGGAAAAGCGCAGCAGGTCAGACAGCATCCAAGGAACAGGAGAATCGACGTTTCGGGCATAAGCCCTTCTTCAGGATTCCTGAAGAAGGGCTTATGCCCAAAATGTCGATTCTCCTGTTCCTTGGATGCTGCCTGACCTGCTGCACTTTTCCAGCAACACATTTTCAGCTCTGAAGGGTTTACTTGAGCTAGAACAAATGATTGGTGTTGGTTATAATTGTGTTTCAATATGAATTTCATTTAAACAAATTACTGTGTCTGTGGTTACTTTACTGGACTGATAATCCAAAAGTCTGGAATAATAATCCAGGGAACATCAATGGAATTCAATTTCCACCATACCAGTTGGAAAATGTGTATTGTTTGTGGAATGGCTTGATGTTATAAAAGCATGTGTCAATAAAACTGACCACGAAGTTGTTCGGGCATCAGTGAAGCTCAGTTGGTTACAGAGGAATGTTTTATAGAGACAGAGTCATGGCATCCTGACGTTTGGCCTGTCTGCAATGCCAGTCCCATATCAATGGCTTGATTCTTAACTGCAAGCAAACTGGTCAGCCTTATTCAAGGTGATCGATCCCGTTCTTACTGGCAATGCATATATCCTGAGTTTGAGTTCAGGAAATGTCAGCTCAACTCAGTCAGAAGTATTGTCCCAGATATTCCAAGGAGCAGCAATTGCAGACAGATTGCCACTCTGTTTCTACTTGCTTACGTTGGGACTGAGCTCCAAATTTCTCATGTACAGTTCCCACCCGGTTCCTTCAGGAGTGTGGATTATACCTGATATCCAAGTTAGCTCACAAGTGCTGAAGGGACATCAAACCTCTTCCACTTACACACTGCAGTACCTGCAGTTATGACACGGGGTTAAACCAACCCTCCCAGCTCATTTAAACCAGCAACACAGAAAAGATTTACCCTGTGCGGTAATGTTAAAATTTAAGAAGTTAAGAACCATCCCAAAGCTCACCATTTAAAGTTAAAATTAACAACTTTTTTTAAAAATCTAACAGAAAATAATTAACAACTATTCACAACTACTTCTCTAACTTTTTTTTTACTTTCCCTTCTATAATAATAGTCTGATAAAACCCCCCAATTAAGATTTACCAAGTTTGTGAGAAGATTTGTAGCTCGGGTGCTCGTTGCTGTGGTTCTGTTCGCCAAGCTGGAAGTTTTTGTTGCAAACGTTTCGTCCCCTGTCTAGGTGGCATCCTCAGTGCTTGGGAGCCTCCTGTGAAGCGCTTCTGTGGTGTTTCCTCCATCATTTATAGTGGCCTGTCCCTGCCGCTTCTGGTTGTCAGTTTCAGCTGTCCACTATAGTGGCCGGTATATTGGGTCCAGGTCTATGTGTTTGTTGATGGAGTTTGTGGATGAGTGCCATGCTTCTAGGAATTCCCTGGCTGTTCTTTGTTTCGCTTACCCTATAATGGTAGTGTTGTCCCAGTCAAATTCATGTTGCTTGTCGTCTGCGTGTGTGGCTACTAGGGATAGCTGGTCGTGTCATTTCGTGGCTAGTTGATGTTCGTGCATGCGGATCGTTAGCTGTCTTCCTGTTGGTCCTATATAGTGTTTTGTGCAGTCCTTGCATGGGATTTTGTACACTACATTAGTTTTGCTCATGCTGGGTATCGGGTCCTTCGTTTTGGTGAGTTGTTGTCTGAGTGTGGCTGTTGGTTTGTGTGCTGTTATAAGTCCTAGTGGTCGCAGTAGACTGGCTGTCATTTCAGAGATGTTCTTGATGTATGGTAGTGTGGCTAGTCCTTTGGGTTGCGTTTTTTGCGAATACCTTGTATAGGTGTTCCTCTTCCTCTTCCACACCAGCACTGCAAAAAGAGGAAGAGGTATTCACAAAAAACGGATATCCTCGCAATTTCATCAACAGATGCCTAAGGGAAAGACAACAGAACGAGGATATGCCGCAACCCTGCAGCTTCTGTGAAAAGGCAGGTATAGGAGGTTTGAGTGCCAGGTGGGGAAGGTGCCAAGTTGGGGGGGGGGTCGCTAGTCAGGTGGTATAGCTAGGGGTGAATGGTGAATCAGGGAAGTCAGTTTATGGTTACTCTGGAATTACATTACATTTCTAATTCATTAACTTTCCCCATCCAACTAATACACTTAAGTGAAATACACTTAAGTGAAATACTTTGAATGCTCTGCATTTAATAGATAATTTTGGTGGTGGGATTCCTGATGCAGGGGGGTTGCTGATAAGAATCTACAATTTCCCAGGCAGTTTCCTTGCAGTTTTCCATATCTGGGATTCCACCTGGTCCTGATACAGAGCTCAGTTTCCAGTGCTCCAACTGATATCTGGGCCATTTCTCCATCTCAGAATTAGATGTTAAGCCAAGCTGCAATCTGTTTGCTCGAGATAAATTGTAACATGGCCTCTTTCTTTAAAGCAAAAACACAGATCTGGTCAACATTTCCCTTGTCTCAGTACCAACAAAATCACAATATTTATTCCTCTTTGTGTGTTGTAGCTGATATCCTTTCCAATGCAAAAACACAATCAATGCATCCTAATAGTAACTTACTGCCTGAAAAACAGGTTTGAAAACAGTGACATATAAATTAAAAATATAATTTCAATATTGATCATGGAATCGCCTCTGTCAACACTCTTGATAATGGATTCAATTAACATCACAAATCAAAAGACCTTGAAATATATACAAGGACCCTTAGCCTGGACAAATCACCATTTAGTTTTTCACACTGAACATTTCTAACTGCGGATTGCTCAGATGTTTGAAAAGATGTACACCGTGCTGGTCCCTCTCTTATTTCTCAGTTCCACCCAAATAATTTCCCTCGATGTATTTCTGGGAATATCCTCACTCAGTACAGCTGTAATGCTATCCCTTATCCTACCTTGTTCGCTGCTTTTTTCCTGCCTGACCTGACTTTTCCCAACTGTACCAGTCTCAGACTGATGTCTTTCCTATCTCCGTGATCTCTTAAATCCTCCTGAGCCAGCTCCAGCAAATCTCCCTGCCGGTATATTAGCCCCCTTCCAATTCAGGTGCAACCCAAACTTCTTATATGGATCATATCCTCAGAAAAATCTCCAATGATCCAAAAATGCGAACCCTTCTCCCCTGCACCAGCTCCTCAGGGCAAATACATCTGCTCTATCCTTCTATTTCTACCCTCACGCATTTGTAGCACCAAGAGTAATCCAGGCATTATTACTCTCGAGGACCTCCTTTTTAAATTCCTGCCTAAAATCTCTATATTCTCCCTTCAGAGTCTTATCATTTTCCCTTCCTATGTCGTCAGTTCCAGTGGGCACAGCAACCTCCTGCCAGTTCCACTCCTTTTTGAGAAATTCTGCACTCTCTCCGAGATATCCCATTCTGATTTTTCATTGCCGGCTGCAGAAATGTCTGTCTGTGCCTCTGACTAGAGAGTCCTCTATTATAATTGATTGCTTAGAACCCGACGTATGCCTCATTTCATTAAAGCCAGTCTCGGTATCAGAAACTTGGCTATTCATACTACATTCCCCTGAGAGTCCGACGCCTCCTACATTTTCCAAAAAGGCATACTTAGAGTCATACTGTTAGATGTACAGCACAGAAACAGACCCTTCTGTCCTTCATCTATCAAATCAAATGGGTTCACTCATTGAAGATTTCATCTGATAGGATTGCAGTGTTTGGGATTGGAGGTGAATTTAGCAAATGACAATCACTTCAATTACAATGTAACCTACTGACCCTCATTTGCCTGTAACGGGTGATATTTCCAATAAATTAGGTATAAGTGCTCCCCCTTGTGGGGATGTGGTCTTTGTTGGCTGGTTATGATCCTGGAGTTCTCACCGGGTTCTCCTAAAGCCTATTGGTTCTCATGTGTGGAACGTGCTGGTTTATGTGCTTTGAATCTGTAAAACAATCTTACAATAAAAACAGATCCACCTGAAAGATTGCAATATTACATATGTTCATTAATAAAATACTAAATTCCAAAGCTGAACATATGGTTTCAAATGACTTACTCTGCTGGTGGTTTGAAGTGCAAACAGATGGAAAGGGGGAAATCGCTTTGGAAAATACATGTAAATGGAATGAAGGCATGTTCAATTTTCCAAAAAGATATTTTTCAAAAATAGAATAGGAGGGAAATTACAAACCAATGAATTTACTGTGAGTGATTGGCTGGGAGTGAATCAGTAACAGACATGATCTGACGATTTAGTGTTGAAAACTGCACAACTGACATCCAGTGTCAAGACTACAGCATGGCCTAGCTGGTAACATAGTTTTTTTTTATTTCAAAAATATACTTTATTCATAAAATAATTTGATGGTCTGTACAGATGGTCATGCCATACATATGTAAACATGTACAGACAGAGATCAGAATTTATCATTTTTTTATACAGATCTGTACATTTTTCAATCATATGCCCATATATTTAGCTGAGGCGTCAGCAGGCCCAAATGACTGCATGGGCCCCCTGTTCTTCGTTAGGCAGGCAGACTTTACACAGTGGTCTTTCCCCACTGCGCTTTGGCGGCAGCTGCCCCAAGCTTCAGCGCGTCCCTCAACATGTAGTCCTGGACCTTGGAATGTGCCAGTCTGCAACACTCAGTCGGGGTCAACTCCTTCAGCTGGAAGATCAGCAGGTTTCGGACCACCCAGAGAGCGTCCTTCACCGAGTTGATGATCCACCAGGCACAGTTGATGCTCGTCTCAGTGTGCATCCCGGGGAACAGGCCGTAGAGCACGGAGTCCCGCGTCACGGCGCTGCTCGGGACGAACCTCGACAAACACCACTGCATTCCTCTCCAGACTTCCTCTGCACAGGCACATTCCAGAAGGAGGTGTGTGACAGTCTCGCCCCCCCGCAGCCGCTTCGAGGGCAGCATGCGGTGCGGCTGAGAGTCCGTGCGTGCATAAAGGATCTCACAGGCAGAGCCCTTCTCACCACCAGCCAAGCCATGCCTTGGTGCTTGTTGGAAAGTTCTGGCGATGAGGCATTCTGCCTAATGGCTTTGACAGTCTGCTCAGGGAACCGCTCATTAGGATCCGCCCTCTCCTTTTCCCGAAGGGTCTCAAGGACACTAGGTGCTGACCACTTCCTGATGGACTTGTGGTCAAAGGTGTTTTTCTTCATAAACTTCTCCACGAAGGACAGGTGATACGGAACGGTCCAACTACTCGGAGCGTTCCACAGCAGCAATGCCAGGCCCATCCTTCGCAACACCGGGGACAGGTAGAATCTCAGTACATAGTGACACTTGGTGTTTGCGTACCGGGGATCCACGCACAGCTTGATACAGCCACACACAAAGGTGGCCATCAGGGGGAGGGTGGCATTGGGTGTATATTTTCCCCCGTTTCCCAGATCTTTGTACAGCGATTCCCTTCGGACCCGGTCCATCTTTGACCTCCACATAAACTGGAAGATGGCCTGGGTGACTGCAGCGGCACAGGTTCTGGGAATAGGCCAGACCTGTGCCACGTATAATAGCAATGACAGTGCCTCACACCTGATGACCAGGTTTTTTCCACGTGATGGAGAGTGACCGTAGCTTCCATCTGCCCACTTTCTGCCTCACTTTACTGATACGCTCCTCCCAAGACTTGGCGCACGCCCCAGCCCCTCCGAACCAAATACCCAGCACCTTCAGGTGGTCGGTCCTGACGGTGAAGGGGATCGAGGATTGGTCGGCCCAGTTCCCAAAGAGCATGGTCTCGCTCTTGCCCCCGAGACCCATCCGAACTGGTCACATATGCACATCAGTCTGTGCACAGACAGCAGATCCGAGCAGAAAATGGCGACGTCATCCATGTACAGGGAGGCCTTAACCTGCAGGCCCCCGCTGCCAGGAATAGTCACCCCTCTCAGGCTCGCATCCTTCCTGATGGAATCGGTAAATGGCTCTATGCAGCACACAAACAAGGCAGGAGAGAGAGGGCAGCCCTGCCTGACTCCAGATCTGACTGGGAAGCTATCTGATTCCCACCCGTTGATTGAGACTGCACTGACAATGTTGGTGCAGATTCCCTCCCCAAAGCCCATTTTGGAGAGAACATCTCTCATATACCTGTGTGATATCCTGGCAAAGGCTTTCTCCTGGTCGAGGCTGAGCAGGCAGGTGTCCAACCCCCTGTCCTGCACGTAGGCGATCGTATCCCTGAGAAGCGCGAGACTCTCAGCGATCTTCCTGCCCGGCACAGCACAGGTTTGGTCAGGGTGAATCACCAACCCTAGAGCAGACCTGACCTGGTTGGCGATTTTTTTTTAATTTCAAAAATATACTTCATTCATAAAATAATTTGATGGTCTGTACAGTTGGTCATGCCATACATATGTAAACATATACATACAGAGATCAGAATTTATCATTTTTATACAGGTCAGTACATTTTTCAATCATATGCCCATATAATTAGCTGAGGCGTCAGCAGAGCCCAAATGACTGCATGGGCCCCCAGTTCTTCGTTAGGCAGGCAGACTTTACACAGTGGTCTTTCCCCCCCGCGCTTTGGCGGCAGCTGCCCCAAGCTTCAGCGCATCCCTCAACACGTAGTCCTGGACCTTGGAATGTGCCAGTCTGCAACACTCAGTCGGGGTCAACTCCTTCAGCTGGAAGATCAGCAGGTTTCGGACCACACAGAAAGCGTCCTTCACCGAGTTGATGATCCTCCAGGCACAGTTTTTTTTTTAGATTAGATTAGATTAGATTACATTACAGTGTGGAAACAGGCCCTTCGGCCCAACAAGTCCACACCGACCCGCCGAAGCGAAACCCACCCATACCCCTACATTTCCCCTTATCTAACACTGCGGGCAATTTAGTTTGACCAATTCACCTGACCCTGCACATCTTTGTGACTGTGGGAGGAAACCGGAGCACCCAGAGGAAACCCACGCAGACACGGGGAGAACGTGCAAACTCCACACAGTCAGTCGCCTGAGGCGGGAATTGAACCCGGGTCTCTGGCGCTGTGAGGCAGCAGTGCTAACCACTGTGCCACCGTGCCGCCCACAGTGTTCGTCTCGGTGTGCGTCCCAGGGAACAGGCCGTAGAGCACGGAGTCCCGCGTCACGGCGCTGCTCGGGACGAACCTCGACAAACACCACTGCATTCCTCTCCAGACTTCCTCTGCATAGGCACATTCCAGAAGGAGGTGTGTGACAGTCGCGCCCACGAAGGACAGGTGATAACGTCAGGGTGAGGGTGGCATTGGGTGTATTTTTTTCCCCCGTTGCCCAGATCCTTGTACAGCGAGTCCCTTCGGACCCGGTTGGCGATTACCTTTGACAGAATTTTGTAATCCGCATTCAATAGTGAGATTGGTCTCCAATTTTTGAGTTCCTCCCTCTCCCCCTTCTGCTTGTCGATGAGGGTGATGATGCCTTTCCTAGTTACCTCTGAGACTCTGGGTTCAGGACCCTTGCAGAATTGAGCATCCAAAAAGAATAAGGTCTGTAGCCTGTAAATATTTCTCCTATTTACCTTCAATCTGATAATAATGTAAAATATAGTCAAATTAGTAGCTATCAACAACCAATGAATTTACAGTTTACCTGCTACGTCACTCTTTTATGCTGAGGCCCTAACTTGAGGGGGGATTCAATTTATCCATGAGACGACCAGCAGAAAAGCACTTCTTCCTCCCTGCATCGAATTCCCACACTGCTTCCAAATTGTCTGAACTATATATTCACTTGGGCTGTGTCGCACTCTGGATGTGATCTCTTCTTCCTGACCATGCAACGCTTTTTGTTCTCTGGTAGCAGCAACTTGTTTGGCCACTCATGCTCACAATTTCTGAGCATGAAAACGTCAATAGGATAAATGTGCTCTATTCAATTCATAAAATACAGAAGCTTTGGCAATATCCACCAATTGCTTACAAATAGATCCAAACACAAGCTTTACAGGTTAACTCCTGAATCTTTTGAGCAAAGTTGTGACAGGAAAACCATTTTTAGCCGTTTTCGTCACAAGAACAGAATGAATAAACTTTAAAAAGCAAAAGAATGTTATACCTTTTCTGAAGTAAAATTGAATTAGATTGATCGTAAAGACAAAGTGTTCATCTTTTGAAAAAATAGACTTGACATTATTTAACACTGTGCGATACTATGAACAGATGTAGCTATGCTCAATTTTGCTTAAACAATTAGTTGTTCGGTCATACGGATAGAGATAGCACAATGCCTCTTCTTCAGGCAGCTCAGGAAATTTGGCATGAGCATAAGAACCCTCAGTGATTTCTACAGATGTACCATTGACAGCATACTGTCCGGGTGCACAATGGCCTGGTGTGGCAACTGCTCTGCCCAGGGCCATAAGAAATGACAGAAGGTGGTGCGGGATTAGTGGTGCTGGAAGAGCACAGCAGTTCAGGCAGCATCCAAGGAACTTCGAAATCGACGTTTCGGGCAAAAGCCCTTCATCAGGAATAAAGGCAGTGAGCCTGAAGCATGGAGAGATAAGCTAGAGGAGGGTGTGGGTGGGGAGAAAGTAGCATAGAGTACAATGGGTGAGTGGGGGAGGGGATGAAGGTGATAGGTCAGGGAGGAGAGGGTGGAGTGGATAGGTGGAAAAGGAGATAGGCAGGTAGGACAAGTCATGGGGACAGTGCTGAGCTGGAAGTTTGGAACTAGGGTGAGGTGGGGGAAGGGGAAATGAGGAAACTATTGAAGTCCACATTGATACCCTGGGGTTGAAGTGTTCCGAGGCGGAAGATGAGGCGTTCTTCCTCCAGGCGTCTGGTGGTGAGGGAGCGGCGGTGAAGGAGGCCTAGGACCTCCTAGAAGGTTTTAAGGTGGTGTGCACAGCCCAGACCATCATGGAAGCTAACCTTCTATCCATGGACTCCATTTACACAACTCGCTGCACAGAAAGGCTGCTAACATCAAAGATCCATCACACCCCAGTAATGATCTCCTACAACCTCTTCCATCAGGGAGAGGATACAAAAGCCTGCACAGACACAAGTAGATTCAGGGACAGCATCTTCCTGGCCATTATTAAACTAATGAATTAACTCTCTCGCCTCAAATAATGCTGATCTTGTTAATGCTGACCTCGCCTAGCACACGCCATGGACAACGTAACCTATATGCCTCTAAGCTTTTTTTGATCTGTGCATTCTTGTTTGCTATGATCTGCTTGTAATGCTGGTAAACAAAGCTTTTCACTGTAATATGTACACATGACAATAAATCAATCATCAGATGAATGCCAGGGTGGCTCACAGTGCAAGTGATCAGAATTTGATTCCACGCTTGGGAGACTGCCTGGAGTTCGCATGTTCTCCCCTTGTCTATGTGCGTTTCTGCCCACAGTGGAAAGGTATGCAGAATTGGTAGATGATCTATGGGAAATGCAGAGTGTCAAGGAGGTGGTAGTGGGTGGTATATGCTTTGGAAGGTGAGTGCGCCGAATGGCCTGCTTCCATACTGTAAGGATTCTATGATGAACATGAGTCAAAGAGTGTGGCGCTGGAAAAAGCACAGCAGATCAGACAGCATCGGAAGAGCGTGTTTCGACTTTTCTGACTTGACCCTTTCAGGATGTGCCATGCAAAGACACTGCAAACAGAAACGGGCTCAAAAGAATGAACGAAATTATTTTGCTTCAAAGCTTCTAGGTGCATGACTGTACGTTTCATCTGTTGTAAAATTTTGCGCGACCTCTTTCATAATCAAAAAATCTCAGCTTTTATACCGCCGCTATTTCTATTTTAAGGTGCCGTTGTTACATAACTCCTAAGTGGGGCAAGGGGGGTCAGTTGCGTCCTTTCGACACCTCATTTTCCGCAGAATCATATATAATTGCTCGATTTGTTTTTCCTAATGAATATGGTTTGCGCACTTTTTGCAATACAATTTTTTTTAAAAAAAAGACAGTGATCTTAAATAAACATATTATAGTCCAAAACATATTTGATGGTTGCACCATTTCTTGAACAAACAAATTGGAATCTTTTTCTGTTAAGTTGAATCGACACATTATTTCATGATAACTATCACACAACTGAAGAGTGTTGATTCCAGGTCTACACTGTCAGCCGATCTCAAATGTCAACGAGAAACGACATGTCCGGATTTTGACCTAAGTTTGCTGGGATCGCTTCCACAATTCACTTGCCAACAATTAGCAACTTCGACTCAAATACAAAGTCTCATCAGCAACTTGTCAGCACACACGCCGTCACACGAAAAAAATGTTAAGCATTGGGTCGATGCAAAAGATATTTACAAGAAGCGGACTTTATTTGCCTTGTAGACTTTGGTCGATGCAGTACGTTATGTGCTGTTGTGAAACGTTCATTCATTGAAAAGATAGAGGTGCAGTTATTACAGAACTCCAGTAGATGGAAGTAGTGTAGAACTTTATAGCACAGTTCGATTCACAGCACATTTTCACGCAGGTGATTTTATGTAACTGGAATCTGCAGCCTCCTTGGCATTAAGCTTGCACTGAGATTTACAAAAGAGCATGGACAAGGGTAGTTAAATACAAATAGGTGAAAACTACTTGCCAAAGACATAAAGACAACAAAGAATAACGCCATTAGTGTATTTTGTACGATCTTTGAATGCAAACACTCTAGGCCACTTCAAAATGGGTAGAAAGTTTTTGCTTTACTTGTTAATGCTGTGAAGACTGTAGTCAAATGCAATTGTATCAAATCACCAGTGACCTTAAGCAGTTCATGTAATAGAAGATGAAGTCTTTAATAGCAACAGAACACGACCTTGTTACCTACACATATGTAGGTAATGCAGTGTACTACACACTATTTGCCAATGTGACTATATTTTAGTTCACTGTCACCTTCAAGGACAATTCGTGATAGACAATAACCAGTCTTGTCAGCAATGCCCACATCCCATGAGAGCTTCACAAAATCTCGGAATATCATCATCCCCAATGTCACTAAAGGCCCCAACAGCAAAAAAAAAGCAAGGATGTGATTTTGTTATTAGTCAACATAATTTAAAATTGATTTTCATATTTACTAATTTTGTAAATTTTTACGTTTTCTATGCAGATAAAGCTCATTAGACCTTTATGTCTCCGAGTGACAGATTTATTGAAGACCATTTTTCCCCTGCACTTTCCTATACATGTCCCTCTTCTCAACAACCCCTACCCCTCACTTTCCAAACTCCCCATATTTTTGTGCTTTGATGCTTCCCTAATATTGGACACTGAACAGCTTTGCAAGTATGGCCTACTTGTTTAGTTGTGAACAGCTGTGATCGGATACCAATTCAAAATAATTGATTGAGTGAAGAAATACAGTAACAACCAATTTAGGATGCTGTGCACTTGCATGTATTAGAATCTAAATTTATTAATGCATAAGGCCTGATTCTTTGCAACAGAATATTTATATACACACTGCAGCTGTTATAACTCACCAAAATACATGAAAATTCTCTGGTGTGTCAGTTAAGGCTTTGGCCTGGTAAATCAGTCAACTTGCCTGGTTTAAAATTTAAACAAAGTTTAGCAAGAAGCAGCTATCAACAACAACTAGTGTATTCTCCATTGAAACATTTCCACAAGCTCCACTTGCCAAATAATCTGAACTATGTATAAGTGCTGTCCTCCTTTTACTTTGGTACTTGTGAGTTACCCTCATAGAATAAAAAAAGATATACAGCTTGGAAACAGACCCTTCAGTCCAACTCGTCCATGCTGACCAGATATCCTAATGCCCTGTTGAGCGCAAAACGCTGCAATAAAATCTCGTTTTTCCAACTATACTTAAAGTATTACCAAACAACTTGCAGTCCTCTGGAACCAGCCTCTTATTTGAGAATGTGCAGCATCCTTGGATTTACTCCACCCCCCCAAAGTCCTGGTGGCTGTTCAACTACAGGTTAGCCAACCTACCATGTCCATTCATTTTCAGCTCATTTCATTTCAGCGGCTGCTATGGTTTTTTTGGAAAACTCGCCAGAACAGGCGTGGGATCACAAGAACTAAGATGTTTGTATTGCTGGCTCTCTTATATGATTTCCAAATACTAAGGGTATAGCAAGTCAGCTAAAGCCAAAACTTTATGCCCTGTCTTACTTCAAACCAATCTGTTATCTGAATTCTCCAAGTCTGGAAAGTAAGTAAAAGTGGGAATAAAGAATAGAACTGTGGAACTAAAGAATGGAAAACAAGAAAAATGATACAGAATTCAAGTGCAAGAATCAAATGGGGCCAAAATGCAAAGTAACATGAATGGAACTGAGAATGCTAAACAGACAAATCTAAAGATCTTGTGCCTTAATGCACAGAGCATTCACAATAAAGTGAATGTATTAACCATGCAAATAGATATAAACAAATCAAAGTTTGGATTATGTAGACATGACAGCAAGGTGACCAGGGATGGGAACTAAATATTCAGGGGTAGTCAGTTTTTAGGAAGGACAGACAAAATACAAAAGGCGTTGGTACTGTTGGTTACAGAGGAAACTAACACAATAGTGAAGGAGAATATTAGCTTTGGTGAAGTAGAATCTGGAATCTGCAAAGCTTAGAACACTCAGGTGCAGGAAACAATAATGGGGGTGGGACACAAAGAGTGTACAGACACCGAAGTGATATTTGAAGGTATTAAACAGGAAATTTGAGATACAAGCAATGAAGTACAGATGTAATTTTGGGTGATTTTAACCTGCATTTAAATTGGGCAAAGCAAATCAGTAATAAATTTGTAAAGGAAGAATTTCTGCAGCATGCATGGGATAGCTTTCTGGATCAATATATTGGAAAAGCTATAGAACAGGCTATCCTAGACTGGGTATTACGTAATAAGAAAGGAATAATCAGCAATCTAGTTGAGAAGTCTTTGAGAAGTGATTAGTATTATAGAATTCTTTATTAGTGGACAGTGTCAATATTGATTCCGAGACTAGGGTCCCAAATCTAAATAAAAGAAAACTATGATGGCATGAGTTGGCTAAGATAAATTTGGGAATGTTACTTGAAGAGATGGTGGTGGGTAGGCAATTACAAACATTTAAAGAACACATAGATGAACTGGAATTTGTTCATTTCTGACTACCAAAAACAAAATGGCAAAAGTTGACCAACCATAGCTAACAAAGCAAATTAGAGATAGCATTAGATTCAAGGAAGAGGCACACAAAATGGCTAAGCAAAGCTGCAGACGTGAATACTGGAAGCAATTTAGACTTCAGCAAAGGAGGTCAAAATGGATGATTCAGGGAGCAAGAACAGACGAATAGAATAAGCTTATGGAGAATAAAGACACTGATAGAAAAGATTTCCCTAGTACACAAACAAACAAAAAATAGTGAAAACCAGTGCAGGACCTTAAAGGTTCCAGCCTAAAACATTAACTCTCCTGCTCCTCTGATGCTGCTTGACCTGCTGTGCTTTTTCTACTTTATCGACCCTAATAGTCAGAAACAGAAGAAATTATACAAGGAAACAAAGAGGTGGCACAGCAATTAAATGCATATTTTGGTGTGTTTTCACAAAAGTCAACTCAAATAACATCCCAGAAATGTTGGCAAGTATGGGGTGAAGTTAAAGGAAATAAGTTTTAATATGGTAAATAGTTTGGGGAAATTGATGGGATTAAAAGCTGATAAATCCCTAAGGCCCAATATGCTACATCCCAGCGTACTTAAAGAAGTGATTCTCAACGAGTAGATTAATGGTCATTTTTCAAGATTTTATAGATTCGAACAGGTTTTTTGGATTGGATAGTAGCCAACCCTCTATTTAAAAAATAAGAATTAGGGTATTAGAGACCAATTAAACTGTCAGCAAAAGAGCAGAAAATACCCCATTAATGCAATTAACAACAACTGCCATCCATCTATGTGCTCTTATAAGTGTTTGCCTTTGCCTAATGTGGCATTAATGTCCATTATACAAGATTTAATAGCAAAACACTTGGTGGGGTGGGGTGGAGTTGGGGAATGACAGGTTCAGACAGTAAACATGGACTTACAAAAAGGAAACTATGCTTGATAAATCTACTGGAATTTTTCAAGAATATAATAAGAGTTCATAAAGAGAGCCTGTGGATGTGGCTTACTTTGACTGTCACAAAACTTTCGATAAAGTCCCACATATGAGATTAGCATGTGAAATTAAAACATGGGACTGAGGTAATGTACTGATGTGGATAGAAAGCTAGTTAGCAGGCAGAAATCAAACAGGAATAAACATGCGTCTTTTTTGAGCAGCAGGCATTTAATAGTGGGGTATTGCAGGAATCAGAGTTTGGACTCTAGTTATTTGGAATATATATTTATCATGTAGATGAGGGAACTAGATACATCATTTCCAAATTTTCAGACAACAAAGCTGAGTGAGAGTGAGCAGAGGTCAGCAAAGATGATTCTGTATGATTTGGACAAATTAAGTGGGTAAATGTATGGTAAATAAAGTATAATGTGAATAAATGAGCAGTTATCCACTTAGCTTGTAAAGAGAGGAAGCAGATTATGTGAATGGTAATAGATTGGGAAAGAGGCAGGTGCAACAAAATCTGATGTGCCCTTATACACCAGTTGCTGAAAGCAAGCATGCAGGTGCAGTAGGCAATGAAAGCAGCAAATTATATGTTAGCCTTCATAGCAGGGAGGATGTGTGTACACAAACAGGGATGTCTTGCTGCAATTGTGCAGAGACCAGTGCAGAAGAATGTTCCAAATATGGAGGGAGTGCAACAAAGGCTTACCAGACTGATTCCTGGGATAGTAGGACTGAGAATATTCAGAGTGTATAAGTTAGGACCATTTTCACTGAAGTCCAGAAGAATGAAGGGGATTTCATAGAAATCTGTAAAATTATAACAGGACTAGATAAGGTAAATGCAAGAAGAACGTTCTGGATAACCAGGGAGTCCAGAACCAGGGGTCACAGTTTAAGGATATGGGCTAGGCCACTTACGACTGAGAGAAGGACACATTTATTCACCTAGAGTGGGTGGTGAGCCTGTGGAATTCTCTGCACACAAAGCAATTGACTCAAAATGTCTTCAAAGAGAAATTAGATATATAATTACAGTCAGAGTCATACAGCCTGGAAATAGACCCTTCTGTCCAATTAGTCCACACCAACCATGTTCCCAAACTCAACTCATCCCACCTGTCTGTGTGACCCATATACCTCCAAACCTTTCTTATTCATGTTTGAAAGACATTTGGATAGTTATGTTATAATTGTACCTGCATTCACCACTTCCTCTGGCAATTCATTTCACATACAAACCATCCTGTGTAAAAAGGTTGCCCTCACGTCGTCTTTAAATTTTTCTCTGACCTTAAAAAATATGCCCTTTAGTTTTGAACATTCCCACCTTAGGGAAAATATCTTTGTTATTCACCTTATCTGTGCCCCTCATGATTATTTAAAGTTCTGAGGTCAATCCTCAACCTCCTATGCTCCAATGAAAAAAGTCCCAGCCTATTTTTATAACTCAAAACCTCCACTTCCAGCAACATCGTGGGAAACCTTTCTGAACCCTCTCTAATTTTACAGTATCATTCTGAAAACAGGATGAGCAGAACTGCACAGAGTACTCCAGAAGAGGACTCACCAATCTCCTATATATCCATAGCATGATTTCCCAACTCCTATTCCCCAAGGTCTGAGCACTGAAGGCAAGCATTCTAAATATCTTATCCTGTCGACTTGTGACACAAATTTCCAAGAATTGTATACCTGAATCACTACCCAGGATCCTACCATTAATTGTATAAGTCCTACCTTTGTTTGTTTTACCAAAATGCAATATCTTGCATTTATCCAAATTAAACTCCATCTGCTACTCCTCAGCCCATTGCCACTACTGATCAAGATCTTGTTGTAATCTTAGATAACATTCTTCATTGTCCACTTCGGTGTCAGCCACAAACTTACTAATAATGCCTTCTATATTCTCATGAGGGCTAAAGGGATAAAAAGGTATGGTGACAAAGTGGGAACAGGGGACAGAGTTGGATGATCAGCCTTGATCATATTGAATGGCAGAACAGGTTCAAAGGGATGAACGGCCTACTCCTGTTTGCTGTGTTTGTATGAATAATGACCATCTATATCCAGAGGCAAAGCATCAAAATGTCTTTGTTTTTACTTTCTCACTTTGAAAATATAGTTCTGCACAACATCAACATTTAGCATTTCAATTTTTAAAAGACAGGTAAGTTAAAATTTCGTGTAGAAAAGTCTCGTGTTAACCATTCTCCCAAAAGTCTGTTTGACATTCAAATGCATGAAGGTAGATATGGGAATGTGATTTCAGGGTGAAGGTGTGTTGGTCTTACTTCTTACTTTCAAGTAGCAACTTGTGCTGTAGACAAAGTGGAACCAATTGATGTTTTGCATTTAGAAGGACAGAAGGCATGTAAGATGCTACAAAGATTATTGTGGAAAATAAATGCTTATGGCGGTATAACTTTACATACTGACATGGACAGAAGATTGGCTGGCTAACAGAAAATAGTAGAAATAAGATCGTTTGCAGGCTGACACAAGTGGTGTGCTATAGGGGTTGGTGCTACAGCTTCAACTTACATCAATGAATCAGATGAATGGATCAAAGTTACAGTAGTTAAACTTACTAATGGCAGGAAAGTGAGTTGAGAAGGATATATCTTTTTTAAAAAGTAAATACAGTTAGGTTAAGCGAGTAGTCAAAAAAAATGGCACATGCAGAAATGTAGAAACATGTGAAACTGTCCATTTTGGCAGAAAGAATAAGTGTTATTATCTGAATGGTGAGATGTTGTAAAGCTCAGGAGATCTGGATGCCCTAGCGCATGAATCACAAACTTAGAATGCAGGTACAGCAAATAATCAGGAAAAGCTTACAATGTTATGGTTTATTGCAAGGGAAATTCAATTCCAGAATAGAGAGGTTATGCTTTAGTTGTACGAGCATTGGTGAAACATCTGGAGTACTGTGTACAATACTGGTCACTGTACTTAAAGCAAGATGCTAATTTATTGGAAACAGTTCAGGGGTTTACTTGACTAATAATCTGAAATGAGTAATTAACTTTTGAAGAAAGGCTGGTTTGTATAATCTGGAGTTTAGATGAATCAAAGGTGACTTAATTGAGACATGTACAGAGCCTGAGGCGACCTTAATAGGTGGATGTTGAAAGCATGTTTCCTCTTGTGGGAGAGTTGAGTACGAGGAATCAATTTAAAAATAAGGTGTCACCCATTTAAAACACAAATACGTTTTTTTCTCTTTCACAAGAGGGCTGAGTTTCATCTGAATTTCCTTTAAATTATGAATTTTTTAAAATATAGAATAGCTTATGGTGACCATGAAACCATAGACAATCACTGTAAATACCCAAGTGAGTTACTTATGTCCTTTTTGAAAATACATTTATTGCCTCCTCCCCTGGTCTGGCCTACACATGACTCTAAATTCACCACAATGTGCATGTTTCAAGTGTTCTCTAAAATGACCTAACAAGGTATTCGGTTGCATAAAATTATTACCAAATCCGGAGAAAGAAAACTGTCTGGTGAACCATCTTACATCTACTTTGGGCCATGAAACTACAACAGCAAACCTGACCCTGTCCACCTTGCAAACACATCTTTATTACCATATGGAAGCTCGTGTCAAAATTGGGAGATCTGATTCATACACTAGTCCAGCAACAACCATTGTTATACTCACGGAACCATTCCTTGCAAACAATATCCCACTACCATCACCAACCCTGGTTATGTCCTGCCAGATGTCTACAACATTGTTCCCAGACCCCATGAAGTTGCATAGCACAGGTTGAACATGGGCAAGGAAACCTGCCAATTAGTCATAACCCTGTCACAGTGCCCCCTCACCTCAAGCTGATTAATTAGTACCCCTCCATTTTGAACACGACTTGGAGAAAGCATCAAATGGCAAGGGCACAGATTTTCTCCAACTGAAGGACTTCAATGTTCATCATTGAGTGGTTTGGTAGCATCTCTACAAACAGAGCAGGCAGAGGAGAGAACCAACACTCACCCATCTGTGACAGATGCATCTGTCCATGACAGCATCAGGAGAGACTACTGCAGTCAGTACGGACACAAACTCCATCCTTCTCATTGAGGATACTTTACCATCCGAAATGGATAGACTTTAAACAGTTCTCGCAATCCAAACTCTATTCATTAGACAGGGTCAACCATCAGCAGCAACAATGTAGTCAACACAAATTGCAACCTTGCTTATTCCCCACTCTACCAATAACATCAAATTGGAAGATCAGTCCTGCTTACTGATAAAATGAGATGTCAACCCAACAGAGTTACCAATTAGCAGAGACAGCATGTAAAGACCAGGTTAAGCAATTCCACACTAACCTAGATCAGCAAACTTGCCACAGCCAGTTATGAATGTTGATGCACAATCAAAACAACAGGAGGAAGCGAAGGCTCACAATGAGCGAGCCCAACACATTAGTGCAAAAGATAAAGCTGAAGCTGTTGCACAGGGGAAGTGGGTAACATAGCAGTAAAATCACCAGACTAGCAATCCATAAACTCAGTCCAAGGGTACATGGTTCAGTCTCCATCATGGAAATGGAAAAGTGTAAATTCAATATAAGGCTACCCTAATGGCCACTAAGTAACCACTGTTGACTGGTATTTAAAAAGGAATTACCTTATTAGTGTCCTTTAGGGTAGGAAGTCTACCATCTGTATTTGGGCTGGCTTAGTCAGTGAAGGTCACATCCAAATGAATAAGTAAAAGAAATTCACCTTTCACCAAAAATACCAAGAGATTGATGGATCTTGGCTTTTGCCCATATTACAAATGCAGCCTTCAACCAATTTAATTCAATCCGATATTATCATGAAGGCACTGGATTTTGCCAAAAGCAATGTGCCCTGATAACATTCCAGTAACTGTACTGAAGATTTGTACTATACTACTTGCCAAGTTGTTCTTGTATATTGATAACACTGGCAACTATGGTACCTGACAAAATAGAAAATTGACCAGGTGAGTCCACAAAATTCCAAACCAGCCAAATTACCACCCCGTTATGCATTCTCAACCATCTATAAAGTAATAGAAGGAATTGTTGACAATACTATTAAGGCAACCTAGCAAAGGAGTAACCTGCTCACTCACATTGAGTTTGGGTTCTGCCAGAGGCACTCATTTCCTGATCACATTAAGCCTTGGTCCAAACCTGAACAAAAGGGGTGAACTCCAGGCTGAAGGAGTGAGTGACAGCTCTTGACATCAAAGCAAAATTTAATGGAGACTGACACTGGAAAGCTCGGCAAAACTGAAGTCAGTAAAAATCAGTGGAAAAATCTTCAGTGGTTGGCATATTATCTAATACAATGGAAGATGGCTGTGGTTATTGGAAATCAATCATTTTGCGTCCAGGACATTTCTGCAAGAGTTCCTCAGGGCAGCATCCTAGGCCCAACCATCTTCAGCTGCCTCAATGACCTTCCTTCATCATAAAGTCAAAAGTGGGGATGTTCGCTGATGAGTGCGCAATTCATAATTCCTCAGACTGTGAAGCAATCTGCAGCAAATGCTCCATAATGTCCGCTTAAGCGGCTAAGTGGCAAGTACTACTCAGATCATGTAAGTACTAGACAATGACCCACGTCCATCAAGGGAGAATCTAACAATGGGCTCTTAGTGATCAATGGCATTACCAGTGCTGAATTCTCCACGATCAATATACTAGGGGTTTACCACTGAGCACAAATTGAACTGAACTAGCCATATAAATATTGTGGCTATAAAACCTAGGTCAGAGGCTGGGAATTCTGCAGTGAATACCTTGCTTCCTGTCTCCCAATGTTCATTCATCATCTACAAAAGGTACAAGTCAGAGTGATAAAATATCCCTGACCCAACGGGATTGCCAAACAGATTGCTAACGACAATGCAAAGCAGCCCACTTGATTGGTATCCATTCACACCACCGTCAACACTCAATCCTTCACCACCAATATACGGTGGCAGCAGGCTGTACCATCTACAATTTGCAATAAATGGCCAAGGTTGCTTTGACAGCGCCTTCCAAAGCCTGCAATTTCTTACACTTAGAAGGGCGGGGTAGAAGGAAAACCACCACTTATAAATGGTTACACCCAAGCCACATAATATACTGACTTAGAAACAAAACCATTTCCTCAATGAGTTAAACTCTCAGAATTCCTTCCCTAACACTGGTTGCCATGGTTCAAGAAGGTAGCTCACCAGCATCCAGTGACATCCATGTCCCTTAAACAAATTCATACATTTAATCAGTCACACTGTTAATGCTGCTCTTCTACAAAGTTAAATTGGTTACTGTACTGGAAGTTATAAAACCATGCTCAAATTTAATCATGGTTTTGGTTTTGTCATCACAACACAAAGGCAATATGGGGGCACGGGTGGAAATTAGGAAATATCTGAATCTTAAAAACATAAAATGGAATTTTGTTTTTATTTTTCATTCATGGGCATCATTTCTTCCCCATCCCTAACTGACCTGAAGGAGGTTGGTGATGAATTGTTGTCTTGAAATACTGCAATCCATTTGCTACAAGTAGACTCACAATGTTATGAAGTGAGGGAACGTCAAATCCAAATATTGCTCCAATATCATACCTGTCATCCACATTGGTGCAAGGGGCATAGCTCAAAACTGCTGAAAGCAAAATTAGTATATTGAAGTTAGGATTTCAGAATGCAGTGATCAGCATTTCAGTCAGGCAAGCAGCTAATTTGAACTCATTCCAGAAGTCAACTGAGAATGGAAAACATGTTTTAAAAGGTGGATAAATCAAAAACAAACCACTTCTTTTATCTGCATCAAAATAGTTTAAATTCAATAATAACTTGCAATTACTTAGCACCTTTAATGTAACCAAACATCCCAAAACATTTCAGTGAGCATCAAAACAAAATTTATACAGACCCAAGTAAAGAACTGGGGAGCTTTTGGAAAACTATGTGCAAATGTATAAAGTGACAAAACACATTAATTAATGACAGTTCAAAGGTTGCCTTCTTGTCTGGACATTAAAAAGGTTCAGTTTTCATCATGTCAATGCAGGCAGAAATTGATAATTGCAGCCTTATGCTATTCAGATGTCACTGCTTCAGAAGCTGAGATAAGCAAACCAAACATTTTTCAAATCACAATTGAAGAAAAGCAAAATCAGTTCCATCACCCTTTACCTAAAATGGATTCAATTACTTCAATTAATCAACTTATTCTCAGGTTTCATACTCATGTCAAGTGTAAATATATATCTAATTAAATGAAGATTGCATCTTATGTTCCAATGTGTCCACAACTCAAATTAAGAAAAAATACATACAGATATTGGTAGAAGGCTGTGATATTGGTAATGTTAGCTTGTATTTCAAATGTTATTACTGCTGTGTACATGTTGCAGCAGAGGACTTACGGTCCCAAGTTCAAGGGACCCAGATAAATGTATCAGTAAATAGACGCTGGACAATAAAAATAATCAAGTGACAGATTGAAATAATTCATTTATCCACTTTGGAAATTCTAATTGGTATTAAATCATTAATGATTAATGCTTCTCAGTTAGCTTGATATTAAATATCATGCTCAAATGCATTCAAATTCACCTTGAACATTGTGTAAAAACAAAAGATTCATTGACAGCAGGTGTGATGGAAATGTATAAAAACTTCATAATTTTGATAAGATAAATTGGAAAAAATATTTCTTTAAATACTGGTTGGTCAGGTGTTTAACCAGAGCGCATAAACTTAAAATCAAATGAGAAAGATCTGTTTCTTTTTCAAAAAAAATTGTCAGAAAGTGGTTATCTGAAACAGTGGTGAAAGTAGAATACCTAACAGCTTTTTAAAAAAAAACAAAAAGCAGAATCCAATTCCCTTTGAAGCCACAATTGAATCTCTCAGCACTTTATTCTCAAGCAGTGCATTCCAGATCCTAACTCGATGTTGCTTTGAAAGAAAGTTTTCACGTTGCCACAACATCATCTTGCTGCCAATGGGAAATTTCTGATTATCCATTCTGCTCAAAACCTTCATGATTTTATCCTCTATTTAGTCAACTCTCAACCTAGCCACTTCTTTAAAAAAAGTAGTCCCATAAACCCACATTGTTTTATTGCTCCTGTACCCTTATCACTTTTTGAAAAAAATGTATTGTTCCTAATTTGTTTACTTCACACTTCTCTACACACAATGTTGTCCCACCAGCTGAAAATCTCAGTCTATACCTATTCACCTTACAGTTCATAACATTTCCAAGTTTGGTGCCATCTGCAAAGTTCGAAATTTGAAGCGTCAGAATTGGATTTTCAGCCATAAAATCTATAACCTAATGACTCAAAAAAAGATACAACTGTTATAACAGCAAATTAAAAAAAAGTAAAATTAACCGGGGAATTTTGGGTGTTGCCCAGCCAAAAGTATCTGACAAGCATTTGCTTTGTGTATATTTCACTGTACTCAAAGTAGCTAAAGGTATACATGTTTATTCAGGGGACATTACATCAGGTTTCCTTGCTCAAGAAGTTAGTCTGGCAGAAAAACGCAATCAATATTTTCAAAAATCTCAAGGCACTTTCAACCTGTCATTATAAAAAAAGGGTTTTTTTTTCAAATGGACACCATCTCCTGTACTGTTACACTAGCTCCTGAACTTAACATTCTTGCTTTACATAAACAGAACCAAGACAGTGATAACTAACATTATTAGTATGCAAAGTTAAAGGTACAGGTAATTCAAAAACCTTATTAGTTTTATCAACTTTCTCTCACAAAGATTTGCTCAATTCACAATCAATAGTATACATTTAGATTGCCTTAAAAATAGACAAAACATCAAAACACTTGGAACAATAAAATATTTAAATAAAGGTCATAAATAGCTTGGATAAAATAACTTGGCTAGTTTTTTTCCTCTGGGTAATTTAGCCTTGTCAACTTTTTGAAGATCATTTCCGAATGGTTGATACCTTGATTGTGCGGGGACCCATCTTAAGTATTTTTTCAGCTGTTTAAGAATGAGTATTTGAATAACGTCCAGGTCAATGGCCTGAATGAGAGTAAGCGTATAACCTTTACAAAGATAATACCCTTTAATTTATGGGCTTGATAAAATCCAACCTAGTCCCTATTCAGGATAGAAATGTTCTCAGTATGGTATTTACTAACAAGCTAACAAAGGCAATAAAGGAGAGATGGCTTGAAAAGTGCATCAAAAGAAAAACCTTAAAAGTAGAAAAGGCGCTGAGTTTGGGCTATCAGAGAAGCCAGATTTACGTCTGTGCTCAATTGCATGGGGTACCAAAAGTTGGAAATCAATCCATCCTGTAGCAACGGTGTAAGAAACAGCAACTTTAATTCCATCCTGGATTTAAATCTAGAAGCCTGAACTGAACTCATCTGACTGAGGAATCACTGCATTTTTCTCTTTTTGTCTGTGTTTTCTACTTTCCTTTTTCTGTTACCATAGATTTTTTTTCTGAACCTATCCCAAACTATTTGTTTCTCTTGTTCCCTTTTCTTGTGCATGACGCTATTTAGAAACATTGCACTCCAGTCTCAACCAATCGCAGGAACACCAGAAGTTAGTTGAATTCTGAACAAGGTGGTGGTAATACGGAGGCTTTATTCCATTCAAGTGTCAGTCGGGATCTGTGTTTATATATTCAATAGCCTTGCAATTTATTTCTCCCAAAAATCGAAGTTTCTTAGTAGGGTTAAATCACAAAAACATTAGTGCATATTTGTGCCTTTTAAAGATTAAAACAATTGTTATGCAGAAGATCTTACTTGATCAGGTGAATAAAAATTTTGACAAAGTGATCACAGCTTTAAAAAAAATTCTCAATTGCAACATCTGTATTTTTGAACACTTCCCACTATAACTGGGCAAAAGTCACAAATCAGCCTCCAATACAGCTCAATTATAGAAACATAAACTTGTAGTTAACTTTGAGCCTTTAGTGCACAGGGCAACAGGCTCCTGTGTAACAGTGATCCGTGATGGTCATGGCGCCGGGACAACTCTAAAGATAAATAAACTTTACATTACTAGGTCTGTAATTAAATAAAACCTTACGTTTTGTTTTAAAATTCTGAAATAACTTTGTAACCACAGGAATTTTATAACCTGGAACACAATGGCTCCCATAATGAAGCACACAGTTTGAACTGGCAGTGGGCAATACAGGGAGAAGCACACTATATTATTCAGATGCTAATGCATAATATTTATAATAGAAGAAAGCTCTCCCTGAGTTTTGTCATGCAATATTGATTTGAGATACATAAACTAATATACACAATTTACTCTGAAAAATCTTCCCTGAATATAAATTGTTAAATGTTTCAAAGATTACAATGCTCAACAGTTTTTTTATTTCATACATAGAAAACGTATTAGGAGTAGTGTTTGAAATGACAGAACTCCGTAAAATTTTAATGGCAGGTATTCTGGGAAAAATAACAGCATTCCATCCACAAATATTTTCAAGGAATAAATATGCATTTATAAATAGTGTAAATTTACATCAAGATTAGAAACAAAACAAAAAAAAAATCACAAATCTGAAGTTTATTCCTTAGTCTATGTGCAACCCATTTATCTGTGACTTGGCTGTTTAGTTTAACTAGGAAACCAGAACAAATTTAAACATCGTGGTTTCAAAATAACAAAACAGAGGAACATAAAAGCGGTAAAAAAAATTCTCTCTCACCTAACTTTTCACATTACAAAATTTTCTTAATAGATGTTGCCCTCAAGAGAGACATAAAATTCCTAACTACCATACAAAAATGACCAGCTAAGCTAGTACTTTTAAAGGGAAAAATCTGAATGAAAAAAGATGATGAAACCAATTCATCAGCCCAAGACAGAGTAATACAAAAAAAAAGAATGTCTTCAAGTCAGTAGTCTGTGTGATGTTGCCAGTTTTTCTCTGATATATACAAAATATGAAAAGTTATTTATAGGTACAGCTAAAACAGCTTTACATTAATCCATTTATCCTGGAAAAGAAGCAACTCCACTCCTATCCAGTATTGTTGACACTCCGCACTTGGAAGGTTGCATAGACACACAGTTTTCAGTCAGCAGCCACATGGGATAGCCAAATATCAGTGGTGTAACACAGTGGAAGTTGATGTCACATCCTGAACACCAAAGATGTTTCACTAGTTGTCCATAAAACAATAAGTGTCAAGATGAAGATGAAGGCAGTGGAGGGGCCTGAAACAGAAGACTTGAAATGAGAACAACCTATTTCATGGCAATCCATAAGGCAATCATGTTTTTTTTCAGATCTAATACAGTTAATATCTAAAAAGTATTATTAAAGAATCATCTACAGTTTGAGTTAATACAGACATAACATTTGCAAGTCTGAGAAGTTAACTGTCTTCAAGCAAAGAATGAATTGGTGGTTTTAAAATCAACGACAGCACACAAGGTGGCAGGATTGGCAGGACATAATCCTCACAGAAAGGACACAAGAACAAATGGCAATCATAAGATTAGGCATGGTTCTACTTTTATAACAATACAGTCCAAACTTGTGTACACAGAATGTGACTTGAGCAACGTAACAATAGAAACATACTTCAAGCACAGAATTACTGCCACCTTATGATTATAAAACTGGTAATATTTGGCAAGAAACTAAATATAATGAATGAATATTATCCCCATTTTTGTGCATTTAAAACACACTTCACTTTCTGGTCTGCAATTACAAAAATGACCATAAGATAGAGGAACATAATGAGGCTATACGGCCCGTCAATAATGGCTAATATGTTTCTCAACTCCATTCTTCTGCCTTTTCGCCCATAATCCTTGATCCCCTTACTAACCAAGAACCTATGTATCCACAGCACTCTGCAGCAATGAGCTCCACAGACTCATCACTCTCTGGCTGAAGAAATTCCTCCTTATCTTAGTTCTAAGGATCATCCCTTCACTCTGAGGCTGTGACCATGGATCCCAGTCCCTCTTATTTGGAACCATCTTCTCCATGTCCACTTAGAGTCATACACCTTGCAAACAGACCCTTCTCTCCAATTTGTCTATGCTGACCAGACATCCAAATCTGACCTAGTCTCATTTGCCAGCATTTGGTCCATAGCCTTCTAAACCCTTCCTAATCATATACCAATCAGATATAGTTTAAATGTTTTAATTGCACCCCTCTCCACCACTTCCTCGGGCAGCTCATTCATTACACGCACCACCTTCTGCGTGAAAAAGTTAGCCCTAAGGTCTTTAAAATCTTTCTTCCCTCACCTTAAACCTAAGTCCTCTAGAATTGGACTCCCCCACCTTAAAGAAAAGATCTTAACTATTTACCCTATCCATGCCCCTCATGATTTTATAAACCTCTTCTCAAGTCACCCCTCACCCCCAACTCTTCTGGGGAAAAGGACTCAGCATATTCAGCTTCTCTTTATAACTCAAATCTTTCAGTCCCAGCAACATCCTTGTAAACTTTTTCCACACCCTCTCAAATTTAACAACTTTCCCACACAAGGGCGACCACTATGTACACAGTATTCTAAATGCCAGAACACTAATATTTTGTAGGTTTCAATGAGATCCTTTCCCCATACTTCTGAATTCCAAGTACTGCCCTATAGTCCTCAACCCTCCCCTCACATGACAAGCCCACCACCTCAAGATCATCACTGTAAACCTCCTCTGGACGCCCTCCAAGGCCAGTATGTCCTTCCTTAGATAAATGACTCAAAAATGCGGTCTGAATAGGTCATTATAAAGCCTCAGCAGTAAATCCCTGCTCTTATATTCTAGCCCTCTGAAACGTATGCCAACATTGCATTTGCCTTCCAAACTGCCAAGTGAACCTGCATGTTAACCTTAAGAGAATCATAAACTAGGACACTCAAGTCTCATTGTGCTTCATATTTCCAAAGCCTTTCTCGTTTAGAAAATAGTCCATGCCTCTATTCTTCCTACCAAAGTGCATGACCTCACACTTTCCCACACTGCATTTCATCTGCCACTTCTCTGCCCACTCTCCTAGCCTGTCCAACTCCTTCTGCAGCCTCCCTGCTTTCTCAATACAACCTACAAACATAGCAATAATGTTCTCAGTTCTTTTGTCCAGAGTATTCGAACAAAAGTATGGATATTTATTTTAATTAGCATTAAAGTTCCTAAGGTTTTTCCTCTAGCAGAGAATTCTAAAAGTCTTCCTGTTACTTCAATGTTGACTCTCACACTGGGTACAATTCCAAAGAGCTCAATTACCTTGATCAAGCATTTTTTTCTCCGCCTTAACAGTGATGTCAAAGATTATTGTACAGAGATCAGAAGCAAGAATACCAGTTGATTTTTTCTTGTCTATCCATTTTCAATGAGACCAATTAACTTAGTTTGCAGTTTGAATCTGGTTGCTCTCTGATTTACATAGTTCAGTCAGAACCATTTATTCAGCCTATGAATTCAGAATTACTAGTTAACCTTGTACTTTAGCTGTGCAAAACAGAAATAAAATTTTCCAAATATATCCCCACTATAATGATTGAACTTACTAATGTGAACTGGTCATAGATTTGCATCATGTCCTCCATTTTGTACTGTTCCAGCACTACAAAATTGTCAAGATTTCCATTGGCCTTACGAGCACAGTCCTGGCAATGCACCACATAGGTTTTCCTTGAGTTACTCTCATTTGTGACAAAAAGCAGATCAAAAACTTCCACCTGTTATATAGAAATAAATATGACATTTTATTACAATCTAAATTCTCCTGCAACAAAGAAACAATATTGACCTAATTTCTTTCATGATTTCCAGATTTTAATCACTTCCAGAAGTTAACTTAATACAACCCACTCACCCCACCAAGCTTTTCTACAATGCTTCATACTTAAGCACTATAAATCTCTCAATGTCACTTGTGTTCAACAAAATATAGACAATTTGGGAATTTAGTACTTTAACAGGTTAAACATATTGTGTTTTTGTCTCTGTTAGACATCCACCCAGTTCTTGAACTGTTTGGACTAAGTTTCTCTGAGGTTTCCTGAATATTTTGAACTTTCTTCCTGAACAGAAGGTGGAAGTAGAATGTTTGAATTTTTTTTTTAGGGAAGAGGTGGATAGATTCTTGGCTAGCAAGCAGACGAAAGGTTATCAGGGATATGTGGGCATGTGGATCTGAGGTTAGTCAGATCTCCTATTATCTCATTTAAAGGTGCAGCAGACTGGGTGCCAAATGGCCTATTCCTTGTCCTCCTCATTTGCACACGCAGTCTGAATCTGATATGATGAACACGAGTAATCGCAATCCAGTTAGAATGCAATACACTACAAAACTAAAGAATATTCCAGTTGAAAGGATAAAGTAAAGAACTAATAGAATAATGTATGCACTGATGGAACTGGAATATGAATGGTAACTCCATATAGTGGGGTTGTTCTCACTGGAAAACGGAAGGATAAGAGATTATAGGATTGTAATTTTAATATTCTAATACAACAGAATAAAACAACATATTCATTGTGCCCAGAATAGTAAAGGGCATCACTGTGATACCAGCATTGTTACATTACTGGATTGGTAATTCAGAGATGGACCCAAGAAATAAGCTCAAATCGCACCACGTCAGTCAGGAATTTGAATTCAGTTAATTTCATTAATCTGGAATAAAAAGTTACAGTGATGGTGGCCAAGACATTGTTATAAAAGCAATCTAGTCATCAATGCCCTTTAGAGATGAAATCTGCTGTTCTTACCCAACCTGGTTGAAACACTAATCCAGACCAACTGCAATGTGGTTTATTCTGATCACGCCACACAGTTGTGTCAAAATTTTAGGATGAAGTTGAAGTGCAATATCAGTTATACATGTGCCAGTCTAAATGTTGGATGCGAAGGCACGCACAGACTTGTTAAAACTGCGACCGGTCCCACAGACTAGCCAATTAACAACTTGATACTACCTGACCCTCTGAACCATAGGGCCCAATTTGGTTTTCAACCAATGTTCTGGACTCTTCCCTCACAACACTTCCTCACTGCATATTCCATTGGTGGTAGATAGCAGGATTATGGTTTGCAGTAAGGAAGTAATAACCTTAGAGGACTCAAAATTAACTCCATGTAATCTCATGGCATCAGATACTTTTGGTAAAATTGACCTTCATTGCACGAGGATTTGAGTTCAGAAGTAGGGATGTCTTATAGCAGTTCTACAGGGCTTTGGTGAGATCACACCTGGAATATTGCAAGCTGTTTTGGTCTCTCCACCCAAGAAAGGATAGACTTGCCATTGAGGAAGTGTAGTGAAAGTTCTCCAGATTGATTTGATTGATAGATTGAAGGAGGGAGGACAGAACTGCACTAATGAGGAGGCATTCATGAACAAGGGGCCAACCGAATTGGAGTCAAGAAGGATGAGAGAGGGTCTGATTGAAATATATAAAATTCAAATAGGGCTGGACAGATGAAATGCAGATTCCTGATGCAGGGAGTCTACAAGCAGGGTCACTGTCTCAGGATATGAGGTAGGGAATTTAGGTCTAACATGAGAAAAATTTGTGACAATACTATGGCTGTAAGAGGTATATTTTGTCTTGCTTTTTTTTTAAAATGACAAGATTGAGGTAGAGAAGCTTAATGGTTGTTCCTAGCCAATAAGTAGTTTGAGAGACCTCGTTTCTTTTTTTTAAGTTGGAACAATAGAAGTAGCATGAAGGGATGGGTTCAAACTCCCACAGAACCAGAATTTTAGTTTACGTTTCAGTAGTTGCTCGGATCTTGAAATGGGACGTGGAAGCGGTCATTCCTCCGTTACAGCTAAAAGCTTGGGTTTCTGTTCCTGCTGCTAGAATTGCACCAGAGATAATCTATTTTATTGAATTTGCCTTTGCCAAGAGTATTTTTATGGAATGTTACAATATGGGAACAGTTGCTGTTCAGAAGTTATATAATCTGTTATCCTGTTAAGTATTCCAACAGAGTGAAGTTATTCCTTTTGTTATGTTTATATTTTACCTAAAGAGTAAGAATAAAGTGTGTTTTGGTAGTTTGACCAATCAAGTTGCATCCCGGACACAGTGCCTTATACTTGTCTTTAAAAAATAAGAAAAAGTTGGGGTCTAAGCTATCTCCTGGTTGTATTTGAAGGTGGTTTGGTCTGGTCCAAAAAAAAAAATAGCCTTCACTAAAAAGATAGTGAATTTGTGGAATTCTCTACCACAGAAGGCTGTGGAGGCCAAGTTACTGAATATATTTAAAGTACATTTTTAGATTTTAAAGGCATCAATAGGCATGTGCGAAAGGGGTAATGTGACACTGAGATAAAGGATCAACCATGATCATATTAAATGGTACAGTAGGTTCAAAGGGGTGAATGGCATACACTTGCTCCTAGTTTCTATGATGTAACTTGGACAAGGAAACTTGATTAACACTTCCTGCTTTCCTTCACCCAGATATATCAGTACTATGTTATGTGTCATAATCACCGAGCTTCGTGGCTAGAGATAAATTTTAGAGATAAAAGAGGAAGAAGAATACCAATATAATGTATTCGCCAAAAACTGATAACCCCGCAATTTCATCAACAGATGCCTAAGGGACAGACAACGGAATGAGGACATGCCACAACCCAAAGGACTAGCCACACTACCATACATCAAAAACATTTCTGAACTGACAGCCAGATTACTGCGACCACTAGGACTGATAACAGTACATAAACCAACAGCCACTCTCAGACAACAACTCACCAGGACAAAGGACCCAATACCACAGGAGGCTCCCAAGTACTGAGGATATCACCTAGACAGGGGACGAAATGTCTGCAACACAAATTCCCAGCTCGGCGAACAGAACCACAACAATAAATTTTAGTTTCAGGAATTAAGTGTTAAATTTGAAATAAATGAAAACATCCAATTGTGCAACTGATAAGCATCCATTTTTGAATACAAACCAGTCTTCCCATCAATTTCCTTTAAAGGGCAACCAACATTTGTTTATCTTACAAGATCAAACTTGGCACATGAAGGCACAACCCATCTTTAAATTCACATGGAGCCAAAACATCTGTCCTTACTTCGATAAAAGATTTAAATTGTTTACATTCCAGATAAAAAGGCAGTGATAAACAAAAGAGTTTAATAGGGCCAGCAATTCTGGCAGGCGGCAACTCAAAAGTTACATACCGGCTACTGAATCAAAGTAAAAATTATTTTACTGAACCATCCTATATCATACCACAGCACAGCTAAGGGGGCTCGAAGATCGTTTTGTTTAATTTAGCAAGGTTTTTCACTCAGAAGTTTGTCTTGGTGCAGGCTACAGATCAATTAGTTGGGAAAGCCAAAGGAGCTACATGTTGGGTCTGTGTGTGAAGGAGAAAAAAGATCATTTGCTGCATTCTTGATACATCGTTGGGAATTCATGAGGAGGAAGATTTGCCCAAATTAAAGCTGGGGGAAGAAATCTACAATGGCCTCACAATGAAAGGTAGGCAGCTAGTCTTGCGACAGCCAGCCAGCTTAATCACTTGGCTTGGAAAGAGTTAAACAGAAGTTATGGGAACAAACTAGGGAAAAAAAATGTCTATTTAAGTCCAACTCTAGGCTAAGGAGCGGAAGCAGGTGAAGTATTCTTAACAAATTAAAATGTTAAATTAAATTAGTGGTGCTTTATTTGCATAATTTCTCATTATGTACAATAATGTTTGATTTTCTTTAAAAACAGAAAATCTTGGCGTATAATTTACTTCAGTTAATCACTGCACGGACAAACTTTCATTTAAACATTAATGGTCTCCACTGTGAATGCATCCATGGTGAACATCACTTGAAGGTCCTGGACAATATGCAGTCACGAGCTGATGAGTCTCAGAAATATTCACACAACACAAATGCTCGGTAACAACGATCCTTGCCAATAGTGAGAGAATATTCCACAAAACTGAGAATAATTAACAATCTCTACCATGATAGTCAATGGCATCACTATTACTGAAACTCTATCATCATACACACACCACTGACCCGAATAAACTTGGAGTAACTACATAAATACAGTGGAAACTATATTATCCAAACGCGATGGGCGGGCACTATTTCGTTTAGGTAATCGATTATTCGGAAAAAATCATTAAATGCCTTTCCTCTGGGGCTCGGAGTTTTAAAGTCTGCTCCTTATTCAGGAGACTGCAGCGGCACACAGCGCTCGAGACCCCGTCTGCAACAGTGCTCCCCAACCCGGTCCAGCACCACCCCCTCTCCCCAGCGCAAAGCATGCGAGCCCTCGCTGCCTAACCCCACCCCCCAATATAAACGCGTGAGCTCCCAGCCCTGACCCTGTCCAACCCCGCCCCAACCCTATCCAACCCCAACCCTGAACCCCATCCAATCTTGCTCCCCCAACACAAAGTGCAGGAGCCCCCCACCCCCTTACCCAGGCATCCTGACTGCACACCAACAAGCCTGCTGCTGCTGTCGCCGTCTTAGTGGGGTAAGTCTCCAAATAGCGCACAGATACACACACACACACAGCCACAGACAACTTTTTATTGCAAATATTCGACAGGTCCCATGTTTGCCCTGTACAGGACAATGTTGGAGAGATTATTCCTGGGAAGGGGGTGGGGGTGTGGGGAAGAGAGGGGGTTAGAGTACACCCCTCTGTAGAACTCAGGGAAAGTGTGGGGAGAGAGGGAGGGCAGGAGGTCAGTCATTTGGAGACGGTGCCTGTTTAATCACTAAACAAAAGCATCACTGCTGGATACACTTCTTTGATGTGTATCGGGACCTCGAGACCTCCTTCAGATAATCCAATTTTCGGATAATTGGTATTTGAATAACCGAGTTGCCTCCGTATTGTGACTACAAGAGCATATCAAAGGCTGGGAATTCTGCAGCAGGTAATTTACCTCAATTCCCCCCAATGCCTTACCATCGACAAAGGCACTCTTCAAGTGTAAAATCAAAACTCTCCACTTGCCTGGACAAGTGTAGTTCAAACAGTGTTCAAAACGTTTCACAACATCCAGAACATAGCAGCTGTTCGATTGGTATCCAGTTCTCTGCAACCTTCGAATTTTCATTCCCATCACCACAAGACCACTGTGGTTGAGTGCATACCATCTACAAGATGTACTATATTAACTGGGTAAGCTCATTGACAGCACCTTTCAATCCCACTACCCCTATTACCTACAATGACCTGGGCAAACAAACACCACAACTTAGAAGTTCCTTCCAAGGTACAGGATTGTGACTTTCAGATATATTGATATTCTTTGACAGTAGCTGTGTCATATTGGAGAAAGTGAGAACTGCAGATCTGGAGATCAGAGCTGAAAAATGTGTTGCTGGAAAAGCGCAGCAGGTCAGGCAGCATCCAAGGAGCAGGAGAATCGACGTTTCGGGCATAAGCCCTTCTTCAGGAATGAGGAGGGTGTGCCAAGCAGGCTAAGATAAAAGGTAGGGTGGAGGGACTTGGGGGAGAGGCGTTGGGAATGCGATAGGTGGAAGGAGGTTAAGGTGAGGGTGATAGGCCGGAGAGGGGTGGGGGCGGAGAGGTCGGGAAGAAGATTGCAGGTCAAGAAGGCGGTGCTGAGTCTGAGGTTGGGACTGAGATAAGGTGGGGGGAGGGGAAATGAGAAAGCTGGAGAAATCTGCATTCATCCCTTGTGATTGGAGGGTACCTAGGCGGAAGATGAGGCGCTCTTCCTCCAACCATCGTGTTGCTATGGTCTGGCGATGGAGGCGGCCAAGGACCTGCATGTCTTTGGCGGAGTGGGAAGGGGAGTTAAAGTGTTCAGCCACGGGGCGGTTGGGTTGGTTTGTGCGGGGTCCCAGAGGTGTTCCCTGAAACGTTCCGCAAGTAGGCGGCCTGTCTCGCCAATGTAGAGGAGGCCACATTGGGTGCAGCGGATGCAGTAAATGATGTGTGTGGAGGTGCAGGTGAATTTGTGACGGATATGGAAGGATCCCTTGGGGCCTTGGAAGGAAGCGAGGGGGGAGTTGTGGGCGCAAGTTTTGCATTTCTTGCTGTTGCAGGGGAAGGTGCCGGGAGTGGAGGACGGATTGGTGGGGTTGTGGTCCTGATGAGGGAGTCGCGGAGGGAGTGGTCTTTCCGCAACGCTGAAAGGAGAGGGAGGGAAATATATCTTTGATGGTGGGGTCTGTTTGGAGGTGGCGGAAATGACGAAAGATGATACGATGTATCTGGAGGTTGGTGGGGTGGTAGGTGAGGACCGGTGGGGTTCTGTCCTGGTGGCGATTGGAGGGGCGGGGTTCAAGGATGGAGGAGCGGGAAGTGGAGGAGATGTGGTGGAGAACATCGTCAACCACGTCTGAAGGGAAATTGCAGTCTTTGAAGGAGGCGGCCATCTGGGTTGTTCAGTATTGGAATTGGTCCTCCTGGGAGCAGACGCGGCGGAGGCGAAGGAATTGGGAATATGGGATGGCGTTTTTACAGGGGACAGGGTGGGAGGAGGTGTAATCTAGGTAGCTGTGGGAGTCGGTCGGTTTATAGTGAATGCCTGTGTTGAGTCGGTCACTCGAGATAGAAATGGAGAGGTCTAGGAAGGGGAGGGAGGAGTCTGAGACGGTCCAGGTAAATTTGAGGTCGGGGTGGAAGGTGTCAGTAAAGTGGATGAACTGTTCAACCTACTCGTGGGAGCACGAGGTAGCGCCAATACAGTCATCGATGTAGCGGAGGAAAAGATGGGGGTTGGTGCCAGTGTAGCTGCGGACCCCCGCACCCGTACGTCTCACTCCGCCACTAGCTTGTTCTCATTCTGTTGTCACATTCAAAAGGCAAGTATCATGTTTTGATCATTTTAAAAAGTTTAAAAGGTGATCTATTTGAAATACACCTCTGTGGAACACGGAAGATGCAGAAAGATTTGAAAGACCGTAATTGCAGAATTAAAAATTCAAGTTGTCCCAAAAAAAAGGTATCAATTTTTCATCAATGCACTCTATCTCTCAACATCTGTCACAGCAAAAGTGACAAAAAAATGGTCCATTATCCAGCACATTCACTCATTTAATGATCGGAATAATTTAAAATTAGTTAGGACCTAATGTTGTCTTGGTGTTAATGTATATGGCAAGATCATAAAAATTACATTTTTGAAGTACTTTGTAAAGGAATACAAATTTTTCAGTCGTCACTGATCCTACCAAGTTCAAAATTTAATAAAAGGATTAATGACTAATAAGCCATTTGAATCGCAATTCAATGAACAGTGCTTCTGTCATCATGCTCCTATTTCAGTGAACTTCCCAATTAAACCCACCCTTGACTGGATATTTCAGAAACTGTAAAACTGATTACATTTTGAATTTCATACAAACCATGCTTCACAAAGCTTTCACTACAATTCTGTTGATGAGAATTAGGTGGACAAGACAAAATAGAACACCATCACACAATATGGTCAATAACAGCAAATTAATGACAATTTAGATGCCTCGCAACCTAAGTTGCCATTATCTTCAACAGAACATTAAGTTTTACCGACCTCACAAATACTGCAGTAGTGTGCAGGCTCCTCCTTTGTGCGGCCATGCCATACAATCTCTTTGCCTGTGCTAATGAGAGTTTCTCTTAACATCTGACATTGCTTGAGGGTTCTCAGCAAGCAGTATCTAAAGAAAGAAAGATAGAGGCTTTTAATTTTAACAAACTACTATTTCATAGCCATTGTCTTTTATATTGACATTCCCTTTGAGTGGTGATCCCAGTGGATAGGCAGCAAACAAATATCTTTATGGCCTCCAGCAACCAGTGGCAACTAATAACAGGTGAAGTGCAGCTCCATGTCTAATCCTATTCCTTGCCAAATTTTTCTCACTTGTTGACACCTTCCCTCTGTTCAGTCAACGATTCAATAATTCACTAATCCCCATATCTTCAATCAAGTGAAAACTTTGAGAGCTCTTGTGGTGCAGTACTGGTGACTTAGATTATAAAAACTTTTCTATTTTATTGAAACAATATTTTCTAATATTTAATGATGTCAAGAATAACCTGCAAGGTAGCTTAATTCTTTCCTCATCTTTTCATACTCAACACTGCTTCTCTTTCAACTTGACAAATATCCAAAGATTCTCAAGGTATATTTTAACCAAGATTCAGAGGTGAATGAAACATTGGATCGCTAATTTCCAGCCATTTTCACAGCTTATCCAAACAATTATGGCTTAGGTGTTATCAATATGAAGTAAAGTCAAAGTCTATCCTGGAGAAAACTCCAGGCCAGACTAATCCAAATCAAAACTGCATTAAACATTCCTCACGCAGTTCAGACAAGGAAGAAGAATGGCTCATGTGTGGAATGAACTTCCAGAGGAAGCATGGATGTGGATACAGTTACAATGTAAGAAAGACATTGGATAAGTACAGAATAAGAAATGTTGGGAGGGATAAGAACCAAGCGTGGGCAGGTAGGACTCGTTTAGTTTGGGATTACGGTCAGGGTCTTTCCACGCTGTATGACTCTTGATTCGATAAAAATGACCAATCCCATTCCATTTATGAAAGCATTACGCAAATTAGAAAATTCTTAATTATTTGAAATTACAATATGGGAGAGGTTCAAAAATTCCCAGTGTTGACTTGACACTTACTTGATCATTTCAAAAAGCTTGGGATCAGACACCTTGATGTTACGTGCCATGTTCCAGGACAGATGGATCATGGGAACAATAGACTTCACGCTCTGTAGTTTATTCCATTCATATCGTTCCACTGCTAGTTTATATTGATTTGCTGCAGAAGAAATCATTAGTTTTAACTTTAAAAGTCAAACTTTAAGTGCTGCAGAAAAAGCTTTACAAACCCAATAAAGAACCAAACATTGTTGTCAAAAAGCTAGCAAAAAAGCCTATTATTATCCTAAACTCCTTTGGTTCAAATTATGCTTTTCTTTAACAAATTTGTTTTGTTCTCTAAACAATCTAACTCTCATTGTAAAGGCACGAATGCTATGCACTAGTTGGTTAATGCAAGAACAGTACCTGTCAGAGGACCGACATTCCAAGCAATGTTGTTGCACCACCCAATGGCCTGAACCCAATGCACTGTACCAGCATTTATCCATACCAAGTCTCCAGGGCGCTGAATAAATCGATACACTGGCACATTGGCCTCATAAAGGTCCTCTAGGTTTGGCCACCATGAGCCCATCAAAAAATTAATGTTGTTCCTGATAAAGAAATAACATGTTGAAATATATTCATTACATTTTCACAAACTCAAAACTGCTTGATTACAATTAACATCCTTGTGAAAACTACAAATGCATTAATTTCTGCAATTTAAAACAGGTAGCCAAAAATGCTAGTAATTTAGCAAATAAACACTCCTCTCTAGGGCTTTAAGCAAAACATTCTAGCTGTGTGTGTGTTTGGTGGAGGAACAGTAAATTTGAGGTAATTGAAAGAAAGACAGGTCTGCATTTACATCACGCTTTTTGTGACCAATGAACATCTCAAAACACTTTACAGACAATGAAGCATTTTTGAACAACAGTCACTGTTATAAAGTAGGAAATGCAACAACCATTATGTATAAAGGAAACGCTCACAAGTTGTAGGGCGATAATCATCAGTTGTTTTGTGATGTTGACCGAGGGATAAACATTGCCTGACACATTGGGGGAAACCCTTTTCTTCGGTACAGTGCCATGGTATCTTTGACATCAATGAGAGATACGTTTGACCACATTGTTTTCACATTTCACCCAAAAATGATTTCCCAGTAGTACAGACAGACACCTTTTGGCCTGCTGAGTCTGCACCGACTCTCGGAACAGCATCCCAACCACACCCATTCCTCAACCCTATCCTTATAATCCTGTATTTTCCAGGGCTAATCCACCTAGTCCAGAACATCTCTGGTCACTACAGGGCAATTTAGCATGGCCAATCCACCTGGCCTTCACATCTTCAGACTATGGGACCACGGGACGTGCTCAGGTGTACCCTACAACTCTGTGGGAAGCTTGAGAAGTGATTGCTGGGCCTCTTACTGATATATTTGTACCATCAATAGTCACAGGTGAGGTGCCGGAAGACTGGAGGTTGGCTAACATGGTGCTACTGTTTAAGAAAGGTGTTAAGGACAAGCCAGGGAACTATAGATCAGTGAGCCTGATGGGTGGTGGGTAAGTTGTTAAGAGGGAATCCTGAGGGACAGGATGTACGTGTATTTGGAAAGGCAAGGTCTGATGAGGGATAGTCAACATGGCTTTGTGCATGGGAAATCATGTCTCTCAAACTTGATTGAGTTTTTTTGAAGTAGTAACAAAGAGGATTGATGAGGGCAGAGCGATAGATGTGATCTATATGACTTCAGTAAGGCATTCGACAAGGTTCCTCATGGGAGACTGGTTAGCAAGGTTAGACCTCACGGGAATACAGGGAGAACTAGCCATTTGGCTACAGAACTGGCTCAAAGGTAGAAGATAGAGGATGAAGATGGAGGATTGTTTTTCAGACTGGAAGGCTTCTGGAAGGCTTGTGACCAGTGGAGTGCCACAAGGATCGGTGTTGGGTCCACTACTTTTCATCATTTATATAAATGATTTGGATGTGAGCATAAAAGGTATAGTTAGTAAGTTTGCAGGTGACACCAAAATTAGAGGTGTAGTGAACAGCAAAGAAGGTTATCTCAGATTACAACGGGATCTTGATTAGGATGGGTTGAGAAGTAACAGATGGAGTTTAATTTAGATAAATGCGAGTTGCTGCATTTTAGGAAAGCGAATCTTAGCAGGACTTATACACTTAATGGTAAGGTCCTAGGGAGTGTTGCTGAACAAAGAGACCTTGGCGTTCAGATTCATAGCTCCTTGAAAGTGGAGTTGCAGGTAGATAGGATAGTGAAGGTGGCGTTTGGTATGCTTTCCTTTATTGGTCAGAGTATTGAGTACAGGAGTTGGGAGGCCATGTTGTGGCTGTACAGGACATTGTATAGGCCCCTGTTGGAATATTGCATGCAATTCTGGTCTCCTTCCTATCGGAAAGTTGTGAAACTTGAAGGGGTTCAGAAAAGGTTTACAAGAATGTTGCCAGGATTGGAGGATTTGAACTATAGGGAGAGGCTGAACAGGCTAGGGCTGTTTTCCCTGGAATGTCGGAGGCTGAGGGGTGACCTTATAGAGGTTTACACAATCATGAGGTGTACGGATAGGATAAACAGACAGTCTTTTCCCTGGGATCGGGGAGTCCAGAACTAGAGGGCATAGGTTTAGGGTGAGAGGGGAAAGATATAAAAGAGACCCAAGGGGCAATGTTTTCACTCAGAGGGTGGTACGTATATGGAATGAGGATGTGGTGGAGGCTGGTACAATTGCAACATTTAAGAGGCAATTGGATGGGTATATGAATAGGAAGGATTTGGAGGGATATGGGCCGGGTACTGGCCAGTGGGACTAGATTGGGTTGAGATATCTGGTCGGCGTGGACCGCTTGGACCAAAAGGTCTGTTTCCATGCTGTACATCTCTATGATACTGGACAGAAACATGATAAGGTTCTTTCAAGAAAAGACTGATCTGGATGGGTACAATGCAATGAGTAAAGATATAAATGGACTTTCAGAAAATCTTTGACAAAGACCCAAAAGTAGACAATAGACACTCTGGAAGTTGAAGGGCTGTAGCAAATTAGATGACAAATAGTTTAGAAGAGGAAAAAAAAAGAGCACAAGTTAAAACCTATTCCTTGGTGATTTAGAAATCGATCATAATGTTTCAAGGATTCTCTTTTGTAACTGCTTCTGGTTATTTTGATTTGATTAGATTCCCTACAGATTGGAAAGGGGCCATTCGGCCGAACAAGTCTACACCGACTCTCCGGATAGTAACCCATCCAGACCCATTCCCCAACATTTATCCCTAACTAATGCAGCTAACGCCATGGGCAATTTAGCATGGTTGATTCATCTGACCTGCACATTGAGTCATAGAGATGTGCAGCATGGAAACAGACCCTTCGGTCTAACCCGTCCATGCCGACCAGATATTCCAACCCAATCTAGTCCCACCTGCCAGCAGTTGGCCCATATCCCTCCAAACCCTTCCTATTCATATCTCTTAGATGTTGCAATTGTACCTGCCTCCACCATTTCCTCTGGCAGCTCATTCCATACCCGTACCACCCTCTGTGTGAAAATGTTGCCCTGTAGGTCTCTTTTATATCTTTCCTCTCTCACCCTAAACCTATGCTCTCTAGTTCTGGACTCCCGACCCACGGAAAAAAACTTTGCCTGGTGTATAAAGACTTCAGCAAGGCATTTGATAAGGTTCCCCATGGTAGGCTCATTCAGAAGGTCAGGAGGAAGGGGATACAGGGGAACTTAGCTGTCTGGATACAGAATTGGCTGGCCAACAGAAGACAGCGAGTGGTAGTAGAAGGAAAATATTCTGCCTGGAAGTCAGTGGTGAGTGGTGTTCCACAGGGCTCTGTCCTTGGGCCTCTACTGTTTGTAATTTTTATTAATGACTTGGATAGGGGATTGAAGGATGGATCAGCAAGTTTGCAGACGACACAAAGGTTGGGGGTGTCATTGACAGTATAGAGGGCTGTTGTAGGCTGCAGCGGGACATTGACAGGATGCAGAGATGGGCTGACAGGTGGCAGATGGAGTTCAACCTGCGAGGTGATGCATTTTGGAAGGTCGAATTTGAAGGTTGAGTACAGGATTAAGGATAGGATTCTTGGCAGTGTGGAGGAACAGAGGGATCTTGGTGTGCAGGTACATAGATCCCTTAAAATGGCCACCCAAGTGGACAGAGTTGTTAAGAAAGCATATAGTGTTTTGGCTTTCATTAACAGGGGGATTGAGTTTAAGAGCTGAGAGATCTTGTTGCAGCTCTATAAAACTTTGGTTAGGCCGCACTTGGAATACTGCATCCAGTTCTGGTCGCCCTATTATAGGAAAGATGTGGATGTTTTGGAGAGGGTTCAGAGGAGGTTTACCAGGATGCTGTCTGGGCTGGAGGGCTTATCTTATGAAGAGAGGTTGACTGAGCTCGGACTTTTTTCATTGGAGAAAAAGAGGAGGAGAGGGGACCTAATTGAGGTATACAAGATAATGAGAGGCATGGATAGAGTCGATAGCCAGAGACTATTTCCCAGGGCAGAAATGGCTAACACGAGAGGTCATAGTTTTAAGCTGATTGGAGGAAAGTATAGAGGGGATGTCAGAGGCGGGTTCTTTACACAGAGTTGAGAGAGCATGGAATGTGTTGCCAGCAGCAGTTGTGGATGCAAGGTCATTGGGGACATTTAAGAGACTATTGGACATGCATATGGTCACAGAAATTTGAGGGTGCATACATGAGGATCAGTGGTTGGCACAACATCTTGGGCTGAAGGGCCTGTTCTGTGCTGTACTGTTCTATGTTCTATGTTAACCCATCCATGCCCCTCATGATTTTGTAAACCTCTGTAAGGTCACCCTTCAGCCTCCTACACTCCAGGGAAAACAGCCCCAGCCTGTTCAGCCTCTCCCTAGAACTCAAATCCTCCAACCCTGGCAACATCCTTGTAAATCTTTTCTGAACCCTTTCAAGTTTCACAACATCTTTCCGATAGGAAGGAGACCAGAATTGCACGCAATATTCCAACAGTGGCCAAACCAATGTCCTGTACAGCCGCAACATGACCTTCCAACTCCTGTACTCAATACTCTGACCAATAAAGGAAAGCATACCAAACACTTTCTTCACTATCCTATCTACCTGCGACTCCACTTTCAAGGAGCTATGTGACATCTTTGGATTGTAGGAGGAAGCCAGAGCACCCAGAGGAAACCCACGCAGACACAGGGAGAATGTGCAAATTCCACATAGACAATCACCAGAGGGTGGAATTGAACCCGGGTCCCTGGTGCTGTGAGGCAGCAGTGCTAACCACTGAGCCACATGCCGCCCTTTTGCATATCAATGATGTGGATATAGCATCAGACGAAGCAGAATCCAAATTTGTAGAGAGTTTGGTTAAAGATTCTGAAGATCACAGCAAGAATACAAAAAGTATATGGGCTAAAAAACATAGGAAATTAATTCAATCACAGTGAATCCAAAAGGTAGGAAATTTGAATGGCAAGAAACAAAAAGTCAGACTGGCCAAAGTCTGGGACTCACTACCCAAAATAGTGGTACAGGCAGTAACCTTCACATTTAAAATGTTCTTGGATATACTGCTGAAGTACTGTACTATGGTTCGAGAACTGGAAAGTGGAATTAGATGGATAGCTTTGGCCAGCACATACACAATTAGCCAAAAGCTTCCTCCAACTCTGAATTTTCTATTTGCTATGTGTCTATGTTAGACCAAGGTTGCATGGATAACAGCACATAAGGGAGTTGTGTTAATGTAGAGCAGAAACATTTTAAAAAATTGTTGCGTAGCTGTGCAATGTATTAAAATTATGACTGATACAGAGACCATGCAACAAATTGATTAGATAGGTAGCTGAAGGAAATGGGAACAATGAAATATAGAAGGAGTAGGAACATGGGACTACTGGTGATGTGAAAGACAGACACAAAGTCTATAAATGGTCCCTATGTGGCATGCTGACTCATGGAGACCCTGTTTTGTAACTGATCAAAATGGAGAAGATTCATTGTGAAAGTGACCAACACAGCAAAACATTTCACCGAGAATGTGGAGAAGTGAAATCCGGAGGAGCATTCATTCTAGCCAACCCATCTAGCTAACCCTCGAAGTACCACCTGCTCCACGAGGCACAGTCTACCGATCACAGATTGACTAACGCAGCCATCTCCGATACCAGTGAACTGAGATGTACTATTCAACTTCAGAGCAAATACATATCACTTTGTTTTGAATTGACAGATTTAAGCTTAAAAGATAAGATTACTGATTGCATTGCTATGTCAAAGGTATAAGAAAAGAAGAGATTATATTTTATCTGGCAACAAGGCGGCATTATCAACACAGAATGAAAGCAACTCTCAAATCTACAATGAATATACATTTCAGAGTCCGACAGTCAACAAGATTTTTTTTTTGGCCTTGTTCATACATTTGCTTATATAGTTTACAAGTATCTCATTTCTATTACATGCCATGCTGCTCGTACACAAAAAAAATTAACGATCTATCTTTATTGGCCTTGAATTTGAATCACCGTTTGCCGAGTTATATTTAGTTACAGTACCAGTCTTCCATATGCTTCATAGCAATTAACCATACAAACCTTTAACAATGTTAACACCATAACTTCTATATAGCTGACATTTTAAAAATAATTTGCAAATAGGATTTAAGCTACGAGTATTATAGCGACAAATCTGATTAATTTGAGGGAAATTGATGTCTTTGTGCGGCATGCCCCAGACAAAAGCCTATTCGTTTAAACAAGCTGCCTGGCAATGTAATTTCTATAACGTGAGCAACTTTTGCATTTTGAGCATTCAACAGGAGTTCCAGACAGACAGTTTCAGAATATAAATCTTGTCTGTTACCTCGCCCTTGGCTCAGTACACATCTGCATCCAACATTTGATACTCCTATTAAGGAAACTGCCTGATTATCTATGTAAAACAGATGCTCCATAAATGTTGAACAACAGCTTAATTTCTAGACCTAGGGACTTCCTAAATTTATAAGTATTAGTTCTAATCAAACATAACGAGCTTAGCTCAGATACATCTTTAAATGGAAGCTTCAACAAGTTTATCATGAAACATAGTCATCTGAGAAGTCAAACCACAGCATTGTTGGAAATTCCATTAATGTTATTCTATTTCATTAACTGTAAAGTATATAAGGTGATGTGAGATGGTGAAAAGGTGCTAAATAAGCTCATTTTACAAAATCATAATAGAAAGCAAACTATATGGACATTATTTTTCTCTCCACCTAATAATTCCTGTCACAGGAAATTTAAATTTGCTATTCTGCTCTAGCTTATTTGGTAGGGTGCAAAACCAACAGCAATCCAAAATCAACTAGCTAAATCAACCATTCTTAAGAATTGTCTGGGAAAAACTACCAAACTTTTGGCAGTTATGTTTAATTGATTCAAGAACTAAGTCTAAACCATACTTCACTGGGGGAAAAAAAAATGGCAGCTGAGACTACAGTTTTCAAATTACAGGAAACTTTGTTCTAACTGGCACCTAATGAACTAGCACTCTCAATAAACAGCAAAAATTATATACATGAAACATTGGAGTTTAGAGTATTACTATCATCACCAAACGGTCAGTTGAGTGTATGAGTGAGAAGGCTCTCCGTCACAAAGTTTTATTTAAGTTATTATTTAAGTGATTTATGCTGTAAATAAAGTTTAACAGTGGTGTGTATACCCCACGCATCATGTTTATATTACTTGGTGTGTATTTTAACATAGATTAAGGTTGGCCTCTTGATCAACTGGAATATTTTATCAATGAGTAGACTTTTGGTCCCATAACTGCCGGTTGCTAAAACGTTTGCTGAATTATTGAGGCTAAATTCAAATACAGGTTCCAGAAATTAAAGGTTGGTGCATTAATCCAGTGCCAGCTAAATTGAAAATATTTATGCAGATCTTTCATTTTCTACAGGCTTGATCAAAAAGACAGATTGTAAGCAGGTCTTATAGGAGGAGAAGTGAAGGAGAGAGAATTCCAGATCTTAGAACCTAGACAGCTGAAGGCTGAGACAATGGGGATGTGGAACCACAAAAAGCCAGAGCTGGAGGAACGCAGAAGTATTGAGGGTTGTAGTGCTATAGAAGGTTGTAAAGATAGGAAGTGGGGAGAGATCATGAAGGGAATTGAATGCTTCCACAAGAACTTGCTTGCCTGTGCAAGAGAAAGAACATAGGGGTGATGGGTTAAATGGGACCTGGTATGGATTAAGTCATGGACAGAGTTTTGATTAAGCTCAAGTCTATAGGAGTAGTTCAAGAATTGAATGAAAGGAAAACATGAATCTGGATTTAACCAGTTCACGAACGAGCTTTTCAGCAACAGATGACAGGAGACAAAAGCAGAAAAGGGCAATGTAATGAAGATGGATTTGGTTGGTTTTTGGAGAATAGAATAACTTTTGTCACATATATTCAATGGAGTATAGTGGAAGGTTTATACACCGCCAATTACAGCACTGACTCAGATACAAACATACAAAGGCAGTTTCTTCACAATTATGAAATAAAAATGTCCAGCATAACAGAAATAATAGTTCAATTCAGCAGACCACGCAAGCAACTAGCTTCCAGTCCGCAGTGGGCCTTGCCTCTACACCATGTCGGTGACATGGCACGGTGGGAGGCCACTGCAAGGGGCCAGAAGGTTGCCATGCCACGTCAGGAGACCACTGCACCAGGTCACCGTGCTATTATCAGGAGCTGCTGCTTGCTGGAAGCCGGAGTCGAAGAGGAATACCAAAGGGAAAAAGCAAAATTACTGAGAGAAAGAAAAATAGAAGAAAAAGAAAAGAAAAAAAAAGTGGGCAGAGCAGATGGGCTGGAGGATGCTACTCTGCTGTCATCTTCCACCATTTGTGAAAATGATATGATAAGCTGTGGTAGGTTGTTGAGTGCGAGATCAATCCCCACCATATTGCTGCAAGGAAAATTCAGCATCCCCACACACTATCTTCTTCACAAGATTTTAAATTGCTCTTTGGAAAGGAGAAAATATTTAGGCTTTATGTCACATATTCGCATATTTTCTCATACTTTTCAAATGATTTTAAAATAGAGCTGCTTAAAAAAAGCATGCTTACTGGCAAAACATTCTTACTTTTCACAGAAGTCATTCATAACTGCCCAGTATGATTCAGGTACAGCAAACCATTCACAATCTCCAGGACCTATATTAATATTAACAGAGCAGAAATTGTTGTTTTCTTGATGACCTGTAAGTAAAAGCAAAACAGTGAAAAGTGGCTAAAAATGAAAATTTAAATGCATTGATCAAGTTTCCATTTACAAACTTCTGCTCAGTATTTTGTGATCTGTCAAATTAAATAGCATTGCAAAGCAAAAATAAAAAACTTGCCCTAGTGTATAGTTCCTTCTATCATTTCAATTCGTATCCATCTCATGGCAAAATTAACCCCTACAAGTTTGCATTATCTATATTGTTCATTGAATGCTGTTTAATCTCAGAGGCCCAAGTTATTGCTGTTACATACGTGCAAAACCCAGCTGTCTTATCCATTATCGCTGGCATGCGAGTTCCCCCCATATTTCCTACAAAGTGATAAGTATCACTGCTAATCCAATTAATGCATCACTTGCTGCATTACTTTCTTAAGAAAACAACATGAATCTGAAAAATATTCAGAAGGTATCAGTTATCAGTATCTTAAAGCTCTTACTGGGGTTATTTAACTCTAATAATGTCAAATATTAAACAGTTTTCTAAACCTAAGTTCCTAATTTTTTCAACAGTTGGGAGTTCAATTAGAACTTTTGATAAATAGTAGTTGATTACAAGGGAGTAAAATAAAGCAAAAACTCCAGATTTTAAAAATCAGTGAAATTCAAGTGGTTTGTTAATTTTTCAAATTGAGACTAAATTACTGTTTACTTTCTATTGCTTGTCTGGCTTTTAAACAAAGAAATTGCATGGTTCTAAGAACCATAGCTTCCTCCTGAGTTTTCAGTTAGGCCATTATGTAATAGTTTTTCTAATCAACTCCCAAAGGACTGCACAGTGCTTTGTATATTTTGATAACATTTCATTGTGAAATTCAATGTCTGCCACCACCTGCACATAACCACTGTATGGGGGCAAGCTCTGCGTATCATCACTGCCCAGGACCTGACCTCTGTTGGGTTCCAAGAGTTAATGCCAGATGCAGAGCAAACGACCAACTGGACTGCCAACACACTGCAAAAGGAAGAAGGGTGATTAGAAGCCACAGATATCCGCTTCAGTACCACTCTTCTGTGCTCAATGCAAAACAAAAAAAAAAGCATAAAACTGCTTTAGCTACCAAATAAATGTTAAATTATTTCTCTACTTTTCTGATACTTCCAAAATGGAGACAGTAAAAGGTATGCTGAAAATCCCCTGCAACCCAAACTCACTAAGCGTAGCACATATATAATCATTTAATAACAGGTTTATGGATCACATTATTTTGCTTGTCCATGTCTGTTATTGTTTAGTCGTCAATTTGCACAATACATTTTAGATACAAGTATTATTTTAATGAATTTCTTCAAGAGGAAGTACATAACGTCACAATAGGTCTCTCCCCATAGATTTTCTAGAAATGTTCTAAGTACGTTGTGTTCATACTGAACAATTCTGGAATATTGTCACTTTCAGATTTTTATTCTCAAAACTTGACACTTTGTTTTAGGCTTCAGTCTGGATTTCCTCCTTGTTCTTCAACCAAAATCATCAAACTAAACAATCTAATAATGTGTCACAGTTCAGTTTATGGGAGTTCGTTGTGGAGAAAAAAAAAGGCCTCTGCATTTCTACATTACAGTAGTGACTACTTAAATGGGATGTAAGGCAAGCCTTATAGCGATGGAAGTTGAAGAGCAAGTTTTTTCTGTAATAGAAACTAGGAGCAGGGGTAAGCCAAATGGCTCTGAGCCTGCTCTGCCACTTGATAGGGGATTGGCCACTATCCTATCTCGACGTCATATTTCGGTTTTCTCTCCATCCCCCTTTATGTCTTAAAATCTTAAAAAATCTTTCTTGAAAATATTCATTGACTTGAACTTCATAGCCTTACGTAGAGGATATTTGCATAGGTTCATTTCCCTTTGAGTTGGTCCTCATTTCAGTCAGCATGGAAACAGATCCTTCAGTCCAACTTGTCCATGCCAAACAAGTTTTCCAAATTGAACTAGCCACACTTACCTGCATTTGGCCCATATCCCGCTAAACTGTTCTTATTTATGTACCTGTCCAAATATCTTTTAAATGATGTCACTGTACCTGCATTACCACATCCTCTGGCAGCGCATTTCACGTCAGAATGTGTGAAAAGGTTGCCCTCCAGGTCCCTTTAACTCTTTGTTCTCTCAATTAAAAATAAAAAACCCTAGCTTTGAACTCTCCCCACCGTTGGGAAAAGACTTTTGCTATTCACCTTAACTATGCCCCAGATTTTATAAACCTGTATATAAGGTGACCACTCAACCTCCTAAACTCCAGTGAAAGAGGTCCCAGCCTATCCTACTTCTCCTTGTCATTCAGAACCTCCAGTCTCAGCAACATTCTGGTAATTTTTTTCTGAATCCTCTCCAGTTCAATAACATGCTGAGACTAGGACTCTTAACTAGCCAAAAGGAAGCAATCTCTGACCATCTAATTAGCATTTATTTAGTTCTGTTCTTACAATTCTCAATCCTATGGTCTACCCCAGTTCCCACTGCTTCTAGATGACGCTACCAGGGCAAACATCCTCCTTGCATCTAGTCTAACCAGCCCTGTTAAAATTTTTTGTATCAGACCTCTTCACATCCTTAACTTTTGTGAATACAGGTCCAATTGAATCAATATCTCCTCATAGTGCAGTCCTGCCAACCTAGTGGACCTCTGTTGCATCTTCTCTATTGCAAGTATATCCTCTCGTAGGTAGAGACACTAGACTGTGTTCAGTAGCCCAGGCGTGGTCTCACTAAATAAACAAGACATCCATACCTGTCCACTTGAATCATCTCACAAAATATTATTTGCCTACCCAATTGCTTGCTGCACCTGCATAAGTTCATTGACTGGTGTACATTCACATTTCCCAACATATTGTGATTTATTTAATACTCTTGCTTTCTGTTTTTCAGTGTATACTTCACATTTAGCCACAATGTACTGCATTCTGTGTTTGCCCACTCAACTTGTTTAAATCACCTTGAAGTCTCCTTGCATCCTCTTCATAAACCCAACTGAGTTTTGTGCAGTCAGCAAACTTATAAATGTTGCACTTGGCTCCCTTACCATGGTTAATTATGTATATTGTAAATAGATGAGGCTCAAGCATGATCCTTGCAGTCACCTACTAGTCATACAGTCAGAGATGTGCAGCATGGAAAAAGACCTCTCGGTCCAACTCGTCCATGCCGACCAGATATCCCAACCCAATCTGGCCCATATCCCTCCAAACGCTTGCTATTCATATACCCATCCAGATGTCTCTTAAATGTTGCAATTGTACCAGCCTCCACCACCTCCTCTGGTAGCTCATTCCATACACGTACCACCGTCTGTGTGAAAAAATTGCCCTTTAGGTCTCTTTTATATCTTCCCCCTGTCACCCTAAACCGATGCCCTCTAGTTCTGGACACCCACAACCCAGGGAAAGGACTTTGTCTATTTATCCTATTCATGCCCTTCATGATTTTATAAACCTCTGTAAGGTCACCCCTCAGCCTCCGATGCTCCAGAGAAAGCAGCCCTAGCCTATTCAGCCTCTCCCTATAGCTCAAATCCTTCAACCCTGGCAACATCCTTGTAAATCTTTTCTGAATTCTTTCACGTTTCACAACATCTTTCCAATAGGAAGGAGACCAGAAATGGATGCAATATTCCAACAGGGGCCTAATCAATGTCCTGTACAGCCGCAACATGACTTCCCAATATTGCCAGCCCAAAAGAAAAGACCCATTTATCTTCATTTTGTTTCCTGTCTGTCCACCAATTCTGAATCCATGCCATTATACTAAACCTGACCTGACCTCCCAGTCACCACAGATTTTAATTCCCCTTCCCACTCCTTTTCTGACGTGACCATCCCTGGCCTCCTCCAATGCCACAGCGAATCAGACGGCAAATTGAAGGAACATCAGCTCATCTTCCGCCTGGGCAGCCTACAGCCTGAAGGACACAACATTGAGTTCTCCAATTTCAAATAACCTCTCTCCCATCTCCCAACTCCCTTCCCAGGTCCTCCCCCACCCTTCCACATTCCTCTGATCGACCCTTCCTTCCAGCTACCAATCAAATTCATTCCTCCCATCGACCAACCAGGTGGTACCCCCTATCTGTGTTCACCTATCCTTACCTCACCACCAAAACCTCCCCCACCCCTCCACACCATGTCCAGCTCCCCTTACACTCACCCCCGGTCCTGGAGAAGGCTTACATGCGAAAATGTTGACTTCTCCACCTCCTGATGCTGCCTGGCTTGCCGTGTTCTTCCAGCCTCCTGCTCGTCTGCCTTGGATTCCATCATCTGCAGTTTTTTTGTCTCTAAATATATTAAACCATCGTATGTGTTTTAACTTTGCCCACTAACCTCCTATGAGTGTTCTTAAAAAAAGTCTTCTGAAAATCAAAATATACCATATTACTGCTTCTCCCTCACCTACTGAGCTACATCCTCAAGAAATGACAGTAGATTTGCTAAGCATGATTTGCCATTCATAAACCAATGCTGACTTGACCAATCATGTTAATGCTTCCAAATATTCTGATACCACATTGTTTATAATAGGTTTTAGCACTTTCCCATAATTCTAATGTTGGGCTAACTGGTCTGCAATTCTATTCGCTCCCTTCCCTCAACAGCCACCAATCTGGGTGAGCTTTTCCAGAGTCTGTAGAATTTTGAAAAATGAAGAATGCATCTAATATTTCCAGGGCCACTTCCTTTTATACTCTGGGATATAGATCACCAGGGTCTGATATCTATCAACCTTTAATTTCCTCAGCACTGTTAACTTTTAAATACTGATTTCCTTCAATTCTGCAAACACACGAGACCACTGATTCCTAACATGTGTGCGTGTCCACTTTTATGAGGCGAAAACCAAAGTATCCAAGTTCTGAAGAGTAGTCATACTGGATGTGAAACATTAACTGTTTTTCTCTTCCACAGATGGTGCCAGATCTGCCGAGTTTCTCCAGCATTGTCTGCCCAATTCTCATTATAATTTCCCTGATTTCTAACTGTTAGTGACCTAACTTGTCTTTATTAATTTTTTACTCTTAATGTATTTATAGAAACTGGCCATGAAATCTTCTATGTTCCTCTCAATTTTATTCTCACACGACCTTCCTCTTTTGATCAACATTTTTGCTCTCAATCTTCGGGTTTGTTGCTTTCTCTTGCAATTTTGGATCTAATACTATCCCTAAATGCTTTCAAGGGTTGACCCACCTTTACGCTTTTGGTTTTGCATCAGACAGGAATAATTGTTACTTCAGGAAAATGAACATGAATTACATGAACCATTGTTTGTCCATCGTCAATCCTTTAGCAATGTTCTCTAATTTATCAATTCGCACCTCATAGCTCCCTTTATTTAGATTCAGGACTCTAATTTTGCATTCAACTACGTCACTCTCCACCTTTATGTAGAATTCCATCGTTTTACAGTCGCTCTTCCCCAAGGGTTTAGACAGATTACAAATTAATACTTTATCATTGGACTGGGTGTTGCGCAGAGTAGTCTGTGCTGGTTGTTTCCTGTATTGGTCTTTAAAAAAGCATTAAGTACACACTCCAGGAAGTCCTCTCCCACAATACCATTGCTAGTTTTGTTTGTCCAATCTAAATTCTACAAAAAGTCTTCCACGATTGCAGCTATGCCCTTTTGCCATGAAGCTCTGATTTCTTTCTTAATGCCTTCCCTTACAGCTCCACTGTTTTTGGGGGCCAAGAAACACACCCCGCCAATGGTTTCTACCACATGATGATTATAATCTCCACTCAAACAGATCTCACATCAAGATTTTCCAGTCAATACCAATTCCTCACCATTTAATTAACTGCTTTACTAATAACACTACCTCACCTCCTTACCTTTGTTATCCTTCCTAAATAACGAACGTCTTTAGTCACCATGCAGCCTTGTCTCTGTAATTGAAACTTTATTACTATCAATTATATCAATTTGCACAGCAAATGTATTGACCTTAATGTAAATATTCCATGCATTAAGGCAAAGTCTTTGGACTTACGTTTTTTTAAATCTTATTAATTATACAGTCCTAGTGGCATACAGCACAGAAATAGTTTCTTCAGCATGATTTGTCCATGCCAACCAGGTCTCCTAAACTGAATGAGCCACGTTTGCCTGGCTTTGGTCAATATCCTGCTAAGTCGAATGTGGTGCTGAAAATGTCTAGGTCAGACAGCATCCAAGGAGCAGGAGAATCAATGTTTCAGGCATAAGCCCTTCATCAGGGATGAACCTTTGGGACGGCGGAGGGGGGGGGGGGGGAGGATGTTGAGAGATAAATGGGACGGGGTGGAGCTAGAGGGAAGATAGCTGAGAATGCAGGGAGGGTGGAGCGGATAGATGGGATAGGTGATGGACAGGTTAGGAAAATGGTGCTGAGTTGGAGGCTTGAGACTAAGCATCGAGATTAAGCATCCCTTAAATGATTTGAGATTTGATAAGCCATTAATAGTATAGTGCTTATCCTTCACCCTTTTGGAAATAAATGTATTATTACATCAGCAACTCTCCAGTCCACAGCATAATTCTCACTTTAGGAAGGCTAAAATATACGCCCGGAGTTTATGATATCTCCTTTTGAGCAGCTCAGGCTGACAGCCTTCAGACTGCAGTGACTTGCCTTATACTCTTGTATACATCAACAGCTTAAATGTATACGGCAAAATGTCTTAAAATGATTCAAGGTGGGGGGAGGGGAAATGAGGAAACTGGAGAAATCTGAGTTCATCTCTTGTGGTTGGAGGGTTCCTAGGCGGAAGATGAGGCGCTCTTCCTCCAACCATCGTGTTGCTATGGTCTGGTGATGGAGGAGTCCAAGGACCTGCATGTCCTTGGTGGAGTGGGAGGGGGAGTTGAAGTGTTGAGCCACGGGGTGGTTGGGTTGGTTTGTGCGGGGGATGGAGGTGTACAGGGACTGGATGTCCATGGTGAAGATAAGGCGCTGGGGACCGGGGAAGCGAAAATCATGGAGGAGGTGGAGGGCATGGGTGGTGTCCCGAACGTAGATGGGGAGTTCTTGGACTAAGGGGGACAGGACTGTGTCGAGGTATGCAGAGATGAGTTCGGTGGGGCAGGAGCAGGCTGAGACAATTGGTCGGCTGGGGCAGTCAGGTTTGTGGATTTTGGGCAGGAGGTAGAAACTGGCGGTGCGGGGTTGTGGGACTATGAGGTTGTGACTGAGACAAGGTGGGGGGGGGGGGGGGGGGGGGGGGAAATGAGGAAACCGGAGAAATCTGAGTCAAATCCCTCGAACTCAGCACCGCCTTCCTAACCTGCAATCTTCTTCCTGACCTCTCTGCCCCCACCCCCACTCCGGCCTATCACCCTCATCTTGACCTCCTTCCACCTATCGCATTCCGAACGCCCCTCCCCCCAAGTCCCTCCTCCCTACCTTTTATCTTAGCCTGCTGGACACACTTTCCTCATTCCTGAAGAAGAGCTTATGCCCGAAACGTCAATTCTCCTGCTCCTTGGATGCTGCCTGACCTGCTGCGCTTTTCCAGCAACACATTTTCAGCTCTGATCTCCAGCATCTGCAGTCCTCACCTTCTCCTTTTCCATAAGGGGAAACAACCATTTCACACATACCCTGTCAAGTCTAAGAATCTTGTACATTTCAAAAAGCTAATTTCTGTCTTCTATATTTCAAATCTACTCAACCTCTGATCAAAGGTAGTCCCTCCACACTTGTTCTAAAGCTGCAATCTCCCTACTTTTATACATCATTTCCTTTGAAACAAAAACTAACATTCCATTTGGCTTCCCTGTTACCTGCTAAATTTGGATGCTAGCTTTTGCGATTCACGAACAAGGACACCAAAATCCCTCTGTCCTGTAGTTTACTGTAGTCTTTTCCATTTAGAGTCATAGAGACGTATAGCATGGAAAAAGACCCTTCGGTCCAACCCGTCCATGCCAACCAGATATCCCAACCCAATCTAATCCCACCTGCCAGCACCCGGCCCATATCTCTTCAAACCCTTCCTATTCATATACGCATCCAAATGCCTCTTAAATATTGCAATTGTACCAGCCTCCACCACATCCTCTGGCAGCTCATTCCATACACGTACCACCCTCTGCGTGAGGAAGTTGCCCCTTAGGTCTCTTTAATATCTTTCCCCTCTCACCCTAAACCTATGCCCTCTAGTTCTGGTCTCCCCGACCCCAGGGAAAAGACTTTGTCTATTTATCCTATTCATGCCCCTCAATTTTGTAAACCTCTAGAAGGTCACCCCTCAACCTCCGACGCTCCAGGGAAAACAGCCCCAGCCTGTTCAGCCTCTCCCTGTAGCTCAGATCCTCCTACCCTGGCAACATCCTTGTAAATCTTTTCTGAACCCTTTCAAGTTTCACAACATCTTTCTGATAGGAATGAGACCAGGATTGCACGCAATATTCCAACAGTGGCCTAACCAATGTCCTGTACAGCCGCAACATGACCTCCCAACTCCTGTACTCAATACTCTAACCAATAAAGGAAAGCATACCAAACGCCTTTTTCACTATCCTATCTACCTGCGACTCCACTTTCAAGGAGCTATGAACCTGCACTCCAAGGTCTCTTTGTTCAGCAACACTCCCTAGGACTTACCATTTTATAAGTCCTGCTAAGATTTGCTTTCCCAAAATGCAGCACCTTGCATTTATCTGAATTAAACTCCATCTGCCACTTCTCAGTCCATTTACATAATACTCAAAGTGCAGAATCTTATTTCTCCACATAATATCCATCTGAAAAATTTTTGTCACTCACTTAACCTGCCCATATTCCCCTGCAGATATTTCTATCACCCACAAACTTGGTATAGTTCATCCAAGTCATTCAAAGATATACAGCAAATAGTTACGAACCCAGCGCTAATTCAGATCACATACCGCTAGTTACAGGTTGCCATCCTGAAAATGCTCTCCCTTCCCCAACATTCCGACTCTATCTTCTATTTGTTAGCCAATCCTTAACCCATGCTAATATGCTACATCCACGCCATGGGCACTTATCTTAAGTAGCCTAATTTGTGATACTTTACCAAATATCTAGTGCAAATTCAACTATATTACATTCACTGCTTACCCATTATCTATCCTACTTGTTTCCTCCTAATATTCTAATTATTTTAATAAATTTGTCAATCATAACCAGATCATATGAAGCATTTCTCAATACTCCATTATTACATCCTTTATAATAAGCTCTAACATCATCCCAATAAGAGTCATTAAGCAAACTGGCAAACAGGATAGAACACTGACAAAAAAGGATACATTAAAGAAAATAATCAAAAGTTTGGTTGAAGAGAAACGGTTTCAAGGAGGGATTTAAGGAAGGAAAAAGGAAAAAAAAAAAGAGGCAGGGGGAGTTAGGGAGCAAGTTCCAAATTTAGAAGCTTTGCAGTGATACCCATCTCATTTATGTTAACCATCTCATTCCACATTGGTGAGAAGGAAGTCAAAGTTGATCTTTACTTAGCCTCTAAACCCAGGTACACATGTAATATACAAAAAATGGAATGACTTACTGTAAAAAAAATAAATATTCTGTTTCAGTAACTCTGCTCGAAGCTTAATATTCCAAAAGTTTGACAGAAGCTAGTTCTACACTATCTTTGACATTTATGTATTGCTGGTCTTTATGCACTGGACAGTTCCTCAGATGCAATATTTAAGTTAGTAATTTTATCTTAACTTTTCTTCAAAATGTTTTAAGGCCTTGGGTGGATCAGAATTCACCTCCACTCTCAAACATGTTATCTTGATGCAAGGTAAACCTATTAACCTGAGATAGAAGAGCTTCTACAATAGCTTCCAATAATGTCAAAATATACTTGCTTGAATGACTGACCATTTCCCCAGAAAAATTGAAGTGTTTTAACTGACATCTTTCTCATATGTATCTGAAATGAGCTTTTGGAAAACATTAAATCTTTTTAATAATGCACTTTTTCTAGACATGAACAGGAGTAAAAAAGGTCAAAAACTGTTGTGGGTCATGAAATAATGAGCAGAGTACAAAATGTCAAAATCACTACAGTGCAAGGTCTGAAAATCATAGCATTTACAATCTGCAGCTCTGATGAAGTCATCGAGACTCGAAACATTAGCTTTCTCTCTTTCCATGGATGTTGCCTAACCCACTTTGATTTCCAGCATTTTTTGTTTTCAGTGCAAATACGCTAAGATCATTTCAACAGAGTAGAACTGTGAGAATTCAAGTAAGTAAACATATTACTTTTCCTTTTGTTCACATTCTATTATTATCTGTTATGGGTCAAACATGTCAAATCACCAACCTGACCTCAATATTCAGCCAGTGTATTTTATACAAGTCGTCCATCTTTACTGATTACCTTCTTGCTGGATATGTGCAACTATTACTGCTTGGCACTGTGTTACTAAATAAATGCTGTACGAAATGAGAAAGCAATTTTTCATAAGAAAATAGATAATAGGAGTTGTTTAATGTTCCAAATCTATAAGTTTTCCATGCTGACTGTCTTGAATGTAACTGGCCTAAAACAATCTTTTTGCTAATAGTTATAAACAAAACCCCTTTCTACTCATCTCAAACTCACTGTTGCCCTCACCAGAACCCTCAAAGTCCTGTGAGCAGGAGGGTCAAAGGTGAGTGGGAGGGGTAGGGAGCATTGGGGAGGAAGGGTCAGTGAAAGGAGATGAGGGGGAAGGTCAAAGGGAGAGAGGTGGCAAGAGTGAGTGCCGGGGGGGGGGTTGCAGTTTTAGAAATACAGGTCCTTTTAAGAGTCAACTAGAATAGCTCCAGAATTGATCAAGAGCAGGTGATGCTTGCTAGACTCTTGTAAAAGCGGAGTTCTTGAAAGGGCTCTTATGGTGCAGTGGCATTTTCCCTATCTTTGAGTCAGGAAGTTGGGTTCAATTCCCATTTGCTCCAGTGATGTATCACAACATCTAAACAGGTTAATTAAAAACATCTAGTTGCTTTGAACTGGTTTCCCTTTAGGAGGGCCCTTAGTTCTGAGCCAGGGAGCATAATCTCAAGGTCCCTTCTGCTCCAGGGGTGTACAACAATATTTTTGAACAGGTTGATTAGAAAATATGAAGAGCTGGGTTCAGTGGGGTGTGGTGGCTTCTGGACAAGAAAGGGGTCAAGAATGGAAAGGTGAAAACTGGTATAATCTAACATCTACAATGAGACCTCTGCAAATTTTAAAGTCTTTTGCTGTCTAACTCACCATTATGGATACCAGACTGATAAACTTTATAGCAGAGGATCAGCATTGATCTTTTCAGGTGGAAAGATAATGGAAGCAGAAGGCAATTCCTACCTCTGACAGAAAGTAAACTCTTGGTGGCTTTTCCTAGGTCTGGCTTTGGCTATATCATTACGAGGAATGGTTAGAATTAGAAATAAAGTATTTTCAGAACTGGATGCAACTGACCCAGTTACACAGCAGGGATTACAGTTTATGGACAGTTACAAAATGGTGAGGTGTTGGAAGCCTGAGGTGTAATCAATATTTGATAAATTTAAGAAGATGATGGACAATGTGACCATGGAAGAATGTACGTTTGAGATGCTACATGTAAGACCAAATAAACTCAGTCTAGAAATCTTAGTGACTCTAAATATCACTGTCAGAGATTGTCCAAAGACAAGGAGTAATGTATTTGAAGCAACTCATGAAATAGATGTCTCAGTGGGTGAATATGATAAAGATAAACAGCAACAAAATATTGTGCTAGTGGCTAAAGAGTTAAGTTGGCCCATGATTGTCTTAGTGGCTTATTCATTCAAGTGCACTGTCTTAGATTGTGGCGGTACTCAATAATGTGAGATGTAAATAGGCTGAACTGTTACTTTGAAACCCTAGACAAAGAAAGTAAAAACAGGTTCAAAGAATACAAAGCTGAATCCATTTTTAATTCAGGGATATAATTCATTGCCAGCTTTAAAGAAATTGAGTCTGCCTGTGAAATTGGAGGACTGTATCATTTTACAAGTTTTGATATCATCTGGAGGGATATACCATTATTACAGAGTAAATATAGTCAATGAGAAAAAAGCAAAAATGCATTTAGACATGAAAAATGATGAAATGTTTAGTTCAGGTAAAGCAATTTCATGGGATCCAGATATTATTGTATTGTTTTGGAAAGCAGGAGCTTATACTCATATCTACAGTACATTGCTTCTATGTTGGTCAAAAGCCTCTGATCATCATCCTTCTCCCCTTGTGCAGCAGACCCACCTAAGATGCCAAGTTGGTTGCCACTGCTTCCCCCTGCAGTTATCTCCCCCAACAGCATTCAAAATCTGTTAGTAAGCAGGATGACCACAGCATAATCCTGCATTTCCTGCTTTCCTCCACTCTGCCTATGATCATTTCACTGAAGATGCTATCCATGACTTGTTCAACATTCACCACAGTGAGGTCAGCTGCAGCTCCATAGAACGGTTCACCAGTAGCTGCAGCTGGACACACTTTCTGCATTAATGTTCACCAAGGGCAACTGAAGCTTCCATGATTTGCCACATAGCATTGGAGTACTGTAACACAGGTCTGTGCTTTGCTGCCATGACTTATTTTGAGCCAGAGTCACTTGTTTTACTACACAAAAATTATGCTTCAGAACACTGATAACTTGCTTCCCTTAAATTACTTTGCTTGTTTATATTCCAATATATTGGCCTGGACTTTCCCTTAACCCTGCAGTTAATCAGCTAATCCGTTCTTCCAAAAAAAAAACCTTTTTTTTCAAAAAGCATGAGCCAAACAACACATTTTCCTGTGATGTCAGTTTTTTGATTTGGTTCCTCCAATCAGTAATCCCCCGAATCTGCAGTTGTTAAATTAGGATTTCCTTCTCTCAGTTCAGTTCAACCTGAAGCACATAGCCTTACAAACTATGAGCCCTGAATGAGTACCCTACAAACTATGAACAAAAAACTACAAGAGGCTTTCTTGTGCACATAATGTCTAGTATCACTCTCTTACTCAGGTTGTCCCTTTTTCCAAGTGCTCATGCAAAAAAATACTTTGAGCATTTTTAACAGTTCCTTTCTTAAATAGAGATAAAATGACTATTTAACTTGTCAAGTTCAAGAAATGACCTCTGCAGATATCTCTTGCTGACAACAGGAGGATTATATGGAAATTGCATAGATAATTTGCCCAGGTTGCTTCACAAAATTTAAAAGTTACTGTTAATAAATGTCAATGTTATGAATAAAGAACATGAATCCCTTGTAGAACAGATCACGTATTAAATATTGCAAGAAATCACCACACCTGATTACAAGTGTTCCTTTAACCTGGGAATTTCTGGGAGCAGACATCAGAATGATAGGGTGACCAGGTTTAACATATCCACAGCAATAAACAATAATGACAGGAGAACTACAGTCAGCAAAGTCATGGAAAAGTGGGTCGGCTCAGGTTTTGGATCACCAACAAAATTCTTAATTGTAAGACATAGGAACAGCTATGAAGCCATTGAGCCCATCGAGTCTGCTCTGCCATCCTATTATGGCTTAAGTTTCTCAACCCCATTCTCCAGCTTTCTCCCCGTAACCTTTGATCCCCATGATACTCAAGAACCCATCTATCTAGTCTTAAAACAAGCAATGACCTGGTTTCCACAGCCTTCTGTGGCAATGAATTCCATAGATTCACCACTTTCTGGCTGATTAAGTTTCTCCTTACCTCTGTTCTAAAAGGTCTTCCCTTTACTCTAAAGGTCATGCGCCCTTGGATTCTAGTCTCTCCTACCAATGGAAACACATACTCTGCCCAGGCTATTCAATATTCTGCATGTTTCAATTGGATCCCCCTTCATCCTTCTAAACTCCATCGAGCAGAGACCCAGTGTCCTCAACTGTCCCTCTATGTTAAGCTTTTCATTGCTGGGACCATTCTCATGAACCTCCTCTGAATACGCTCCATTGCCAGTGCATCCTTCCTGAGATATGGGGCCCAAAATTGTGCACAGTACTCAAAATGTGGTCTTACCAAAGCCATATAGAGTCTCAGAAGTACATTCCTGCTTTTATATTCAAGCCCTGTCAAGATAAATGCCATCATTGCATTTGCCTTCCTAACTATCAATTCAATCTGCAAGTTTACCTTGAGAGATTCCTGGACTAAAACTCTTAAGTCTCTTTGGACTTCAGACTTCTGAATTTTTTTCCCCCCATTTAGAAAATAGTCCATGCATCTATTCTTCCTACCAAAGTGCATGACCTCACACTTGCCCATCTTGTAGTCCAACTGTCACTGTGTTGCCACTCTCCTAATCTGTCCAAATCTTTCTGCAGTCTCTCCGCCTCGTCAATGCTACCTGTCCCTTTAAAACATCACTTGTCACCGACTGCCATCTTGAGAAGAACCTTCTTATCCCCACTCTGCTTTCTGTCAAAGAACCAGCTTCTATCCATGCTCGCATCTTGCCTCGAACACCATGGGCCCTTATCTTACTCAGTAACCTCCTGTGCAGCATCTTGTCAAAGGCCTTTTTGAAGTCTAGGTAGATAATATCCATTGGTTCTCCTTGGTCGAACCTGCTTGCTACTTTCTCAAAGAATTCTAGCAGATATGTCAGGCATGATCTCCCCTTGATGAAACCATGTGGATTTTGCCCTATTTTACCAGACACTTCTAAATATTCAGAAATCTCATACTTCACAATGGATTCCAGGATCTTACCCACAAATCGAGATTAGGCTAACCAGTCTGTCTTTTGCCTTTTTAAATAAGGGTGTCACTTTAGTGATTTTCCAGTCCTCTGAGACCCTCCGTGATTCTAGCGATTCCTGAAAGATCACCACAAACACCTCCACTATCTCTTCAGCTACCTCCCTTTGAACTCTGTGGTGTAGCCCATCTAGTCCAGGTGATTAATCCACCTTCAGGCCATTCAGTTTTTCTAGCACCTTCTCCTTGGCGATGGCCACCATACTCAGCTCTGTCCCCTCACTCTTAAATTTTTGGAATACTATTGTATCTTCTACCATAACGACTGAAAGTAATTATTCAGTTCCTCAGCCATTTTCTTGTTCCCCACCACACTCTCTCCAGCATCATTTTCCAGCCCCAACATCCACATTTGCTTCTCTTTTGCTCTTTATATATCTAAATAAACTCTTAGAGTCTTCCTTTATATTACTGGCAAACTTACCCCCATATTTAATCTTCTCCCTTTTTTTTGTTGCCTGCTGTTGGACTTTGTAACGTTCCCAATCCCCTAGTTTCCCTCTGCTTCACCACATTATATGCCTTCTCTTTTGCCTTTATGCTATCCCTGATTTCTCTAGTCAGCCATGGTTGCTTCATCCTCCCTGTACCATGCTTCTTTTTCCTCAGGATGAATCTCTGCGTGTCTCCTACCATTACTGTTCCACTGTCTTTCCTCCTCTCTCAGTCAAGTCTACATTTGTAAATTAGGAATTTCAGGGTGGAAGACAAACTTAAATATTACACAAAATCAAATTGTTGCAGGAAATCTGTTCAGCAATGTCTTTTGCAAAAGAAATTAGGATCCAAAATAGACAGGGCTAAGCCAACTGATCTAAGTGAAGCTCTGCAGTCTTGCCACATCCTACCATGAATGATTGTGGACAACTGAACAACTCATTGGAGGACGAGGCTCCACAAACATCTCCATTCTAAAATGGAGAACGAAGTACACCAGACTGAAATGTTTGTAACAACCTTCAGCCAAATCCTGCAGATGATCCCTGTATCACAGATGCCAGTCTTCAGTCAATTCAATTCATTGCATATGATATGATATCAAGAAATAGCTGAAACACTGAATACTAAAAAGGATATAGGCCATGATAATATTCCAGCCAGAATACTGAAGACTTCTACACTAGAACTTGCTGATTCCCTAGCCAAACTGTTCCAGTACAGTTTTAACACTGGCCTCTACTCAACAATGTGGAAATTTGCCCAGGTATGTGCTTTGCACAAAATGCAGGACAAATCTAAACTGGTTAGTAACCAACTCATCAATCTACTCTTGATGATCATTAAAGTAATGGAAGGGATCATCGAGAGAGCTATGAAGTACCACTTATTTAGTAATAAGCTGCTCAGTGACACTTAGTTTGTGATGCGCAAGGGCCACTCAGCTCCTTACCTTATTAAAGCCTTGGTTCAAATATGGACAAGAGTTGGCATGAGTAAGACCAAGTAATTGTAAGACTTGGCAGCTCAGGTTAGTCAAGTGGAATCCATAACATGTCATATGTTGGAAGTCAGGAACCCTACTAGTGTCCTAGATGACAACTAGAAAGGTTCCCAGCTGCTAAAAGAGAGAGTCAAGGCCAGCAAAGTCACAAATGATGGGTTTTTTTTATTAAAAAAGATTGAGCATGTTCAGTAACCAGAAATGACAATGCCCTAAAAGAACATGCTTTAAATAGGGGGTACCTGTGTATTTCGAGTGAAGCGAATGATTGCTGAGAAGTGGTGGTGGTGGCTGGAAAAACATTTAAAAGGGTAGAATTCCATAATAAAAAAAAATCAATTTCATTACAATGCAGAATTCTTTTTTATATTTTCCTCAGAATTAAGACGGTTCATAATATTCCCTTGAACAGATGAGCAGTATTATACAATTGAGTGTTGTCGTTAATTTGGCCAGGTAATGTTAAAATTGTCATAAGTAAAATACTTTCTATTCCACCTGCAGCATAAAACAATTTGCTGTGCAAGGGTATTTAGTTAGCACCTTCCAACTCTGCAATCTCTACCATCTAGAAAGCAAGTGCAGCAGACACATAGGAACACCAATTTTTCTCCAAGCCACATACCGTCATGACATGGAACTGCATCTACCAACCATGTAATTACATTTTATGTATGTTATAGCACTAACCTGGAGTCCTGCTTCCTGGAACTTTCATGTACAGTTGGACTGTGTTCATTCCAAGAATGGTGTGCCCTACATGGCTCAACAGGTTCCCTGCCGATACCACACGCACAAAAGCGGGCAATTTTGTTAGTTCATGGAGCTGCGATTTCCACCTGGAGAAACAAGCAGTAAATATTTATGCAACATCCAAGAATATTGCTGTTGGTTTCCAAATCATCTGAGCAGTTTAAGATATCTTACAGCTTAAAACTGTATTAATATTCCAGTTCTTTGCCATCATTTTCTCAACAGCATTTGAAACCTTTCTATATCGTAATCTGTTTAAGGTAATATGAATATTACTGCATGGGTATCAACAGATTCTTATGTACCTCACTGGACAGTTTCATGTTGAAGCTCTGGCAGCAAGCAATATTACTGAATTATGTGGTGATGTGATAATTATATTTAACTTAAATCGTTACAATCAGAAGTCAACCTTTGCTTTACCTGCTAGAATTTAGTACTGGGGAAGCTCCTGCATCAGATGGAGAACAGGAAGACGCTAAATATCACCTCAAGTACCCCAAGGGCCAGAGGTGCACACCCCATCACCCCCCTCCATACATCAAGCAGGAGCAGAAATCACAACCCCCAAGAGCTACCAGCAGTATCACTGGGAACTGTAATGTTCTGAAACCTAACCTGAGGATCACCACTAGATCCTTAATCACAGCTAAGAAGAACAGGAGTGAAGTGGTTGGGAGCAAGGGACGGGAATGGTTAGAGGGTTGCATTTAACACGGAGACCAACTACAGCATAGTTACTACCACTCTAAACTGAGATTCAATTACTTACAACTAATCCAATATTGTCATACAGCTTTCACATTCTGCATTATCCAGCATAATCATTTATGAAGTACAATTTCCTCATCCTCTGCCACAGCAGTAAAAGGCACCTTTTATGGATCCAGTATATTTCAAAACAAGGTCTCTTCGATTGTGAATACGACAATGACAGCTAATCTGTTATTAAACAGTGATGTTGGTTAAGGGGTACAGATTTATCGGAGTTTAATAACCAATGTAAAGAATTGGCAAGATTAAAAGGGAAAAACTTGCCACAACTTGTTTCAAAATTCATAAGCTCTGCATTAAGCTTTTTGATTTCTTTTCTGCAACCATTAACACTCAAGTTCGAGTGCCACAACAACTACCATGAAATACCATAGCATTAACACACAGGCAGCAGCAAGTGGCACACAACTGCTTAACTACACAAACTACTGCACCCCAAATTTTAAGCATAACGTTACAAGGATGCCAAAGGAAACTCAGGACAAACAAAATCCAGAAAAGGTATTCTAAGGAAAAGGTGACAACCACTCAGTAAATTACTTAAAATATATCAAAAAGATTAAAATGAATTTAGATTTGTCTTCCTAATTACTTGAGGTACCTGCAAGGTCATTTTTTGTGAATCATGTATCAGGACATTCAAATTCCTTTGTGCTGCAGCACTATGCATTCTTTTCATTTAAATCTTCTGTCTGTATTCTATGCAAAGTGGGCAACCCCTCATTTCCTCAAATTTTACTCCATTTCCATTTTTTTGCCATTCAACTCTTAACCTTTTGTAGACTCTGTACCCTCCTCACAATGTATTTGCCTCCCTTCCTAACATCAGTAAATTTGGCTCCAATATGAATAAAAGATTTTGCACTAAATTCAGTAATGTACTGCATTCTTTTAATCACACTGCCCACGGTAATTCTAAATGTTGAAACTACTTCTCATCTTTATTATTAAAAGGCAAAAACAATCACTAAAGCTTGTTTAAGAGAAAGGCTTGAAGCGTTATAAATAAATCAACATTAAACGACAATAAACGCAAGTGATAGCAGCTTCATGATCAAAGTTGCTGTAATCTCAGTATGTTAGTATATAAAATTAAATATATATTGTCTAAATTTAACTTGAAGCCACAGTGCTAAACCATTGATAATTTAGCATGACGATATTGTGTGTCCATGCATATGGGAGCGAGACACATGTTGATAATGGTTACAATCCTATTGCTGTGTAGAAGACTGGGATGCAACTGTTCTAGTTGAAGAATTTAAATGAAAAAAATAACTAACTTATAGTTTGAAAATGGGAATGCAGTTTCTAGTGTTCCACTTCACTCATGCACTGATTCTGCAATTGAAAAGATTTACGAGAGCAGTTACAGTGGAAAGGATTTTTCTTACATGGACAAACAGGAGAAGCCAGAGTTTATCACTTAATAGAAAAAAAATTGAGAGTATTTTTGATGTAGTTGTCCAAAATCATAAGCATCTGGACAGAATATTTAGAGAGAAACTGCTCCCACTGGCAGAAGTGTTGAGAACTAGAGGACAGCAACACAGGATTGAGTGTGGATGAAAGCAAAATATTTTGATGACAAGGATTAATGTAATTATAGTACAATTTACAATCTGTAGGGAAATGAATCTGCTTCTGGACCACTTAAAATAGAGAATTATTAGAGTCATAGAGATGTATAGAATGGAAACAGACCCTTCAGTCCAACCCGTCCATGCCGACCAGATATCCCAACCCAATCTAGTCCCACCTGCCAGCACCCAACCCATATCCCTCCAAACCCTTCCTATTCATATACCCATCCAAATGCCTCTTAAGTGTTGCAATTATACCAGCCTCCACCACTTCCTCTGGCAGCTCATTCCATACACGTACCACCCTCTGCATGGAAAAGTTGCCCCTTAGGTCTCTTTTATATCTTTCCCCTCTCACCCTAAACCTATGCCCTCTAGTTCTGGACTCCCCGACCCCAGGGAAAAGACTTTGTCTATTTACCCCATCCATGCCCGTCATAATTTTGTAAACCTCTATAAGGTCACCCCTCAGCCTCCGTCCTCCAGGGAAAACAGCCCCAGCCTATTCAGCCTCTCCCTGTAGCTCAGGTCCTCCAACCCTGGCAACATCCTTGTAAATCTTTTCTGAACCCTTTCAAGTTTCACAATATCTTTCCAATCGGAAGGAGACCAGAACTGCATGCAGTATTCCAACAGTGGCCTAACCAATGTCCTGTACAGTCGCAACATGACCACCCAACACCTGTACTCAATACACTGACCAATAAAGGAAAATATACCAAACACCTTCTTCACTATCCTATCGACCTGCAAATCCATTTTCAAGGAGCTATGAACCTGCACTCTGAGGTCTCTTTGCTCCACAACTCTCCCTAGGACTTTACCTTTAAGCGTATTAGACTTCATGTGGAGAAAGAAAAATTGTTTTCTCATCAATTAATCTTCTCTGTCAAGATTGTGGATCGATGTCTATGTATCAAAGTGATTCTACTTCTTCAGCATTCAACAGAGTTACGGCATGATCCCATATTAATAAATCACATCACTTTGCTGGATAATACATAAATATATAGGTAAAGTGCTTCGCAACCAATTTTCCAATGTGACTCCATTTATCGCTCTAACACTGTCAATTGCAATTAGAGACAGGCAACAAGTTCTCTGCAGGGGAATTCACAGGGAAGAAATTCGAACTGCCAGTGATGCCAGCAAAAACAAAAGAACCATAAAAGCAAGATAGTAACATCTCTAATTACTGAAATCTACACATCACATACAATAATATTTTCAGACTCATATGATGCACATTTTTAAAGTACTTTGTAATTAATTTTATTTTATATAACTCATTTGCTTTCAACCAAGCACTCCATATTCACTTAAGCAGAAACTTTTCATTCACCTAATAGTCTCCACCATATGCTCCCAACACCCCTATGTCCTCCCAAAGCCCATGGAGACTTGGCCTCTACTCTCACACCCTCTATTTATCCAAAGTGACCTGGGGTCCACTGCTCACTCCTGATCCCCAGGCCTTCTGAAACCCACAGAGGCTTAGGCGCTATCCATGACCCATCAACTCCTCAATGGAGCACTGGTTCCAGAAGGAGCAGTGGTGTCTGTTTCCCAACCTATAGCCTAAAGCAAATGTATTTATTTTCTCTCACCAGTTGCTGGCAGCAGTGGCTTTTAATTACTAACTGATTTTACTAGTTGTGAACCAGTTGCTCTATAACTCTTGCAAGCAAGCGGGAAGTACCTGACGAAGAGGGATCAAGTCCTTGCAAGTCAAAAGGATCATCTCTGTAAATCCTATGCTCAGGAATTATTTCACTGACTTCCCAGTTTGCCTTTCCACCCATCACAGCAATGCTTTTTTGTGTGTAATTGCATATCCGTTTGTATGTACAGTAAGTTTGATCAGGACGTTAGAGTTTTAACTAGTAGAGTTAAATGCTGATGGTTCATAATTGTTTACCTGCAACAATTTTTTTTAAAAAAAAGTCAGTAATGCATAAGTACAAAAATCTGAACCCTGCTTTCTGTCAACCCGGCTCTTAAAGAAATGGATAAATTGAGGAATTTTACATATTTTTATAAAATCTAATTTTTGTGACAACTCCAGTACTGGTGGGGTTTGATTTCTAGCAGACTACCCTAATGAGGTGTGACAATGAGCAAAAACCTTATGCAACACAGTGTGCTGAGGAGTGGGAATGCATTACTTGAGAATATGGCAATGACAGATTCAATCATGGTTTTGCAAAGGGAATTGGATTAGCATCTTAAGAGAAATAGTTTGCAATACAGGGAATGTTAATGAGTGGGATTAGCCAAATTGCTCCTACAAATAGCAAGTATAGACATGAAAGGGTGAATAGTTTCAATCTGGACTGTAACAATTTATTCTAGGAATTACCCCTGAATCATACAAGCGGTTATTCAGTTAGAGAGTACAGCGAGCAATTTATTATGCCATTACACTAGTTCTGCCTCTTATGATCGAATCTACAAGGCATGCAGATTGACATTTTCAGTGCATTTTAGAACACAGATAATGAGGTTGGAGACCCAGTGGAATCAGATGCCACTGCCAAATTCCTGTCTGTTTTAGCAACAATTAAGTAAATATATCTGCTACATTTGTTATAAACAACTGGGCTGAGGGCACTTTGGGACAGAGCTACATGCAAAGGAAGTTTAACATAGAAAAAACATTTACAAATTAATTAGATCGATTTTATCACAGGGCCACATTTACAATTACTTTAACACATTGAATATATGATGCATCAAGAACGCACAAAAGTGTGGCTGCATGTGCATGAAATCCTGAAAAAGGAAGATCCATCCTCGCATCAAATTTTCACTTTTTTTTGGTCACAATTCTAAATCACTGACATGCAAGCCCAAAGCTGAAACAATACCGTGCAAATAATACAAATTTACCATTTTCTCACATCTCCTGGAAACAATATGGGAGACAACTGTTGCACCTGGTACTCATTCATTCATACCACGTGTTATTTTTAATTTGTCACATTGTACAACACGGGGAAACAGTGCAATAAAATTAAAGTATTTTTCTTTTTATCTATCGAGCTAGAAAGAATACTTAAGTCATTTTCAATAGCTCAGGATTTCACTGACGATTTAAGAGAAGTATTGAAAACAGAATTTAAGATGTATTAGTGTCCCTTTGATGAACAGTTTTGTTTTAATCAAGACTGCATTTTATCCACACCGTTTTTCAAGAATGATTACAAAGTGAAAAATGTTGAACAAAATATAATTTTGACTGTTGATGTACAGATTAGAAGCAAGAAAAACAAGCCAAACACATATCGGGTGTCATTCTTATCTGAAGGTCTTTATTATGGCAACCAGTTCCCTTCAAATAAAAGATATGCTTCTTTAGGCAGTTTATTCCAATCATATGTTCTGTCTCAAATTTATTGCCTTGACTTTTAAGGCTACTTCAAATGATGTATATAGTAGGCTCTCCATCACTTCATTAACAGATACATTCATATTAGTCATCATTTCACAATATTTGCACTGCAACCACATACTGTGCATTATGATTTTAATACGGTTTGCAATTAATATGAATCATCAAATGTCCGATTGCAATGACTACACAGAGGTGTTGAACATTTTAATCTAGAAAATTGCATAGACTTACTTTTTCTCATCTGATAAATCAATGTTGGTCCCAAATTTTATGGCCTTGAATGGACCTCTCCTTTTTTTGCTACCACTGTTAAAATAAAAATGATAATTATGAATTTTCTATTTTTAAAAACATAATTCTTCGTATCCTTCAGTGACAAAAAAAACTTACTTATCAGAGGATGTGGATTCGTTGTCTGACTGGTCTTTGTGATGACTGTTCTTTTTCTCGTTTTCCTCCTACATGTTAAAAAATGTTTCAAAGTAACAAAACAAAATACACATAATTAATTAGATAACATATTTGAAGTGGCTATTTTAATCACTTGTCAGGTAATTAACATTTGAGCAACTCCTACAGGAGGGAACGACGCAAACATTTATGGCATCATATTCAGTTTCACTGAACCGATGTCTGCATTTATTGAATTGTAACTACTATGCAATATAGTGGATTAAAAAGATTTTGTTGAATTCTGAGTATGTGCAATTATATGTAGTATTATATTTTGTTGGTATAGTGTTTGCAGAAGCAATACAATAAAATATTTGGAGAGGATTTTAATTGGCTCATTGTCACATGTAGCTAGAGACAGTTAAAAAAAAGTGTTATTTTGCATGCTATACAGGCAGATCGCACTGTACAAAGTGCATCAGGGTAGTAGAACTGATTGCTGAGTAGTATTACAACCACAGAGAAGGTGCTGAGTGAGACAGATCAATATTAACACTTGTGAGGGTCAAAAGTCTGATAACAGCAGGGAAAAAGCCGTTCTTGAAATTGTTTGGACATGTATTCAAACTTTCAGATCTCTGCCTGACAGAAGAGGATGGAAGAGAGTATAACCGGGTAGGAGTCTTTGAGGCAGTGGGAAGTATAGATGGTGTCAATGGATGGAAAGCCGGTTTGTGTTCATGTCTCTTGCAGTTCCTTGCGGGCTTTGGAAGGGCAGTTGCCATAGTACATTGCGATGCATCCACATAGAATGCTTTCCATGGTGTATCTATAAAAATTGGTCATAGCCTTTGTGCACAAGCCAAATATCCTTAGCTTCCTGAATAAGTAAAGGTGCTACTGAACTTTCTTGACCATCACAGCGACATGGGTGAAACATAGACAAGACAGGGGTAACCCTTGCTAAAGGATTGCATAGTCAAGCTTGTGACAGATGGAAGGGATGAGAAAATACCAAATGTTTTAAAACAAAGATATAAAAGTAAACCCCGAGCAAATTTAGAATACATTTTTAATATGCTATGGGAGTACATTTAGCGTTAGAAAGTAGAAGACTAACCCGCAATGATTCCTGGAATGAGGAGGCCTGATATTGTGCATATTTGGCAATTGTGGTGTGAGATCTACTACTCTCACAGCGCCAGATCTTCTTGGTTCCAGTGGAGTCCCAGTTTTCATCTGCTGGCTGCAACAGTTGTGTCCGCACCTCTACTAAATGTTCACTATTTGCTTCTACCAAAGTTTTGGTGGAAAAAAGACCTAAATCTGCAACAGATCAAAATTAATGTGCGCATGAATTATCATAATCAAAATTTTGAAAGAAAATATTTACCCTCAACTAAAAATTCAAAATAAACCAAAGGACAAAGAAATTGCATTAGCAACAGGACGAAAAAAAAATCTCTTCACTGGCATTTTGCTACAGCCTTGATAGATTTTATCTTATTTTAACCATAATGTACATTTAGATGGTATTAATTGGGCATAGTTTCAAGGTCGAAAGTGTGGTGCTGGAAAAGCACAGCAGGTCAGGCAGCATTCGAGGAGCAGGAGAATGGACGTCAGGCAGCTCTTCGGATGCTGCCTGACCGGCTGTGCTTTTCCAGCACTACACTCTCGACTCTGATCTCCAGCATCTGCAGTCCTCACTTTCTCCTGGGCACAGTTTCCAACACTGTTGAGACCAAATTGTATCTTAACACTACTACAAGTTTCTTTGTCACTTCTTCAGATTGAAAATTCCTGTTTTGTCATTGTCAAGTAGTAGTCCAGGAACATGTCTACGAGAATTCAGAATTTTTTTTTAAAAATTAGATCTATAACATGTATGGGCCATTGGTTTACACACAATGCAAATGCTGGGAATTGTTACTGTAGCACAAAGTAAAGCTTTTGTTACTTCCGGGCCTAGTTTATAAATTTCAATAAACTGTAGTGAGAAATAAAGTTTCTTCTGCAATGTCACAGTATTATCTCATACATTGCATTCTGCACAAATAGCAGGCAATGAGTGCGAATGATACTTTGGCCAAACTTCTTTTTTTTATATATAAAGGATTAGATGTGCAGATTAGAATGGTACGCACTCTTGACTGTTGGCCACTATACCAATTGCCCATCATGATCGCAGCTGAGCCATTTTGAAAGTGGGAGGCTCAGGATTATTATAATCTGCCAGTGGTTAAAAGCAGTTGTCAACTGAGGAACGCAAGTCCCTTTCCTGCATTGAACTGATTACAGTGGGCAACTTGAATAGCTCGGGGGGGGGAGGGGGGAAGAAGAGAGGTGTGATGATGGTGGTGATGAGCAGGAAGTGAGGTTGGAATGCATTGCCCAATATATCTATCATCTTCACCCCACATAGATCCATGACACTAAGCACTGGCTGCCTTCTAAGAAATTGCCGCTTAAAGATCCAGGCCAGTTAACTGCAACGTTTTGAATAAAAAGTAAATATGCCTCTTTTTGCCCCTCAAATTCTCAAACCCCATCTTCAATTCAGCAGTATGCAACTTTCTGTTTGGGCTGGTGATAATAGAGTGCTGCAGAACCAGCCATTTGCCTTGCAGTATTGAAGACACCCACTATATCAGATGGAATTGCCATTCCTGAATTTCAACTGGCTATAGTTTCCCAGTGGGAAAATTTAAAGCATGCACTGCAGAGTCTAAAGCTCAAACTGAGCCTATTTCCAGCCAGCTCTGAGTGAACAGAACCCGTTTATGTCAGTCATCCATGGTTCACTGATTTTACCACTTTAACAGCCTTAATCAGGGAACTCCTATTTTGTGAGGTAACCTGACTGACCTTGTCACAATCACTACATTAGGAAATATGAAAGTCAGGAAAAATAGGAGTACATAGCAATATATTGAGAAATATCTATTGGTCAGGAACACAAAATAATTTTATTCCAAAGAATGCAATGCAGTGAATGGTTACATGAGCAGTTCATATTGATATATTATTCAGTTTTGTGTAGAATAATTTGACAATTCCCTCAATTTTAAAAATAAAGATGAATCCATTCAAACTACATACTGCAGAAATTGCTTTAAAGGTATGTTATTGTTCACAAAATTATCAATATGTGCTTACTGAAAGATCCAATCCATTACTTCTACCATTCAATGACTAAATTTCATGTTAATTAATTTCTGTTGCTTGGGTCATGTTACATAACAGTAAGATCCAAAAATATAGCAATCCCCTTCTCAGGGTGTGATGAAATTGTGAAGGAGATTCATTCTTTGCTGCACAGCACATCAGACTGAATATTTTTCAAACGCAACATACATTCAGGGCGTCTCTGGTTAGGCCAGGATTTACTGCCTATCTCTAACTCCAATAAAGAAAGTGATGGTGTGCTAATTTCTTGAACGATTGCAGCTCTTGGGTGTAGAAACAGCCGTAATGCCATTAGGAAGAAGCAGCACCAGTAAGAACCAATCCCAAAGTGAGAAAAATAGAGTCACAATAATAAACATTAATAATACTATGTTGCTTACATTCAGACACCTACCTAGCTTGAGAGCCCCAGCAAGGCCACGGATTACAGTAACAGGGTTGTTAGGGTTTGTACAGAATTGATGAAGTGGAGGAAAGAAAGCATCACGCTTGTTCTCCAACTGCACAAAAAAATGTTTTACAATCAGCTTTAAAATTAAAAATTAAGCTTTGAACTAATGTAAACAACACTCAGTTAAATGTGACACCAGTATGTTAATATTTTTAAAAGTCAGCTGCAACTAACATTCCAAATTAATTTAAACAGGATCAATATCTAGTATGTAGACCAATCATTGATTGCATTATCTCAAACTTAGGTAAACTGGTTTTAGGTGACAAAATATCTGATGATTTTGCTTTGATTTGTCACAAAAACGAAAGCACAAAGACGTCAATTACTAGTCCTAATTTGGAGCAGCATGTTACATCCAACTTACGTAAATACTAGGCGTAGGAGGGTTTAGCTTGTCCTTTGGCAGCGGTGGATATGGTGGCGGTAGTGGTCGAGGAGGTGGACACTTATCGAGTAAAATGCTACTATTAGATAAACCATTTCTCCCCAGATTTCTGAAAAATAGGTATCATTTTTATAACATTTTCATTAATTTGCACCCATGTGTACTTGGCACATACTCTATAGCATTACATTTAACTGTTAAAAGACTTCAATTTAATGTTGACTCAATGGAATAAAAGAGCTTAACATACACGTAGAAACCTCAAAAAGGCATACATACGCAAATAATTCATAACAGCATCTTACAGTCAAATGATTTAATACATGTACAGGATATCTATGCACATCTAATTTTTAAACAATAAAAAAACTGCACACAATTACACAATTGTGTCAGAAAAATATTTAAGTAACGGTGGTAGGTAACTTTCAAGATCTATCGAAAGGTAATGTAGACATAGGTCAACCAGCAAATAATCTTCAAGCACTTGAATTGTTCAAAAAGTTTGAGGGGACTGTGCTGCAATGTTCTTTAACTTCCAGGTCCAGGATAAATTCATTGCAGGCTGACAGGATTAAATTCGCCTCACTGTTTGCTGACCGCAAGGATCCAAAGTGACATGATACCAGCTATGTTCATTGCCGGCAAGAATGGCTGCAAAACACAGATCAATCACTCAAGCAACACTAACTAACTGAACCTTACTGAGAAAACATAGGATACTATTTCCCCTATATCTTGCGGTTTCACACATAGGTGGCCTTGCTGATTTTTAAGTTACCTTTTTGCCCTTAATGTATTTGTAGAACCCCTTTAGATGCTCATTAACCCTATACGCCAAATCTATCCCATGTCCCCTTTTCGCTCTCCTGATTTCCCTCTTAAGTATGCTGCATTTGCCTTTATACTCTAAGGATTCACTTGATCTCTGTCTATATCCGACATATGCTTGCTTCTTTTTCTTAACCAATACCATAATTTTTCTAGTCATCCAGCATTCCCTACACCTACCAGCCTTGCCCTTCACCCAAACAGGAACACTGTCGTTGGACTCATGTTACCCCTTTTTGTTTTTTAAGAAGGTTTCCCATTTTCCAGCCATTCCTTTATCTGCCCCCAATCAACTTTTGAAACTTCTTGCCGAATTTAGAACTTTGATGTTAGATACCTTTTCATCACTACTTTAAAACTAATAGAATTATGGTCACTGGTGCCAAAGTGCTCTCCCAATGACACCTCAGCTACCTGCCCAGCTTATTGCCCAAAAGTCACATTTTGCACCTTTTCTACTAGGTACATCCACATACTGAATCACAAAATTTTCTTGAACACACTTAAGTTTCCCTCCATCCAAGCCTTTAACATTATGCCAGCCCCAGCCTACGTTTGGAAAGTTAAAATCCTCTATGACAACCACCCTATTATTCTTACAGATAATGGAGATCTCCTTACAAACTTGCTTCACAATTTCCTACTGACCATTGGAGGGGCCTATAATACAATCCCAATAAGGTCATCATCCCTTTTCTATTTCTCAGTTCCACCCAAATAACTTGCCTGGACGTATTCCCTAAGTATACCTGTAATATTATCCCTAATCAAATACGACACTCCACACTCTTTCCCCCCCACTTTTCTATCCTTCCTATAGCATTTGTAAGCTGCCAGTCCTGTCTATCCCTGAGCCATGTCTCTGAAATTGTTATGATAGCCTAGTCCCATGTTCCCAATTATGCTGAGTTCATCTGTCTTACTTGTTAGGTCTCTTGTATTGAAATAAATGCATTTAACTTATCATTCCTACCTTAGTCTCCGCTGTTCCTGGCTGCCCTGACGGACTTATTCCTTTTCCAAAGTGGATCAGTATCAGATTGATCTCTTTCCACAGTATTGACTTGGGTTAGATCTCTCCAAATGGCTAGTTCTCCTTGTTTTCTATACCATCTAACCTTGTTAGCTAATCTACCATGAGGAACCTTGTTGAACACCTTACTGAAGTCCACATCGATTATGTCCACCATTCTGCCCTCACTCATGCTATGCTGTGCTTCTTCTAAAAACTCAATCAACTTAGTAAGGCACAATTTCCCACTCAAAGCCATGTTGACTATCCCTAATCAATCCTTGCCTTTCCAACTTTCCTTGCCTTTCTGACTCTCAGGATTCCCTCCAACAACTCACCCACACCGATGTCAAGTTCACTGGTCTATAGCTCCATGGCTTTTCTTTACCACCCTTCTTAAATAGTGGCACCACGGTAGCCAACCTCCAGTCTCTTTCATCATTTACATAAATTTATATGTGAACTGAGGAGAAAATTTGTACATGACACCAAAATTAGAGGTATGCTGGACAGCAAAGAAGGTTACCGCAAGAGTACAATGGGATCTTGATTGGACAGGCCAATGGATCGAGGAGTGGCAGATGGAGTTTAATTTAGATAAATGTGAGGTGCTGCATTTTCGAAAGGTAAATCAGAGCATGACATATACACTTAATAGAAAGGTCCTGGATGCGTTGCTGAACAAACAGACCTTGGACAAACAGCTTCATAGTTCCTTGAAAGCAGAGTCGTAGGTAGTCAGGATAGTGAAGGTGGCGTTTGGTGAATGTTTGCCTTTATTGGTCAATGCATTGATGACAGGGGTTGGGAGGTCATGTTGTGACTGTGCAGGACACTGGTTAGGCCACATTTTGAATATTGCATTGAGTTCTAGTCTGACTGCTATAAGAAGAATGTTGCAAAAATTGAAAGTGTTCAGAAAAGATTTAAAAGGATGTTACTAAGATTGCAGGGTTCAACCTACACAGTCTGTTCTGATATAACACGATAGCACCACTCCTGTGCGATCCCACGTTACAAGAAAATCACATAATAGCAGCAACATTTAAACCAATGGGACTGGAATCGCAACACAGCCAATACAGGTATGGCTGTGTTCCACAAATAATGGTCTAAATTCTTCAATCGCGATATAGCCAATTCGCATTGAAGAAATGCACATTATAGCAGAACGGACTGTAGGGAAAGGCTGAAGAGGCTGGGGCTGTTTTTCCTGGAGCATCAGAGGCTGAGGGATGACCTTAGAAGTTTATACAGTCACAAAGGGCATGGTTAGGGTAAATAGACAAGGACTTCTCCCCAGGGTGGGGGTGTCCAGAACTAGTGGGCATAGACTTAAGGCGAGAGGGGAAGATTTAAAAGGGACGTAAGGGGTAACGTTTTCACACAGAGGGTGGTTCATGTATGTAATGAGGTGCCAGAGGAAGTGATGGAGGCTTATACAACATTTAAGAGGCATCTGGATGGGTATATGAATAGGAAGGGTTGGGGGGGGGTGAATGTGCGTCAAAAGCTGGCAAATGGGACTACATTTATTTAGGATATCTGGTCGTATGGACAAGTTGGACTAAAAAGTGTCTGTTTCCATGCTGTTCACCTCTATGACTCGATAATGGTTGGGAATAAAAATAAGAAAATGTCACACTAGCATACTTTTGGAAATGGTCTTGAATTTTAGGTCTGAATTTTAAGTTTAAATTTGCAAGTAGCAATTCCCCAATATGAACATTCATCAACTTGAAGAGCAAACAAATTTAAACTTTGCAAACCCAATTTGATAACCGAAATGGTAAGGTTAATAACCTACATATAAATTTTAATCAATTACTGTCTCTGACAGGGGTAATTGTAAATGCTTTTCACCAATTTAGAAATATATTATATGAAAATTGTATTGAAGCTTATTAATAAAAAGTGCATTTGGCAGCACTGTAATAAACAACAAAACCTCCTGATCAAACAAAACAAATGTGTCAAATATCTTTTAATAACTTTCATGAAATCCACAGCAGGGATTTCACAAATGCTGAAAAGTTAAATATACAATTTATGGTTCAACAGAAGCAGTTACAGCCTCCCCATCACCCTAGTGCTTCAAAAGCCACGGACAATGAAAAAAAACTGTTAAATTAAACTGCAATTAAAATAGAATTGTGGTGTCTCTAACCCAGAAAAATAGGCAGCTATGTTCTGAGCCATCATACACTAATTGAAAAGAAAACCACCTTAACCACATCATCATGTTAAGGATGAAGCAGAGGACTTCCAGTGTACGTTCAAATGGGTAATTTCAGTGTGGGAAGATATTGCTAATCAGACCATTTGACTGTTACAAAAAGGGCAATGAATACCTTTTAAATTTTACATGTTCATACCTTCTGCATCATCAGACAAAATTATAAAATGTTCTACCGAAAAATTTACAGCAAAATTAAATGGAATTTTGCTTTTGCAGATCAAAGAGAAAGCATGAATGATTTCCAGCTATAATTTCCCTTGTCTTTAATAAAATTAACAATATTAAAAGCAGTGATACAATATAGATGAAAAGCATTAGCAGACTATCCATTTAATTTTCACTGCTGAGAATTCTCAGCAGAAAATAGCAAAAAACAAAGGCAGGACCATTAAGAACTTAAATGCAGTACCAGAAGGTACTGTGAAAATAATCTGTTGTCCAATTTTCATGTGCAGTGGGAACAGAGGAACAAAGAGGAGAAAGGTTTCTTGTGGATTACTGCTGTACTACAGATATTACTGCAAAGGAATATTTTCAAACTTCAAAGTTTTACCATCATTTCCTAAACGTGGAATGGTTGGCTTCAAGTCCAACTGGCTGAAGTTCTCCCTACATACGATGTTCGACTGAAGGCACCTTGTTAAACAATTGCTTAGCCAGTTGGATACAGTTAAGTTGTCATCACAGCAGCATTTGATAGTTAATGACAAATACCTAGATAACTAATGGACATTCATTTAGGAAGCTGGCAAAATTGCAAGTGGATATAACAGTTCTAACTTGGAAATAAAACATTTGAAATGGAAACCATATGAGATTTAGTATGTAAAACATACTTGACAATTGAAAAATGGTCTGTGGAAGGTAGTGCCTAATGACTCTGGAACAAGTCCTAAGGTAAAGATGAACAAATGAGTGGACGAACTAATACCAATGAAAGCCAATGCAAATCAAAACGAACATAGGATTCTTTTAAAAAGCCTTATTGAACACATCAAATTGCTTAGAGTCAATTCTCATAAGGAACCAAACTTGAAATTCAACATATTGTTTGAATAGAATAACTTACTTATATGATTTAAGTGGATAAAACTAGTTATAAACTGTGTGAAACAAATTTAAGTCAGCAAGCTTTCATTTTATTAATGAACATACCAATTACTAAACTTCAAAGAATATTTCAGGTAATTATTAATCATGTCTCAAATTGTATTCTTTTGAAAAATATATTTAAGTTGGTCATTAACAACATGCAAAATAGATTTTATTTCTTTGAATGATCAGTTCAACTTCCGATTGCATAAATCCACCTTAAATTTGCTAGCCGATCAATTTCTATACTTCAATTATTTTTTTTAAAAGTAACTTGAAACACAGAAATTGCAAACTGTATAAATACAGAACTGTTCAACTTAAAAATCAATACTTACCTTTTTTAAAATTCACTGATTCAACCAATGTAACAGTAACCTGTATCAAGGTCCAACTTTTGCTATTTCATACAAATACCAGATACAGATTAATAAATTTGTCTCATTTTCCTGTTTAATATTTCTCAAACAGCCAAAAATCCAGTTTAAAGGATTATTATAATTGAACTATAATTGGTCTTTATTTGCTGTGGTAATTTCCACATTTGAAACAGCATTGCCAAAACCACAAATTTTAAAAACTGTACACATCTGCTATTTTATCATCAAGCAATCCATCGCTTTTTACAAAGAAAAATTTGTAGCTTTTTGGACAAGAGAAAATTACAGCTTTCAATTCTAGGTTAACCCAATATAGAATTCCTCAAAACAGAAGTTTTCAAAAAGAGAGTTCCCAGCTTCACTGGAAGAGAGGTGGTCTGGAATTGGTCATCTGCAGGAAGAGGCATAAAACATCTAACTTACTATCAGATTCAAGTAAAATCTCAAAATAACTATCTATCCAGATTTCTGTGAACTTATTTTTCATTCCGAACATGCATCAGTACATAACTCCTGGTAGCTGCACGATGAAGAAAAATTCATTGTGCACGATGAAGAAAAATTCTACATAAATGCAACCGAAGAATTGTTTCACATTTACCTCATGTTATATACTGTTTCCAATAGAAAAAAATCTTTGTTTATCTTTTGATTTGATAAGGGTTTTACAACGTACATAAACTGCAGACTACTTCGAAGCCCTTCAGGTAACAGATCTGCAATAAATTTTCTTTACCATATGACAAAAATCCAAGAATTCCTTTCTCCCAGTACAGAGAAAATACATATTTAAGAAAAGTTGCCTGAGTTACACCATCTTACTTCTATAAATCTTGACATTAGGCCAATAATATCACCAAAACATCAACACTCTTAATTCAGTTATTTTAGTGATTAAAAAAAACTAGAAAAATACACACCAAGGTTTCTCGAGTTGCACAAGATTCTATCTATTCTACAAGACTGCCAAAAGTCAAGTTAGCACATTCTGCACTCAGTGACGATTAAACAAAATGATGAAAAAATAAAGAACTGCAGGTGCTGGAAACCAGAACCAAAAACAGTAATTGTTGGAAAAACACAGCATGTCTTCTGAAGAAATGTCACTGCAGTCAAAACGTCGCACTTCTTTCTCTCCACAGATGCCGGCAGTCCTATTAAGGTTTTCCAGCAATTTCTGTGATGAAAAAATGGATGAGGTTGATAAGAAAACAAAATGTAAAACCAAAGAGCATAGGGAAAAGGAAGAGCAACCTGGGTGAAACTGCAGGGAAGTTTGTGCTTAAATGAAATAGTTTCATTTTGGTTCGTCAGGAGGAGGAAAGAATCTAGCTGCATTAAAGTGAAATATCTCTAATTCACAGTTCCGCCAGTTTCAGTAAAATAAAATGCTTTTGTTGAAGAAAACATTTAGGCATTTTCAAAAAAATATAGGTAAATACATCTCAACCAAAGACATGCAGCATCACTTCATCTCCTCCACCAGATGCTTGATCCTGTTCTACCTTATCTGGTTAAGTGTAATCTGGTTCGGAAGAAATCACTTGCTTACTCATCTGCCTCTGCAACAAAAACAAATCTACAAATGACATCGACAAACATTCCTCTGCTCCCACAAAGCAAACAAAAAAAAGGAGTGGGGAATCTGGCTCCAATTACTAAGTCAACTAAAGCAGTTGCTTTGAGAGTTATTTGTTGCCAATCTGGCGTACAGCTCATCCCCAATTAAAAGCTTATTGGCCAACAATTGCTGCTGGTATGCCATTGGTGGCAACAGGTGGGATCATGCAGGACAATATCAAAACCTGTACTGGATTCCAAATAGGCAAAGCAAACTATCATGGTGGGGTAAATGGATGTCAGAGAAGGTTGAAACTATGTTCAAAGTCAGAAAAGTCATATTCCTTTTCTTGGAAATTTCCACAACTTCTCCAAGGTTTTCACAACCCTTTGACTTTTACTTACAATGATAACATTGATATAATGACACAGTTCAAGTTATTGAAGAATTTTGGTGGAGAAAGAGGTTTCTGGGGAGACTTGAAAGAACTAAAATGCAACAACACAACTAAAAATATTGTGAGCCACTGACAAACTCCTGAAGAGGTAGTTCTGTCAGTAACTGTGAGCTAGAGCAAACATACCAATTTGGTAGCAACTACACACTTTGTTTAACTACTGCTATCACTAGCCTACAAGCTTTCTCTACCTGCTAAGGAAGGTTTGTCAATGAAAACAAAAATGAAGTCATCAGCCATAAAATGTCAGACATACTTTTGTAGCAATTTGTAATTTAAAGGGAGTGGCTTTACTAAAATTACCCTCTGTAGTAATTCCAATTATTTATCCACCAAATCTGCATGAGGTTGAATTGGGCAATTACACCATCGACACTTCAGATAATATTCAGTTTCAGCTTAATGCAGAGTTGATCCTTGCACCACTTACAATTTTAGATAGCTCTAAATCATCAGTTTAGCAGTAACAGTAATATTCAACATTTTCTGACAAAACCTCATTAGTTAAGACAGTATTTTTTTAAGTAAACAGAATTACCTGCATGCCTTTAGCACTTCTGACGAACTGGGGTATATAGAGACAGAGGCTGAAGATGCAACTTGAAGACTAGGTTTGTGAGCAGTTAATGGTGGGTCCATTTTACAGGGACTTTGAGAGTCCTCCCCTACACCTTTTCCATTGACCGTATGTCCCAGTCCACTCTGAGGGCTGTTAAGGCTGGTAACACTGTTAGCAGTAGTTTGTTCAGTGGATTTAGGAGATGGAGTTGCAGTAGAAATAGCTGAAGATGGTGAAGAGGCAACTGAATTCTCTGTCTTTGTGTGAACAGCTGGATGGATATTGTTAATTTTATCACAAGACACAGAACCCCCATTATTACTAGGTTTTCCCATCAACAAGGCAGAGAGCTGAGGATTGTCTGAACTAATTACACCTGGTGACTTGGACTCTCCACGACTTGAACTTGAAACAGCATTTGCTATAGCTTGATGGACATGATTAGGAAGTCCCTCTATGCTGGCAGTGCTGTTTGATGTCCCTCCAGAATGCCTGGTCGTCTCAGGCACTGTCGATGCAGTTTCTGAAGGCTTGCTCTCTTTGGTTAAGGTAATGCCTTGTTGTCCACCTGAGGTAGCAGTGTAAGAGGAGAGGTGATTGAGAGCAGCCCCCTGTGTTGTTAGTGAATTGTTAGGCATGGCAGGATGTCCAACCTGATTCTGAATACCAGTGCCAGCTGCCTGGAAATGCTGGGAATGCCCAGTGGAAGAGAGAGGTCGTTCACTATTAGGGCCTGCCGAATGTGAACTCTGACCTTTGTTCAGCCCCTGAAAGAAAAGCAGCACTTATTTAATGAAGCTTAACAATTTCCCTGCTTTTTAAGTGTCTCTAATGTAAAACTAAACCCAAGCACTTCAAGACAGGAGTGTGGAAATTCAAGGCAGAAAAAGAAATCACCAATGAATCGAACAGTGATGACAACCTTATTTGTAGACAAATGCGATTTTTTTCAGAAAGTAGTGAGATATGAGAAGGATAACTCAGAAAAGCAAGACACTTTAATCTAAATTCACTGCTTAAAATGGCAAGGACAAGAGAAAGCGAAAAAGTGAGGAAGGAGTATCAGCTTACAAAAGATGCCCAAAGTCAAGGAATAAAAATTCAGTCAAGGACGGGAGGAATGAGTGCATGGATGCGGATTTAAAGAGGGAACAGGATAGGACAGATCAATGGAAGTCATTACCAATTGAAATAATAGTTACGTAGGACAAAATGCATGCAACAGCAGAACTCTGACTAAGGTGAATTTTATGAAATGTGAAGAATAGGAAGTCAATAAAGCAAGCATTAAAGGCACACCATATTGAGTGGATTGTGGTATTTTTAAGGTTTTCAGCTGTGGAATGAAGCAGAGGTGTTCAATCCTAAGAGTGATTCTACTATCATGCCGGAGTTTCTTCACAGATCTACATTTGATTCCCTCAATTACGTGTGTTCCTTTGCAACATCAGAAGGCATGTGCAAGTTTATGATGAGCATGGGGATCTACTCCAGAAAAATTATATAGGAAGAGTGGTTCAGCTCAATAGGCTCTGGGGTGGAAATAGAAAATGGAATGAGTGACAACAGAACAGACTTGGTGGGCTGAAGATAATAGTTTTAGTCTATCTAATGTCAAATGTAAACAAAATTAAAATTCATCACAAGATGGAAATTTGAAATGATTGCCTGATAATACAGAAATACTTTACAAATGCAGTGTAAAGGGACAGAATAGTGTGTCGCTGGCATGTGGAAACTGGCCCTATGTCTGCAGCTAATGTGTCAGAGGCACAGCATGGCTGTGAGCTTCAATGAAAGTGATTTTCTGATTACCTTTGGATATGTAGGAGAATGGGTCAGCATGATAGCAGTTCCATGGAATTTGATAAGTTTTGGAGAAAATTATATGAACTCCTTGTTTTAATGCTCCCCTTTGAAAAAATTTTTTTAAATTTTTGCTTTTGTATGCCCTTTTGCCTGATATAAAAGTGCCATCGCTGGCTTTAAGATTCTTTACTTGTTGATCACATCTCACATAACTCATATGCTCAAGCAACTTGTGTAATAGCATCAGTGGAGCCCTCAGTGAACTTCTAGAGTTGCTGCCATTGTGTCTGCATGCTACAATCAAAAATCATCATCTTTAAAACTGTTCTCTCCTCAGATGGCATGGTAGCTCAATGGTTAGCACTGCTGCCTCACAGCGCCAGGGACCCGGGTTCAATTCCAGCCTCTGATGACTCTCTGTGCGGAATTTGCACATTCTCCCTGTGTCTGCATGTGTTTCCTCCAGGTGCTCCGGTTTCCTCCCACAATCCAAAGATGCGCAGGTCAAGTGAATTGGCTATGCTAAATTGTCCATAGCGTTCATGGATGCAAAGGGGTATATGTCAGGAGCAAATGTAGAGTAATAGGGTAGGGGAATGTGAGGCCTGCAGATGGTGGAGCATCAGAGTCGAGAGCGTGGTGCTGGAAAAGCGCAGCAGGTCAGGCAGCATCCAAGGAGGAGAATCAACGTTCTGGGCATAAGCCCTTCATCAGGATAATAGGGTAGGGGAATGGGTCAGGGTAGGTTACTCTTCAGAGGGTCAGTGTGGACTTGTTGGGCCTAATGGCCTGTTTCTGCACTGTAGGGATTTCTGTGATTCAGTCATTGGAGTAAACTTCATTTTAAAATTTTTTTTTGAAGTTTCTCTGCTGTTTGCACGCACAAAACTGAAAAACTATTGTGAATGTAATTAGTTAAAACAAAAACACTGCTCAGTTGCTCAGGTACAATAATTCAGGTACTGTACCTGTCGCATAAATTTCTTTAAAGACATCTCTGCGAGCTAGGAATGCACAGTGCTGCACATGTATAGTGCAGCATTTCAACTCTGACATTGGTTTTTCAGGTAGAAATTATCAGAAATTCTTCTGTTTTAAAGTTTGCTCATGGGCAATGGGCATCACTGGCCAGCATTTATTGCCTGTTCCACTGCAGTTCTTCTATTGTCAATAAATCAACTCTTATGGCTGACAAGGGATGATGCAACGTAATCACAAACAGATCATTTGTGTCTTCTGTTTGAAGTTACTTTAATGCTGAATGAAAGAAGCTGGATTGGAGAGATTTAAATGTAGTCACAAAAAAACAGAGACAAGTGGGCGGCACGGTGGCACAGTGGTTAGCACTGCTGCCTCACAGCGCCTGAGACCTGGGTTCAATTCCTGCCTCAGGCGACTGACTGTGTGGAGTTTGCACGTTCTCCCCGTGTCTGCGTGGGTTTCCTCCGGGTGCTCCGGTTTCCTCCCACAGTCCAAAGATGTGCAGGGTCAGGTGAATTGGCCATACTAAATCGCCCGTAGTGTTAGGTAAGGGGTAAATGTAGGGGTATGGGTGGGTTTCGCTTCAGCGGGTCGGTGTGGACTTGTTGGGCCGAAGGGCCTGTTTCCACAATGTAATATAATCTAAAAAAAAGAACAATTTAATTGACATTTAACAAAGTGGGTGGAGATGGGTGCTATTTGGCCAGGATGGAAGGATCAAGGTGATGATGATATCATGTTTTGAAGCAGAGATAGTGCCATGGAGAGGAAACCTTTCACAAGACCCAGTAGAAAGTTAGCTTACAAGAGGAGCTTGGGGGAAGGGGGTGGTAGAATAAAAAGGACTGAGTTTTCCATATAACCAGAAATGAGGGTGATAAATGCATAAACCTTCTACTTTCTAGTTCATTTAATAAATTGGACAGGTTACACAAATTATCAAACAGCAAAGCAAGAAGAAAGTGGCTTTGATAGGTCAATAGAATTACAGAAGTGTAACCGCTGTTTTTACAAACACAGTGCAGTGCTATTTTCAATATCTAAATACAATAAAGCTGCATTATTGCGTCAAGAGAAAATAACGATGGCTAAATTAAAAGAATTAAATTTTAAATCTATGGAATGTGAAGGTGTATTCTGGTAACAAAACATTTGTGTTGCAAGCATAAAGTGACAGTAATGGACATCACTGTAAATTACTGCACAGCAGCATTACCAAACAAAAGATTACATCAATCACAGAGATATTTAGACAGGTGACATAAAGTTTGACCAGAGAGACAGAGGGAGAGACAGAGGGAGAGACAGAGGGAGAGACAGAGGGAGAGACAGAGGGAGAGACAGAGGGAGAGACAGAGGGAGAGACAGAGGGAGAGACAGAGGGAGAGACAGAGGGAGAGACAGAGGGAGAGACAGAGGGAGAGACAGAGGGAGAGACAGAGGGAGAGACAGAGGGACAGACAGAGGGACAGACATTTTTAGGGAGCAAATTCAGGAACTTTGAGCCTGGACAGCTGAAAGCATACAGCACTTCAAAATAAAAAGTGTGCAAGAGGTTAGAATTGGAGAAGTGCAGAGAACTCGGAAGGTTGCAATGTTGGTTGAGGTTACAAAGCAAAGCAATGAAATAGGAAGCAGTGAGCAATTTGAAAATAAAGGGTGAAAACCTGAATGCTGATGGACTGGGTAACAGTGAGGTGATAAATAAACAGAAATTGTATGAATTAGGATTTGGGCACCAGAGGTTTGGATAAGCTCAAGTTTATGGGGAAATGGAAAGTAAAAGCCATCCAGAAGAATAAAACTCTTGGTAACAAAGACACAAATAGAATCTACCAGTGAAGTGGAAGACTGGAATCAAATATAAAAATGTCCAAAATAATCAAATCGAGGGAACTTCTGTCCCTTTTGAAAAACTTCCTAAGCCCTATTTCAAACTGTTTTTGAAATAGTCTAAGTTAAAATATTTGCTTTCGAAGAGTGAAAATGATCATGCTGCTGCACAAGAAAAAAATTAGGTTTGGGTAAACAACGAAATAATCCTTTCGTCCGTTCAAGAGAAAATTTGTTCCGCAAAGAAAATCGGAGGCTAAGCATTACACTAGCCACATGACAATAGGTTTTAATATGTATTACAATATAAAGTTAACTAAACATAGCACTTCAATAATATTACTTTATCCAAATATAACAAATCAACATAAGAAAATAAAAGTAGCACTGAACCTGTAGCACTGTTCAAGATAGTCACTGTTAATTCTCTGACTCAACTCCGTTTCATGTTCACTCCACATATTCCCAAATCTCTAAGAGCTTGATTCAGTCTTTAACAGACTCAACCAGAGAGCACCCACGTCTTAAGTAGAAAATTTCATAAATTGTCAACGGGTTTGTGCAAAGAAATTTCTAATCTCTACATTAAATGACTGACTCCTCCCCCTGAAACAATGTGCCTCTACCACCTCCAACAGTCTTTCCAGATTCCAGATCCAGAAAAAAAAATTATTTGTATGTCAAACCCCTTCAGCATGCACAAGCTTCAATGAAATCACCCTATTCTTCTAAATGCTTGAGAATATCAGGTAAATTGACTCAGTATTTTAGCACTCTTTTAGGAATCAATTTAGTGAACCTTCACTGTGCCATTTTAAAAGCAATTACATCTTTTTTTTTGAGATGGAAAGGAAAACTGAACACAATATTCAGGTGCTGAAAAATGTGTTGCTGGAAAAGCGCAGCAGGTCAGGCAGCATCCAAGGAGCAGGAGAATCGACGTTTCGGGCATCAGCCCTTCTTCAGGAATCAATGCCCGAAACGTCGATTTGCCTGCTCCTTGGATGCTGCCTGACCTGCTGCGCTTTTCCAGCAACACATTTTTCAGCTCTGAGCTCCAGCATCTGCAGTCCTCACTTTCTCCTACAATATTCAGGTGCATTGTCACAAGAGTTCTATATTTTTATAGCAAAACTTACTTTTGTTCTGTAATACCCTTGTAACAAAGGATAATTTTCTTCCAAACTATTTGCTGTAGCTGAATATTAACTCTGTCCTCTGACTTCAGCTTGTATCCTTTCTACTGTTATCAGTAACCTTGGAAATCTGTACATTAGTTTCCATCTGATATTTTGTCGTCAACTCACTTCATCTGGATATATTCTTTTGAAGCCTCTTTTCACCCTCCTCAGTTTATATCCCTGTCTAGGTTTGCATCATCAGCAAGCTTGAACACAATACTCTCGGTTGTTTTCTAAACAGCCGAGGTCTCAGCACTTATCCTAGCTGCATTCCACTGGTTCCATTTTCCCAATTTGATAAATACCCTGTAACTCCAAATTCTCAATATGTATCTGCCGAGCCCTTCAGAATGCACATGCTTCAATAAAGTTACCTCATTCTTCTAGATACGAGAGAATATAGACTTAATTCAGTCTGCTAAATTATGCTCTATTCATGCTTGTATACTACCATGAACTCCACGAACACAGCAAATATTCAGGCACAGCATAATAAACATTTGGCATGGCATCCTTTGTCTGGTCCCCTTCATCTATCCAACTAGTTTGAGCTGTAAAAAATTTGATAACTTTGTCAAGTGTTTACAAAACTAGACCACCATTAAACTGAGTTACAAGCCTTAGAGTGTGAGATTACCTCAAATTAGTAACTAAACAAAGAAAGATTCAATTTTAAAACTGCTTCTGCAATTACTTACCTGAGTGGAGTTAACAAGTTGGTTTTTCCACGGCTCCTCTGCGCTGCTGGTCAGGTTTGTGCGGTTATGAGGTAGAGTTAGTGCGTTTTGCTGCAGGTAAGGCACATTTCCATTGCTTCCATTTCCTGTTACATGATTATTGCCTATAGAGATAGTGTCTGTATTACCCAGCATTCCCATAGTGCTGCATGTTACTGGACCTCGAGATGGTTCAGCAGGAAAAGGTCCATTAGCCATTAGCTGTCCAGAAGGAACAGGACGGATTCCAGACTGAACACCACGATCAGGCACTCTGGTTAGAGTGACATGAGGCTGCTGACCAGAAAGAGAGTTTGTAGGCAGTGATGATCCAAGCGTTGGCCCATTAGGAATTCCTGTAGGCCGTACCTGTGCAACTGTTGCCTGTCTCATCTGAATAAATAAAAAAAAAAGCAAAGTTAATTATTTCAACTCCAGATTTTACAGTTATCTTCACTGCACAAAAATATTTTGCATAAATACAATGCAATATTTAGCTATTAGTCACTTCAAACTCAATTTCTAAGGTTACCGGAAGTGACAAACTCAAAAAATCCAAAGTGCGGCTTAATTTCTTAATAACAGATAATTATTTTTAGGGACTGAAAAATGAGGATGGGAAGGAAGCGAACAAACATCATTTTTTTGAAAAGAAATACACATTAACCATTGACATTAAGAATATTAAAAGCACTTTTTGAAAAACTAAACAGTCAGAAGTTGTAATTAGGCACTATGGATTAAGTCCCTCGAACTGCGCAAATTAGTTCAGCACGTGTTCTCAAGAACTGTTGGCAATATTCTTTTAGTTAAAGCACATCCATTGTGTAATGTAACCATATTTTTACGGCAAAATGGGAGGAATTTTTAACCTATATCAAATACAATTATTCAGTAACAAAATAAAAACCTAGAAGCTGAAAAGACTGGTGAAAAAGCAGAAGAGGGAACAGTTCATATACTTTTGGCCATTTCTTATTAATACCAACTTTTGACATAACCATGGCAGCTTTAAAAACTTAACAGTCTATGCCTGTACCCTACAGATTCTGTTTCAGTGAAGCTAATATTCTTCTCGCATTAATTTTCTCTTTAACCAGCAATGCTACTTGCCCTTTGTCTGTCCTTCCTAAAACTGAATATTCCTGGATATTCAGTTTCCATCCCTGGTCACTATGCAACCATGTCGCTGTAATTCCAACTATATCATACCAGTTTATAATGCATTTGCACACAATTAATTTATCCACTTTATTGTGAATGCACCACACATCAAGACCCAAGGCCTTTAAGGTTGGTCTTTTTCACATTCTTAGCCCTGTTATTTTACAATGTGACCTTGCTTGATTCTTGCTCTCAAAATCTCTTTCTTTCATTTTTCGTTTCCCATTTTCTCTTTTGCTTTTGCCCTGGATTCCCCTATTCTGTCTCCCTATACAATTTCATAACCCCCTGCCCTTTTATTCAAAATACTCCAGTTAGTTCCAGTCCTGCCCAGCTGCAACCTCCCCCAGCTTGTATTGGTCCCACCACCCAGAAATCTGAAACTGTCCCTTTCCTACCACCACCTCAGCACATACTCATCTGATAGATCCTGTTATTTCTATTCTAACGAGCACATGGTACTAACAGCAGTCATGAAGTTGCTATCTTGCGTTTACAATAGGTGTTTTAAGAAAGTTAAAACACAAAACCATGACAAAGAATGAAAGTAATAGGAAGTAAGCAAACTTGATGCTCTCATTTAAATTTTGTCAAAGGTTAACATTAGAATAATAAACCTACTTTGGAGATCCAAATGGTCTTTTGACTAGATCAGCATTTAAGCATTTTTTGACCAGCATTAATAAAACAGTTCTATGCACAAGATCATATAAATCCCTTTCCCAAAGAGTAGTATATGCTCTTACCTGCTGCTGGTGCTGTCGCATCAAGGCAAACTGTCCCTCAAGCTGTTCCAGCATTTGAAGCTGAAGCTGATTCAGGTTCTTTCTATTTGCACGCAACTGTTCCAAAAACTGGAAAATTTATAGTGCTTAGAAACACTGGAAGACCGAGACTCAAACATGATTCTGTTTTATGTTGACTAAGTAAACTACTGATATTTATTTATTGATACTGTTGTGAAGAAACTTCATTACTTTTGTTTTAGGTTTAAGGTTTAAAGGATATCGGATAGTGAGTTCATTTCAAAAGTCTGAGGTTATACCTGGACCAACTGAAAGGACACATTGGAACATTATTTTGAAAGACACTTCTTGAAAGTCTGATCGCTTAAGCTAAATGCTTGGACTAATTTACTGGAAAACACATGCCTGGGTTTTTGGTTGTTAAGGGCTAGCTTTTGCTTTGGATAATGTTTGACATTCAGTTAGGGTGAAGTCTGCTGAGTGAGAAGCTCCACTGGTCTTCCTCTGCCTTTCTGGGAAAAGCCTTTTGGTCTGACGAAGGAGTAGCATTCTGAAAGCTTGTAATTTCAAATAAACCTGTTGGACTGTAACCTGATGTCATGCAACTTCTAACAATGTCTACCCCAGTCCAACAGCAGCACTTTCATACCACTCTATTCAGGCCTCTCAGTATTCTGAAAGAATCAATCAGATCTGCCCTCATCCTTTGAGACGCCATCAAGTACAGATCCAGAGTCCTCAACTGCTCCACATGACTAGCTCTTTATCCCTAGGATTATTCTCATTAACCTCCTCTGAGCCCCCTCCAATGCCAGCACATCCTTCTTTAGATTCAGGGCCCAAAACAGATTCCAAACGTGATCTGACAAAAGCCTTGTGTTTTCAAATCTAACTCACAACCTGTGCCACAAACAAACTGGCTTAAGGTCAAACATGTCAAAGACTAAATGTATGGTTTAAAGAATGTGTGGGATACACAAGCTTCCATTCATGGCAGCAGCACAGGGGAAAGGTGGTGCTTTGGTCTCAAATGGGTTGCGCTGCAATTGGACAGGGAACAATTTTACAACTAGATTGTAGATTGGTCTTCAAACTAAAGAGAAATGGTCCAAGTGAATAGAAGTGGGACGAACTGCCATTACTAAAAAAAATATGACTGTATAGAGACCAACACTGAGAGCTAAATATTCCAGGTCACCTGAAGTTTTAAATTTTATACAAAATGGAAGACAGACCCCCAATAACAAAACATGCTTCAAGGTCAGAAGAGAAAATAAAAAAATCCAGATTCAGAATAGCAGGAAGTAGAATCACGCAAGCTGTGATAAGAAATAATCACTGGTGGGAGTGATTCACAAGTTTCCAACAGCATGTTATGGTTAGACTTGAGAATTAATCAAGAAATAAGAGGATTACAGATTTCATTTCTACATGTTAGATAAGTCAAATAAGCAAAATGTTTCTGTTCATAAAATGCATTGAGACAGAGAACAGGTACTTGAGCCAGCAATGGATACAGTATCCTTGAATTTTCAAAAGACTTTTGATAAAGTGTTAAATGAAAGGTTTTTACACTTGGCATAGAGGGGTGGAGTGGGGAGAAGTCTGTTATACTTCAGAAAACAGGGAGGAATAGGACCACCATTATCAGGTCAAAGATGTTATTGCTGGAATGCTGCAAGGATCAGTGCTGGGACCTCAGTTATTTAGATTCTGTATCTGTGACTTAAATAAAGAGACCAAGTGTAATGTGTTCATCAAGATGATACAAAGTTAGGTAAGCAATTAAGTCACTGAGAATTCTTATTTAGGGTTTACATTGTTGAAACTACCCGATTAGGATAAACATCCATCTGGCTCACTAATATCACTGAGTAAAGATAATATTGCCTAAATGTGACTCGACTCGCAATAAGGTTGCGACTCATCTGGCCTCTGAGATTAACTTGTAAGCCACTTGGATGAGCTCAAGAAGTTGGTTCAATGACAATTGGGAATGGCCTTACAAGTGAAGCCCAGAGCATCTGTGAAAGCATAGTTAAAAACTTAATCAAATATTACTTTGATATCAAGTTACTTTTGAAATCAGCTTTTCTGAACGTGCCTGAGCTAAGTCTATAAGATGATCTGGAGCTGAGTGTTCATGGTAGGATCAGTCTCTGCACTGGTGTACATGCTATTTGATAAATTTATGGAAACATGGAAACATTTAAAATCACTATACAATTAAAATATTATAATAAAGCCACTTACCTGTAATTTTTGAGACGTCAGGTACCATGATGGAACCTGTTGCTGCACTGGATGGTGTGGTGTGTGACCACCTGACCAGACATCTGGAGCATTTAGCTGAAAATAGAAAAATCAATGAACAATTCTGATTTCCAATTTAATTGCAGTTACAATTCTGCACCAAACATTGAACACAGCACTTATAAAAGCTAAGTACGGAAAACAACTGGACTAAATAAGGGAGTTTTCAACAACAAGTCTAAAATTTTATACTGAAGAGATATATTGGAAACCCTGAACAAACTTTGAAGGCCAGATTGCATAAATTATTGGATATATTGTCTACATAGATTTGCCAACAAACAAGACACTATTTTATAACAATTCATTAGAAGACTTATCTCACTTCCAAATACCACTCCTACTTTTGGCCTTCTACTTGTTAAAATTTGCAGCTATGTATCTTCTCAATCACACCCTCAGCACCATTTTGTTGCCCCTATCACTATCTAAGCCCTTATTTTCTTCCTCCCTAGTTCATCCTCTTGGTACACTTTGCTTTCACTTGTTCAAATCCAAAGGTTACGAATTCAATCATCTGATACATAACTGGTTTCGTCTAGACTTGATCAGGCCACGTCAAATACCAGTTAGGCCATATCCTTCTCTGCTCATTATTCCAGCAACACCTTGCAATGTAAAATAACCCCAATAATCCCTTCACTACAAGCAATCCTTTAAATCCACCACCTCTCCACCACCCAAAAAATAAGTGATTGGGATGCTTATGGGCTCTGTCATAATAACGGAATCTTTCTATTCAGCGATCTCTGACACATTCTTCCCTTCCCACACCCACTAAGCAAAGATTCCAAGGTCCTTACCTTCTGTAGCCCTAAGCCACATCTTTCTTTGCTTTCTCTACCATTAGGAAAAAATGTGCTTTATATCAACAGGTCATAAATTTTTCAAATTATTTTAAATTGTCTTAAATGGAAGTGCAAGATCCTTTCATCATAGAGGCCATTTTGCCAATTCTTGTAAAAAAAAACGTTTTCACAATACACGTAGCATACAGAACTATTCTTAAAAACATCCACAAAAGGTACATATTTCACATTCAGAGTACATTTTACATTCAATATATGTAATATTGGCTGTTTTAAATCTCTCAACATTTACTTATTCAAAAGCATTTATTTCAAAAGCTCAAATTTTCTTCTAGTTCCCCTTTCATTTGAATGCTAAGAGAATCTTGCTGTCCTTAAAGGACTAAAACAGAACCAAGTCGAATTACTACCTTAGTAGGACTGGACATCCTTTTCCTTTTAGCAGAACTGGAGAGATCATCTACTTGGTTAGAAGGAACCATGTGTAGTGGTAAGGACTGCTGTGGCTGCTGACTGAGGCCTACTAATGGTTCATTACTGTGATGGTGAAGTTTACAAGCCTACATACAAAAGAAGAGCATTGGAATAAAATTATTTAGGAAACACACCCATGTACTTTCAATTTTTTTCCTTTCTGCTTTTGATTCCCCATTGGCGTGCATTTGTGCAGCAGTAATCATAGGATATATTTTTCACCAGCTGAACAATGACTAAGTGTTATTTTGACTAAAATTTATTTTCATTTTTGTCAGAGTTGAGTACCAAGGAAAAAAAAAGTCAGAGCAGATCTGGGCAATCGTTGTAGTAGTTAACTATCAACACAGCTTTATGTACAAATAGTGCAAAGTACAGGTATTGCATAAAATTGGATGGTTCAACATTTACTTTGCAACAGCTTGAGAAATCACCAGTTTTGATCTCAACAGCTCGAGGATCTTTTAAAATATTTTGGTAGATAATCTCAATGCCCCAAATAGTTGTAATTCCATGAACATATTTCTTCAAATCCTACCAGTGATGAGTTTTGCGTAGTTACTATTTGGTGTGCATGTGTGTAAATGTATTAGCCACTAAAAAAGTACCTTTAAAACTATAAAGCTAAAATGCTTAAGTACAATTGAGGTACAAATAATTTTCACCTGCTGAGCTGAATTCATGGCACCCTGCCTGGAGGTAAGTTCTGCTGGGATTGGTAGGCTCCATGCCTCCTCAATACTGGGAAGCATTTTGGTTTTACTTTGTAGGCTACCTTGTGGAAGGTTGCACAACTGGGCCTGTAAAAAGTATGTGATGCGATTATGTAAATGAAAGCTAACTGATCAGTCATACAAACCACCTAATTGCTCAACAATCATGTAACATTTGTGGCTTTATGATCATACTAAAATTGCAGTTAAACTTGTGATAGAACACATTTGTGTGAAGTCTGAGCAAATTTCTCATGTTTAATTTGTTATTTTCCATTGTGTGCAGTGAAAATAAATCAGTTAAAATCAGAACAAAACTAATGTTAACTATTATACAATATATTTTATACAAATATGATTTAGAATTTAAAATGCAACAATTTTCTCCTAGTAATAAAGGTACATTATAGTGAATAAATCCTCCAGGGATGGACAGTGTCATTAGTATCTTTGTCATATCCTCCTGTTCAATTCTACTTGAATTTAATATTAAACTAAATGTACAATTAAAAGTCTTTCAAAGCTGCAGTTTCCTTTTAGTTGACTTAAGTAGATTTCATATTTTTAAAACACCAATCTACTTAAAATGCTAAACAAATCCTAATGCATTTCCATGTAACCAAAAAAAAAGTGAAGCAAGCACTGACAAGAGTAGAAATCCCAATTATATGTTTCTCACATCCTACTCACGCTTTAGAGCTGAAATCACAATAGCTGAACTGCAGTCAAGTAAGTGATCCAAATTGTACTACTCAGACTAAAGAACACCGAATAGATTCAAGGAGTTTGAGCGAATGTGCAGAGAAAAAAAGTGAAGAGAAACTGAAAAACAAAAAGTATCATGGGATATAGATTCAAAACAGTACAAGAAAGTGGAGAGAGTCAAAAAATGATTTCAATAAGGGCCAAAATTAAATTACTAACAAGTGCAAGTGTTTGTTTTTCCAAAGAGCTGCTGGCCTATGACTAGGTGCTTTTCTTGGATATTTACACTTAATATATTTTACACTCTCAGCAGTAATATCTTGTATCAAAATGCTTAAACCTAACAGGAGAACGTAGCCTTTGTTGATACATTATAAATAGGACGTTACCTTAGTAGAAAATACAGGGACAAAAAGCTGGTTATAAGACTCTAGATGCAATTTTTAACGGGAGAGGGAGAGAAAAGAGAAAATTTTCAGGCGATAACAAAAGAAAATTTCCAAGTTAAAATAGCTACAGAATGAGTGGGTTAGGGAAAAAGTAATTTACACACAACCACACAGAATAGGATTCACTAACATCGTTAAAACAAAACGTTCACTTTTTTTAAAAAAAATGTAAGCAAAACATTTGAAGCAGAGAAAGATAGGGAAGAAACAGGATAGAAGTATTAATTTTGCCGAACAGTGAGTCAAATGGCTTTTCAGTATGCTGCAAATTTTCCATTATTCTTTGACGCATTCAAAATAAACAATATTTAGCAGTTGTGTTTTTGAAGGCAGTTAAGATACACCTATTACTCAGAAAAAAAGTTGTAATGACACAATTCAAAATCATTTAGTGTCAAATACATTATGATATACAATTATGAACAGCAGATCACTATTAAGTGCAATGTGATTTAATGGTAAAAGCATTGTTTGGTGCTTTACTATGGCATGCAGGATAGAATATCCTAAGTTTGTTCCGTACAGAGTTAGCTCAGTTCAGAAGGAACAACAGTATCTTACTAGCAAGATTTGGGGTGGGGGTGAGGGGGGGTTGGGATTTGGGTCCAGTGACCCGTCGTCAGAATTTAATCAGTTCTGACCCAAAACATTAACTCTGATTTCTCTCCTCAGATGTTACCAGACTTAAGATTTTCCAGCAATTTTTGCTTTAGTTTCTGATCTCCAGGATCTGTAATTATTTCGGTTTTTTAGCTGATATTTCTTCTGGCGTCACACTGTGCCAGATGAGAAGGTTGAGCAGCTGACTGGATCAGTGGCAGCATGTGAAGCTTGAGTAGTAGCAATAACTGAAACCCAATTAACAGAGTGCAAATTGTAAAATGATTTTATTGTTTCTATTCTCAATCTCCACTCTGTTCGTGAAGGAACTGACTGATGTAGGGGTATGCAACTGGTTCTGCAACTGCCAGCAACCATCCAGAAGAATTGCTAAACTACTCAGTTAGCTCGATCAATGAGATTTAGAATATGTTTTCAGAAGTCATTGTATCCAAGCAATCTCATCCTCATCTTATAACCAACAAATTTCTGATATTGGTTAGTGAACTGTTCTATTCAGCAGATAGCTCCAGCTAACATTCCAGTTGTAACCAGTTATCTCAGAAAAGAACACAATTTTGGAACGACAAATCAGGGCAGCACCGACACACTTAATGGTAAGGACCTGGGGAATGTTGCTGAACAAACAGATCTTGGAGTGCAGGTTCATAAGTCTTTGAAAGTGGAGTCATAGGTAGATAGAACAGTGAAGGCAGCGACTGGTATGCTTTCCTTTATTGGTCAGAGCATTAGATATAGGAGTTGGGAGGTCATGTTGCGGCTGTACAGGACATTGGTTAGGTCACTTTTGGAATACTGCAAGCAATTCTGGTCTCCCTGCTATAGGATGGATGTTGTGAATCTTGAAAGGGTTCAGAAAAGATTTATAAGGATGTTGCCAAGATTGGAGGATTTGAGCTATGGGGAAAGACAGAATAGGCTGGTGCTGGTTTCCATGGAGCGTCAGAGACTGAGGGGTAACCTTGTAGAGATTTATAAAATCATAAGGGGCATGGATAGGATAAATAGACAAAGTCTTTTCCCTGGGGTGGAGGAGTCCAGAGCTAGAGGGCACAGGTTTAGGATGAGAGGGGAAAGATATAAAAGGGACCAAAGGGGCAACCTTTTCACACAGAGTGGTGCCTGTATGGAATGAGCTGCCATAGGAAGTGGTGGAGGCTGGTACAATCACAACATTTAAAAGGTATCTGGATGGCTATATGAACAGGAAGGGTTTAAGAGAGATATGGGTCAAGTGCTGGCAAATGAGATTAGATTAATTTAGGATATCTGGTTGGCATGGACGAATTGGACTGAAGGGTCTGGTTCCGTGCTGTACACCTGTGATTCTATAACTTCTTAAGTAATACCAAATACACTTTATTTTGTAGGCCATTTGAAGATGTTATATCAAATAGATCTGAAAATGTCCTCAAATTATGAAAGTCAAAAAGAAAGATACTGCAGCTTTAACAGAAGTGTTCAATGTCACTTGCATTAATGGCTTATGTAAAACACTGTGTAGGCAGGTAGGACTTAAAGAAAACCACAAGAGCTTTGCACTTAAGATACCATATAGCAGGTAATTTTGGCAAAAATGTTAAACAACACTTTCAGTAATTTTCCCTTCAAAAAAAAAGAGCTGAAGCAATGGAAAGCAGCTGACTGCTTTCTTCAGACCTCCATCTGAGGTTGAATATGATTTTAACAATGTAATTCATATAACCTGCTATGCAGTACTGCATAAAGCTAATTTGATTTAAATTTAAGGTTTTTTTTATTTAAAAATGGCAGTTGAGGTCATCTGTTATAATTTACTTACAATGCTTAAATTGCCCATTCAAATTATATTCCTTGGAATTCTGTCTGTAACTGATGTAAACCATGCTGTAGCTTTAAAAATATCTTTAATTATGTGCAATATATTTAGTTAATAACAAACCATTTAATTGTTGTCTACTCCAAAGATGTAAATCCTTTATATTGGTTAGAAATGACCCACTGAATTTTTTAAATGAATACTATATTTAGATAGCACACCCCAAACCACTGTACCTGCAAGTACTTTATCCTTGCTGTGAGTGCAGAACTATTACTACAATTTTTGCTCCTGGTTGCATTTATGTAACATTTAATTGCATCCTGAGGTTGATTGCAGGATTCATAGAGTGTTCCTAGGTCCATCCAGGCTGCAGCATGTCCATGGTCTAGCTGAACAGCACAGATATAGGCCTGTAAAGCATCCATTGGCTGGTTCTGTTGCTGATACAACACCCTAAAACAGTAAACAAAGTGGCAATCAGGATTGAATAGGTGCAGTAAGGTCATAAAGTAATATTTCCAGAGCACCCGTTTAATCTCTTGCCAATTAGTTTTAAGTATCTGCAATTTCTTACCCTATTGAACACCATGTATCAGCGCTCGCTTCTGATTTATCAATGGAATGCCTGTATGATAAGAAGGCATCCTGAACTTTGCCAATGCTTGAATAGCACCTGTAAAAAAGATAACTATATTTCAGAATACATATACACGATCAAATGTTATTTTGCAAATTTAAGTCTCCAGCTTTCAATGCATTGCAATCTACTCAAACACTTCGATCCAATCAAGATTAGCTTTGCATGCAGAGGAAACAAAAAAGATATTGTAATACCCAAGCTATAGGGAGTAACAGATGCACAAAGACATGGCTCATTTTAGATATGACCTCTACTTTGTTTCCACAAATGAAAATACTTAATGAAACATTTTCTTAGAAATACTGTTTCTTGGGAATTCGATCACTGTTGATAAAGTCAACAGTGCCCATCTTGACTTGCCTCATATTTTCATCTAGGAATGGTTTGATGAAATAATAGCTTGGTGGATCTCTTCAGTTAAGAGCCAACTAAATTGGGTGAGAGACTGATATCACAACATGGTCAGGCAGGGTAAGAAAGATTCACATTTACGTGCATATTTACGTAATAATTTGAACTATTTCACTGCTTAACACCATGGGCGACATTCAAAAAATGAATTCATGGTTACTTTGACATTTAAAAAATGAACTCAAATTTCCAAACCATTTTGGTTGCACAACTTAAGACAGGGACACTGTATTTTAGATAAAATATATTATTAGTTCAGCAGTATCACCATTACACTACTATAGCCAATGTAGGGGAAGGGCAATGGAGAATTGGAGTCAGAGAACTAAGAATTATTTCATTCAAATGATCATTCTTCTCCTGGCCTAATCTGTAAGCCTGAACGGAGTCGGTAATCAATTCTCAGTTCTTAAGAGCAACAATGAAGAGACAGCAAGTGGAGATATAATAAAATTAAATACCCAATGAGCCTCCAATTTGCACAGTCTGAAAGTACTGACAGGAAAGGGTCTTTGGTAGGTAGAGATTAAAATGTAAATAGGCAACAGCAAACTTGGGTACATTAATATTTTTATCCATTCCAATTTCACATAACAAAAAGTTAAGCAGAGGTGAGCAATGTTTGCTTCTATTTAGAACAAATTCTCAAGTCAAATCAACACTTTGATGACACTATATAAAGCATGGAAATAATTTTGTATAGCTGCCTTGCAAGTATTTACATACTGAAATTATTATGGCCATAACACGAGATGAACGAGCTTGAACTTACATTACTTACTTGTTAAACTAAAGCTTATAGCCTTTTAATTAAAAAGCAGAAACAGCATCATTCAATGCAATTCAGGAGTCGGGTTGCCAACTATCGAACACTTTCTGAAGGAGGGTCACAGGACCCAAAACATTAACTCTACTTGTCATCCACAGATCCTGCCAGACCTGCTGAATGCTTCCATCAATTTCTCATTTCCAGCATCAATTCTTCCAAATTAATATTTTCCTGCAGTTTCCATAAATTAAAGATAAATGTCCAGGAGACTGCTGCTAGCAACCTCAGAAATGTCAGCAGTATGAAGAAAAATGCTCCTGACCTTTTCCCTGGAATACTTTAACTTGTTAGCTATTTAAAAAAAACTGAAAGTTTGAGGAGAAAATCTGTTTGACGGATTGAAATTACCCAATTGTCCAAATTATTTTTAAACTGATCTGGAAAGGTACTCAGGTTGAAAATGAGTGTATTGTCAACCAATGGCAGGTATTTGCAGGTGAGATATCACTCATGAATCATACAATAAGTTCCAGAGTTAGCAATATATTCAGGATTGAAGTCACTTCTGACATGCACCAACATCAACTAGTCGTCTTAAACTTCTATCAGTTGGTTATCCTTGGAGGTACAGTACAACCCACAACAAGGCAAAGCTTAAGTAGTTTATATTAAAATCAAACAATTTTATAATTTTTCACTAACCAATGAAATGATGGAAGGTCTGTTTCCATGTTGTACATCTCAATGATTCTATGACTTGATGGCCCAGTTACATAGATCATTGTAATGTCATTAATTGCTGCAGAAAAGAGTCAGCAAGTACTGGTCTATATCTCAAATAAAAGGGTGAGGATTGTTCAAGTGAAGGGCGATACATAAATCTAACAAGAGAATTCAAGACTATACTGCAGCATAGGGTAAAGATGCAGAGAGTGACAGGAAGAGGCACATGAATACTTGCATGGTCTGGCTGGGCTGAATGGTTTATTTTTGGACTGTATATTTCATACACTTTTATATAAAATATACAATAGCCTTGCTGATTTTTGGATAATTCCACCATTTCCTTGTTGCTCACACCAATAGGCTTATGATTATCTTTAGAATTTCACTAAATTCTTTACAGGTATCAATTCCACCCAAACTTTTCCAAAATTACTTCATTTGTTGCCATTTTCATTTGAAGTCTGAGTGGAGATTGTTCAGCTTCGAGGCATATCATTCGGCTTTGTCACATCACATCATATAAGGCTATGGCTAAATCAGGCCAGATAAGAATAAGGTCAAAGATTTGTCTTGGGCAATCCTAATAAACATGGGTGAAAAATAAGAATCCCATAAGTTTGGGCTGTCAGCAGATAGTTTTGTAAAAGTTTATCAAGGGTATGCCCATTAGTGACAACTGTGGCCAAAGAGGATTTAATGTCCACAAAGAGTGGAAATGATGATGGTATTTCACAGGAACCCCAGGATCATTGCAGAATGATAAGCTGAAACAATTTATAACTGCGGTATAACAGTATTATTGATTACAGTACTGTACTGTTCCTTTTGTTCTGGGCTCATGGGGAACAGGGACAGTGGAGGAAGGATGGATGGGTTGGATGGCTAGCGGGCCTGAACGGAACTGGTCCATTGGTGGACCGGGGACTGGTGCGGGTGGTCAGTGATTTGTGAGCCCAGGCGAAACACATGTGCAAGCTTCCTGCACAGACCTAGTGAAGGACTGTAATGCTTATCTTTTTAACTTTGTTCTCATTTTCCTAACCTACACTATGAACAACTGCAAGCAATGTAATTATTTTTCCCGTTTCTTTTTCCCTTTATCGCTGTATTTTGTACCCGAGATCAGTATGTAGGTACTTTGTACCCAAAATGGAACAGTGGTTCAGTGGTTAGCACTGCTGCCTGACAGCACCAAGGTTCCAGGTTCGATTCCAGCCTCGGGTGACTGTGTGGAGTCTGCACATTCTCCCAGTGTCTGCGTGGGTTTCCTCCCACAGTCCAAAGATGGGCAGGTTAGGTGAATTGGCCATGCTAAATTGCCTGTAGTGTTAGATGCATTAGTCAGCAGTAAACGTAGGGGTATGGGTCTGGGTGGATTGCTCTTCAGAGGGTCGGTGAGGACTTATTGGGCTGAAGGGCCTGTTTCCACACTGTAGGGAATCTAATCTAAATTTGGGGTGACATTGTAAACGTTTCACTGTAGTCCTGTACTTCCATACCTGAGTACACGTGACAATAAAGGATAGTCTATATTCTACTCTATAGACGCATTGCTAATTTCTATTAAGTACTGCACTTAAGAATCTCGAATGGCATAAGCTGGTTTCTGCCAGTCAAATGAACTTAATGCCGTTTGAATTACAAATTCAAGGAGGAATAGACCTTAACATCTTGGTTGAATTCATTCAAGGAACAAAAAGGAATTTGAAATAGAAGAAAAAAATAGCAATATAAAAATCAGAAAATATTGAAAATGCACAGATCAAAGAGGATCTGAAATGGAAAAATTATAAAATTCCATCTGAACTGGATTTAAGATGTGTTTTATTTTAAATGTGCAATTAGATTGAGGATACCAGACTCTTAAAATAACTGATTCAAAGCTAAACATTAGATCAACTAACTCTATACTTACCTGCCAAGGAAGTACCAAGACTGACCAGAGTTAGGGTCTGCCTCGAGAGATTTCTGGAGACATTGAATAGCAAGACTTTCCTTAGTTGTTTTGTCTCCTAGTGGCTCCACTGTGTGATGCATCCAGCCTGCAATACATGAACATTAACTAACTATATCCCTACTTCTGTTATAAACATAACATCAATTGCTACACATTTTAACAGTATTCATTCGGCTTTCATTTCAATACAATTTTCTGGTGGATGAGAAGTGATTAGTAATTTGAAACACTGTTATACCATCGCTCAAATTATTTTATGCATCAATTTCTTTCTTGAATGGAGAAATGTTATTTTGAAAAGAATATAGAAGAAACAATAATAAAATTACACTATTTGAACTACGCAACTTAAAAAATGTATGCTGCTTGATAAGGGCAACAATAAATGCAATTTTAATCTACTAAACTTTGTAAATTAATGAAAATTTAAACTCAAATGAATTCAATTAATTGTGCAATGAAATGTTATTGTCATAAGTATAGTGTGCATCATCCCTCCCTTAACACTTCAGCCTGCATTGTAATACACAGGTTTTCAATTATGGTTCACATGCATGTGCTCTTAAATCGAATGGGAAACTCCAGTCAGATCAAATAAATTAAATCATATATGGCAAGTGATGCTTACTTATAACAGATTTTAGCTTCTGTAATTTAAAATGTATATGTTGGATTTTATAGCAACAAATCTCAGGTTATATAATCTTATCCCAGGATTGTTTCATCTTGCACACGATTGATATGCAATTCAGTGTCACAAAATAGAGTGTCTCCTTCTGTATGATAGGCTTCATCTGACTGCTAATATTCTTCTCCAGTGTCTTAAGTGCTCTGGTTGTTGCCAATTACTTGCTTGCTCTTAAATCTCAGTGGCTAGGTTTGAAGAGGCTATGCATCTACCATTCCTTGCCAATGCCACATTAGAGAATGGGATTGGTGGGAACACAGCATGCCCGAGTGAGATAGTGATCTTGACAGCATGTTGATATGTGCAGACATAAAGAGCTGAACAGCCATTTGAACAATCTTCAAATGGGTAAGTTTGCCTTTAGCTGTCGTTAGGTTGACACACTTTGCATTCTTTGGACAAATGTCAGATGTTGACCAGGATCTGAGATGCTCTATTACTTGTATTTATTAAGTAACCGCACACATTTGCTATCAGCTAATATGAAACAATGTTGTCTAAGATTCGGAATAAGATCACACAATGCATGACAAAATCGGAAATGAAAGTTGGATAATTTTTTAAAAAGTTGTACAAATATGTTCAACATTAAAACAAAAAGCAAAACTTGTACGTTAAAAAAAGTTAATCAAATTTGTAAATGAGCAACATGTAAATTTTAAGCAGCTTGATAAATCTTAACCAAGAAGTTGATTCTGAATTCAACATTACAGCATACATTCTATTACAGTTCTAGACTGAGCACGCAGTGCTTGCTTTGCAGGGAATTTTGAGCCAACCACTACAGGTGAATTAAAGAAAAATAACAATATAATACTCCAAAAATTTTAAAAAGTATCATCAGCTATGTTACTGAACATACACATTTGGAACAGAAAGATGACATTCAGCTTCTCCATCATCTCAGACATGGATTAAGAGCATGGCTGACATGACTACACCACTACAGCACCAGTCCACAACCCTCTGTGAATTTTCATCCAACTGCTCATCAAGAGTCTACCTTTACCTCAAACGAATGCAAGAACATTGGTTTCACCACATTACTACAAAAACAGTTCAGACTCAAGATCTGAGAAAAAAAAATCTTTTTTTCTGTCTGAAATGGTTCAACCACCTATTTTTGAAATGGTTCAACCACGTACTTTGAAATAGTGACACTAAATTCTACATTTGCTCAGAAGAGGGTGCATCATTTCTGCAGGTATTACGTGTAGATCTTCCTGAGGATCTGGTATTCTTGAAACAAGTCATGGTGTACGCTTTTATACACCAGCCAATACAAGATGAACGTGTCACTCTTTCCTCACCAGACAACCTACCCGTTCCAGTATTAGTCTAGGTAATCTTGCCTGGATGACTGCAGCTCAAGCAATGCTCAAGAAACTCAATGCTATCTAAGAAGAAAGCACACTAGAATTGGCATCTCAGCTTCAACATTCACTCCCTCCACCACTGACACAAACTGGCCACATCTGCAACACCTATAAATGCACTGCAGTAGGTCAAATCCTCCTCACCCTGCAGCGGATGAAGCAGTACCCCTTTCATTGATCACTATTTGGAGGATGCACTGATGGCAACTCTGTGGGGAATTCAAAGTCCATTACCAAGAGGATAGCATCAGCACAGAGTTGGCCAAGTCATAAAATCCATTGCTACTCAGGTGCTGGAGCAACCAACAAGAGGGAGGAAAAAACTACTTGCCCTCATCCTCACCAATCTACCTGATGTTGATGGACCCATCCATTACATATTCTTTGGAATAACCACTGCACAGTCTTCATGGAGATGACGTTTGTTTTTACATTGAGGATACCCCTCAATCATATTGTGTGACACTATGAACTTGCTGAATGGAGATCGAATAGATCTGGCAACTCAAAACTGGGCTTCAGTAGGTGGTGTGTGCCATTAGCAGCTGTAGAATTGCAATCAATCACAATCTATAAGCTTGTGTTTTGATATATCCTGCATTCTATGATTACTATCAAGCTGGGAGATTAACATTGGATCAACAAAAGGTACAGAAGGCATGCTAAGAGCAGCAAGAAACATCTTCAAAATGAAGTGTGAACTTGATGAAGTTGCAACACAGGACGACTTGTATGTCAGACAATAGAAACACATGCTAAGCAATCCTACAACCAATCCTGCAGCCACGCCACAACCTTTGTGGAGGTGATAGCCTAGTGATATTATCAATGGACTGTTAATCCAGAGACACAGGTAATGTTCTGAGGACCTGGGTTCATGGCAGTTGGTGGAATTTGAATTCAATAAATATCTGGAATTCAGAATCTAATCACTAGAAATCCATTGCCAATTGTCAGAATAACTCATCTGGTTCACTAACGCCTTTTAGGGAAGAAAACAGCCATCCTCACCTGGTCTGGCCTACATGTGACTCCAGACACACAACAAAGTTGTTGGCGCTCAACTGCCCTCTGGGCAATAAATGCTGCTTAGCCAGCGATGCCCTCATCCTGTTACAGAATAAAAAGTCCTGAATAGTGCAGGACATTTAAACAACTCAAATGGAGTTGAAAGCTCTCCAAATGTCAATTACATGGCAACAGAACACGGAAAAAATACAAGGCTTCTAACCACCTTCAGCAAGAAGTGTCAAATGGATGATACTTCTTTGTCCCATGATGAGATACCTAGAAAAATCACAGCCGCCAGTTTTCAACCAATTCAATTGGTGTAAATTTGATAGCAAGAAAAGGCTGAAGATGCTGAATATGGAAAAGGTTTTGACAGACAACATTCCAGTGATTGAATGGAACCATGTGCTCCAGGGCTAGGTACACCCTTAGTTAAGCCCTTCCAGTACAGCTACAACACTAGTATTCACTCAACATGAAACAAAACTTGTCTGGCTATGCCCTGTCCAACAAAAGCAGGACAAATCCAACTTGGCCAATTACCACCCTATCAGTTTGCACTTCATTGTCAGAAAAGAGATGGAATAGTAGGGACTGTTGACTGCTCCTTTGCAAGTGGCACTTGACAGCACATTCAGCTCCACTGAATTCCACCAGAGTCGCTTGGCTCCTAATCTCATTATAGTCTTGTTTTAAACATGGACAAGAGCTAACTCCAGAGAGGAGAGCAGTGTGACTGTCCTTGATATGAAGGCAACATTCAACAGTACAACTACCAACAGCTCTAGCAAAATTAGTCAATGAAAATCAGGAAGTAAACACTCTGCTGGTTGGAATCACAGCTAACACAGCCAATTATGACTGCTGCAGCCCATAGACAGCATTGCAGGAGTTACTTGGATCATGTTGTTGATCCAACCATCCTCAGCTGCTGCAATGACCTTCCCTCTATCACAAGATCAGATGTAGGAATGTTCATTGATGATTGCACAATGCTCACCATCATTCGTGACACCCCAGATACTGCAGCAGTCCTTGTCCACATGCAGCAAGATCTGAACAAGGTCCAGGTTTAGGCTAAGTACCAATCATATTTTCAAAATCTAAGTTTCAGGCAATGACCACCTTCTAACCATTTTCCCTCGATTTTCAGGGCATTACCAGTACTGAATCAGCTCCTCCTATCAACATCTTGAGGGGTCATCAAAGACTAGAAACTAAAAACTGAATCCGGCACATAACAGTGGCTTCAAGAGTAGCTCAGAGGCTAGCAATTCTTGCAAGTAATTACCTTGTGTCTCTCCAATGCCTGCTCACTACCTACAAAATAAGCCAGGAATATGATGGAACATTCTTCACCTGCCTGACAGCAACTCAGGAAATAAAAATTGATATCCACAGGACATCGCAGCCTGCTTTGACGAGCACACACCCAACTTTAACATTCACTCCCCTAACCTCTAACACTCAGTGGCAGCATCTACGAGATACACTGCAACAACTCACTCAGACTCTTGACAGCACCTTTCAAAGCTGCAATCTCCACCACCTAGAAGTACAGGGCAGCAGAGGATGACAACCACCTGCAAGGTCCCATCCAAGCTGCACATCATCCAGAGTTTAAACAGCTTTACCATTCCTTCCCTGTTGGGTCAAAATCTTTGAATTCACTTCTCAACAGTACTGTGAGCATTTCTACAACTCGAGGATTGCTCATCATCTTATCTCAGACAATTAGGGATGAGGAAGAAATGCTGGCTTAGCAAATAACACCCACATCCCATGACTGAAAAGAAGCAAATAGGCAAGAACAAGGGTTGTAAATGAGAGGAGAGAGGTTGGAATAAAGTAAGATGCTTAAAGAACGAAAATTTGTCAGAGAATTAAACAGCACATAAATAAGGTCTGATCTGATGATAATCAGGCCGTCCCCATAGTTCCCTGGAAGGGGTATACGGTTAAATATTGTTAAAAAGATGAAAGAGTGTATGTTCACTTTAAGATAGAGAGTGTTTTCTGAATTTTTAAAGTAAATTTCAAGTACAGCTGCAAAACAGAACAGCTAAGAGATGGGCTGTTCCAAAATAGACACATGCAGCAAATGGCTGTTAATTGGATACCGGAATTTTGGTTGCTACTTTGACAACAATTAAATTTAACCAATTAATTTAAATTTATGCCCAGGATACTAAAATCCAACTGAGTTTGAATTTATTGTATTGACAACATCAGACCAATGACAGGGTATGATGTTGGGGGGTATAAAACCAGGGCATTTTGAGAATTGTTCAGAACAACTGCATCCAAACAGCAGAGCAACTGCTGTAGAGCTCGACAGCTAACTGCCAATTTAACATCTTGCTCTCAAAAGAAAATAAGGCGGCACTCTCTATCAAAAGGTACAGTTTTAAAAGCAGTAACAATAAAGATGGCAATCCAGGGTGATCAGCAGACAAAGACTGAAGACAATAGAAAAGACAGACTGTGGGGACTTGAGATTAAGTTAATGTACGGTTTAATAATTGCGTTATTAGAGCAGCATTTGAGAGAGTTGGGGTCAGATAGTAATTAGTTAAGAAAAGGGGGCTTGAATTTGTTAATAATTTATTTTCTGAACACAACACTAAACAAAACTGTTATTTTTCTGTATATAGTGGAGATTAGGAGTTCTCTTTCACTCCCTCATACTGTGAGCAGATTACAAAGAGAGGTGAGCATTTCTGGACATTTGGTTTTGATTAACAGAGGTGTTTGAGTTCCATGTTGTGATAATATATAGCAAGCCACAATTTATAAGAGGGACTGGGATGTAGGTTAAGAAATTTTTTTTTGAGACAGATCTAGGGAGAGCAACTTGGTTTGTTAAGGAGACCAGTTATAGCCCTCAGGGAGTTTAAGGGTATGAAATGCAGGAACATAAATCAAAAACATAAGAACAAGTGCAGGTCTTTTATTTTGTACCATTTATAAAGATAAGATTTACAAATTGAGGGAATATTACTAGTCACTCAATTGTCTTTTGTTACCAAATAAAGTAAATTAACTATTTTTATTCCGACTTTATCCTGCACAGTGTCAAAATTTGACCTGACTTTGAACCAACTGGAGGGCCAGGAGAGGACGATTACAACAGCAAAGGCAAATGAGATCGGGAAATAAAACAAAATGCTGGACATACAGGTCTGCGAAATTTATATAACAAGGAGAATAGGCTGTTATACCCCTATATTACTTTGGATCACATTGGGTAACAAGACAACAAGCTATGTTCAGATTACATATGAGGGCAACAGAAGTTACTGGACCCAAGAAATCATTTATAGTAGATGTAAATTTGCTACAGATGCTTCTCTAGGCCGATTAAAAAAAATTGTCATCAGTTCACAAAATGGGAGTCCAAATAAGTCTGAAAATGGTGTAGGAAATGCAGGGTTTTGAAGTGATTCTTTGGGTTATCACATGCATATCAAACATTCAGTGAGAAAACATAAACCAGTCTAGATTTCAATTCACGAAGAATGTAATTTTACAGAATATCATATGTGAAAGCACACTTACATTTATACAGCTTTTATAATCTTACGAATGCCTCACAGCATTCGTAAACAGGCTGGAAATTATGCCATTGTTTAGTTAATATTTTGATTTTTTTATCCACTACATATGCACAGTTCTAAGATACCACGATCTTGATCCTGCATCTGAATGTCTCCTTGTGTAACTTGGTGTCAAAATGCATTTCTCAACACTTCTGGACTTTACCATGCTGAAGCACCATAAAATCATTTCCAGCACAAATTGGAGCTTTGCTGGCTTGCCCTTCACCCCACTTAACACCCACAGTTCATTAGACTTCCATCATTTGGCAGTGAGTTTCAGCTCATTATCATTTCCACAAAATCTTATATCTGAGACTTCTATGTCCATATAAATGCAACTTGCTACTGCATTGAGAAGACTCACTGAAACCGCCTCAAAACAGTGATACGTGCAGAACTAAAGTAAGAAGCAGGCTGTGCGGCCAGTCAAGACCACACCGACCTCCAAACAACATTCTATCCAAACCCACCCCTCTCCCCTACCTCGACAATCCTGCATTTCCCATGGCTAACCAACCTAACCGGTGTACCCCTGGAGATCATGGGCAATTTAGCATGGCCAACCCACCTAACCTGCACATCTTTGGACTGTCGGAAGAAATTAGAGCATCCGGAGGAAACCCATACCGACATGAGGAGAATGTCTGAGAGAACTTTGCACAGTCGCCTAAAAGGTGGAATTGAACCCAGGTCCTGATGCGGTGAAGCTGCAGTGCTAACCACTGAGTCACCATCACCTATATTCATTAATGCAATTAACAATGCATTTGATTTTTTAAAAAGCCTTAACACATCTTGCCTGAAGTTAGTGTTTCAGGTAGGGTCATCTAACATCCTCTAGTGATCTCAAATATTGTACTCATCTTGGCAATCTTCACATCAGTCTTCATTATTCACATCAGTACCTGAAAATCCTGGGTGATCTTCAGGGCTACATGGGTGATAAATTGTTTGGGCTTGTTCTCCCACTACTCCCCAACCCCAGCCCCATTGCAGTCATTATGAAAATTGCTTTAGGATGAATGTTCCACCCAAAACCTTCTGCTAGATGACATGACAACAGCAGGACAGGAAGCTCATTTGTATCAAAAAACAACAATAATTGGGACAGAAATGCAACACAGTAACCAAACCTGAATTTTGAATTATTCAAGTTACCCACGGCTGCTTGTATGCATCAACAGTTTTGTAATTCTCATTAGTTTCTGCACATGTCTTTAAACTCTCAGTCTCTTAACATTTTCATATACACATTGTAATTTTGTTCATCTGGATGATGTTCCTTTCCTGAGTAATGTCATACTCCTGGTATCTACCATATCTGTTATGGAATCTGTTCCATTTCTGTTGGTGGTATGCTGTGGACCTTTGGGATTGATGGCTAATCTGTAGTCTGCGCAGATTGCAAGCTCACATCATCTTAATCAGCTGCCTGCCTCCAGTTGGAAGCATGAAAGTGCACTTACAAAGATATCTCTCTAGTTATTCACTTCTACTGCATACAATCAGGGTGACTGTTGGCCAGTAGAGCATATCTCTTGCCTCCCTCAAATTTAAGTCAGTTCCATGATGGCTTGCATGGATGGGCTTTAGCATCGCTATTCTCAATACCTTAGAGATTGTAACTCTTATTTCGTTGTGCAGCATGTAATCTTGGGCTGTCACACCTATAGATGTGCATTACATTCTTGTGACTTTAAGAATATTCAAGGCTTCACACTATCCTTGCATCACTACCACTTCCAACATTTGGAGCGCTCCATCTCATTAGGTAGCTTGCTTGACTTGAGAAAGACACTTGTCTGTTATATTCAAGGTCACTACTAGGTTGATGATTTCCAGAGAATTTCAATCTGCTGCTACTCATCGAATCTGGAAGGTATCACATCACGTTTTTTCATCCTCTACTTTCCTTCTAGGCAGTACTGTTCTCGACAGTATGTCAATGTACACCCGTTTCCCTTGCTTGTATGTCATTTCAGGTAGCACCTCTTTAATTGAGGTAAAAGTATATGCAGATGTTTTGGAGAGGGTATAAGTGGCTTGAGGAAATGCTTTGAAGTGACCAGTAATCAGGCTTGGTTGACACTTTTATCACTTCCAAGGTGATACTGATGGAATGCTCACTAGCAAAGACTTAGTGCAACATTTACTTTCGTGATCCAAGTGTAGCATCCTTCCGCTTGTATTAATATCCTGTATGCAAATACAACGTAGTATTTTTGCAAGGTTTGTAGCTCAGGTTGAGGTTTAGGGTGTAGGTTTGCTCGCTGAGCTGTAGGTTCGATATCCAGACGTTTCATTACCTGGCTCGGTAACATCATCAGTGGCGACCTCCAAGTGAAGCGAAGCTGTTGTCTCCTGCTTTCTATTTATATCTTTCTCCTGGTTGAGGTTCCTGGGGTTTGTGGTGATGTCATTTCCTGTTCGTTTTTTGAGTGGTTAATAGATGGCATCTAGATCTGTGTGTTTGTTTATGGTGTTGTGGTTGGAGTGCCAGGCCTCTATGAATTCTCTGGCATGTCTTTGCTTAGCCTGTCCCAGGATAGATGTGTTGTCCTGATGTGTCCAGAATACAACATAGTATTCTGGCATTGATGTTGACATCACTAGCTGCACAATTTTGATGAATGCTGTTTCTTGTTCTGTGCCTTAATACTTCCAATGCATGGTCATGAGTTGGCAGAATGTTTTAAATGTAACATGAAAAATCCAGGAAGATTTGTTAAATAGTCAGCAAATCCAACAATTACTGCAATTCTCTTTTATCTGTTGGTTGCTGTCAGTGCATGACTTAAGTGACATCAAGCATCTTTCAATTCCAGGTTTTTTACCCCTTGTTTAACTTCAGATTCATTTCTTATGCTCTGTCAAGCAATCATACTAGATTTTGATCATGTTCAGCAACGGCTTCTTCCATTGCCTCTCCACATCAATAAACTAGCAAGCCATTCACTGTAGCTGCAACTCTGGTGGAAGACCACCAATTATCTCATGTGTGTTGGAGCAGTGGAAATGCCAATGGCAAGAGCAACTATCTACAGGTTCCAATGTGAACAAAATGTAAGTGAAAGGGAATGTCTTCACACAGCTTCATTTGACAATAACCATCTTTTGTATCTAGGGTAGTGAAGATTTTAACCTTTGTAAGTGGTGACAGATTTTCTTTGATGGTTGTTATAGTGTAATGAGATCTCTTCAGACATTATTTAGACCTTCTAAATTTCCTCTGCATGTTGTGTTGCACATCTACTTTGAGATGATATTCTCCAGGAAGATACAACAAATTTTTTAAGTGCACAGTTCACACTTCCAGGATTGCATCCCAGTAGAGGAACCTCGATTATCCGAACACCAATTTTTCGAAAATCAGATTACCAAAACGAGGTCTCGAGGTCCCAGAAATGTTACATCAAGGGCGTGCATCCAACACTGATTGCGTCTTTTGTTTACAGTGATTAAAAGTGCTGCCGAGAACAGTACTGGACTGATAGAGGGCAGGCACCGCCTCTAAATTAATGACCTCCACCTCCCCCGCCATACTTTCCCTGGAGTTCTGCACAGGCGTGTACCCTAAACTCCCCTTCCCCAGATAATCTCTCTAACATTGTCCTGTACACAGCAAAGGTGGAACCTGTCAAAAAGGTGCTGTAAAAAGTTGTGTGGGGGGCTGTGGCTGTCTATGTGCATACTATTTGTAGACTCACCCTCCAAAAGGTGCGTGGGGGGGGTGGCAGGCAGGGGCAGTGTTGAGGGTAGGCAGGGTGGGGGGCCAGGGGCTCGCGCGGGCTGTGTGCTACTGCCTTATGTCCTAAACAGGGAGCAGACTTAATAGAAAACTCCGAGCCCAGAGGAAAGGCATTGAATCGATTAACCAAATAACCAATTATCCGAACAAAATAGTGCCCACCCATCTCGTTCGGATAATCAAGGTTTCTCTGTAATGGTTTAACATGCTATAATACACTGCAAATCTCTTTCGGCACACAGTGTTAAAATTGCAATTTTAAGCATGCTCCGGCAGAGATGAACAGTTTTGCTTACATCAACGACTCATAATATGGAAATACCTTTTAGATATAAGTAGTTTTCCTATAAATGCCATAGTTGCATTCTCATGCAATGCCATGATATTGAAAACCGTGCAATAGAAATAATGGGCCAATGAGAAAAACAGGATTGGGACGAAATACCAAACCTACCAGTAAAAATCTAAACAAAAATAATATCTAGCCTAATACAAACGACAGCACTGTCTAAGTAAATTTTGACTTATTGGAACTGACTTATTGTATGGTACTCTCTCGTGTAATTCAGAGTCTTCAACTGACTACTCTTGATTGGCATCTACATCTGCTGGCGACATTTCATTCTAGCCAGTCTTCTGATCCCATCCAATGGCAACAATGAAAAAGTCAGATCCCAGAATGAAACCTTGATAGATCAAGGTCTGAATCTTAATTTCTTTCACTCAATGTCAGTTTTGTCAAGTTTTTCCAGAGGGTTTCACATCATGATGCTTAGGATCATCTACCACCTTATTTTACAAAACCCGCTGGATTTATTACCTACCCCACATTTTGGTGCCCCTCTCATACATTCTAGTACTATCATACCATGTGCCATTTCCAAAATAACTCATCACTTCCTAGATCTCCCAGAATTGACCAACATCCTTGGTGCAGCACCATTTTAAATATATATTGTGCACCCAGATAAGAGCTGTCATTCTGGAGCTGCTCTGCTTGATTCCTGACATTGGCCCAAGACATGGCAGACAAATGGAAAATTGGTGCCTCTCTTTGTGGGCAGGGACATGAAGATGCTGCTGATGGGGATGGGGTGATGCAGAGGCAAGATGTCCTCTTCTCTCAGACCAAAAGACACTATTCTACTGGAACCATGCCAACCTGGACCAGGAATACCATCCAAGTCAGTGCGGTCTCAACCATCTGAAGGAATGTATTGAATGTAGAAAGATGATCAATGACCTTCTCCACTCTGCCAGTGAAAGAGCCATCATCTTCTCATTGATACCTTACACTCACTCTGCTACTGTACCCACTATTTCCTGCATCATCTTCCCCACTCATTCTCACCCTCGCAAACATCTGACCCTGAATCTCTTCTGCATAGTCTAATCATGACATCTCTACAAATGCACCAAAAGTAAGGGTACCATCCACCTTTCTTTCTTTCACACATTCTGTGCAGTTTCCTGACTCTGACCACTCTGACTAGCTGACTGAGCATGTCCAAGCCAGTATACTGGTTTTTAGTTTTGCAATTGGTTACCATAGTGATTAGTCACTGAAACAGATTCACATGAGTCTGTGATATTCCTTAACTTCTAAAAGATAACTTTTAAACAAAAATAAAAGCTCTGAATACAAGCAAAGCCAAGTTTCAAACTGCTCCTCAACACTGTCCTTTTACAGTTGGTCAATTCCAATGAAATTTCACTCATCTCAACCCTAAGTTTTTAAATTAACAGATGGTTCTCAGTTTCTTGTCCTCAGACTGGAGAGACATTTTCACGATGCTTTTACAAGTCCACTAGCACTAACATTTCACAATACCTATCACAAAGCTCTTCATGAGATAGCATATGAACCAACTGATCACACAATGGCGATGCAAAGTCTAGCCTCCGCACACCGCGACATCTAATGCCAGGGATGAGAACTGCATAACATGAACGGGAGTTCACTTTATAAAGAAAGGTCGGCAATTCACAAATCATGTTACAGACAAATGATGTTTAATTATAGGAGAACTACGTGTGTTCTATTTGGGACACAAGCCACTTAATTATGGACAACAAATGCGAGCCAACATTTCATGAAATCATTATGAAAAAAGTAACAAGGCCATAACCATCACCAAGGGAGGCAATGGCCTAATGGTATGATCACTGGACTGTTAATCCAGAGACGCAGGTGATGTTCTGGGAACCAATGCCAGAATCCCATCATCATGAAAAATGAGTTCAATAAAAATCTCGAATTAAGATGATGACCATGAATCCATTGTTGATTGTTACAAAAAGAGACACCTGGTTCACTAATGTCCTTTAGGGAAGGAAACGTCCATCATTACCTGTCTGGCTGACATGTGACTCCAGACCCACAGGAATGTGGTCAACTTTAAGTGCCCTCTGAGCAATAGCGATGGGCAATGCTCTCATCTCGTGAATGAATAACTTTTATAAAAATCACTAGAGAAGTAACATTAGACAAACTAATGGAGCCAGGACAGAAAAAGTCCTTTGGTCCTAATGACTTGCATTAGAGGATCTTAAAAGAAGCAACTACAGAGATAGTGGATGCATTGGATGTAATTTTCCAAAAATCCTTGATTCTGGAGAAGTGCCAGAGAACTGGAAAGCAGTCAATGTGACATGCCCTATCCAAAAAGAGAGGAAAGCAAAGGCAGGTAATTATAGGCAAGTTAGCTAGCACCTATTGTTGGAAAAATGTTGGAATTAATTAATAAGGAAGTAATAGCACACTTGGAAAATCAAAACCTGATCAAGTAGAACAAGCATAACTTCATGAAAGGGAAATTGTGTCAGACAAACTTGTTAGGAATTTTTCGTGCAAGTCTCAAATCAGAGAGGTTAGAGGGGAAACCAATACACGAGTCTTATTGAATGCCTTCTGGGAGTTGAAACATGATATATATGGTCACAGATGTCCAATATGGAAATAGCCCCTTAGGTGCAGCTAGCCCCATATCCCTCTAAACCCTTCCTATTCATATACCTATTCAGATGCCTTTCAAATGTTGTAATTGTACCAGCCTCCTCTTCCTTTTGGCAGCTCATTCCATACATGCATTACCCTCTGTGTGAAGTTGCCACCCCTTATGTCCCTTTTATATCTTTCCCCTCTCACTGTAAATCTATGCCCTCTAATTCTGGACCACCCCATCCCAGGGAAAAGACCTTATCTATTTACCTTTCCAATGTCCTAAATGATTTTATGAACTTCTAAAGTCACCCCATAGCCTCCAACATTCCAGGAGTTCAGTTATGATAGCAGTCCATGGTGTTGGAGGTAGTTTACTAGCATGGAAAGAGAAATAGCTTCTAGGCAAGAAACAGTGAATTGAATAAGGGGTTCTTTTTCATCATGGTGACTTCTAACCAATTGAGTTGCACACTGTTGAGACTGCAACAATTTACAATACATATAAAGGAATCAGAGGAAGGAAGCAATGGTACAGTAGTCAAATTTGCAGATGATACAAAATGGTTGGGAAGGCAAATTGTAAAGAGAATACAAACAGTTTAGAGATATTGTTAGGGTAAGTGGGTAAAAAGTTGCCAAATAAAGTTAAACGTGGAAAAAAATGTGAAGTTGCTCATTTTGAAAGGGTGAAAAAGAATGTTATTTAAATGGAGAAAAATTGCACAAACCTGCAACACAAAGCAACTTGGCAGTACTTAGGCACAAACTAATGGTGTAGCAGGTAATCAGGAAGACTATTTGCATATTTGCTTTGATTTAAAGGGAGCTGAGGTATAACAGCAAGGAAGTCTTGCTGCAACTGTGCAGTGCAGGTAAGACCACATCTGCAGTACTGGAGCAGTTTTAGTCACCTTAAGGAAAAATATCATTTCATTGGAAGCACTCCAGGGAAGGTTCACCAAGATGATCCCTGGTATGAAGGGATCACATTGAAACATAGGATTCTTAAATGGCTCAAAACAATAATTCACAGTGTCTTAATATTGAAGCAGAGGAAACTAATCGTGGGCGGCGTGGTGGCACAGTGGTTAGCACTGCTGCCTCACAGCGCCTGAGACCCGGGTTCAATTCCCGCCTCAGGCGACTGACTGTGTGGAGTTTGCACGTTCTCCCCGTGTCTGCGTGGGTTTCCTCCGGGTGCTCCGGTTTCCTCCCACAGTCCAAAAGATGTGCCGGGTCAGGTGAATTGGCCATGCTAAATTGCCCGTAGTGTTAGGTAAGGGGTAAATGTAGGGGTATGGGTGGGTTTCGCTTCGGCGGGTCGGTGTGGACTTGTTGGGCTGAAGGGCCTGTTTCTACACTGTAATGTAATCTAATGTAATCTAATCTAATAAACGCTAATTGGATGCTTCCCTTTATAGGAGAGTCGAGGACCAGAGGGCACAGCCTTGGAATAAAGGGGTGCCAATTTAAGACAGAGAGAAGGAGGAATTTCTTCTCTTAGACGGCTGAGTTCCTTTGGAACGCCTTTGGAGAGCTAAAGGGACAGAGTCCTTGCATATATTTATGGCTGAAATATACAAATTCTAGAACAGTAGTGGAATCAAGGGTCAGGGAGAAAAGACAGGAAAGTGGATATCAGGAATGCTGATACCCTACTGAATGCAGATTAGCACATCAGCACATCCCTGTTCCAATTTTTTTTATGGACTTAAGGGACTTTGAAACCTTAGTTCCAGTATTAATATACAGTCTGCTGCCATCGCCTCTCAGGGTAAATACTTCATCCCTTTTTCCGAACAAAAGGAATTAGACCTCTTAATTTTTAAACCATCAAACCACCTTCACATGCTCTCTAGAAGACTGCAGAACAGGTTACATGAACCACTTCATTTTACTTTAAAGTTAAAGATACTATCCAAAAACAGTCTTACAAACTGCATAACTAACATTTACCTTGCATTAGATTTCGATTCACAGTGTCTTAATATTGAAGCAGAGGAAACTAATCGTACTTTCCAGAGACAATACCCGATGAGAAGTTTTGCACAATGCGTCAAAAGCTGGGAGAGTCAAAAATTCGGTCTGTTAAGTCACATGAAGGCAAGAGTGTGCTGCTGGAAAGACACAGCAGGCTACATTGGAGAGTTTTGTTGCATGTGGAAAGATCCTTTGGGGTTTTGCACAGAGGTGAGGGGAGGGGTAGATGTGGGCACAGGTTTTGCACTTCCTGTGGTGGCAGGGGAAGGTGTCAGGAGAATGGTGTGGGTCTGATGAGGGAGTCATGGAGAGAACAGTCTCTCCGGAACATGCTAGGGGTGGGGAGATAAGTATGTCCCTGCTAGTGGGTTCTGTTTGTAGATGGTGGAAGATGATACGATGTATACGGAGGTTGGTGGGGTGGAGGCAAGGGCCAAGACGGTTCTGTCGTCGTTGCATTTGGAGGAGTGTGGTTCAAAGGTGGAGGTGCGGGAAGTGGAGGAGATACACTGGAGACATCGTCAACCATGTGGGAGGGAAAATTACGATCTGTTTGGGATTTTCTAAGGTGGAATGGTCTTTCCAACAGCACAATCGACGTTTCGGGCATAAGCCCTTCCTGAAGAAGGAAACGTCGATTCTCCTGTTCCCTGGATGCTGCCTGACCTGCTGTGCTTTTCCAGCAACACATTTTCAGCTCTGATCTCCAGCATCTGCAGACCTCATTTTCTCCTAAAAGTTTCCAACAGCACACACGACTCTGATCTGCAGTCCTCACTTTCTCCAAAGTCACTTGAAGGCTCATGGTAAAAATTCACAACCTGACAAAATGCATCACCAAATCAAAAGATGGACATTAACAGCAGAAAATTATTGACAAAGTTTCTAGAGGGGGATGAGAGATACCGAGAGAGAATGAGCCTTGCAACATTTGTCTGATGTCAAAGTGGTTCCATATCAATGGGTTTGAAACTACTTTAACTCACTGGGGAAGACAAGAGTCAGTGTTTTTTTTAAATCATGGTGATCTCCAGTATTACATGATACTTAGAATCACAGAATGGTTACAACACAGAGGCGGCCATTTGGACAGCACTACCATATCTACTGTAGGAACAACAATTACTGATTATACTGTAGCTCCTGGAAATCTGAATAACTGTCCATTACTCAGACTGACAGTCTTCACACCTTCCTACCTTAAGGGAGAGAGGTAAGCAGATTCTAACTGGACTAGTAGTGGAGAGCTTAGCAATATCTTGAATTGGTAAGCTATTCGTCAGTTCTGAAAAGTCAGTGGACTCAAAATGTTAACGCTGCTTTCTCCTCAGAGATGCTGCCAGACCAGAGTTTCACAAGTAATTTCGGATTTTGTTTCAGATCTTTAGCATTCACAGTTCTTAGCTTTATATTAGCTGTCCCACATGTTCTGGGTTAACCTCAGCTTCATCTATGCCACCGGACCACTCAAATGTAAAAAACCTGCAAGGAAGTGGGATAAGCGTGCCAGTCTGCTACTAAGACTGAGACTACACAGTTTCAAGAACCCACCCCCCCCGACTCACTCCTAGCAAATGCACAATCTCTGGAGAACAAGATGGATGAACTCAGATCACGGCTCAGGTTCCAGCGTGAACTGCAGGACTATTGCGCACTCTGCTTCACAGAAACCTGGCTCAACTCATCCATTCCACATTGCGCACTTCAGGCTGATGGTTTTTCTATTCATCATATGGACCATACAGCGTCCTCAGGTAAGACAAAGGGTGGAGGGGTTTGCTTTTTAATCAAGCACCTGTGATGCATGGATATTGCAACCCTGGGCAGCCATGGCTCCCCAAACCCTGAATTCCTCACCATCAAATGCCGCCCCTTCCATCTACTACAGGAATTTACTGCTGCTATACCAATTGCTGTGTACATACCGCCATAAGCAAAGGTTGAGGAAGCTCTGGACGTGCAGTGCTCCACCAATACCATGGAGATGGAACATCCCGAGGCCCTGTTTATTGTGACTGGCGACTTCAATCAAGCCAATCGAAGGAAAGTGTTGCCCAAGTACCATCAGAACATTACCTGCCCACCAGGGACCTGAACATTTTAAACCACTGCTAAGCCACTGTGAAGGATGCCTACTGCTCCAACCCCCACCCTCATTTCAGCCACTCCGACCACAATGCTGTGCTTCTTCTCCTGGTTTACAGGCAAAAGCTCAAGCAGGAGACCCCCATGTGGATACAGGTCCAGTGCTGGTCAGGGGAGGCAGAGGATCAACTCTGGTGCTGTCTGGAATCGGTTGACTGGGCCATGTTCAAACAGGCCACAGGCACCTTGGACGATTATGCCACCACCATCACAGACTTTATCAGCAAGCACGTGGAGGACTGCACAACGAGGAAGTTAATCTGGGTGTTCCCAGACAGAAAACCCTGGATGAATCAGGACATAACAGAACCTGATAAAAACCAGGTGTGAGGCCTTCAGATCAGCAGACCCACTCAAATGTAAGAAATCCAAGTATGACCTTCGCAGAGCCATTAAGACAACCTAGGACCAATATAGATCCAAACTAGAGATCCAGACACTCGGCGACTATGGCAAGGAGTGAACGATATCACAGGTTCTTAAAACAGAGACCGTGCAAGATAGCAGACGATGATACATCCCTCCTTGATCGTCTCAATGCCTTCTATGCTCGCTTTGAGCAGAACTTCGGCGGAGCAATAACATCTACTCAGACAAGTTGTGACGAACCAGTCCCAACAGTCATTGCATCAGAGGTCAGTTTTCCTTCGTGTGAATCCAAGGAAAGCAACGGAGTACCAGGTCGTGCAGTCAGAGCATGCGCAGTACAACTGGCAGAGGTCTTCTCGGACATCTTCAACCACTCCCTGCCTGTTTCAAGAGGGCCAACACCATCCCTGTGCCTAACAAGGCTCATGCAGCATGTCTCAATGACTACTGCCCAATGGCCCTAACTTCGGTGGTCATGAAATGCTTTGAAAGGCTGGTCATGGCATTAATCAACTCCAGCCTCCCCAATACTCTTAACACACTCCAATTTGTCTATCGGACCAATAGATCCACATCAGATGCCTTATCACTTGCTCTCCACTCCTCCCTAGAGCATCTTGACACCAAGAACAGCTACATAAGAATCCTACTCATTAACTACAGTTCAGCCTTCAACACTATTATCCCCTCCAGACTGATTACTAAACTTAGTGCTCTCGGACTAAGCCCCACTCTCTGCAACTGGATCCTCAGATTCCTGACCCTCAGGCACAGTGAAGATTGGGGACAATATTTCATCGTTGAAAAATGTGGTGCTGGAAAAACACAGCAGGTCAGGCAGCATCCGAGGAGCAGGAGAATCGACGTTTCGGGCATAAGCCCTTCTTCAGGAATGAGGCTGGTGTGCCAAGCAGGCTGAGATAAAAGGTAGAGAGGAGGGAATTTGGGGGAGGGCCGCTGGGAATACGATAGGTGGAAGGAGGTGAGGGTGAGGGTGATAGGCGTGAGAGGGGGTGGGGGCGGGGGCGGAGAGGTCAGGAAGAAGATTGCAGGTCAAGAGGGCGGTGCTGGATCAGAGGGTTGAGAATGAGATAAGGTGGGGGGGGAGGGGAAATGAGGAAACTGGAGAAATCTACATTCATCCCGTGTGGTTGGAGGGTCCCTAGGCGGAAGATGAGGTGCGCTTCTTCCAGGCGTCATGTGGCAAGGATTTGGCGATGGAGGCGGCCAAGGGCCTGCACATGTCACTGGCGGTGTGGGAGAGGGAGTTAAAGTGTTCAGCCATGGGTTGGCTTGGTTGGTGCGGGTGTCCCAGAGGTGTTTCCTGAAACGTTCCGCAAGAAGGCGGCCTGTCTCCCCAACTTTCTCCCAGACAATATTTCATCCTCATGAACACTCAGCACTGGAGCCCCCCGGGGTGCATACTCAGCCCCATACTCACTGTATACCCATGACTCTGTCGCCAAATACCAGACTAATGCCATTTTTAAGTTCGCTGATGACACCACCATAGTCGGTTGAATCTCAGATGGCATGAATGGGCGAGCAAGTGGGCAAGCAAGCAGGTAAGCGTGCTGGCGCAATGTATGTTAAAATATGCAGCCTAACAATACAGTTTAATACAAGAGATTAATTTTAAGATGAGAGGAAAGGACAGAATGACTGCAGATACATTTTGGGACCAAAATTGAAATCCAACTTTTCTTTGGAATTTGAATTAAATGTGAAGACTACTCCTATAAAGGATTTGAAATAGAAAGATAGTTATTTATCTTAATCAACAGTATGAGCAGGAAAATCACACTATTTCACTGAGTAATGTATATAGATCACATCAATACAACATCAACAATAAGAAACCAGTCATGAAAATTTGCTAGTTGCTTTGTGTTTTCAAATTATATATATAATCCATAAAGTTCAGAAGTCCTTGGGTACTAAATTTGTACAAAACAAATGCAGGTTTTAAATGTCACTTCATTCGAAGAAGAAAAAAATCTGGCTATCGCTAACTTTCTCATTACAGTTATGAGAGAGACAGCCTTCATATATGGAAAAGATGGACTTTACTACACGGACCAGATTTGTGCTAACTGGTTTTCAGCAGAGCCAGAATCTTCAATACTTTAAAAGGCAAAAGGTCCACGATGTCAAGATCCAAAATTACTTATATTACATAAATAGACCATGATTTGCTTAAAAGGAATAATATAAATTGAAAATGAAATCCATCTGGAGTCAGTTGTAGTTTCCTTTTATTTTTGCTTTCCATTCTTTACCATATCAGTAAGACATAATGAATGAAAATGAAATGCAGGTTGATAGATAGTGCTACACAGTTATGAGGTTTGTAAGATTATTTTTAGATTGCACCTTCAACTTTAAAGGGCTTGAATGAATAAAGTGATCATTTTAAACATAACCCGACTTGTGAACGAGACATAAAAACACTGTGGGTAGAGAACAGAGACAAAAACAGGCATAAAATGCTTCCCAAATTCCTTTGGAAAATACTGCTTCAATAAGAAGCCAGCATTTTAAGCACCTGTGGTTAGAAGTCAACAATGGAATCGCCATAGCAACTTGGCAGTGATGAGCAGCAAAACCAGCTCAAAAGCAATGTGAATAGATTTATTACAGGAGACCACTTTGGTGTGATGAGTTCCCAGCTAATGGAAACTTCAATTAATCCACAAATTATGCCCAAGGGTATTTAGTAACACTTTTTACAGTAGAACTTTGCCACATGCCAAAGAAAGTTGAACATTTGATCAATTTATTGCAAGACTAATATTAGTGAGATTATGTTGTAGATTCTTGACCTTTCACAAAAAGTGATTTCATGGCTCCTGCTCATACAAAGCACAAAAGGCCAAAACATAAAAATATTTTATAAACCAAGCAAAATAGAGAACAGAACACATTAAAACAATAAGGGTGAATAAGGGTGTTGAGACCAACGTTGGTGTTATTACATCACCATCCGTCTTATAACAAGCTGACCACGTCCTTAATATCTAATAAATGGATGCATAAAGATAGTATTCTTTTAGCATGAATGGTTAGGCACCTTTGCTCTCAAAACGGAAAAGGTTTCAAAATTTTCATGCATTACAGAAGACCCACCCAGTAATTGTAGTAATACTGAACAGCAAATTAAAGTTAGAAAATATATGGATAAATTTAAAATGAACTAAAAATTTCAACAATAGATGCTGTAAAAGCAAGTTGTCCAAAATATAACTATGTATTCATTACATTATCTGGACAAAATAATATGTAAAGGATTATCACAGCAAACAAAGAGCATGCAATACATATGCATGTATGCTTTTCAGAAGTCAATTTTTTCAAACTATCAAGCTTGAATTCCATAGTGCAGTTGAATAAGTTGTTTATATCCAAAAACACTAGAATTAAGGGAAGGTTAAGTGCCTAAAAAGTAAACAATTTATTTTCTTCCTCCTAAATTATATGTAACTGGGAGGTGTAGTTGCATTGAATGAGGTTGTAAATCACTTCATTGTAAGTTAAGGTCTTGAAACAGGACAGATATAGTCATATAGAGGCCCGGAGAAGGGTTACAAAATGGTTCTGACGATCTAGCTCTTTAAGAGGCAAATACAAAGCTGTATAACCCATTGCATTAATTTTAACTGATTCTATTTCTTGGTTCATATCCTCAACCCTGAAAATAGAAATTCTAACAGAACTTGCGAAAAATCAGCCATGAACATAATAAGCCATTAACCAAAAAACTCAAAACTCAAACAACAAAATTGCACGATGAAAATATAATATATTGCAATAAATCATACGCAAAATATCTTCAACGTCAAATCAAATTAGTTCCAATTATTTGCATATCGACTGAAGTATATTACTGTCAACATGCAACAGTTTCAAAATTATCTTCCCATTTAGAAGACAGATACTCATTCAATAATTTGTAATTACAAACTTGACTTGATAACAGAAGTACGTGAGACACTTACCAAGCTGTTGCAGTATATTTGCTTTCACTTGTGCAGAAAGATTCTCTGTTTGCAAAAGTTGTTCATAGGCTTCCTTTGCAGCACGATACTTTCTCTACAGTTCAGGGGTGGAGGAGAAAAGAAAAACTGTCTAAAGTTTTAACTAAAACAACCTTAAAACAATCTTGGCAACTAAAACCTTTACAGTCTTTTTCTTGGAGCAGGAACTGCACGTAAACAGGAGTGAAAGATGGTTTCTCAATGCTGTCACAAAGAGACCAAGGAAATGACAATTGCAGAGACTAGAAAACCAGGTCCAACTGAAAACATGGAATAAGGGGGAGGGGACTCTTGTGGGCAAAACAGGATTTCACAATATATTTAGAAGCCACTTTGTCCTGTGTAGCTCAAGATAGGAATCATTAGTTAACAGATAAATACAACAAAAATAGATTTATACAACTCCTACCCAAATAAAACTGGTTTGCAATAGTCAGGTTTCTCTTCTGATCATGTAATTGATCTTTAAACAGAAACATTTGAGAGACAAACAAGTCCATAGTTCCTCTAATTTAACAGCATAATTTTCACCCAATATGATGTACAATGAAGTGATGGAATGGAGCAATGCCCGACAAAGGCAACATCTTTTAAAAGGAGGAAAGAGGAGATAAAAATGATAGCTCAATATCACTGACTACATCTCCAATTTCAAGATGAAGGCACAAGTCACCAATTAAACACTTCCTTGAAGATAAACAAGTGTGTGCAATAAATGAATAGCTGTCCTTGGTTTCCAAGCCTTTAATTCATTTTAATGGATCTCACGCAACTAGCATTCGCTTATGACCAATCACCAATGGATAACATATTTCACCTCCGCCTTTTGAAGTGAATTTTCCCAGCCTTTGGGATCCATGGGGCAAAAATATGGTGAAAGCTTCAGATCAGTACCTTATCATGGGAATCTTGGTTGCCACAGAGCAATGGGAGGAAGCCAATTAAAGCATTTATTGGGTTGCGGGGGGGGGGGGGGGAGAAGAGAAAAAAGTGAGAGATTTTGTGCCCACAATGGCTATTAACCAATAACATAAATCTCAAGCACCATCGACAATACAGCAGCTTAAAAAGGATCCTAAATTAATATAGACTTACAACTCATATGCATTTCCTATTATAAAATTGGGAAAATAGCAAGCCTGAAGTCAACCATAAACAGAAGCTCAGAATGCGAGGTGTCCAAGGAAGACAATGGTACAATGCCAAAATCAATCTTCAAATCAATCATAGATAGACAGGGTAGTGAAAAGGTAATTTGGAAGGCTTGTCTTTATTGGTTAATTTATTGAGTACAGGAATTGGGAGGTTGTGTAGAGGATATTGATCAGGCCACTTTAGGAATACTGCCTTCAATCTGGTCTCCCTGTCACAGAAAAGATCTTGTGAAACTTGAAAGGATTGAGAAAAGATTTACAAGGATGTTGTCAGTGTTGGAGGGTTTCAGCTATAGAGAAAGGCAGAATAGGCTGGGGCTGTTTTCCCTGAAGTGTCAGAGGTTGAGGGGCAATCTTAGAGAGGTTTATAAAATGATGACGGGCACAAATAAGCTGAATAGAAAAGGTCTTTTCCTCGGGGTGGAAGAGTCCAAAACTATAGCGCACAGATTTAAGGTGAGAGAATTAAGATTTAAAAGGGACCTATGGGGCAACTTTTTAACACAGGGGGTGGTGGATGTGCAGTATGAGCTGCCAATGCAAGTGGTAGAAGCTGGTACAATTACAATATTTAAAATGCAGCTGGGGGGATATATGAATAGGAAGGCTTTAGAGGGATATGGGCCAAATGCTGGCAAATAGGACTAGATTTATTTAGGATATTTGGTCAGCATGGACAAGTTGGGCTGAAAGGTCTGTTTCCATGTTGTACAGCTCTATGTCTCTAAGTACTCTCAGATATTGGGCAAAGCCTGATGCCTATCCCACGAGGTCAGATAGCCTGTGTCATTCATGTTCTAGATTCGCACACAAAATGACCATGTGACCAAACTATTGCAAAACTACTGGCACTTGCACACTAGGGGGATGTCAATTTTTAAAGAGGAAGAGAAGAAAATCACAAAAAGCAAAAGAAATAGTCTTCTCGAGCACAAAGCATGCAACAATATTTTCAACATTATCTTGCTTACATTCAGTTCCAAATTGTAATAAGTTATTTACTCAATTAATCTTACGTTTTTAAACAGTGAATGATTTTTTCTATTATTGCAATGTAAAATAAGGGATATACATTTTAATATTATTTATTGCAAGTTTGGATGTCTTGTTCTTAAGTCCGTAACTGGTGGGTTTGTGCATGTCCTAAATGCTTAACTTTATTATGTAGCCATGGTGATTTATTTTAAAAATAGCTTTTGAGCCTGGTGTTGTGTGCTCAATTAATGGACTTTTGCTTCTTTTAGATGGTTTTGCAATCCATCTAAATAATAGGGCCTGAAGAGCCTGCTCGCTCAGTAGTTAGCGCTGTTGTCTCACAGCACCAGGGACCCAGGTCCAATTCCAGCTTCGCGTGACAGTGCAAACTCCACACAGACATTCTCCTAGTGTCTGCGTGGGTTTCCACTGGGTGCTCAGATTTCCTCCCACAAACCAAATGTGCGCAGGTTAGGTAAATTGTCCATGCTAAATTGCCCATAGTATTCAGGGATGTGCAGGGTAGGTGCATTAGTCAGGGTAAATGTAGAGTTATAGGGTAGAGGAATGGGTCTGAGTGGGTTTACTCTTTGGAGGATTGGTGTAGACTTGTTGGGCTAAACGGCCTGTTTCCACAGTGTAGGGATTTTATAATTTTCCACTGGAGGGAAATACTCATAGTTTAAAGGGAATGAGATTATTTTGGTTATACTTTACATTCTGGGCAGTCATAGAGGCTTAGTCCTGTAAAATTCTTGGGAGTAGAACGGCTGTATAGAGCAGTGCTCCTAAGAATGGATTAGGTTACCTTTCTGTAATCTGGAGTATTAGTCCCAGAACAGAAACGTTGGGATAAACCCCATTGTAGTTACTTAAAGCGGAGTACATTTAAATAGGTGAATAATCATTCTATGAAGAAGCTATCTGCAGTTCAAATCTGAAGATTGAATTTGCAAATTACTTAAACTGACTGATACAGGACTCAAGTACAAGTTGCTTCCATTCAATTTATAAAGGAGTATTTTGGACTGAGAATACTCATTTACTGTGTGAATACATTTTTATGAATTTGTATTACAACCAGGTGGATTGATCTATTCTATTTGAACTTGTTATTTTGTTAATAACTTTCTCTTACATTGTTAAAGTAAAATCTACAGCACTGCCAAGAGACCACTTTGTTCAAACTAAAACAAAGCCAAAATCAAAATATGACTTATCAAATCAGATTCCTGAACAGGATCTGACTGGTCTGGTAATAACTTCAGTTGGGATCATAATGCCATATATATGCAGATATACTGCTTTATCGCAAGGTTTGTAGCTCAGGTTGAGGTTTAGGGTGCAGGTTTGCTCGCTGAGCTGTAGGTTTGATATCCAGACGTTTCATTACCTCGCTAGGTAACAAAATCAGTGGTGACCTCCAAGTGAAGCGAAGCTGTTGTCTCCTGCTTTCTGTTTAAATCTTTCCCCTGGAAGGGGTTCCTGGGGTTTGTGGTGGTGTCATTTCCTGTTTGTTTTCTGAGGGGTTGATAGATGGCATCTAGATCTGTGTGTTTGTTTATGGCGTTGTGGTTGGAGTGCCAGGCCTCTAGGAATTTTGTAGATGACAACAAGCAGGCCAAACACAGCCAGAAACCCTAAACATCTTACCATACATCAAAGTTTCAGAAATGACAGCCAGGCGGGGGCCACTCAGAATCCTAGTAGCACACAAACTCACCAACACTCTCAAACAAAAACTAACAAACTTAAAAGACCCAGTACAACCTATGGACAAAATCCATGTCATCTACAAAATTCCATGCAAGGACTGCCATAAACACTACGTAGGACAAACAGGAAGAAAGTTAGCCACCAGGATACATGAACACCAGCTAGCCACAAAAAGACACGACCCTCTCTCCCTCGTAGCCCTACACACGGATGAAAAAAAAAACACCATTTCGACTGGGACACCACATCTATCCTGGGACAGGCTAAGCAAAGACATGCCAGAGAATTCCTAGAGGCCTGGCACTCCAACCACAACGCCATAAACAAACACACAGATCTAGATGCCATCTATCAACCCCTCAGAAAACAAACAGGAAATGACATCACCACAAACCCCAGGAACCCCATCCAGGAGAAAGATATAAATAGAAAGCAGGAGACAACAGCTTCACTTCACTAGGAGGTCACCACTGATGATGTTACCTAGTGAGGTAATGAAACGTCTGGATATCAAACCTACAGCTCAGCGAGCAAACCTACACCCTATACTGTTTTATCCGATACATGAAACTATGAAGTCCATTGAAATGTGAAACATGTTCCGATTATGTTCAAATATATAAATATTAACAGTTTTGAAAAATTAAGCAGATTTCTCCAAGTGCGAATAAAGTCTGGAAATGTCTTTGGCATGAACATGCAGGAATATACCAATTATTTTTCAAGATTAATATGACTATTTATTGAGTGTGATCTTGTAAAACGTGGTAAAGGCACTCAAAGTAAGCTTTTATCTTGACATAACCTTAATTAAAAAAGGAGAAAATATCAACTAAAATGCAGGCAAATGCAACAGTGAACTAAATTTTCAAAAACAGCTGATTTCATTTTCAGCAACCATTACTTTGTTTCTATTGGAAACTTAAGCCTTTTGAAGTCATTGGATTATCAAAGGAAGAGTGCCGGTCAACACTCATTTCCAGACTTTATTGCCTGATGTAGCACTATTATGCACTTAGAGCTAGACAGTGTAATGAGGAAGATATGCAAATGCCATGAAGTTGCTGTCTGTTGAATGATGGCCCTCTACTTTTCCCCACGGGTGCCAGCTAATGTTGTTTCCTGATAAAATGGAGTTTCAGCCAACAGGAAACACAGAAAAGTGAACTTGGTTACAAATTGCAATTAAGACATCCATTCAAAAGCTTGAGAGAAGAATCGTTATAGTTAGAACATTTCTACTTTATGGTAAATATTAACTTTGCTAACTTTAGCATTTTTTTAAAAAAAGGGAGTGTAATGCTTGAAAAGAAAACAACTCGAGTGGTCAGCTTTTTGTGACATATTCGTGCATATCTAAGTTTTGCCAGCTGACCAGTTATTTAAATTTCCAGACATAGCAAACCTTAAATTAATTAGCAAATGATAACATTCTAACATAACTGAGACAAATATATTCCTGTCAATTACCAGTATCTTGAAATAGAATTCACTTTGTTCAGTTACTGAAAATGCCACAGCTTTGCAAAAATCTTAGGAAACTTCACCAAAAGTGCAAACTACTAGCCATATTACTTAATTTGCAAAGAATTCTTTCCTTGAACAAGGATTCAAGAAAGTGTTAAAATATCTTTGTCTCCACAATCTGTATCTGTCTTTCCATCCTTTTTTACTCTTTTTCCTATTAGCCAAACTCACTTACCATCCCATTCCTTCCCTGCTCTACAGCCTCTACCACTTAAATCTAACTTAACTGATCAAAGAGATGCATATCTGAATCACTTACCTGGATTTCATACAAGTGAGCAACATGGAACTGAACTGCAAGGAGGGAAAGAAATAGTATGCATTGTAAACGTTTTTTTTCAGTTATACATAAAATGAACAATTATATTCTGCATTTCAGAAATTTTATTATACTGTTAATTAGCATGACATTCAGTTGACAGTACATAACCAATATGAAAATTTCTGAAAATTTAATAGCCACAAAAGTTCATTGATTATTTCTACAGATGACAGCATAACTCATTCAAGCAGTAAAAATTATAGAGCACTTTGAATAGTGAGATTTCCAAATGTACCAGTGGATTTCTCATGGTAGAGTGCAACAAAAGTGTCAGAGAAAATACCAGTGGGCAAAGTTACATTAGTTAGCAATCAAGTATTAGTGGAATTTAAATGAAATAACCAAGTATTTCCGAGAAAAAGACATTTTGTGAAAGATTTTCTTCTCACACTGAGACAGTTCATAATACCCATGTATTCAAGACAAAAATCAACATTTATATTGCATGAGAGGAAAGTACTATTCACTACCAAGTGAGTAGCAATGGTTGATAGAGACATTGCTAATCAGAGTCCAGTTATCACCCCCTCTCTTGTGCAGTATAAATTTTGCTTTTCCCCTTGAATTCGCATTCTTTGACTAGATGTCTCATTTTGCACCAATACTATTTATTTCAAAATTCCCATTCATTAATAATGCTATTTCAAATTGTTAAACAACTGCTGTGTAAAGATTGCATTTTTTATTTTGTTTTTGGTTGTAAATTGTATGGAAAAAGACAGCTTTAAAACCAAAAACTGCCACATTTTTTTAAAGTTAATTTTAAGGCACATTGACACTGCTGTTTTATTCAATCAATGGGGCAAGTGAGGGATGAGGGCCAGTGGAGTTTACCCCATCAAAACTATATAACAGAAGTTCGCAGTTATTGTTACAATCTATTTACCTGTAATAAATAACGATTTTTGGTAAGTACAGAAATCTGGTCTGTGTTTGCTGTTACCCAGAGTTTACTGACAGGCAAACTGGGAATTCACATACCTGAATAAAAGCTTTAGCTTTTGTGACAATTCCAGAAATAACAGGGCTTGATTTTCAGTGTGCTTCCTCAGTGAGATATAACAGTAGGTAACAATTCTGGCTGAAACTATTTACATTTTTGTGGAAATCTGTGCTATGGATTCTTTTGGTTCTGCATTAATTCAATGGCAGATTTAAGCACTGAATTGTGGCTGTGTGCTTGTGTTAACAAAACAGAAAATGTTAAGGGAGATACTGCAAGCATCTAAAGTGGAGTAAAGTTAGACATTGCTGTTAGAAGGGTTTGTGGGAGTTGAGCAAGAAGACAAAAGAAACTCAGAAAGCACTGAGGAGCGTCACTTGGAAAAAAATTCAGCTATGTGGAAACTGGTTGCAAGTCTGAAGGCAATACTGTATTATTTTCACAGCAAAAGCAAGTACTTTCATGTGCCACTAATTTGACAAAATATATTAAAAACCCATTAACAACAAAGTGACCACGATTCAGCAAAATCAGAGAAGCTGGTGAAGCTAGCATGGAAAGAATACAGATAGTTCTTCTATAATGCAATGTTAGTATTCTTGCACTATAGAAAAATCACGCTTAAGAAACAGCGCTTGAAGATGTAATTGCGTTACAACCAACATGTTTTAAAAGTTCACACTTCAGAAGCAGTGTCCCCAATTAGTCAATCACGTTACCGTGAAATCCTGTTAATGGAACATATTATAGCTGAATGCCTATATAGAAATAATATTCAGGGTGAAGTGGCAGTGAGATCAATGACTGTGGCAACAGAGGTCAATCAATAGTCATAACATTTTCTATTTCAAAAAACCTTTGATAGTCCCACATAGGTTATTGTGCAAAATGAAGCCACATGGGATTGGGGACTATAATGACACAGATTGTTGCATCCCTCTTAACCAAACATCAGAATTTAAGAGTATAGTAAATGGGTCTTTTTGGAGTGCAAGGCAGTTGGGCTTTAGCTATTCACAATTATCTGAATTAGGAATAAAATGCAATAGTTTTAGTTTTGTGTTTTCAGCAAATTTAAGTGGAAAGAAGAGTGGTGAAGAGAAAGTAAAAAGGGCTCAAAGCATTTAGACAAGAGAATGGACAAATCCACATTACACTGCATTTGCCATGCATAAGTATGAAGTTTCCCACTTTAAGAGAAACAATTGCAGTATTTTAGTTAAAGAATAATAAATTATGAACTATTGATGTACAAAGCTCCTTTTTGCCAGAGCACACCTGTCACTGCAAGCAATTAGAAAGGCAAAAGGTACGTTGGCCTGCATTGCATTAAGGGACTTGAGTACAGGAGAAAGATTGTCCTACTGCAACTGTACAGGGCCTTGAAGAGACTACATATGGACAAGTATGTGCTGTTTTAGTCTCCTTACCAAAAGATATGCTTTAGACACTGTGCAGCAAAAGGTCACCAGACTCTAAGCTAGGACATCAACTTTGTCATGAGGACAGACAAGATCAAAATTGACCCTGACTCTCAAGAGAATGAGGGAGAATCTCCTTGAAATGTATAAAATACTGATGGGGTCAATAGACGAGATGCTGGATGCAGAATGCTGCCCATAGCTGGAGGATCCAGAACAAAAGCTCTCAATCTCAGAATACAGGTCTGCCATTCTTGACTGAGAGGAGGGTAAATTTCTTCAGACGCTGGTGAACATGGAGTGTGGTGGAATTCACTACCACAGAAGGTCGAATTTGCTCAAGAGAAAAACAGATTGAAAAAATAAAAAGGTATTGAGTACCAATGATATAAGTAAACCGATTCTGCTGAGAGAATACAAGCAATTAGTGGCTAAATTGAAAAGCAGAAGCTAAAAAGGTAATAATCTCTGAATTACGAACTGATCGACAAGCAAATTGGTACAGGGTCAACAAGATTGTAGAGGTAAATGCAAGGCAAAAATTTACTGTGGGAGAAATGGGTTCAAATTCATGGGACATTGACACCAGTACTGGGGAAGGAGGGAGGTATTCTGATAGGCCAGGTGCCAGCTGAGTAATGCTGGGACCAGTGTCCTGGCAAATTGCATAACCAGGGCTGTGGATAGAGCTTTAAACTAAACAGCGGTGGAGTTGGTTCAGCTACATGGAAAAATATGAAAAAAGGAGAGAGAGCTCAGCACAGTTATTAAAATTTCCAGAACAAGAAATAGAATGGTGTACAGAAAGTACCATGAATCTAGGCACAGCCGATGAGGGGACATTTATGAGAAGGGGGGAGCAATCAACACAGAATTGAGGGTGCTGTACTTAAATGTACATACTATACCAAAACAAGGTAAATGTGGTTGTGGTGCAGTTTGAAACTGGGAGAGTTGATGTTGTGAGCACCACAGAGACATGGCTGCAAGGAGAACAGGGTTAGGAATTAAATATCCAAGGACATACATCCTATTGAAAGGACAGGCAGATGGGCAGAGGGGGTGGAACTTGTCTTGCTAGTAAGAAATGAATTAAGTCAAATCAATAGTAATAAGTAATATAGAATCACAAACGTACAAAATAATTCAATTGAGTTGTGCACAGGCCTCCTACCAGTAGTCGGGATTGGGGAAGAAAATAAATCAGAAGATAGAAAAGGAATGTAAGAAAGTTCCTATTACAATAATCTTGGAGGACCTCGTGTAGATGGACTGGAAAATCAGACTGGCAAATCAGACTGGCAGTGGATCTCAAGAAAAGGAATTTGTGTAATATCTAAGAAGTAGTTGTTGTGGGGAGCTAGTAGTAGAGCCCACTGGGGAACAGCCAATTCGGGATTTGGTGACGTGCAACATGGCTGACTCGATTAGGGAGCTTAAGATGAAAGAACCCAGAGGAGACAGTGACCATAATAACAAGAGGGAGAAGCTGAAATCAGATGAAATTGTATTAAAATGGAGTGCAGGTACAAAGATATAAAGGAGGAGCTGGCCAGAGTTGATTGGGAGGGGAGCCAAGCAGGGAAGACAATGAAGCAACAATGGCAGGTTGTAATTCGGGAGGGACAGCAGAAATATATCCCAAGGAAGAAATAATCCACTCAGGAGGACAAGGGAAGTCAGGGACAGCATAAAAGCAAAAGAGAAGAAAGGGACAAAAGTGGACATGGGACCACTGGAAAATGAGGCTGGAGAACTAGAAATGGAGAACAAAGAAAAATCAGAGGAACTGCACAGGTACTTTGTATCAGTTTTCACAGTGGAAAACCTCAAAGGCATAATAAAGTCAAGAGAATCAGAGACCAGAGAGAGTGCACTGGCAATCACTAAGGAGGTGGCATTCGGGAAGCTGACAGGTCTGAAGGATAAATAAATCACCCACACTACACCTGAAAGTTCTGAAGGAAGCAGCTGGAGAGGTATTGGTGGCATAGAGTCAGGCAGGGTCCCAGACAATTGGAAAATGGCTCATGTAACACCAGTGCTTAAGAAGAGCAGATGGCAAAAGACAGGAAACTATAGACTGGTTAGCTGACCTCAGTCGGAGGCAAGATTTTCAGATTCCATTGTTGGGGATGAAATTGCAAAGTACTTGTAAGTGCATGAGTGTTGAGATAGGACTGGGGCAGCATGGCTTCAGTAAGGGGAGGTCATGCCTGATAAATCTGTTAGAATTCTATGACGAGTTAAAAAACAAGTTAGACAAAGGAGACGCAATTTGCAAGAGTTATCTGGATTTCCCATAAGCCTCCAAGTGCTGCCCAGGAGGCTGCTAAACGAGAATCCGAGGTGTAAAGGACAAGGTACTGGCATAGATGGAGGATTGACGCACTGGAAAAAGGCAGAGAGTAGGGAAAAAGGGATATTTTCCAGAATGGCAGCCAGTGACTAGTGGAATTTAATTGGACTCCATGTTGGAATCACAGCTAATCACATTGATCTGAATTAAGGAAGTGAGAGATCTGGATTAAGGAAGTTTACAGAAGACACATGGAAAGAAGCATAGAATCCCTGCAATGTGAAAAGAGACCATTTGGCTCAAAGTCTGCGCCTGTCCTCCCGAAGAACATCCTGTCCATAACTAGACTCCAACCCTATCCCCGTCACCCCACATTTACTACGGCTAATCCACCTAGCCTGCATAAGCCTGGTCACTGCAGAAAACTTAGCATGGCCAATAACTTGAACATCCTTGGACTGTGGAAGGAAACTGTGATATCCAGTAGAAACCCAGACAAATACAGAGAGAACGTACAACTCCAGACGTGCAGTGCATCCAAGGGTGAAATTGAACCTTACTCCCTGATGCTGAGAGACAACAGTGCCAACCACTGGACCACCATCCCACTTTCTGATGAAGGGGCAGGTAGTGTTGAAGAAACAGGAGGCTGCAGAAAGACAGGTTAGGAGAGTGAGTAAAGAAGTGGTGGATGGAATACCACTGTGAATGCTAGTGTGTGGTTATGGACTTTGGTAGGAAGAAGAGGCAAAGACCATTTTCTAAATTGGAAAGGCTTCACAAATCTGAAGCACAAAAGAACTTGGGAATCCTCGTTCACTACTCTCTCAAGGTTAAAATGCAGGATGAATTTGCTGAGGAAAGCAAATACAATGTTAACATTAATTTCAAGAAAATATATTGTTGAGGCAGTATAAAGTTCTGGTTGGATTACATTGGGAATATTGAGAGCAGTTTTGGGCCCCATCTCAAAGGATGGATGTTCTGGCATTGGAAGGAGCACAATGAGGCTCACAAGAATGATCCCAGGGATGATGGGTTTGTCATATGACAACAACTCTGGGTCTGTACTTGAAGTTTATAAGGAGGAGGGGGGATTGGATTGAAACTCTCAGAGTACAGAGGGGCCAGGAAAGGAAGTAAGGAAGATTCCACTAGAAGGAGGGACTAGCATTCAAAGACACAGCCTCAGAATGAAGGGACTATCTTTTGGAATTGATATAAGGAAGAATTACTTCAGCCAGTGTTTAAGCTGTGAAACTCATTGCTATAGTGGGGTTTGCAGGCCAAGTCATTGAGTGCATTTAAAATAGAGATGAATAAGTTCATGATTGATAGGGGATCAAGGGTTATGGAGGGTTTTGGGGGGGGGAGGCAGGAGAATGGGGTGGAGAAACATATCAGCCAGGACCAAATGGCAGAGCAGACTTGATGGGCTAAATGGACTAATTCTGCTCTGATATACCTTATATATAGGGAGAGAGGAGTATAGTGCTGAATTAGAGGATCACATTGCATGTAGAGTGAGGTCTATGTGCCAAATGGCTTATTTGTACTCAAATTTTCTTTGCTTCTAATTGAAAATATACCAGTGCTTTAAACAACAATGGCTCATCTAGCTTAACATGGATTTTTACAGACAACCCACCTCTACATTCCCACGGTATCATAAATAGATTTTTTTCTCATCTGCCTAAAAATACTTTAAATGACAATAGTAAATGCCTAAAAATACTGCCTTCACTGTGTAGAGAAGTGAAAAGGTCACTGCAAAGTGAAACAAAGTACAATGCACAATGGGGGAAGACCACATGGAAGTGCAATGGGATAATGGAGGCAAAATGAGACAGCTGTTTAATAGGATAGTTATTTCTACACTGTTTGCCTGCCATGCAAGGTGCATTATACATGATTTATAAAATATAAATTGTGGTAACTAATAAGATTGTGTGAAGTGAATTAACCAACGCAAGAATAAGGACTTGCTTCGATCACTCTGGGATTCAAACGTCTTTTTAAAATCCAAAAATATACAGATTTGTCTACTTTAGATCAAGTTAACAAACATCAAGCAGCATCAACTGCTGTTAGGAATTGTTTACAGACCATCAAGCAATAGTGGTGGTGTACTGTACAGCATAAATCAGGAAATTAGAAATGTAAGTAACAATGGTAATGCAGTTGTCATTGTTGACTTCAATCCACACAGACTGAATAAACCTAATGAGCATGAATACCTGTAGAGTGGAGGCCTGTAATGTGTACATTATGGTTCTCTAGCGTATCTATCAAATAAGGAGTAGGTCATTTTAGATCTCGTTTAATGTAATGAAAAAGGACTCAATAGTCTTGTAAAAAAAATCTAGAGGGAAGAGTGACAATAATATGAAGATTTTCAAACTTAATAGAAAATTCTATGTAGTTCAATCCAATCCAATCTTAAATCTAAACATAAAACTTTAAAGTATAAGATGGCGGCTATATCCAGGCAATGGTTAGTATTTCAAGAATGAATAAGTTTTGTAATAAAAATACATTCATCTGAAGTACATAAACCCAACAGGATTAACTGCAGTTAACAAAGAAAGTTAAACATTGCACTAAATCAGAAGGCAGACTTATAAAGTTGCCAAAATACTGTTTGGTAGCATTTCAGAATTCAAAGGAATAAAATGAATGCAAACTAGCAAGAAAGATCTTTTAAAAAAGACTGAAAGCTTCCATAGGTATATGAAAAGGAAAACAAGAGAAATATAGCGAGTAAGAAATTTATCCTTTTAAGCCTGCCCTGCCATTCATGATGATCATGACGGATCTGTCCCAGACCCATCAGCTTCTCTTTAGTGCTAGCTCCTCATAGCCCTCAAGCCCGCAATAGTTCAAAAATCCATCTACCTCCTCTTTAAATACTTTCAGAAATCTCGTCTTCACATCCAGCCACAGAATTGGAGAAGGATCACTGAACTCAAAACGTTAAATCTGTTTCTCTCTCCACAGATGCTGTCAGACCTGCTGGGTTTCTCCAGTATTTTCTGTTTTTGCTTGAATAAAAGGTTCAATGTATTTAGCCATTTGTGACAAGCCATCTTCTTAATTGCAGGAATCACCCAAGTGAATGTCTTCTGAACTCCCTCCAACACCAGTGCATTCTTTCTTAAATATGGTCAACAAAACCGTACACAGTATTCTAGGTACAGCCTCACCAACACCCTGTGCAAGTTCTCCATATTTTTAAACTCCACTCCCTAGAGAAGATTATCAAAGACAAATGAGAATTCATGGAGGCAGAAACAGGAAACTTTATAATGTGAAATATAAATTAAACTAATCACTTTAGAAGTTGCAAGAAATTTCTAAGAAACAATAGAATCAAAGAAATTAGTGAGAATGAGGAACTGAAAGAAATTAACATTAGTAAAAAATTAGTATGGACAAATTGGACTGAAAGTTGACCAATACACAGGGCCCAATGATTCCAGAATGTCAAAAGAGGTGACTATCGAAATGAGAATGCATTTGTGAACATCTTTCAAAATTCTGTAGATTCTGAAATGGTGGCTGCAGACTGGAAGACTACAAATGTAACCTTTGTTTAAGAAGTGAAAAAAAGTGAACTAAAGACTTGTTAGCCGGGTGTTAGTAGTAAGGAAAATATTAGAATTCATTGTGATAACTAGACATGCAAGTAATTTTCTGATTGGGCAGAACCAATATGAATTTATGAAAGGGAGCTCATGTTTTAAACTTCATGGGAGTTTTTCTTGAAGTTATTAGCAGAATTTAAGGGAAGAAGAAGAAAAAAAGAAAAATCAGTGAATGTAGTATAGTTGGATTTTCAGAATGCTTTTGATAAGCTAATAAAATTGAGGATTGTCAGATCAACCATGATCTCATTGAATGCCAGACTCAATGGACTAAATGGACTTCTCTTTATATGTAGTATGATCTTGCAGATTACATACAGAAAGTTAGCAAGCAAAATTAGAACACGTGGGTTTGTGGGGAATATACTAACAGAATGAGGCTTGATGAATTAAAAGAAACCAGTGTGAATAAATGAATCATTCTGAGGTTGGCAGACTGTGACAAGTTGAATACCATGATCAACACTTGGACCCAAGCTTCTTATACTGTATATCAGTGGAGAACAAATGTCGCAAATTTTCAGATGTCATAAAAACAGGTGGGAATGGTTGCAAGGACGATGCAAAGAGATATGAAGGGGACTTAGACAGGCTAAGCGAGTGGGCAAGAAGATAGCAGATGAAATATGACCAATTGTGAGGACATCCACTCTGGCAGGAGAAACAGAGATGCAGAATATTTCTTAAATGCTGATAAATTAATTGCTTATGCCCAAGACACCTGGGTGCCCTTGTTAAGTCACTGAAAGCCTTTAGAAGCTGGAAAGTGTTTTGGGCTTTAGTGTAGGAAAATATGAAAACATGAGTAAATATTGCTTCAAACATAGAAAATTGGTGAAAACACAGGTGGAGCACTGTGTGGGGTTTGAATTCCTTCCCCAAGGAAAGATAAATTTTCTAAAGAATGGATGGATGTAGATTCACCAGACAATTCTTGGAGAAAAAGTGAGGACTGCAGATGCTGGTAATCAGAGTCAAAGTGTGGTGCTGGAAAAGCACAGCCGGTCAGGCAGCAGAGGAGAGTCAACATTTCGAGCATAAACTCTTCTGAAGAGCTTATGCTTGAAACATTGACTTTCCTGCTCCTCAGATGCTACCTGACCGGCTGTGCTTTTTCAGCACCACACACAGACTAATTCTTGTGATAAGACTATCCTATGAGGAGACATTCAGGACAGTGGGTTTCTCTGGAGTTTAGAAGGATAGAAGGGGGTCTCATTGAAGCTTAGAAAATTCTTAATAGGCGTGACAAGCTTATTACAAAAAGGATGTATTCCCCTGGTTGGGGATGCACTGGATGGGGTCTAGAAGCAAGCAATAGTGACTTAGAATAAGAAACACGTTATTTAGGGCTAAATAAAAGAAAGAATATCTTCATGCAGAGGATACTAAATTATTGAAATTCACTATCCCAGAAGGCTGTGAAAGGTTATGTATGTTCAAGACAAAGGCAGTTAGAATTATAAATAACATCAAAGGACATTGGTATACAATGGAAACACAGGGTTGAGGTAGATGATCAACCATGATCTAGAAGAATGGCAGAACAGGTCTCAGCAACTAAATGAACTACAGCAGTTCCTTATTTAAGCGTTCCAGGCACTTCCCTACATATAGAGAATTGTGAGGCAGCCAGGATTTCAGTACCACCCAGACCAAAGATTCATTACATTCAAAAAATAGGAAATGAAGTTAACCTGAGCTAATGGTCCTGCAGTAATATGAAATACTGACATCAAAAATACAAATAGCTTTCTGTAAGTCCCAAATTATCTCACAATGCATTAAAAAAAAAGAAAACAAAATACTTTTTGTGGAAAGTAGAATAAATTCTTTCAGCAAGTAAAGAATATCTTAAGGCAGTTCCAGAATAAACAGTTTACAACAGTATTTTTTTGTCGTAGAGTACTTGAGTACTGTTGGAAAAAAATGACGTTGTTAAAACCTTTTGTCTTATACTAATCAGAAGAGCTACAGGAAAATCAATTTAAGGGGAAAACCAACATGACAGGAGCCTATGCCCTGTAGGCAAAAAGAACATGTACACAAAATGTACTTGTTTCAACTCAACACAGGTGAAATCCATTTGGTGATTCAGTTGTCAGGACAATTCCATTGCCATAGTCAACCAGTCAGATTTAAAATTTAAACAAATCCTGGAAATTAACTGTCAGCCATCATTAACTGATTACATTTGCCATGACAATGCCTCTTCGCTAATCAGATTAGCACTTTCCTTTCATTACAGTATAAATGCTGATTTTTCTCCTTAAATTAGTATTTTTGAAATTGCCCTGATGAATGCAAGACTAAAAGCACTGATGATTTTTTTTTTAAGCAATGGCCTAAGTATTGATTTTTATAGTGGTTCTGAAAAAGGTAAAGTTTTCTTTGTTCACAATGTTCATTTTTATTTTAAAAACAAAGTTGGCTTTACTACTACAACTGACATAACTCAAATATACACTTTATACTCTACAAAATGTTCAAAAATACATTAAAATGAAGTGAACATTCTTCTGCAAACATGATGTAAATGAGGAAGGCATTACCAAGGCTTTTTTAAGCCATTAAAACAAAAAAAAAAATACAGTACCATTTATTGGGAATAATTGTAAATTGAGAACAGTGCAATTCATATGGTTTGCGCTTGTCTCTTTATTCTACGATTGCCATAGGTTCTAGTTACTGAAATGACATAACAGAATATAGAATACCAATATTACCAAATGTACAGAATGTCATCACAGGTTATTCAGAGTTTGCAAATAATGACTATAAACAGCAACTCAACAAAGCTCCTTCAACAGTATCTTCCAAATCCGCAATCATTACTCTCTGGAAGAGGAGGAGTCTAGAGAGCAGGAGGTGCAAGCAAACATGTATATCTGCACATTTCCCTGTAAGCCATACACCATCCTGACTTGCACTTTATATCCCTTCACGGTCACTGGATCAAAGTCCTGGAACGTCTAACCCAGCAGCACTGTGGTTTGTACCTACACCATGTAAAATGCAGTAGTTGAAAAGGTGGCTCACCGCCACCTTCAGGGAAATTAGTAATGGCAACAAATGCTGGTCTAACCAGTAGTGTGCAGATCTTGTGAAAAATCATTTCAAAACAGGATTTAAAACAGCAATTGTACATCTACTATACTATGGCCATTTTTCCATATACAGAAAACACTGATGCATACAGATCTGAGGAAATAAAGTCCAACTAATTAAACTACAAAGTAGAAATTATTTGACCTTATTAGACAATTATATTTTTGCACCAAAATTTCAAATTATTATACTTTACTGTAATGCAAGTAAATGAGTTTACACCTGTACAAAATTGTTTATTCATGTGCAGCTCAGTCACATAACTCATAACCAAAGTATTAGTATATTGTTACAAACGGTCTTGGAAAATAAATTATTTATTCCTAATAGGTGAGCACTACACAAAGAAAAGTACACAAATGAATTACTTCCAGAAAATTTAAATTTCTGTGGCAACGTAAGCAGATGGGGCAATCAATGTGCACACGAATAAGGCTCCACAAACATTAAGTGATAATGATCAGGCAAACTGCTGGTATATATGCTAACCCAGGATGCTACGACAAATCTGTTTTTTATCCTTTCGTGGAATTTGGGTGTTGCCAGCAGGGCCAGAATTTATCAAGCATTCTGAATTATTTTTGAACAGGTTCTTTCTTGAACATCTGATGTCCATTTAATTCACCCACATCACAAATAGTGCCATAGGACCTTTTTCCATTTGCTTGGGCAAATGAGAAAGTCATAATGTTTAATATTTGTTCTGGAAGATGACACCTTCAACAACATAATTGTTCAGTCTTAGACTTAAAATTTAACTTAGACAATGTGCTCAAATCTATTCTGATCCAGAGACATTGAAACAAGCTGACAACCTAGAAGTTAGTTTTACAACTCAAGTAGGAACTTGCCTTGCCTTTGAACAGTCTTACTTACATTCTCCTTGTATAGTTTCATTTGTTACATGCCTTTTCTAAATTACCTTACTTTTCCACATTACCTTATAAGACAATCACACAATTAGTATTCAAAATGTAAAATTTGATTAATTAGTTATTGAGGTTAGTGGTGGACTTACTAATGGCTAAAACAAACCCTATTTTGTACATGGAACAATTCAAAGAATTATATTTCCAGAATAATATAAAGGCCGTAAAAGAGCATATAATGGAGACACACCAGAAACACTCGACTTCAGGCGTGAGGAATAATTGGAAGAGTTACGATTGCTACTTGGTAAAAGGAAAAATAAGCTAAGAGTTTTTCAACATAGTTGGTTCTGATATAGGAAAAATAACCACTCTGTCAAGCGTATCAAGAAACCAGAGGTCATAATTTCAAAATTATTGGTGAAAGATCTGGAGGGAAGGTCGGTTTTGTTTTATATGCCCATACCAAGGACACTATGCAAATGGAAACCAATTCCATAAATCATTTTTAAAAAGGATATGGTTACATAGCTGAGAATGAAGCTCGTACAGAATTACAAAGACAATGTGAAGCGCAGCACAATTGTTCCTTTAAAGAGCTGACACTGACATGAAAGACTATAAGGATTCTTCTTTTCTCTGCAATAAATTTTCTATAAATTACACAAAATGCTCCAATTGAGGCCTAAGTAGAGTTTTAGAAGTGTCCTGCTTTAGTCTTCTAATCCTCCATTATTCAACTAAGGGCTCCACTTTAATATTAAATTTTTCATTTATTGGCACGTGTATTTCAGTGAGAATACAATAGTGAAAAGCTGTTATTTATCACCACAATATGGCCTATTTTGAATAATGTTAAGAATAAGGAAAAAAAGTCTAGCTTGAAGAGAGTCCATCAGTCGTGAGCCAGCTCATCATGTGCCACTGTCCTTCCGCCTTTAGTTAATTTAACTACCTTCTCATCTTACCTTTATCATCAAAGATTTGTATATGTAAATGTCCAGATCGCTTTGTTCTGCCAGCCCCTTTAAAACCGTAACATTCAATTCAGTTTATATTACCTTCCCTATTCATCCTACCAAAATGCAACTCTTGACAATTCTCTTAAATTTCACCTGGCACACGTCTATCCTCTCACAAGTCGATCTATAGTTTATTGAAAAGTAACACTATCCCCCTTCGTGGTCTACATGACAGATAATGCCCAATCAGCCAACTCTGAAATTATACCCTGTACACCCAACTCCAAATCATTAATCTCAAGATTCCCTCTCTTTCACCACTCATATGTCAATCCCAAATCCTTAAGAAAATCAAAATAATTCAAATATTGAAGACCCAAGAAAAGTAAATTCCACTTTAAACCATGACTACAAAGGGCTATCAGAACACATAGCAACAAGGGCAGTTGCAAAGTTTCTCCCAGCTCTACAGCAGAGTGTCACCACTCCTCAGCACACAGTTGAATCTTCCAAGAGCCTTAAACTGCATCGCTCTGCTCAAGTTATCATATATTATCACCAGCAAGGCACACAATGACAAACCCTTTATTCCTCCAGTCACCTCAGTTCTGACAGTATAGATTTCCAAGAATCTTTTGTCCGACCGCAAATAAACTTCACTATATAGCCCAGTCCACTTAGGTTAAACTGCCCTTCACAAAGAGATTGCTGCTTCTATGAAGAGATTCAACTTGAAAATGTTTTTTCCTGCTGGGATGTAGTAGACAACTGTAACTCAACATTCAGTTACTCACTTAGTCACATGCACATTTCAGAAGCAATTCAATACAGTTAACATGGGCTATAGAATCCTTTCAGAGAACTTGGTTTCACTCTATTTAAAAAGGACCTACATATGCAGGAAATGAAGGATTTTCCCAAAGCAAAAAGTTAATCACACAACCATTGATCACAATTCTGTTTTCCATCCCTTTTCCAAATTTGGACCCAGGCTGCATTTGACTTTAAATTAAAGGAACTAAATGGAATTAATTTTTGTTAACTAGGCTATTACATATTTAATCTAACATTTTGAAAAAATTCACATACGTAAAACCAACTGCAGTGCGCTCATCAACACAAGTCTGAAAAAACTCTATCAAATACAATTTCCCTTTAACAATTCCATACTGACTTTCATTTATTGCTACATATGTTTCCAAATGCCACTTAATTTGTCTTAGATTATTGCTTCTAAAATTTATCAGATACAAATTTTAGGCTGATGGACTCATAACCATCATAACTAAATTCTATAGTCAGCCCAAGTGCATGTGCTGCTGTCTACATTTTGTCTGCAAAATGAATTGTGATATATACCAGGTCTATGCCCATTTCATCTGTAAGCTAAGGTACCATGGAAAACAGATTTTCATCACTGACCCAAATCTAGGTCTATGTTTGAAATGATCACAAGGGCACAGTTCCAATGGTGTGCATTACCAATTCCTCCTTAAGAAAAATACTTGAATAGAAACAGGTCAATTTGAAATTCATATGGCTGTAATTAAAAGCAATATTTTGTTTTAGAACCCAATTCCGCAATGAATTTATTCAGTTTCAACATATTCCTTATTTGGTTTATAGCTGTGTATTACCAGACTGCATCCACTCCCTCCACTACTGACGCTCAGTAGCGGCAATGCGTACTGTCTACAAGATGTACTGCAGAAATTCACCAAAGATCTTCAGACAGCACCTTCCAAACCCACATTCACTTTCATCGAGAAGGACAAGGACAGCAGATATATGGGAACACCACCACCTTCAGCTACTCACCATCCTGACTTAGAAATAGATCTCCGATCCTTCACTGCCGCTGGGTCAATATTCTGGAATTCCCTCCCTAATGGCATTGTGGGTCAATCCACAGTAAGTGGACTGCAACAGTTCAAGAAGGCAGCTCACCGCCACCTTCAAAGGCACCAAGGGACGGAAAATAGATACTGACCAGCCAGCGACACCAACATCCCACAAATGAATTTAAAAATGCTTCTAGATCGTCCCCTCAGACGAACCATTTTTGGCTGCTTAATAAATACTTACTGAACAAACAGTAATAAATACAAAAAAAAAGTTGTTGCTTATGCAATCCAAGGCAAGTTACTAATTTGCTGAATCCCTACATGGTGGCTCAGTGGTTAGCACTGCTGCCTCACAGCACCAGGGACCCAGGTTCAATTCCAGCCTTGGGCGATTGTCTGTGTGGATTAGATTAGATCCCCTACAGTGTGGGAACAGGCCCTTCTGCCCAACAAGTCCACACCGACCCTCTGAAGAGTAATCCACCCAGAACCATTTCCCTCTGACTAATGCACCTCATACTATGGGCAATTTAGCATGGCCAATTCATCTGGCCTGCACAGCTTTGGACTGTGGGAGGAAACCGGAGCACTCGGACAAAACCCACGCAGACACAGGGAGAATGTGCAAACTCCACACAGACGGTCGCCAGAGGTTGGAATCAAACCTGGGTCCCCGATGCTGTGAGGCAGCAGTGCTAACCACTGAGTCACCACGCCACTCATAAGGAATGCATGAGTTTCCTTCAGGTGCTCCAGTTTCCTCCCACAATCCAAAGATGTGCAGGTTAGGTGAACTGGCCAAGCTAAATTGCCCATAGCGTTCAGGGATGTGTAGATTAGGTGCATTAGTCAGGGGTAAATATAGGGCAGGTAAATGGGTCTGGGTGGCTTACTCTTAGGAGGTCCGGTGTGGACCTGTTGGGCCAAAGGGTCTGTTTCCACACTGTAGGGAACCTAATTCTTTTACACTGCCCTCTTTTCCCTCAACTCAATTTTGTGAGCACCATACAAGCAAATGAATTAGGTGCAGGAAGAGAACATTTGGCTTTCAAGATTTATCCAACATTCAGTAAGATCCTAGCTAATCTGACTGTGGTCATCAACAATCTTGTCCATTACCAATGATCTACAACTCCCTTGTTAGTCAAGACTGTATCAACCTCGGTCTTAAAAATATTCAAACACGCTCTTTCCATCATTGTCTGGGGAGGAATGTTCCAAGGACAGTCAACTCTCAAAGAATTTCTCCTCATTTCACTCTTAAACAGGAATGCCTTATTGTTAAAAGAGTCCCTCAGTTCTGGTCCCCACCACTAGGGGCCATGATATCAATTTCCCTCAATGTTTCAATCAATTCTCTTCTCATTCAACTATATTCCATCCTATCCAACCTTTCTTCACAAGATTACCCTTCAAAATCTTGGTTATCAATCAAATAAATACAGTAATTCAGATGTGAACTCTGCAGTGTGTCCACAATTTCGCAAAATACTTTTACATTCTATTCAAGCAATAAACAATATTCCATTTGCCTTTTTAATCACTTGTTGTACCTGCATACTAATGCTTTATTATATAATAGGACACACAGATCTATGTCCAAGAGTCTGCAGTCTCTCTCCATTTAAATAATATGCTACTTCTCTATTCTTCCTGTTTCATATTTACTCATAGGATACTCCATTGGCTAAATTTATACTCACTTGCTTAACATATATTCATCCATTTGTCGGCCCATGTTCTTTTCACAACTTATGTTCCTATGCTGTCATTAGCAAATTTAGCAACTTCATTTAAGTAATTAATATAAATTATAAGGCCCTAGCACGCAATCTGTAAATGAACAATTTTAAACCAACTAACTCTTTATTCATGGTCATGTTTACCACTGACATCATGGGTTCTTAATTTCCATAGTAAATTCTGCTGTGGCACCAGGTCAAATTCTTTTTGATAATCTGGAAAGTACTGCACATCAACAGGATTTGCATTATCCATTGACAAGATTGTTACTACTTCAGAGAAATCCCAAGAAATTAGTCAAGCTTGATTTCCCTTTCACAAAATCACGCTGACTCTACCTAATTGTACAGTATTGTGATTTTCTTAATACCCGATTATAGCTACCTTAAAACCAGATTCCAGCATTTCTCATGTAACAGCTGGGAGAACAACCAGTCTCTCATATTCAGTCTCCATCTTTTGAGGACAGGAAGCACAATTGCTATTTTCTAATCTGAAGGGACTTTACCAGAATCTACCAAATTCTGAAATATTGAAATTACATATCAACCTCAACAACTGCATCTTTTAAGACTCTAGGGTGAAGTCAATCAAGAGCTTGGGACTTGTCAGTTTTTTTGTTCCAATAACTTCCTCAGTACCCAGTCCCAGGTGATTGTAACCTCGTTTGTACATCTGAAACAGGGTATGCCTCTAGTTCAAATTCCATAAAATATGCTGTTGATAAGTTTAGACATGGCTGTGGCTAAAAGCAAAAAGAATCCCAAGATTATTCATAACGCAGGGAATCAAAATTTGGAATTTAGTTCGAGACCTTGTCCTGGCATACTTCAACAATTCATCACAACCAAAACAGTAGCACCAAGGTTTAGTTTTCCATTATAATTAATGTGAAACTAAAAGTCACTTGTATTGTCTCAGGACTGTTGTGTGCAACACAGATCACAAATATGGCAATTCCATCTACCCTACTAATGTCTAAACAGCAGTACCAGATTTAATTATTTACTTACACCCATCCTGCTTACTACTTGGAGTTCTTTTTCCAAGATGGACCATACATCTGCCGTTGGACCAGAGGTGGTTCAGGTCTCACCCGAAGATCTAATGACCAAGTTGTATTCATAATACAGCCAAACCAGTTAAGTTTCAATTTACAAATCCTTCAAACATATGCCAACATCAGGGGATAACAGAAGAGACTCCTCGTCAGCCATATGACCGAATGTAAGTTTGACTCTCTACATCATTGTCCACATCTCCAGACAACAAACGTAAAAATGCATGTTGCCACAGCAACTCTGAACAGAATGAACTATAACACACCATTACCACACTGCTTACTGTAGTCTTAAGAGTTGGTGTGAAACTGATGACCAATTTGAGATTTCAATGGAGGAAAAGCAGGGCATCGCAAGTTAGTGCTCCAAACTGGCTACAATGTTGTTCCAAAAGCTAACCTATTCAGGCACGTCACGATACAGCTCTGGAGGAGGTGGGACTAAAATCTAGGCCCTCTTTCACAGAGGTAAGACACTGCACCACAACAGCCTCAACTTTGATGCTATTGTGACTGAAAAACATTAGACAAATGAAATATAGATCACCACTTTACCAGCTAACGAGTTAATGAGTGCAGGTAAAACTTGGTGGTTCAGGTATTCTCCTTGAACACTGATTTATTCACTTACCTGTTAAAATAATGGCTTGGATGATTACTGATTTCAGTATTATCTTTGTGAAGGTGATTCAAGGACTTTGGCTACCTTGTTTTTATGCTGCAGCTGCTGAACTGCGGCAGTTGAAGAAGTGAGCTCACCAGAGCCCTTCAAGGGCAACTAGGATTGGTTAATAAATGCTGGCCGTGCCTATGACACCACAGTCCATGAGTGAATTAAAAAAAAGCTTTCCCCATAAATCCTTGAATGGATCTTTGCTGTCATGGCTCTAAATATTGAATTTTGAGGATTACCTGATTGTTTACTGGGATAAATTGTGAACTTCTGTAGATGAAAGAAGAGCATGAAGTAATTATGAAAGTTAAGTTTAAGTAGTTTTGAATTGCAACAGTATTTAAATGAAAACACAGTATCAACAAATTTAGAGTCAGAAATAAAGGCAGCCAAAAGGCAAAATTTGAATTAAACAATTCTGAAAGGTTTCTAATAACAAAAAAATTGTAAACATGAAACAACATTCTACGTATTTATATTTCACACACGAATAGAGGAGTAGTATAAAATAAATATGCAGACTTCCGGAGAAGCAGGTTCATTATAAAAGCTAAACGTAACAATGCAGTGCAACTATTTTGTCTAACAGTGCTGCGATTGGAGTATTTTTGAATTGTCTGCTAGTTGCAAACACATCATAACTTCAGTTCCAAGGAGTTGGATTTTTGCAGTCAGCATGGAGAATTACACAGGAGGCTGTGTATCACATCTGGCAAGAAATGCTAAGTAATTATGTTAGCAGTGGTAGGTATCAAAACAGGAAACTTGTTCATGAGCAGAAGTAGCTCACTGATCTGCTTAGATGGATAGAAGTGGAATACAAATGTTATTTAATACTGCTTCACTGATTTTGTGAAACTCATGCATATTTCTCATGACTTCTGAAAAGCCCAGTGAATAATGTGGCTTCTTGACTAAGTGCTCTTTGGACAACTCGGAGATGGAGTTTTTGGGGCAAAAGTATATTGGAAATATTTTCTGTGCAGAAACTTGAGGGACAGAAAATTCACACCATGTCATGGGACCCAGTGGGATCACCAGCTGCAATTTTTGGGTTGCGCTCCAGCTGCATGATAATAGCTGCATAGCCTCTTTAAAGTTTATTTTAGTAATGGATGCAGTCTGACTAGCTGACTTTCAAGTCTCAACGCTATCTTGTAAAACCACTGCATGCTTTTTTCTTGAAAAAACTCTACTGCTGTTGCGCCCTCTCCAAAATAATCCTGGCGCGATCTCCACCTTCCACTGCCACTATTACCAATGTAGGGTCATGGCATAATTTCAAGTACCAAAATGAGGTCACAATGAGAAAATGTTGACGAAGCACTATCTTAAGTGGAGAACATCTGGAAGCTGTCTACAGCAAAAGGGGTCATAGTACTGGAATCTTATATACTGTCCTTGATCATCTTCAAGCACGGGATGGAAATACACTGACTGGACCATGACACTTCAAGGACTTCAGCTGAACCTGTTGATGAGACTGAATGATCTTGGGTAGAAAAGGAAGAATGTTTTTGCTGACTATGGAATATCTTTTTAATGCTGGATTAAAATTTTGGGAGGGTGTTCTTATAAATCTATTTCCAACTGTAACGCAGGCCGATTACTTTCCAAATGTGATGCCAGCCAGTGTGGGTTTTCTAATATGAGAAGAACTCACTTCCACATGATCTGGAGGCATTTCTTCCTCACCTGCCTTCAACAAAGCTGCTGTCACATTATCAGATTCAGCCGAGCACCACAGACCACTTTTAATAGAGGATGTGGCCTAACCAGCTAACCAGATTGCTGTCTTGTAAAATTGCATGGGAATGCATGTGTTCTTTATAAGACAATTGTGCCCCTCTCCTTCCACCCTATCACAGGTCTCCCAACCCCTTGCTTACCCTCCAGATGACTTCCTGGCTGGCCAGTGGATGCTGAGAGTAGGACTAATTCCAGCCTGTGAAATCCCATTGTGGAAGTGAGAGATTTGCCAGTTTGAAAACTTTTCCAAAATATACGAAAACCAACAGTACAAATTATTGTTGGGTGTTGCTTAATCCAGATGATAGGTGACCTACAAGCACTTGTTAAAAAAATTGTGCCAAGAACTTGCTTGTGCTTGGGAAAGAAGATCATTTGCAGTGTCGTGGAAACAAATGACTTCTGTGATCTCGGTGAATGACTAACGTGTTTCGTCAGGTCAGATAGCAACAGATATTCATCTGTCAATTGTCACTAGGCCATTCTAAGCTATCTGGAACATGATGAGCGTACATTTTGCCCCTTCCTTGATGCACTGATTCAGGTTCCAAGTCTTTAAACAAGGATTTATTCATGCAGAGGTGAACAGCACATCTTTGGATTGCTTGAGTCTTAATTACATGTATATCTTTTGCACTTAAGGATTCCAGAGACAACTTGTATACATCAGAATAGTGTGATCACATTCTTTCTAAACTGAAGTAATCAGAACTGTATGCAATAGATCAAGCTGCTTTTTCTTTTATCTAGAAGTGTTTCTATTAGATCTGTTATCCAGTAAGTTAAATCACAACTTTAATTTAGAGTTCCATTTTTGTTGCATTCTATTGGTGCACATCAGTAATTAAAGGATGTTTTCTCAGCATGTTTTACACAGCTACGTTAACTTTATTCACTTCAAAACCATATCCACTGACTTTCTGCTACATCTCTGGTTTTTCCTGTTCCAGTGATCTTGTTCAAAGGCAGTTGGACAAAAAGTTTCACACATTTTAGTGCTCAAGAAGTAATGTTCCGAATATTCAAAGATAACATTTTTCAGAAAGTTTCCATCAAGGTGAGAGCCATAATCCAGACTGATAACCCAGTGGGTCAGGCTAATGTTCTAAGAACACAAGTTTGAATTCCACCACAGCAAATAATAAAACTTGAATTCAAATAATAAACCTGGAATTAAAATCTAATCTAATAGCGAACATTAAATCACTTATACAGTTGATGGTAGGGCCCTGGATAGTGTTGGAGGACAGACACCTTGAGGTTCAGGTTCATAATTCCTTGAAATTTGCATCACAAGCAGACAGGGTGGTCAAAAAAGTGTTTATAAAAGAATCAGAATCCTTACAGTATGGGAACAGGCCATTTGACCCAACAAGTCCACATCGACCACCTGAACAGTATTTCACCCAGACCTATTTAGTTTGCCTTTGTTACTCAGGCCAGTGAGTACAGCAGTTGGACCCTCATGCTCAGGGCATTGGTGAGGCCTATTCTGGAGTACTGTGCGCAATTCTGTTCGCCCTGTTTTAGAAAGGATACTATTGAACTGGAGAGAGTTCAGAAAAGATTTACCAGTATGTTCCTGTGAATGGAAGATTTGGGTTATAAAAATAGTTTGGGACATTTTTCCCCACTGGAGTGTAGGTGGTGCTGGATGACCTTGTTGAGGTTTATAAAATCATGAAAAGCATAGACAAGGACCTTTTCCCTCAGTCGGGGGGAGTTCAAAACTGGGCGGCATATTTTGAAGGTGAGAAGAGAAAGATTTGAAAGGACATGAGGGATAACTTTTTTTGATTTTTGGCACAGACAACAGTTTGTGTGTAGAATCAACTGCCAGAGAAAGTGGTGGATGCGGGTACACCTACAAACATTTAAAAGGCATTTGGATAAGGTAGTGAATAGGAAAGGTTTAGAGGGATATGGGCCAAGCGCAGGCAGGTGGGACTAGTTAAGTTTAGGAACATGGTCAGCGTGGACTGGTTGAATCAAAAGGTCTGTATCCATCCTGAATGACTGCGACTCAGACACCAGATTGTTGTTTTTGAAAAAAAAACCATCTGGCTCACTAATGTTCTTCAGAGAAAGAAATCAGCTATCTTTACCATGTTTAGCCTGTGACAGATTTCAGGAGAAAGTGAAGTCTGCAGATGCTGGAGATCAGAATCGAGAGTTTGGTGCTTGAAAAGCACAGCAGGTCAGACAGCATCTGAGCAGCAGGAGAATCAATATTTCAGGCATAAGCCATCCAGGCCCCCCAGCATGGGCATAACTCTTATCTGACCTCTGCAATGCACTAGCAAACCACACTGTTTTATCAAGCTGCTAGAAAGTCTCAAAAAAAAAAGGGAATGAAACCATCCAACTATCTAACATCAACTTAGTTACTGGAAACAACAATGGTAAATCTCTTTGTATTGAGGATACCCTTCACTATTTTGCAAGGCAATACCACCATACTAAATCACTCACACCTTGGCATCTACGATGCAGTGTTGGTCAACAGCAGCACAAACATATTCAACCACAATCTGTTATTTCATATATACCCATTTCTATCAAACTAGGGCATGCTGGGGGATAACCCTGGTTTCAATGAAGAACACAGGAGGGCATGACTGAATCAACGCTAAGCATACGTAAAGATGAATCAGCCTGTTGAAGTAACACAGAATCACTTACATTCCAAGCAGCTGATGTTGCCATCGATAGAGAAGACTAAGAGATGCCATAACCAGACCAAATCTAAACTACATCTAAATGAATGGTATGTAGGTTAGTTTGATCTTAGCGTAGGATAAAAGATTGGCACAACATTGAGAGCCTAAGGGCCTGTACTGCTCTATGTTCTACGTTTTTACTGTCCTGGTACACAGTCATGAATAGTGGTAGACAATTAACAAATAAGAGAAGGGGTGGTTTGACAATTATCCCTATCCTTAACATCAGGGGAAGCATAGCAAATCAATGATAAAATGCTTCTGCCTAATCTTTTACAATCTCTAGCAAGAAATATGGAGTGAATGACTCCATCTCAGCTGCCTCTAAAGTTCCCAGCACCACAGATACCAGTTTTAAACCAATTCAATTTACACCCACATGATATCAAGGAACAGCTGAAGACAGTGGATGCTGCAAAGATAGAGACCCTGACAGGGCCCTCCTGTGGAAAAGGTAGAGTCCCCACCCATGAACCAAGAAACCCGAGTTCAAGTCCCACCTGCTCCAGAAGTGCGCAGTAATATCTCTGAACAGGTTGATTAGAAAAATAGGTTAAATTTAAAAAGAAAGACCGGGACATGGCCTTTGTGGTACACTGTGATAGTGTCCCTACCTCCAGGCCAGGAAGCCGAGATCCATGCCTCACTAGTTCCAAGTAGGTTGACTATAACAAACAGACTCTGACATTTCAGCAATATTCCTGAACACTTGCGCCCCAAAACCAGCTGCTCCAATACAGCTGCAACACTGGCATTTACCTAGCAACATGCAAAAACGGATAATCTAAACTGGCCAATTACTGCCCAGGCCAAATGGCCTGTTGCCATACTGTAGGGAATCTAATCTAAAAAAAAATCTATCCAAGTGGTGGAAGGGGTCATTAACAGAATTATCATGCTGCACTTGCTTAGCAAAAACTCTTCCACTAATAATCAATTTAGGTCAAACAGCTCCTGATCTCATTACATTCTTGGTCCAAAAAGGCACAAAATAACTGAACTCCATAGGTGGTGACTGGCTGTCTTTGATATCAAGGTAACATTTGATCAGTAATGGAATAGAATAGCAAATTTGGAATCAAACAAGAGCAAAAACTCTCCACTAGCTGGAGTCAGACTCTGCATAAAAGGAAGGAGGATGTGGTTGCTGGAGGCTAATCATCTCAATTCCAGGACATGTCTGTTGAAGGAAACTGGAGCACCCGGAGGAAATCCACACAGACACTGGGAGAAACTGCAAACTCAACAAAGTCACCAGAGGCTGGAATCGAACCAGGGACTGCGATTCCAGCTAGTGGAGAGTTTTTGCCCTCATTCCCACTGAGTCTAGGTTTGCTATTTGATTCCATTACTGATTAAATGTTACCTTGATATTATAGACAACCACTCATCACCTATGGAGTCTTCAGCTACTTCACAAATGACCTTCCAATCTTCATTAGTTCACAAGTATAAGCGTGTGCTGCTGATTGGACAATATTCAGCACTATTCACGAATCATCAGTTATTGAAGCAGCCTGGGTCTGTATGCAGATGGAAATATACAACATGCAGTCTTGGGCAATAAGTATGATTCAAAACTCAAACAGCACTGTCTGCTTACATCCCCAAGGACTGCAGCAATTCAAGGCGGCAGCTCACCACCACCTTCTCAAGGATAATGTATAATAGGCAAAAATACTAATTCAGGTAATGACCATCTCTGATAAGAATCTAACCATCACCCCTTGGCAGTCAATAAATCCTTGATCATCATCATTCTGGCATTTGCCATTTTCCAAAAATGGAACTGAATCAGCAATATACATAATATACAAGAGCACATGAGAGGGTGAAAGCTCTGTGGTAGCTAATTCACCTGGTATCCTTCAGGCTTGTCCACTATCTCGCTGGTGAAAATCAGGAGTGACAATACTCTGCACTGGATGAATGAGGTTCCCATAACATTCAAAAAGCTTAACACCACCCATTCAAAAAGCAGCCTACTAGATTGGTACCCACTTACCACCTCCAACATTCACCTCATTTGACACTGATGGAAGGTAGTTGTGGAGTGTACCAAGTACAAGAGGCACTGCAGCAACTTACCTTTGACAGTGCTCACATACCAATGACCTTTATCTCCTAGAAATCTAAGGGAGCAGAGCCAAGGTCTTTTCCCCCGGGTAGGGGAGTCCAAAGCAAGAAGGCATTGGTTTAAGATGACAGGGAAAAGATTCAGAAGGGACCTAAGGGGCAACCTTTTCATGCAGAGGGTGATGCGTGGATGCAATGAACTGCCAGAAGTATTGGAAGAGGCTGGTACAATTATAACATTTGAAAGACATCTGGATTTAGAGGGATTGGGCCAAATGCTAGCAAATGGGAATCGATTTATTTAGGCTATCTGGTTGGCACGGACAAGTTGGATTAAAGGGTCTGTTTCCATGCTGTACATCTCTATGACTCTATGACAGCAAACTGCAAGCTCCCCTTCAAGCTACACACCATTCTGTGTTGGAACTGCATTAACATTCCTTCATTACTGTTGTATCAAAATGCTTGGACTCAATTTATGATCCAAAACTTGCAGCAAATCAAGGCGGTAATTTACCACCACCTTCTCAAGGGCATGTGAAAATGGCCAAAAAAAAACTATTCTCGCCAGCAATGCCAACATAAAATAAAATGTAAATTGAAGTATACAGAATATGTTTGCAAGCCATTAATCATTACCATTTACCTAAGAATAATTTTGGGTAGAAAACCATCATTCAACAAATATTCTATGAAACAAGTTTTAGAAATTATCAAGCTTAATTGAAATATCTTGTTTAGACCATTTCCAAGGCTGCCAGGGAATATTACTTCTCTGCCAATACTTATTTTGCAAACGGAGTATCAAAGGGAAAATGAGTACTGCCAATAAAATGCTCACATTTACTAAATTAGACTTTATAAAATACTGCACTTAAAAATAATGACTCGTAAACATTCAATTTTGAAAACCGGAAAATTCTGGTAACTTTCCCCATACAAAACTAGAGGGTGAGCTTTAATGTGACAGGGGAAAGACTTAAAGGACCTAGGGTGCGACTTTTTCCACATGGAGGGTGAAACGAGCTGCCAGAGAAAGTGAAAGGAGATAAAATTACAACATTTAAAAGGCATCTGACTGGGTATATGAGTAGGAAGGGTCAAGGGGGATATGGGCCAAATATTGGTATGCTGTATGACACTAATATTTCATTTGGGTGAGAAATTTAATCCCAGGCTGGGAGAAGAAGAAAAAAAACATCAATCATGGTATTTTGAAACTCAAGGAAATATTTTTCTGCAGGTGCATTAGAACTGTCTGCTGACTTCAATGACATATAGATTTCTTTGAGCACATTGAAAACTAATTTTTAAAATGGACTGTGTGAAGTGAATCTTATCTGTTGACATCTGACACTTTACAAATGCATCATCACCAGAAAAAGGCACCAGCTGATTTCCATCAGTACTGCTTGGTATTAAAGGGGATTAAAAGTTTGATACCCAAATGTATGGTGAATACATACATACACATACACGTACACGCACGCACATGCACACAAAGCAGACTTCTCTATCTACAAACATATTTGCAGGGGTGCAGAGAGGAGGGCATCTGAAAATAAATGTATGTCACTACAATAGTAAATTAGATCAGGAATGTGATAGGGACAGCATTGCTTTGGTTATTACTATACATTCTCATCATCCTTCCAGAACTGACACATCAGTAAATGCCATCCATCTAAGTTAATAAAATAATTATCAATAACCCTTAGAAAAGCTACCCAAGATAAAACCGCTGCACAAAGCAATGAACAAACTAATCAATCATGTTATTCAAGTAGAGGAGAAGAGATGGACTTAAAAACAATGCAACACCTGCACTGTTGGAGACTACACATGAATTCTTTTATTGCAGAGAAAAATTGTCGAATGGAGAGTGGAGAGGAACACGGTAGATCCACACAGACTGAACACAGTTTCAAGTCATACACCCACCTAATACTTTAGAATGCATGAAGACTATATTATTCCGATGGATCAGTGCAAGATTAAGAATTACGATTATGTACCAACTGAATGTACCTTAAATGCTAAACGTGTTTTTTTTAAAAATAGAGATAAATTTAAGGATTTCAAAAGGCTTCTTTTTTTTTCATAAACTGCAGCCACTTGTCATACAAAGTGCAGTACACAGTTAAACTGAAATAGTTCAACTAAATTCCTGCAATTAATCTTAAGCACCACTCCTTGAATGTTTGGAGTTTTGAGCATAACCTAGTGCAAGAACATAGTGTTAACTTAGAAATCTGTACTTTTAAAAAAAAGATGTGCGCACCTTTGCCTACATTTAACTGGCAATTAAGCAGAATAAATGAAGTAATAATAGGAATTTAGCAAATCCTTAATTTTGGACATAGCATTTGCAAAGAATTCATCCCACACCCAAGTTTGTCAAAAATGTAATTACTTACTTTCTGCTTTGGACAGAGTGCAAGGATTGGAATCAATCAATGCCAACTGAAAATGCTGCAGATGAAAAAAATAAACATAGTTAGTACAAAAAGTCAAGCAGATCTAAACTGATGAAGGTTAGTAGGAAAAAAATGCTAAAAGATACTATAATTTTTAAAATATCTGTAGCCAAAGAAAAATAAATTACATGACTGCAACTTTTAATTGTTATATTAAAAAACATCTCAGAATAATGCAATTTAGTAATCTCAAGCTAAACATGGGCTCAAATCCCAAGACCATAGCTGGTGGAATTTAAATTAAATTACTAAATGTAGAATATAAAATTAATTACAGTAACAGTGGCAATGGCAATTATCACTTTTTATTGTAAAAAGCCAACTGAGTACAGGATGATTAAAAAACTACTAAAAGGGAGAAAATCGATTATTAAAGTACATTGGCAAGAAAGTAATTTAAACCAATACCATTCATCTCATTGTAAGACATCGCAATAGTTGTTCGTCAGATCATAAATCCCACTCATCTTCAGCTACTTCAATAGTCTTCCCTTTGTCATAAAGGTCAGAAGTGGGGTTGTCCACGGACCAGAAACTAAAAATGGCAGCACAATGCCTCACAGCGTCTGGAACCGGAGTTCAATTCCAGTCTTGGGCAACTGTACGTGTGAAGTTTGCACATTCTCCCTGTGTTTGGCTAGGTTTCCTCCCACAGTCCAAAGATGTGCAGGTTGGGTGGATTGACTATGCTAAGTTGCCCATAGTATCCAGGGACGCATAGGCTAGGTGGATTAGCCATATGAAATGCAGACTTACAAGAATTGGGTAGGGGATGAGTGTCTGCATGGAATGCTATTCAGAGGAGCAGTGTGGACTAAATGGGCTGAATGGCCTGCTTCCACACAATAGGGTTTCTGTGAACTGGACCAGCCGTGCTAACACAGTGGCTATGAAGAATTTTGTGGCATGTAACTTTCCTATCTTATGAATAGGTGACAGCCATTGGGTAATGGGAGAAGTCAAAATCAATGCAAATCTTGTAAAACTCAAGCAGTTTAACACCATACATGGTTGGCACCAAACTTCATTCCCTCCACAATAACACAGTCATTGCCACTATCTGCTGACATAATCTACAAGATGCAAAGAACAATTTACCCAAGACTCCTCCTACAGCAGGATCCAAACCCATGACAGAAGCCACCTCAAAGGATAAGACTGCAGGTACTTGAGAACATCACAAATTGCGAGTTGCCCACAAAACAACACAACATCCTGACTTGGAACTTTATTTCAAAATCATGCATCTCCAATCCTAATAGCACATTTGAGTGTCCCTCCAGCCCAAAGCTCACTGATTTGTCCAAGGCAATTAGGGTTAGGTAATAACTGCTAGTTTCACAAGCAATTCCCAATATCCAATGAACAAACCATGTGTTGACACATAATAGAAGGAATGACATGGAGAGAGGGGGAGCAGGAGAGAGGCAATACAAATTTTAAATTATATAACACATACAAATAGAATTTTAAAACTAACTTATGTAAATTTCTTGAAAATAGATAATCCAAATAAATCTCTCAAAGCTTTCAGGAAATGACTGCGCCCATCATTTTCTGTCAGCCTAGTAACAGGTTCAAAAAATTTAGAAATAATATTTTTAACAATATGTTTTGTGAGTATAGTTGAAGTAGAAAACTACATTATTCAATTCAATAACATGTTCCTGGTTCCCCCCTCATTTGATTCCTTTAGCCCATAAGCACTGTATCTAACTCCCTCTTAAAATCATACAATGTTTTGGCCTCGGCTACTTTATATGGTAGCAAATTCCAAAGGCTCACCACTCTCTGGGAGAAGAAATTTCTCAATTCATTCCTAAATGGTTTATCTCTTATTCTTAGCCCGAGATCCCTGGCTCTGGGCTCCCTGCAATGGGGAACATCTGCCCTGCATCTACTCTGTTTAGTCAAGCTGCCAAACAGTCTACTCCTGCTTCAATTTCTTATGACCCACTTATAAACTAGACATCAGATACAGGTCATTCTGCTATAACGGACATTTCGTTGATCTAAATTTGCTATAACTCAATTGATGAATTGGGGTCACTGTTCCTTAAGTGCGAACTTTTAAAATGTGTTGACTGTAACGAGATTACTTCACCAATACTAAGCGCGGTTTTTCTATAATGTAGGATTGGTTATAGAAGAACCATCTGTAAAATTATAACATGACAACTCTGCATACACAGTTTTAAATCATAGATATTATTTTACCATATAAAAGCAAATTTACAAACAGAAAACATTTATGGGTTATGAATACATTTTCATCTATTATATTCAAATGTTACTTTTAGCCATGTATTATATTTGTACAAACCTAAAGTAATTTCTTGTTACTTTTAAACAATCAGATCATTTTAACTGCTCTCACTGGAATACCAACTCCACAGGCTTCATCAGGTTCACTTTTAATCGACCTTAAAATGTGCTATGGTCAGACTCTTCCTTCATAATGGGTATCTAATCAATCTTTTTGAAGGGGTTGGTTGATTGCTAATCTTGGCAATTATCATTCACATTTCAGAATATAGGCAATGCTGAAAAAGACTACAGAAGCCATTTTCTAGCACAAGGTAAATGGACTGGCCAATTTAAAACAGAAAATGGTTGCACTCTGAACAGCATGGTCCAAATGTGCTATGGATATGGTGTCTTCAGATTTTATTCCAATGAGACCAATACCAATGAACACCTATTGAGCGCTGCCGAAAAGCTGGCCAGCAATGAAGTTTTCACTTCAAGACTACTGCATCATCAAGTATAATTCGCAGATGAGTGCTAAACAGGGGATGCAATCAAAGGAGGCAGGGGCCATGACAGGGTTCCAACCATGAAAGAAATGGTCACCATGACATTGTTGAAGTGATAGCCAGAAGAGAAATAAAAAGTGGCAAGCAGTGGCTACTTGGGAGGAGTTGATAGAATCACAGAAAATAGGTCTAGTAGAAGACCATACAGCCCTATAAGCATCACCATTCAGGAGAAAGAGAGAAAGAGATGGCAATCAGGACTGTGGGACAGTTTGAGTGAAGGTGGTGGGGGGGGGTGTAGCAATTTGGTGTTTTTATGCAAAAATCAAGGGATGCACTCCTACTCCTAATTCCACAATAGAATTAATGCTTTCCTCCAACGTAAACTTTACTCTTTGGGAGAATGTAACAGCTATCTCATTATGGGTCTGTCAGTAGGAACATTTATATAAGCAATCTTACATTATGTTCACTAGGGGTCTGTTACAAATGTCTGTCCTTGTTAACTTCTGGTCTTCCTGCCACAGGAAGGACGTTGTGAAATTTGAAAGGGTCCAGAAAAGATTTATAAGGATGTTGCCAGGGTTGGAGGGTTTGAGCTCTAAAGAGAGGTTGAATAGACTGGGGCTATTTTCCCTCGGGCATTGGAGGCTGCGGGTTGACCGGAGGGGTTTATGAAATCATGGAGTGAAGAGCCAAGGTCTTTTTCCCAGAGTAGCGGAGTCCAAAACTAGACAGCATTGGTTTAAGGCGAGAGGGGAAAGACTTAAAAGGGACCTGAGGGACAATGTTTTCATGCACAGTGTGGTGCATGTATGGAATGAACTGCCAGAGGAAGTAGAAGAATCTGGTACAATTACAAAGTTTAAAAAGGCATCTGGATGGGTATATGAATAGGAAGGGTTTAGAGGGGATATGGGCCAAATGCTGGCAAGTGGGACATAATTAATTTAGGATATCTGGTCAGCATGGTAGAGTTGAATCAAAGTACCCATTTCCATGCTGTGCATGATTCTATTCTGAGCAGGAGAAAGCTTATTTTATGCAATGTACCATACTCAAGACTTGTGAACTCATTAACTTGTGAACTATTCCTGGTTAAAGAGTTTTCATACTTTATCTGTACTTTATTCCCAAATCAATTTTCCACTCTCAAAAATACTTTAAACAAAAAGAAAATACATCGCTCATGTGACATGCACACCTTTTTACATTAACTAATAGGTCTTGCACAGGCATACATTGCCATTTAGTATTTGTAATTTCACAATGTAGATTTATAGTCAACAAGAATAAAGTCAACACTAGCCAGTACACAGGTAATCAAAACCTAACTTCCAGTCAGTCCACAAAACTGAAAAGCAAAGAATCGGCTATATCAATCAGTACCCTCTTATCCCTAGCTGTGACCAATATACTCCCTAAAATTTTCAACTCATCCCTTGGTAGGTACATTCACAGCACTTATCTCAAAACCTTGTTTCTTGGTGTTAGATTTTAGTGGTTTGAGACCACAGTTTCCTAATATAGGTGGTTAACCATTCATAAGGAATTTTCAGACAGTTTATGTAATTTAAGAAGCAATTTAGAAGTGATACATTAATTAATTAAACAAAGAAGTGTAATGACTTGTGACACTTAGGGATTGTACAATGATACCAGTGGATGAATAACATCTGTGGTGGGAAAACATTTGGTGTCTATAATCAAGGCGAGATAACTGAGCACCTCAAAGATTTTCTGTTAAATCAGGGAGAGCCAGCATGGATGCTCAACAGGTAGGTTATGCCTGACAAATCTGATTGAATTTTTTGAAGAGGAGACGAATATCCTGGACATGGATGTTGTTCAATTGGACTGCTAGAAAACAATTGATAAAGTTCCAACAACTAAGGTAGAAGCCTGCAGAATTGAGGACAAATTACTGACACGGCTTGGAAATTGGTTGTGGCAAGTGACAAAGTATGAATAATGGCTAGGTACTCAAATTGCAGAATATGACTAGTGGTGTCCCACAAAAATCGATGCTCAGATCTCAATTATTTGTATAATTTAATAATCACCATTAGAAAGCCATGCATCCAAATTTGCTGACTACATAGTTAGGTAGACATTGCAATTGACGTGATAAAATTACAAGGGGATAACTATGGCAGGTGGTGTTCCATGTAGGCTAGCATGTCCATTTCAGACTGATAAAGGATGGATCGACGTACTTTCTGGATGATATGAAAATAAACACCGCGGATGTACAAGGAGCCTTGGGACTTCAAGTGTACAGCTCTCTGAAATGTCATGAACAGTTGCAGAAAATAATCAAAAAAGCTAACGCAATGCAAGCCTTTATAACTAGATGACTGGAGTACAAAGTTATACTGCAGCTACTCAAATTCTGATTAAAGCCCAGTTGGAGCACTAACAACATATCTGGGCACCACACCTTAGAACGGATAGTTTGGCCCTGGAGAGAGTACAATGCTGATTTATAAAAATAATATTTGGACTTCAGGGGTTAAGTTTTGAGGAGCAATTGCACAAATTAGAAATTGCTGGAGAAACTCAGCCGATCTGGCAGTAGAGTTAATGTTTCAAGTTCAGTGACCCCTTCTTCAGATTTCCAGCATCTGCAGTTCTTGGTTTTATATTAATGTATAAATTAAGCTTTTCTGTTCCAGAATTGAAAAGGTTAAGTGGCGATCTGATCAAAGTCTTCAAGATATTAACATTAAATGACAAGATAGATGAAGATAAGCTATTTTCACTGGTTGGAGATTCTAGATCTAGGAGGCATAGTCTAAATATTAGGGTCAGACCTTTCAGGAGAGATTTTAAGAAGCACTTCTACACACAAAAAGCGGTATGGTTTTGAACAATCTTGTGTAAATGGCAGTTAATGCTTAGTTTTAAATCTGAGAAAGATAATTTTTTGTTAAGCAAAAGGAAAGGATGTGGACAAAATGCAGGCCATAGATCACCCATGATATTATTGAATGGTGGAACAGACTCAAAAGGGCTGAATGACTTTCTCCCATTTCTATTTTTTAAATGTATAGGCAGTGGGCACAGAGTGTGCCCATCTCATTAAATCATGAGGGGAGTTTTCTGTTCTCTAGCTGAAACATAGCCAATGAGAATACAATTACTCAACATCCAATTTGTCACCATCCCTTTTGACCACCTCTTAATCCTATCACAGGTCAGTTTTCACAAGAATGATCCATTTGATTTTACCCAAACTATTTTGGGACACCAGGTCAGAGTGGCCTGGTAGCCTTTCTAGCACTTGCCTTTTGTCCTTGTTCATGGAATTGCTTTTGCCAGGGAAGGGAACTGCTGCAGCACCATTACAAATACTATAAAAATTCATTTCTAAAGGATCCCCAATTTCAAAGGTTTGCAGGAACAACATTCGAATGAAAAGTGTAACTCCTGCCACCAATGAGAAAAGGCATCAAGAACTGTGCCACATCACATGCACAAATGGCCCTTATTAGCTTTTCGTTCAGTGGCAGAGCATCAGCATGTGTGTAGCTGCAAATGCTCAAATCTTATTTTTGACTTTTGGTGATAAATTCAAATTTGTAATGGAACACAAATATAAAAATGGCAAAAATAATTCTAAGTAACAGTCTTCCAAAGTGAGTTGGAAAGACTGCAGAAGCAATTCCCAGCTAACGCGGTTAGCAATTAATGGGGCTCTTGAGCTCAGAATCATTGTATTGAACCCCATACTGAACTATATCTTTTTAAAACTAATATTCTTTATTAATTATTGATCATATATACAAGCATATCTAGGAATAGGTAGGCTATTCAGCCCCTTGAGCCACCTCAATCATTTAATATGATCATGACTGATTTGACATTACTCACGTCCACCTTCCTGTGTTTTCCCTGTAATCCCACTGATCAACAATCTATCCCAGCATTATATACCCACAAGGTCTCTGCCCATCAACTTGCAGAAAATGAAGTCAATCTTTATGAAAACAATTGCAAAAATTCCTATGAAAAGCAGTGCTTTGATGCCAATTTTTATAATGACTGACAAAGGAATCAAACATTTGGGGCTCTCCTTCACCTTTAAAATATGCCCCCTAGTCTTTAAATCACTCATCCTAGGAAAATGACAACAACCATCAACTCTATCTATACCCTTTATTTTCTATAAACTTCGATAAGGTCATCTCTCAACCTCCTACACTCCAGCCTTTCTTTAGAGCTCAAACCTTCCATATTGGCACAATACTGATTAATCTCTTCAGAACCCTCTTCAGCTTAATACAGTCAGTTCTGTTATAATGCACATTTCTTCAGCATAAACAGGCTTTAACGTGATTGAAGAATTTAGACCATTGTTTGTAAAACATGAACTTTCCTCCTATAATGGCCATAATGAGATTCTGGCTCCATTAGTCTAAACGGCATAGCTAACGCGCAATTTGCTTATAACGAGAGATCGGATGAGAACGGATGACTGCGTTTATCAGGACCAAATGTAAAATCCTTTCTATAACTAGACAACCAGTACGGGACACAATATTCCAGAAGATGCCTCACCAATGGCCTCCAGCTATATAACACACAGCATGGTTCGTGTGTGGAATGAACTGCTAAAAGAACGAGGTGGATGCAGGTACATTTACAACATTTAAAAGACATTTCTCAAAAATATGCAGAGATAGATGACCAGCATAATATCAAATTATGTGTGGTGTTTCTTATCATGGAATGTTCAATGAAGGACACGTTCTTCATAGGAGCCTTTACTTGTACAGCACAGCCGCAAAAGGTCTGTTTATAAAAAACTGCTGACAAAGTAGAAAGAAAAGGCTGCCTGAGGTCCAAGCACTCTAATTCACTTGCAAACCATATAAAATATTTTGATTAAACACCCTTCATTGTCCAAAATGTATGCCAAGCAGTCCTCACTGCAGCATTTTTAACATTCATAAAATATCTTCAAAATCTGCAAATCCTACCTAAAGCTGACTTTCTCTGCTACAAAGTATGACTGAAAAGGGACAATTACTTTCAATTACAGCATAACAAAAATTGGAAAATGTTAAAAGCTATTCATAGTGTGCATTCATAATCTGATCCACAAATAAACATACAAAAAGTGTCACTCCACTTTCAGAAGTACCATTTTTCCCTTGAGCCAAAAGCACAAAACAAATTCAAAAATTAATTTCTAAAGATCACTTGACTACACATTTATGTAGTTCAGATTTGTGTATGAATACCCATGCATCAGCCTAGAAATAATGTTCTGTTAATGTTGCGCTAATCAGAATGGTACATAATTTTTATCTGAACTTACCATACGGGAGGAAGAAAAAATTGAGGCTGTTACCAGAGAAAGCTATTACTACGTATTCAGTTATAGAGTGATATTCCTACTTTAAAGGCTGCTCTTTGTTCAAATAACCAGGACATGGAAAGGTATTTGTACACACATTGCTGAAAGTTCCATGGTTGTGGGGTGGGGGGAGGGAGAGGGGGTGGAGGTGGAGGTGGAGGCGAGAGAGAGGGCACTTAAAAAGCCACAACAAATTTAATATTTTCTTGGAATGCAAACATAGTATGTTATTCCTTTTACTTAGTTAACATATCCCAATTTAACAACTTCGTAAGTGAGAAATAGGTCTACTCAACAATTCCAACATAATGCAAAACTAAATTGCATTGATCCTTGTGACAATGGTACCCCTTTCTGATTTTTATAGGATTTGTTAATTTGTTCAACTGTCACGTTGTTAGACTGAAAGATCTTATAGGAATTATTTGCCATTATGCTTGCTCTAACATTTTTCTTTTTAAGAAATAACAAATTTCATAATGACTGTAGCTTTATCATTGTAAGCAAAGTTATTGCAGCGCTATTCAGAGTGGCACAGTGACAAAACAGGGATGTGTTGCTTGCACCCATTGGTGAAATGAGTACCATGTGGGCTGTAAAACATAACTTGTACTTTTATTGTGTCATCAAATAATTTAACAGCCGCAGAAAAGGTGGTTGTTGGGGAGGGTTTGTCTACTGAGTCAGTATAAGTGGAAGTCTGAAACAGGAAAGGAGCAGTCACTTTATTGGGCGTTTCTACAGACACCCCTAACAGCAATGGAGATATGGAAAAACAGATTGGACAGCAGATCTTGGACAAAAGCAGGTGCAACAGTTGTTATCATGGTGACTTCAACTTCCCCAACATTGACTGGAACCTCCTTAGTGTCGATGGTCAGGATGAAGCCGATTTTGTCAAGTGTGTCCAGGAGGGATTCTTCACTCAGTATGTAGATAGGCCAACTATGGGGAGGCCATGTTGGATTTGGTGCTAGGCAACAAGCCAAGCATCGGATCTCTCGGTGGGATTGCATTTCGTTGACAGTGACTATAACTGCCTCACCTTTACCGTAGCCGTGGAGAGGGACAGGAGTAGACAGTATGGGTAGGTATTTAATTAGGGGAGTGGAAACTTTACTGCTATTAGACAGGCACTGTGGAGTATAAACTGGAAACAATTGTTCCACGGGAAAAGCACAACAGAAATGTGGAGGCTGTTTAAACAGCACTTGTTGTGAGTGTTGGATAACTTTGTCCCACAGACAGGCAAAGAATGGTAAGGTGAAAGAGCCTTGGATGACAAGAGAAAGGAACTTCTGATCAAAAGAAAGAAGGTAGCTCACTTAAGGTTGAGGAGGCTAGGATCTGTCAGAGCTTTACAGGATTCCAGGGTAGCTAGGAAAGAACTTAAAAATAGACATAGGAGGGCTGGGGGGCATGAAAAAGCCTTGGTGGGAAGGATTAGGAAAAACCCAAAGACTTTCCACACGTATGTGAGGAATAAGAGAATGATCAAACAGAGGGTAGGGCCGATCAAGGAGAGTGAAGGGAACTTGTCCCTGGAGTCTGAAGGTGGGGGAGGCCTTAAATGGTTTATTTGCTTCAGTATTCACTAGAAAGGAGGGACCTTGTTGAGAGTGAAAACAATATGGCCCAGGTTAATAAGCTTGAACAAATTAATATTAAAGTAGTGTATGTTCTGGAAGTTCTTGGAAGCATCAAGATACACAAGTCCCCAGGGCCAGATCAGATATATCAAAGATTCCGACATGAAGTAAGGAATGAGATTGCTGTGCCTCTGGCAATCATCTTTGCATCCTCACTCTCCATGGGAGTATTAGTAGATGATTGGAGGGAAGCGAATGTTGTTCCTCTGTTCAAGAAAGGGAATAGATAAATCCACAGGAATTACAGCCAGTCAGTCAGTCTTAGATCTGTGATAAGCAAGGTACTGGAAAGGAATCTGAGAGATAGGATTTATGACAATTTGAAAAAACATAGTTTGTTCGATTAAAGATAAGACAGCATGGCTTTGTGAGAGGCACGTCAAGCCTCAAAAGCCTTACTGACTTCTTTGAGGAAGTTGACGAGACAAGTTGACAAAGGTCGACCAATGGATGTGGTGTATATAGGTTTCATAAAGCATTTGATAAGGTTCCCCACAGTATTCATTCAGAAAGTTAGAAGTTATGGGATACAGGGAAATTTGGCTGTCTGGATACAGAATTGGCTGGCTGAAAGAAGACAGCGAGTAGTAGTGGATGTAAAAGTATTCTGCCTGGAGGTCAGTGACCACAGGTGTCACACAGGGATCTGTTCTTGGGCCTCTGCTCTTTTTAGTTTTTATAAATGACTTGGATGAAGATGTGGAAGGGTAGGTTAGTAGGTTTGCCGATGACACAAAGGTCAATGTTGTGTTGTAGGTAGTGTTGAGGGTTATTGCAGGCTACAACATGACATTGACAGGATGCAGAGCTGGGCTGAAAAGTGGCAGATGGAGTTCAACCTGGATAAATGCAAAGTGATTCATTTTGGAATGTTCAAATTTGAATGCTGAATACAGGGTTAAAGGCAGGATTCTTGCCAGTGTGGAGGAACAGCGGGATTTTAGAATTCACATACATAGATCCCTCAAAGTTGATAGGGTTATTAAGGTGGTGTTTTGACTTTCATTAATGGGGGATTGAGTTTAAGAGCTGCAAGGTTTTACTGCAGCTCTATAAAGCGCTGATTAAACCACACTTAGAATATTGTTTCCAGTTCTGGTCACCTCATTATAGGAAGAATGCAAATGCTTTAGAGGGTACAGAGGAGATTTATCAGGATGCTGCCTGGATTGGTGGGCTTGTCTTATCACGAGAGGTTTAACAAGCTTTGGCTTTTCACACTGGAGCGGAGGAGGAAGAGAGGTGACTTGATAGAGGTGTACAAAGTAACGAGAGGGATAGATAAAGTAGATAACCAGAGACTTTTCCCCCAGGGCAGAAATGGCAGTCATGAGGGGTCATAATTTTAAGGTGAATGGAAGAAGGTATAAGGGAGGTGCCAGAGGTAACGTCTTTACGCAGAGAGCGGTGGGTGCATAGAATGCACTGCCAGCGGTAATAGAAGTCAGAGACATTAGCGATATTTAAGCATCTGCTGGACAAGCACATGGACAGCAATAAATTGAGGGGTGTGTAGATTAGATTGATCTCAGATTAAGATAAATGCTTGGCACAACGTCATGAGCCAAAGGGCCTGGACTGTGCTATGTTCTATCTTCATCAACAATCTTTGCAAACAAGAACACATGAAAATTTTAAGCCTTGGAGGTCAGCCCATTGTTAGAGACAATTCTATGGTACAAGGAAAAAAATCACAAGAGTTCATTCCATCCCCACATCTGAAATAGGTGAAACATTCCATCCCCACATCTGAAATAGGTGAAACATTAGGAGATTTTTCCCTATCTTGCTGGAGGACTTGGGGTCTATTTGGCACCTTCACTCTCTTATCCAATTTAACACTAAGGATTAAGGCTGGATGAGCCCTGTAAAATTATCTTTAATTGCTACACCTATGACAATGTGGCAGCTTCACTGGATAGTTCAATGACTATAATTATTTAGCAAGATACTCGGAACTGCAGAGAACTAGAGGTAATTGTAATAATGCTGCTCCCTTAACAAAGGTTATGTTGTTCTTGTTTTTTTTCCAAGAGGGGTTATAAAAGGCAGAGGTTCTGATTTGTCTGGGTTTTGGTTTATAGAACATCGATATTAACAGCGCAGTACAGGCCCTTCGGCCCTTGATGTCGTGCCGACCTGTCATACCAATCTGAAGCCCATCTAACCTACACTATTCCATGTACGTCCATATGCTTGTCCAATGACGACTTAAATGTACTTAAAGTTGGTGAATCTACTACCATTGCAGGCAAAGCGTTCCATACTCTTACTACTCTGAGTAAAGAAACTACCTCTGACATCTGTCCTATATCTATCACCCCTCAATTTAAAGCTTACCCCCTCATGCTCGCTGTCACCATACTTGGAAAAAGGCTCTCCCTGTCCACCCTATCTAACCCTCCGATTATCTTATATGTTTCTATTAAGTCACCTCTCAACCACCTTCTCTCTAACAAAAACAGCCTCAAGTCCCTCAGCCTTTCCTCATAAGACCTTCCCTCCATACAGGCAACATCCTCTGCACCCTTTCCAAAGCTTCCACATCCTTCTTATAATGCGGTGACCAGAACTGTACACAATACTCCAAATGCGACCGCACCAGAGTTTTGTACAGCTGCAGCATAACCTTATGGTTCTTTGCTAATGGCTAACCCCAATACTGCCCAAGGCAACAATCAGGGAAAAGGCTTTTAGGTTTGTATTTAAAAACAGTTGTACAGTGAAAGGGGAGTGGCAAGTTCACCTTGTTCAGGGATTTTTCTAGTTTTGGTTTAGTTTTTAGCCGGGGACCTAGAGAAACAGTTGCAGTGAAAAGAGGTTCCATGCTGATTTTCACACACACACACACACACACATCTCCTGTAAAACCGGTGTTTGAACTTGCCTTTTTTTTGGCAAAGGTGTGTGTTTATGGGGATGTTGCAGGAAATTGGGATAGCTCCTTCGTAAAGTTGCAGTGGATATTGTGTCGGACAGGTTTTCAAATCATTGTCATTCTAAATTATCCTTTCTTTTGCTTGTTTCCTTCAGTGGTGTGTAAATAAATCGATTTACTTGAAGCCAAGTGGCTTGACCAGCTGCATCACTCCTGGGATATCCACTTTGCCTGAAACAAGCAAAGTTATGGTCTGGGCTACTTCATAAAATGTCTTGAGGGGGTCTGGCCTCATCCATAACATTGTTGTTTTTAATCCTCTGCAGATGCAGAGATTGTTAAGAATAAGTGCTATTGAGGTTACCAGGGTAATGTTATTGCTGCACTGTCTTTTAAGTCATCCTGCAGGTACACTACATCAATCATGATAGGGTGGATATGGAAACCAGTGGTTGGTGCACTAAATAACACAATCTTGCAAAATGTTGACCTTCTGAAAAGTGTTATTGCATTGCAACCATCCAGGCAAACAGTGAATATTTCATAATACTCTTGACTTCGGCCTTGTAGTTGGCAAAGTAGTTTTGAGGGTTCAGGAGATATACCACTAATTACAAAGTACCTAGTTTCTGCTAGGCTTCTGTGGTCATGACTGGTCCTTTAAGTTTCTAGTCAATAATAATAAATTGCTTCCTCACCCCAAGATATTTAAATAGAGCACTCAGCCATAATAAAAGTTAGCTAAGAATTTTGCGAAGGCCATGCAATAAGAATGTTAACAGCAGCCAAATTTGATGTTAAAAATAATATTCAAAGTCACCATTTGGTAAATTACTCATGAATATCAGCTCGAGAATAGAGAAGAAAGCTTGAATAATTTTTGTCTCACATAACAAACACACTACCATATTTCTTAACACAGGTATTTTTAAAAAAGCAGGATTTTGTATCCTAAAGTGCCTGAAATTGCTAACCACAAGGACATATATCACAATCTTCACATTCAATATACTGTTCTCTCCAAAAATCAGATTTTCTTTCAATGAGCATTGCTCTTTAAAAATGTACGGTGGACTAAGTTATCATCGCATGGTTACACGGTTACTGCTTGTAACTTATCAAAAGGGACACAAAAGAGGAAGCAAAAGGTACAAACAGTATTATGCCTATTTGCAAAAATTCAAGAGAACATTAATAAATAGTAAAAAAAACCCTGTTCAATAGTAATGGTTTCAATGCTGATATTCCATTTCACCTCCACAGGAAAATGCAAGTTATAACCTTTAATAGAATAAAGCCACCACCTTGATCCCACAGAGAATTGCAATAGCATACAATATTTTACTTTGCATTAGCTTTTTTGAACTGTACACAGGAATTCAACATTAAAATTAAATGTTGGTCAATAATCAAAAACAAAGCAGAAATCTGTAGTCCTTGCTGAATATGAAATGACCTCAACATGCTGTCAAAAAAAGTGCACAGCTTTTCTCTGCAGAGCTGAGTATGGTGGCCATCACCAAGGAGAAGGTGCTAGAACAACTGAATGGCTAGAAGATGGATATATCACTTGGACCAGATGGACTACACTCCAGAGTTCTAAAGGAGATAGCTGAAGAGACAGTGGACATGTTAGTCGTGATCTTTCTGGAATCACTAAAATCAGGGAGGGTTGCAGAGGACTGGAAAATTGCTAACGTGGCATCCCTGTTTAAAAAAATGAGTAAGGCAAAAGACAGAAAATTACTAACTCAGTAAGATAAGGAGCCATGGTGTTATAAGCAAGGTGCTAGCACGGATAGAAGCGTGGCTGTCTGGCAGAAAGCAGGGATAAAACAGTCCTTTTCAGGATGGCAACCAGTGACAAGTGGTGTTCTGCAAGGCTCACTGCTGGGACAACTTTTCACTTTATATGTATATGATCTAGATGGAGGAGGAGAAAGTGAGGACTGCAGATGCTGGAGATCAGAGTCGAGAGTGTGGTGCTAGAAAAGCACAGCAGGTCAGGCAGCATCCGAGGAGCAGGAGAATCGACATTTGGGCAAGAGCCCTTCATTAGGGATGAATGCATCATTCTTGATCTAGATGAAGGAATGGATAGCATTCTGGGTAGGTTTTCATACGATACTAAGGTAGGTAGAGGGACAAGGTAGTCTTGAGAAGATGGGGAGGCTGCAGAAGGATTTGGACAGGTTAGGAGAGTGGGCAAATAAGTGGCAGATGGAGTACAACGTGGGAAAGTGTGAGGTCATACACTTTGGTAAGAAAAATAGAAGTATGGGCTATTTTCTAAATGGGGAGAAAATTCCAAAGTCTGAAGTGCAAAGAGACATGAAAGTTCTAGTCCAGGATTCTCTCAAGCTTAAAAAATCGAGGAATTTAAGTCTACACTCGATGGGAGTTTAGAAGGATGAGGGGGGAATCTAATTGAAACTTACACAGAATATTGAATGGCCTAGACAGAGTGGCTATTGGAAAGATGCTTCCATTGATGGGAGAAACTAGGACCAGAGGGCACAGCCTTAGAGTAAAGGGAAGACCTTTTAGAACGGAGATAAGGAGTAACATCTTCAGCTAGAGAGTGGTGAATCAATGGAATTCACTGCCACAGAAGGCTGTGGAGCCCAGGTTAAGTATATTTAAGATGGAGGTAGGTTCTTGATTGTCAAGGGGATCAAGAATTACGGGGACAAAGTAGCAGAATGGGGCTGATAAACTTATCAGCCATGATTAGCGATGGAGCAGACTCGATGGGCTGAATGGCCTAATTTCTGCTCCTGTATCTTATGGTCTTAAATAATTCCTAAACCATAAGCAATATTATGTAACTACCTATATAATCATGAAGACAGCTGGTGCTAGAGAAGAGAAAATTTATTTACAATATATTGTCTACAAACTCTCTCTTTGGGTGGGTGGGGGAGGAGGAATGAAGCGATGATAAATTGACAAAACAGGGAGGGGGGGACATGGAAGCTGAAGATTTAGTCAATAACATTCAGCATCTCAGTTTTCTGATATGCAAACAAAAATGCCTTAATTGCCAATACATTCTGTAATCACTCTGTATTCTTTACTCACTTTAAGACTTGATTCATAGTCCGTGTTCACCTTAAACATCAACCCAAGACGCAAGTGAATCTCATTGGCCCGAGAGAAGCTGGGATCAATATAAAGCACTTCTTGAAATGCTTTAATTGCCCTGAAAATAGAACATAAGTAACTTAGTATTCTTAGTCTTAAATGTATTTGAAGGAGACACTTATCATAGCCTTGACTCAAATGAATAATAAGCAGAAATACTGACTTGTTTTGCCCTCCATCATATCCTCCACTATGACAATAATTAAAGCTAATTAAAGCATATATGTGTTTCTAAAAAGTCAGAAAAATACTTTGAACATTGAAAATGAAACAGTCGTCATCTAAAATGGCATTTGTTAATATATAACCCCTAATATGTATTTGGATGTACAGTGCCACATCATTTAGAAGGACACTCTCAAACAAACATTTGCTGATATGTGAATATTAAATGTAAACTTTTTTTTATACTCCTGCTCCCAGCCACAGTAAATCAAAAAGCAATTACAGAACAATCTCAATTATCCAAACATCAATTATCCGAATTTCAGATCAGGAAGACCATGCCTGATGAAGGGCTTATACCCGAAAGATCTATTCTCCTGCTCCTCGATGCTGCCTGACCTGCTGTGCTTTTCCAGCACCATATTCTCAACAGGGATGAAATATGCAACATTCTGGTCAGCTTTAACACCACAGCAGATAAGCATAGCTCCGCTTTCAGCAGATTTTGACATGAAGTAACTATATAAATTGCATGAAATAGTGGTCAATATAATTTAAACAACTGAACGTCCGCAGTATTGGTTAGCCATTTTTGCCCAGTGTAGTAGACAGTATAAGTCATTGGGACTGTTCACACGCATTAAGCTTTCTTTATCTGCTTTACTAAATGTTGCAGAATTTGGAGTAGAGATCTTGTTTCTCACCTATATGCTAACATACCAAAGTGACACCTTACTATGCAAATTGAAGTGCTCCCAAACTTAATTTTGGATACTGACATGCAACTTCTTCACCACTAGCTCCAGCCAATATTTCTTCCCTCCAAAAGCTTTATCTTTTATTTAATCGGAAATCCAACTATAGTTTCTGTGGTTGTGAATGAGACTCCTAAATGGTATGTTGTCTCCCAGGTGCCAGAGTCAGGGACACCAGAGTCTACACTAGTTTTTTTTTTGGGGGGGGGGGGGGAAGAAAGAAGAGAAGAGAGAAGACAGAGGAAGACAGTCAGAAGTTGTGGTGCACATCCATACCAATGACAAAGCTAGGAAAAGGGATGAGGACGTGAAAAGTGAATATAGGGATTTAGGTTGGAAGCTAAAGAAAAGGCAGAACATGCAGAGTAGTAATCTCAGGATTGGTGTCACGGGATAGCAAAGCGAGGAACAGAGGGCAAGCTGAACACGTGGCTGCAGAGCTGGTGTGGGAAGGAGGGCTTCAGATATGTGGACCATTGAGATACCTTCTCTGGAAGGCAGGACCTGTACAAGGAGGACAGGTTGCACATGAACTGGAGGGGTACCAATATCCTGAGAGGGAGGTTTTCTAGAGCTCTTCAGGAGGGTTTAAGCCAGTTTGGCAGGGAGATGGGAACCAGAGCTACCGATAAGGGGATGGGTAGCTGGTAAACAAATAGATAAGTTTGCAGAGTCCATGAGGAAGGATAAACTGTTGATAAGGCAAAGTTGTAGTCAGTGTGATGGGTTGAAGTGTGTATATTTTAACGCAAGAAGTGTCAAGAATAAGAGTGAACTTAGAGCATGTATCAGTACTTGGAGCTAAGATTTTGTGCACGCTACGGAGACTTGGATATCACAGGGGCAGGAATGGTTGTTGGATGTTCCATGGTTTAGATGTTTCAAAAGGAATAGGGAGGGAGGTAAATTATGTGGGGGAATGGCATTGCTAATCAGGGATAGTATCACAGCTGCAGAAAGGGAGGTAGTCGAGGAGGGTGCCTTCTGAGTCAGTTTGGGTTGACGTCAAACAGGAAAGGAGTAGTCACTTTATTGGGAATTTTCTATATACCCTCCAATAGCAACACAGAGACATGGAGCAGCAGATTGGGGAGCAGATTTTGGAAAGCTACAGAAGTAACAGGGCTGTTGTCATGGGTGACTTCAACTTCCTCAATATTGATCGAAACTCCTTTGTGCAAATAGTGTGGATGGAGCAGATTTTGTCAGGTGTCCAGGAAAGCTTCCTGACTCAACATATAGGTAGGCTGACTGGGGGAGGCTATATTGGAATTGGTGCTTGGGAATGAACAAGGTCAGGTTCTCTCGGTGAGAGAGCATTTCAGTGATAGTGATCACAACTCCCTGACCTTTACTATACTCATGGAGAGGAATAGGAGCAGACGGTATGGGAAAATATTTAATTGGCAGAGGGGGAATTACAAACTTATTAGACAGGAAATGTGAAACATAAATTGGGAACAGGTATTCGCTGGGAAATGCACGACAGAAATGTGGAGGTCGTTTAGGGAGAACTTTTTTTAGATTAGATTACATTAGATTAGATTACATTACAGTGTGGAAACAGGCCCTTCAGCCCAACAAGTCCACACCGACCCGCCGAAGCGCAACCCACCCATACCCCTACATTTACCCCTTACCTAACACTACGGGCAATTTAGCATGGCCAATTCACCTGACCCGCACATCTTTGGACTGTGGGAGGAAACCGGAGCACCCGGAGGAAACTTGCTGCGAGTTTTGGATCAGTTTGTCCCACTGAGGCAAGGAACAGATGGCAGAGTGAAGGAACGTTGGATGACAAGAGATGCAGAACATTTAGTCAAATGAAAAAGGAAGCTTACTTAAGGGTTACAAGGCAGCCAGGTAGATACTGAAGAATGGACTTAGGAAAGCTAGAAGGGGACATGAAAAAGCCTTGGTGGGTAGGATTAAGGAAAACCCCAGGGTGTTCTACACTTCCGTGAAGAAGAGGAGGCTGACCAAACAGAGTAGGGCCGATCTGGGATGGTGAAAGGAACTTGTGCCTTGAGTCAGAGAAGATAGGAAAGATCCTTAATGAATAATTTGCTTCAGTATTCATTAGCGAAAAAAAAATATTGTTTGTAAGGAGTGTGAAATAGGCTGATATGCTTGAACAGGTTGATGTTAGGAAGGAGGATTCTGGAAATTTTGAAAAATATGAAGATTGATAGGTCCTCTGGGCCAGACAGGATATACCCAAGGTTACCACAAGAAGTGAGGGAAGAGACTGATGATCTTGGAGTCTTCACTGTCCACTGGATTAGTACCTGGGAATTACAGACTAGTCAGTCTTACGTCAGTAGTGGGCAAGTACTGGAGAGGATTCGGAGAGACAGGATTTATGATTTAGAAAGGCATAACTTGATTAGAGACAGTCAGTATGGCTTTGAGAGAGGTTGTTCAAGCCTCTCAAGCCTTATTGAATTCTTTGAGGATGTGATAAAACACATTGATGAAGTAGAACAGTGGATGTGGTGTATATGGATTTTAACAAGGTGTTTGATAAGGTTCCCCATGATAGGCTCATTCAGAAAGCAAGGAGGCACAGGGAAATCTAGCTGTCTGGATACAGAATATGCTGACCCATAGAAGATAGAGGGTGGTAGTAGATGGAAAATATTCAGCATGGAGCTCAGTGACCAGTCATGTTCCGCAGGGATCAGTTCAGGGACCTCTGCTCTTTGTGATTTTATCAATAACTTGAATGAGGAAGTGGAAGGGTGGGTCAGTAGGTGTGCTAATGACACAAACATTTGTGGAGTTGTGGATAGTGTGAAGTGCTGTTGTAGATTGAACTGGGACATTGACAGGATGCTGAGCTGGGCTCAGAAGTGGCAAATGGAGCTCAACCTTGAAAAGTGTTGAGATTCATTGTGGTAGGTTGAATTTGAATGCAGATTATAGGGTTAAAGGCAGGATTCTTGGGAATGTGGAGGAATAGAGGGAACTTGGGGATCACATCCCTAGATCCCTGAAAGTTGCCACCCAAGTTGATAAGGTTGTTATGAAGCCATATGGTGTGTTGGCTTTCATAAGCAGGGGGATTGATATAAAGAGCTACAAGGTTATGCTGCAGCTCTATAAAGCCCTGGTTAGACCACACTTGGAATATAGCTTTCAGTTCTGGTCACCTCATGATAGGAAGGATGTGGAAATTTTAGAGAGGGTGCAGAGGAGATTTACCAGGATGGTGTCTCGACTGGAGGGCATGTCTTATGAAGAAAGGTTGAGGGAGGTAGGGATATTCTCATTGGGGCGAAGGAGGATGAGAGGTGACTTGATAGAGATGTACATGATGATGCAAAGCATAGATAAGTGGATAGCCAGAGACTTCTTCCCAGGGCGGAAATGACTATCACTAGGGGGCATTATTTTAAGATGACTGGAGGCAGGTTTAGGGGAGATGTCAGAGATCAGTTCTTTACTCAGAGTGGTGGGTGCGTGGAATACACTATCAGCAGTGGTAGCAGAGTCAGATACATTAGGGACATTTGAGCAACTATTGGATAGGTACATGGATGATAGTAAAAAGGGTATGTAGGTTACTTTGACTTTAAAAGTAGGATAAAAGATCGGCACAACATCGAGGGCCGAAATGTTTGTGCTGCGTTGCTCTATGTTAAGAGGTTACACCTGAGTGTGACATGCAAGTGTCACAATATACATCATCGCATGAAGTGATGCATCAAATGATCTTGCTCTGTCATGCAGTATATGCTAAGCTGCAACCACAGTAAGATTTTCTTAGAAATCAGCAGATTTTCTCGACCCTTCTGCAGCTGTGATCAATAACCCCATAAATGTGAATACAGAGAGTCTCCCATTTATAACCATCCAACTTACGAGTACTCATACTTCTGAATACAATCCCAAAATTAGGGCTGTAGTTACAAAGATGCAACATACAAACGTTTTCTGTACAAAGACCGGTTACTTTATATTGTCCTGCACTATATTCAGACTTCTGTCCAAATCAACTGACAAACTCAAGAACGTAACCTGGGGAAGGCCTGCATGCTGTGTGAAGAGTCTGGGCTCAATACACTGCACTAGGTATATAAACAACATTTGACACAATGTGGCATCGAAAATCCAAGTCATTGAAGATTGAGTGGGAAGTTCTCCATTCATCAGGATCAAAGCTAACAGAAAGGAGGATGTTATTGTTGGAGATGAATCACCTCAGTCCCAGGAAATTGCTGTCCAGATACTGAAGCATTCATGACCAGCAGTAAGACCTGGAGAACATTCAGGATTGGTCTGATAAGCCAATCTCCTGCAAGGTAAAACCTACCCATCACTGCTGAATCCCAAACACAAGTTCCTAGGGTTCACCACCTAATCAGAACTTTAGTACAGCTAAATAAATATCATGATTATAAAACACAGGTCAAGTGTGAGTAAGCTGTGCTCAGCAACCTGCCTCCTTCAAAGCTTTTGCACAAAGTAGACGTTAAATAAAATACTCCCACCAGATCAAGAAGGGAGTGCAGTTCCAATGATATTCGGAGTTCAAAACAATCCTTGATAAAGCAGCTTATTTAAGCTGCTCACCATTTTGAACACATGCTTTCTCCAAAGAATCTTACACAAAACATGCTGAAACTACTAGCTAAGATGTTTCAACAGCACCTTCCAAACCCACAACTTATTTATAGAAGGACAAAGGGCAGCACGCATTTGGGAACACCAGCACTTGCAAATTCTCCTCCAAGGCACACAACATCCTGAATTGAGAATGGAGTTGAGGAACAGATCAACCATGATCAATTGGCCAAATATGTATCTCCTGCTCCTGCACCCGAAGATTGCAATTTTGTTCCGAACAAGATAATTTATTCCAATGTCTTTTGCTGCTATGTAATCACATTATTGAATCTTGTATGATAACTCTGAGCAGAACGAAACTTGAGATTTAAAACAATTAGCCCACTTTTGCACAAATTCAACTACTTTCAAAAGCACAATTTTATTCTGATTTGGAAGGGGATTAACAATGGGGAAAAATTCAAAGATCCAAAATCATAAATATACACTCAGCAAGTCTGGCAGCATCTCGGAAAATTGGAATAGCAAATGTTACGATTTATGACTTTTCATCAGAATTCATGCAATTACTAATGAAAGGTCACAACCTGAAACTTTAACTCTCTCTCCCCACAGATGTTTCCAGATTGTTCTGAAGGGTCACTGAACTTGAAACATCAATGCTTTCTCCACCCACACATAGCAGATCTGCTGAGATTTTCCAACAATTTCTGCTCTTGTTTGGTTTCCAGCATCCATGGTTCTTTGGGGGTTTTTTGTTTCCAGATTTGCAAGTTATTTCGAGCATTTTATATTATTATAGTCTATATTTTTTGTTTGATCAAAATATATCAATTGTGCTGATGGCCTAAAGCTTGCACTTTTTTTTGTAATATGAAACTGCCTTAAAAGGTTACAACATAACTAATTTTATATTGTTGTTTTAGTGCAAATTCACACACACAAAACATGTGATTTAGTGACACCATGTGGTCAAAACTTCACAGTAGAGAAACAAAATAAATTTCCAACAAAACCACTGGAGACTCTAAATAAAAGAAGCAATAGCACTAGATCGGTAACTATTAAATTATCCAATCCAAATTTCATATAGTACAGTAAAAGAATTTTCGGACTTCAAAAAGTTACACTAATTCCCTGTTCCATAATGTAGTTTTCTCAAACATGAGATGCTTACCTATGCAGGTTTCTTTCAGCCATGATCACAGTCAACACTGTTGTAAAATAAGGCTGCATACTTATAAACAGCTGGAAAAACAGCAATCCACTTACTTCTACCTACTTGCAAATATACAATAGTTCTTCTAAAATACAGTGTTTTCAAAACCCCAGTTGAAAAGCAGATTGAAAATGACAGAATGCCTGGAGACCTTCATTTAGCAACAGTTTTCAATGAATCAGTTCAAATATTATCGCATATGACATCAGAACCAGGAATAACAACCATTCCATGTTTTAAGGGGTTGATACATATTGTCAACATTGTCCTGGTTCCAGACAATGTCATGCTTGTGTATTTGGACACCACAGCCTCTCATGCAACGAGAAAAGCAAGGTATGAATGTTTGCAGTTGTCTCTGCAATTCTCAAATGCATCACTTCTGGTATTAAAATAGCCTAGGACCAACTGAATTGGTGCCAGGTGATGAGATGGCTAAGCCTGGACAGTGAATGGTTCCTTCAAACTTTGTTCAAACTTATTGTTCCTTCCTGTCTGTTTCCTCAGTTTCCTTTCCCTGGGGACAAACTAGGAATTGCAGGTACATCTGTCAACCACACCAACAGGGGGGAAAGACGTTGAAGCTGATTACAGTGACTCAGAGAAAGACAGACTGTGCACAGTACAGTTGGGTAAGATGATGTGGGATGGGGAAAGGAGGGAGCTAATTAGTACGTCACATTTGCAAAATGTTTAGGAAGCACTATAGAGAGTATAAATTAAGTAAAACATTGTATCCATTTGAAGACACTTGCAGTTATTCAACAAATGCTTTAAGATTTAAAAAAGTCTTGAAGAACATTCAAAACGAATGTGTTGCTTAATTGTAGGCAATTTTCAATTTGATTGAGCCACTGTACATTTAGTTTTATGAATAAAATTTAAAGTTGTGTCAGTTCACTCACGTTTAAGATCTTTTGCATCACTCTTTCCTTTAAACATCTATCCCACCTCAGGAAATTAAAATACATTCGATCTTTAAAGAGAAATGGCTTCATGATTAGGACTACAACTGCAGATTGAAATCCTAAATTGCAAATAAACATATTGCATAACCTACTCCAAACGTTTCTCAATCAACAAATGGTTACCTGAGCAGTGCACAACAGTACACCATAGACAACACAAGGAAAAAAGGATGACAGTTAATCAAAGTAACAATTCCAGCTCTTATTCCCAGTAAGGATTCATCAGGAATAGCACAGCAAGTCAGACAGCATCCGAGGAGCAGGGGAATTGACGTTTTGGGCATATGCCCTTCATCAGGAATGAGGCTTATGGGCCAAGGGGCTGAGAGATAAATGGGAGGGGGTGGGGTTGGAGGTAGCTGAGAATGCGATAGAAAGAAGGTGAGGGAGGTGATAGGCCAGAGAGGAGGGTGGAGCGGATAGATGGGAAAGGTGATGGACAGGTCAGGAGTGCAGTACTGAGTTGGACTTGTTCATTAGTTAGGGGAACAGATAGGCATCACTGGAGCCACAGATATAGGACTGCTGTGTTGCCTCACTAGTGCCAGGGTCAGGGATTTCACTGAACATCTACTGGACATCCTGAAGGGGGTGGGTGATAAGTCAGAGGGAGTGGTACACATTGGTACCAACTACATAGGTAAAACAAAGGACGAGGTATTGTATCAAGAAGTCAGGGAGCTAGGCAGTAGATTAAAGAAGCAGGACCTCAAAAGGTTGTAATCGAAGATTACTCCCAGTGGTATGTACTAATCAGGGCAACATCTTGGCTAAGTGGTTAGCTCTGCTGCTTCACAATGACTCAAGTTTGATTTCACCCTTGGATGAGTGTCTGTGGGGAGTTTACACATTCTCCCAGTGTCTGCATGGGTTTCCTCCGGGAGCTCCAGTTTCCTCCCACAGTTCAAAGATGAGCAAGGTAGGTGGATTTGACTGTGCTAAATTGCCAGGCATCCACGGATATGCAGGCTAGGTGGGAAATGTAGGGTTACAGGGAGAGGGTAGGAAAGGGGATCTGGGCAGGATGCTCAATGGATTCGAAGGGCTGAACAATCTGCTTCCAGAGTTTAGGGATTCTATGATTCTAATAGATTAGGTGAATGCATGGCTCAGGAATTGGTGCAGGAAGAGGGGATTTTAGATTCTGAGATCACTGAGGCTGTTTCTAGGAAAGATGGGACTTCTATAATTGGGATGGTCTGCACCTAAATTAGAATAAGGCTAATATCCTTGAAGGAGGGCTTGCTAATGCTACATGAAAGAATTTTAAACCAGTTTAGTTAGCATGGGTAAGGGTCAGTGAGTTAGTTCCATAGTAACATGGCATAACTTAAAAAGGAACCAAGGCAGGGCAAGTTCAACCAAGTGGTGTCTCAAAGGAATAAGGTGACACCGGATGACCAACATTAAATTTCAGGAGTACTAGAGGAAGACAGATGAGTTAAGGGTGTACATTGAGGCATGGAACTCTGATATTGTTGCCATCACAGATGTGGTTAAGGGAGGGACATGACTGGCAACTTAACATTCAAAGGTATAGGATCTTCAGAGAGAACAGGTGAGGGTGCAAAAGAAGTGGAGGTGGTGCTGCATTATTAGAGAATTACTGTAAAAGGAGGGATGACATCTTGAAACGATTCAGATAAAATGTTGAGAGTAGGCATTGGGAATAAACAGGGAGCAGTTACATTGTTAGAAATGTACTATAGCCCATGCCCAAAAAGACAGTAGGCAAATGGTGAGAGATATGTAGTCAATTCACAAGAGTTTAAAACTAATAATAAAAAATGGAATTATACTTGGGGATTTCAACTACCCCAAAATTAATTGGGATAATTGTAGTAAAAAGGGTTTAGAGGGAGCAGATTTCTTGAAACTGCATACAAAAGAGCTTTTTATGTCAACATGTAGATGGTCCTATAAGGATTCTATACATTCAGCACATCAGTTTTCTTATCTCAACTGAAAGGTTCTGAAGGCTTCCAACTGAAACCTCTTTAAAAAAAAGAAATGTGTACACTAATACACTGACAAAGATTTGTGCCCAGACTGCTGAACTTTTTCTGAACATCTATTTATATCTGCTGAGGTTATTGCAAATCAAGCTCAAAGTGTTTTGGGAAAGCATGGATTGGGCTTCCAACAAAGTCAGCGTTTCTCAGCTGATAATTCTAGTGCCAATTCTGAGATTCATTTCTGTGCACATACAATTCTGGGTAAAAAAAAAACAAACAAGATCTAAAAAGTTAGTTTCCTGGCTCACAATTGTCAATAATGCGTTTCAGAAGCCGACAACAAGACCAGTCACTTCTGATTATATCCTATAGCATTCACCAATGGTTAGGTTTGATCAACTTTTGCTTTGCAAAAACAAAATGTAGACTTTCAGTAGGTGATTTGACAATACAGGCTTGGATAACATACATTTATTCTGTTCAAGCTCAGGAGGAACTAATGTAGCAACACAACCGCTGAACTCAGCACAAGGAATAAAGAAAGCTGGACTCGTTCTCGCTCAGACCAAGTTTATCATATATATCTTGCATCTTTTTCAGCACATCCTGAATCATTTTAATGAGCCATACTGAAGTGCAATCACTGGATGCAGAATATTCAATTACCTTTAAAAGAGTACTTCAGAGGCAGCTCGCTTAGCACGGCCAACCTTTCTTCAGAAAATAAGCCTCCAGAATATGTTGTGTTCCCAACCACTGGAGTTACAGAATGAGAGGTGGTAACTCACCATTGACTTCAAGGTGGTTAAGTGTGGACAATAAAATGCTGGGTGAACTAGCAACATGCACATCTCTGTGAAACAGTAAAGAAGAATCGCTGTTGCTGCCCTCCATTTCAAGCAGTTTACTAATTTTAGAAAAATGGCCACCCTTCTTTAGACAAAATCACATGTTCACACTCGGGGGACAAAAATGCTGAGTCGCTTTTGTTAATCAAGTAAAAGCTTGCAATTAGATGGTACAATTAATTGTTGACCACAGAGACCTACAGGACATTGGTTAGGCCACTTTTGGAATATTGCATGCAGTTCTGGTTTCCAAAGGGTTCAGAAAACATTTACAAGGATGTTGCCAGGGTTGGAGGATTCAAGCTATAGGGAGAGGTTGAATTGGCTAGGGCTGTTTTCCCTGGAGCGTAGACTGAGGGGTGGGAGAGTCCAGAACTAGAGGGCATAGGTTTAGGATGAAAGGGAAAGATAAAGAGGAGACCGAAGGGGCCACTTTTTCCACACAGAGGGTGGTGGGTGTGTGGAGTGGGCTGCCAGAGAAAGTGGTGGAGGCTGGTACAATTACAACATTTAAAAGGCACCGGTATGGGTATATGAATAGGAAGGGTTTGGAGGGATATGGGTCAGGTGCTGGTAGGTGGGACTAGATTGGGTTGGGATATCTGGTCAGCATGGACAAGTTGGACCGAAGGGTCAGTTTCTGTGCTGTACATTTATGACTCTATGTAGTAGACGGACATTTGTCTTAAATACATGATCTTAAATTATTTTAAAAGAAACACTAGCATTGAGTACTTTGCAACAAAATTAATCATTGTCATGTTTACTCCTTAGATTTTCAAGGAGAAAGGGAAGGAAAGTCCAGATTAAGGGTTCCTTTGATACACACCTAGTCAATGTGTCACTCAGCAGGTGCAATGCACAAGTGCTCTCCCAAACAGACTCCTGCAGCCCATAAACACAAACTAGAATCATTGTTTTTTAAATGCAAGAACTCCTTGACAGAGGCTTATTAAGATTCATTACTAAAACAATTATTTCATCTTGACAAGACTGAAACCATTTGCTGTGTATTCACAGACTATCATTTTAGACCTCTATATCTGCAGATCTTACTCTAATTTATAATGTTTTATTCTGTGAATTTTTCCACAACCTGTGACAAACCCCAGCTTTTCAACAAACTACCAGATTGAGTAGCCCTTGTTAAACAGGAATAGGATAAGCTAGGGCCCCTAAGCAGCTAGGGCTGCAGCATAAACTCCTTGTGCACTTGAGATGATAATAAACAATGCTGCACCTTACTGAGGAGTGATCTCCCGACAAATTATGCGACAGACTAATTATCGTATTTAATATTTAGCTGCACATTTGTGATGCCAAGACATAAGGTTATCAGTTAAATGCTGGAAAATGGGATTAAAATGGATGTTTTTGACTGGTGCAGACTCAATGGGCTGAAGGCCTTTTTCTGTGCTGTAGTCCTCTGTGATTCTGTAAAGGAAACAGCTACCAGTTAGCTTTGAGGACTTGCATCCATTAAAAAAAATGCATATTAGCTATTTTCACACTCTAATTTTTATTTAATGACTTTCTACTGTCTTTAAAAATGTTATACATCTATAAAGTTTCCTTTGAGCACTTTGCAAGCCATCCAGATCATCAATTTCCTCATTAACTGAAACATTTGCTGTTCCTTCCCCATCAACTCTACTATAAATCTTTTCCATTACTAGTTCAACAATTTACATTGAAAATGATAGCCAGTGCTTTTCCTTTAAAGATATTAACTAATCTACGCATTTCCAGAATTATCTGACATTGTTTCATTCTGAAAATGATTCTTGAAGCCAAGCCACTATATAAGTATACTGAAGTCAGGAAAGGAGTCTGAAAAGCCAGTTCTACATTGTAGGTATTTTGTGTTGATATGGCCGAATGCCCAATATTCCAGAACTTGGGTCTCACCATCCTGTTACCAATTCAATTTACAATCAGAACTACTACTGTTGCTGTGAAGTACATATTTACAAAGCTGCACATTTGGTTCTGCAGAAATATGAATTATTCAACTCTGGCTTACAATTAAATCTAAAAAACAGGACCTTTTGAAAACAATCTGAAGCAACATGCCTAAAATTACCGTTGTGTGACGAGTTGTGGGTCACCGAAAGCTTACAATACAATTTATTTCAGTTCCAGATTAGATTAGATTACTTACAGTGTGGAAACAGGCCCTTCGGCCCAACAAGTCCACACCAACCCTCTGAAGAGCAACCCACCCAGACCCATTCCCCTTCATTTACCCCTTCACCTAACACTACAGGTAATTTGGCATGGCCAATTCACCTCACCTGCACATTTTTGGACTGTGGAAGGAAACCGGAGCACCCGAAGGAAACCCACGCAGACAGTTGCTTGAGGCAGGAATTGAACCCGGGTCTCTGGCACTGAGGCAGCAGTGCTAACCACTGCGCCACCGTGCCGCCCATGATGTTGCTGCTTTCAACTGCAGGACTTATGCCCAAAACGTCGATTCTCCTTCTCCTTTGATGCTGCCTGACCTGCTGTGCTTTTCCAATGACACATTTTTAAGCTTTGATCCCCAGCATCTGCAGTCCTCACTTTCTCCTGCAGGAGCAAACTGCGTACTATAGCTTTACAAAGTCATAGCTGAATTAACCACTTAAACAATTGAGAGAGCTTTGAATCACTATTTATGCAGATAAAAGCAAACCAGGGTTTAACCATGAGACCAACTGAAAAGGAAAGCATTGAATATAGAACAATACAGCGCAGAGCACGCCCTTCTGCTCTCTATGTTGCACCGACCTGTGAACTAATCTAAGGCCATCCCCCTACACTACCCCATCATCATCCAAATGCTTATCCATGGACTGTTTAATTGCTCCTAATCTGGCTGAGTTAACTACATTGGCAGGCAGAGCATTCCACACCCTTACATCTCACCATGTAACGAACCTGCCTTACATCTGTCTTAAATCTATCACCCCTCAATTTGCAGCTAAGCTCCCTCGTACAAACCAACATCATCCTAGGAAAAAAACTCTGTCCACCCTATCGAATCCTCTGATCATCTTGTATGTCTCTATTAAATCCCTCTTAGCCTTCTCACTAATGAGAACAGACCCAAGTCCCTCTTTCCTCATAAGACCTTTCCTCCAGACCAGGCAACATCAAGGCAAATCTCCTCTGCACCTTTTCCAATGCTTCCACACCCTTCCTGTAATGGGGCGACCAGAACTGTACACAATATTCAAGTGAGGCCATATTAGTGTTTTGTACAGTTGCAGGATGACTCTCAGCTCCGGAACTCACTCTCTCTACCAATAAAGCCTAACACACCACATGCCTTCTTAACAGCACTATCTACCTTGGTGGCAACTTTCAGGAATCTATGCATATGAACGCCAAGATCCCTCTGCACATCCACACTACCAAGAATCTTTCCACTGAGCCAGCATTCTGCCTTCCTGTTATTCTTCCCAAAGTGAATCACCTCACGTTTATCTGCAATGAACTCCATTTGCTACCTCTCAGCCCAATTCTGCAGTTTATCCCCCTGCAACCTGCAACATTGCTCCAAACTGTCCACCACTCCACTGACTTTAGTGTCATCTGCAAATTTACTAATCCATCCACCTATACCCAAGTCATTTATAAAAATGACAAACGGCAGTGGTCCCAAAACAGATCCTATGGAACACCAATAGTAACCGGACTCCAGGCTGAATATTTCCATCAACCACCACTCGCTGCTTTCTTTCAGAAAGCCAGTTTCTAATCCAAACTGCTAAATCACCCTCAACCCCATGCCTCCGCATTTTTTCCAAAAGCCAACCATGGGGAACTTTATCAAAGGCTTTAATGAAGTCCATGTACACCACATCAACTGCCTTCTCCTCATCCACATGCTTGGTCACCTTCTCAAAAAACTCAATGAGGTTTCTGAGACACGACCTGCTTTTGACAAAACCATGTTGACTATCTCCAATCAAATTGTTGCTTGCGAGATGATTATAAATCCCATCTCTTATAATCCTTTCCAAAACCCTTCCCATAACAGAAGTAAGGCTCATTGGTCTATAATTACCTGGGTCATCTCTACTGCCCGTCTTGAAGAGGGGCACAACATTTGCAATCCTCTGGTCATCTGGTATTAAACCTGTAGACAATGACGACTCAAAGATCAAGGCCAAAGACTCCACCATCTCCTCCCTAGCTTCCCAAGAATCCTCTGATAAATCCCATCTGACCCAGGGGAACTTATCTACTTTTGCACCTTCTAGGAATTGATAACACCTCCTCCTTGGTAACCACAATCCTTTCTAGTCCAATAGCCCATATCGGTCTTCTCCTCTACAATATTCTCCTTGTCCTGAGTGAAAATAGATAGGAAATATTTGTTTAGCACCTCTCTGATCTCCACAGGGTCCACACTCAACTTCCCACTGCTGTCTTTGACTGGCCCTATTCCTACCCTAATCATCCTTTTATTCCTCACATACTTATAGAAAACTTTAGGGTGCTCCTTTATTCTACCTAGTAAAGATTGCTCATGTCCCCTTCGTGCTCCTCTTAACACTCTCTTTTAATTCTTCCTCGCTAATCTGTAACTCTCCATCGCCTCATCTGAACCATCTCGTCTCAACATCACATAAGCCTCCCTCTTCCATCTATCAAGAGATACAATTTCTTTAGTAAATCATGGTTCCCCTTCCTTATCACTTCCTCCCTGCTTGACAGGCACATACCTATCAAGATCACGCAAAATCTGTTCTTTAAACCAGCTCCATATTTCGACTGACCCATCCTCTGCATTTTGCTACCCCATTCTGTGCCTCCCAAGTCTTGCCTAATCGCAATATAGTTGCCCTTCCCCCCATCTATAACTCTTAGTCTGTGGCATGTACCTAGCCCTTTCCATCACTGAACTAAATCAACTGAATTATGGTCACTCTCTCCAAAGTGCTCACCTACCACTAAATCAAACACCTGGCCTGGTTCATTACCAAGCACAAGATCCAGTGTTTAATGATTTGATCTCGGGAGATGGTGCACTGCCCATCTCTAACTATTGTTAATTGGGCAATGGTGGACACTTTCTAAAATCACATTAATCCACGTTGTGACAGGGAAGAAACTCTTTGGTTTTGAGAATACGTAGAGTGAAATAAAGCAATCAAACACACCACTTTTATGACATATTGCATACACCAAATTAACCTTAATGCCTCAAGAGCAAAGGAGTTGCCAGGGTTGGAGGATCTGAGCTACAGGGAGAGGCTGAACAGGCAGGGGCTGTTGCCCCTGGAGCATCGGAGGCTGAGGGGTGACCTTATAGAGGTGTACAAAATTATGAGAGGCATGGATAGGATAAATAGACAGAGCCTTTTCCCTGGGGTCGGGGAGTCCAGAACTAGAGGGCATAGGTTTAGGGTGAGAGGGGAAAGATATAAAAGAGACCTGAGGGGCAACCTTTTCACGCAGAGGGTTGTACGTGCATGGAATGAGCTGCCAGAAGAAGTGGTGGAGGCTGGTACAATTGCAACATTTGGATGGGTAAATGAATAGGAAGGGTTTGGAAGGATATGGGCCGGGTGCTGGCAGGTGGGACTAGATTGGGTTGGGATATCTAGTCAGCATGGACGGGTTGGACCGAAGGGTTTGTTTCCATGCTGTACATCACTATGACTCTATGAGTTAGGGAATATGTAACAGGATTCAGATAAGCAAACAATGCAACAAACTTAATTCAAACATACCCAAAACAAAAGCTACCCTTATGCTAACTTACCCAAGTCACATTTGGCCATTATCACACACGCTGACCTGTTCCCAGCTAAGCAACAAGGCTGTGTTTCACCCCTCCATATAGCAGGGTACAGAACAGTATAGGACCTTGAGCCCTCTATGTTGTGCTGACCTTTTATCCTATTCTAAAGTTCAAACTGACCTACATACCCTTCCTTTTACTATCACCCATGTGCCTAACCAAGAGTCACTTAAATGTCCCTAATGTATCTGACTCTACCACTACTGCTGGCAGTGCATTCCATGCACCTATGTAAAGAACTTACTTCTGACATCTCCCCTAAACTTTCCACCAATCACCTTAAAGTTATGCCCAGTTGTGATAAACTATTCACTCTACCTATGCCTCTCATCATCTTGTACACCTCTATCGAGTCACCTCTCATGTTTCTTCACCCCAACGAGGGAGCTATGGCTTTTCTCAATCTTTCGCCAGAAGACATGCCCTCCAGTCCAGGCAGCATCCTGATAAATCTCCTCTGCACCCTATCTAAAATTGCCAAATCCTTCCTATCAAGAGATGACCAGAACTGAACACAACATTCCAAGTGCGGCTTAACCAGGGCTTTATAGAGCTGCAGCAAAACCTTGCACCTCTTTAAAATCAATCCTCCTGCTAATGAAAGCCAACACACCATACACCTTCTTAACAACTTGGGTGGCAACTTTGAGGAATCTATGGACGTGAACCCCAAGATCCCTCTGCTCCTCCACACTGCCAGGAATCCTGCCTTTAACTCTGCAATCTACATTCAAATTCAGCCTTCAAAAATGAAGGCGTTAACAATTTAAGGTTGAACTCCATCTGCCACTTCTCAGCTCATCTCTGCATACTGGCAATGTCCCATTGTAACCTCCAACAGTCTTCCACACTATCCACAACTCAACGAATGTTTGTGCCATTGGCAAACTTACTAACCCACCCTTCCACTTCTTTATCCAAGTTATTGATAAAAATCACAAAGAGCAGAGATCTCAAAATTGATCCCTGCTGAACACCACTGGTCACCGAGCTTCAGGCTGAATACTTTCCATCTACTACCACCAGACATCCAGATTTCCCTATTCTATGTTCATGTTCTTACTTTCTGAAGAAGTTTATCATGAGAAACATTACCAAACACATTGCTAAAATCCATGTACCACCACATCTTCTGCTCTACCTTCATCAACATGTTTTGTGACATCCTAAAAGAATTCAATAAAGGATTCTGAGGCATGACCTGGCCCTCTCTAAGCCATGCTGACTATTAATCAAACTATGGTTTTACAAGTAATCATAAATCTTGTCTCAGAATCCTCTCCAATACATTACCCACTACTGACATAAGACTGACTAGTCTGTAATTCCTAGGATTACCCTATTCCCTTTCTTGAATAAGGGAACAGCATTTGCCACCCTTCGATCATCTGGCACTACTCCAGTAAAGACGCAAAGATAATCACCAAAGGCACAGCAATCTCTTCCCTCGCTTCATTTAGTAACCTAGGTATATCCCATCTGGCCCAAGGTTTTTATCCATCCCAATGTTCTTCAAAATTTTTAACACATCCTTTTTCCTAACACCAACCAGTTCTAGCATAGCAGCCTATTTCATGCTGTCCCCAGAAACGTCAAAGTGCCTCGCAGTAGTGAATACTGAAACAAAGTTTTCATTACGGGCTTTTCCTACTTCCTCCAACTCCAGGCACAAGTTCCCTCCACTACTCCTAATTGACCCGAGCCTCACTCTGGTCAGCTTCTTGTTCCTCAAATAAGTGTAGAACGCCTTGGGATTTTCCTTAATCTCACCTGCTAAAGCTTTTTCATGCCCCCTTCTATATTTTCAAAGTCCATTCTTCAGTTCCTTCCTGGCTACCTTGTAACCCTCAAGCCATGTTTTGATCCTTGTCTCAACCTTAAGTCAGCTTCCTTCTTCCTCTTGACTAGATGTTCCACATCCCTTGACACCCAAGGGTCTGTCACCTATCACCCCTTCCTTGCCTCAGTGGGACAAACCTTTCCAGCACTATCAGCTAGTGTTTCCTAAACAACCTCCACATTTTAGTCATGCATTTCCCTGAGAACATCAGTTCCCAGCTAGTGCCTAATAGCATTGTAATTTCCCCCTCCCTCAATTAAATACTTTCCCATATCGTCTGCTCCTATCCATCTCCATGACTATAACAAAAAATCAGGAATTTGTGATCACTACCACCGAAATGCTCTCCCACCAGGAGATCTGACACGTGGCATGGTTCATTGCCAAGCACCAAATCCAATATGGCATCCCCTCTAGTTAGCCCATCAGGAACACTTTCTGGACACGCCTGACAAAAATTGCTCCATCCAAACTATTTGAACTAAGGAGGTTCCAATCAATATTAGGGAAGTTGAAGTCAATCCTGTTACTTCTGCACCTTTCCAAATTCTGCCTCCCAAGCTGCTCCTGTGTCTCTGATGCTACTGGGGGGCATATAGAAAACTCCCAATAAAGTGAGTGCTCCTTTCCGGTTTCTGACTTCAACCCATGCTGACTCTGTCGACAGACCCTCCTCCATGCACTCCCTTTCTGCAGCTGTGAAACTATCCCTGATTAGCAATGCCACTCTTAATTCCCCACCATGAACCTGCAGTTCCACATTACCTAACTCTCTTAGGTAACTGTACTCTTCCAATTCTGGAATCTTGGGCAAGCTCAACTGTAATCACTCAACTATCAATGGCCAGATGGCAAGGTCCTTAGCTCTGGAATTTCCTGCATTAAACTCCACCTCCTCAACATTCTTTCCACCCATCATAAACGCTTTAAAACTTATTTGTCAAGCTTCATCACCTGGCTAACAGCTTAGTCCATGCCTGTGGAAAACGGTGTTTGATAATACTGTTGTTTGCAGGTTTGAGGAAGGGTAGAAAGTTGCTGTACTTTAGAAAAATGCCAAAGTCCCATGTGTTTATTAAAACTGCATCCCTTAAATCCAACAATACATTCAAAACCTCACATTTGAAAGGTCTATGTCATTCCAGCTGAATGCACTGAGAAGCAAAACTTTGATTTGTTCTTGTGATGTTGCCAGTGCTAGCTCGACCAACATTTATTGCCCATCCTTAATTGTACTTTAAGGCAACTCATTACCAGCTTTTCTTGAATTGTTGCCATCTTGAGGTATAGTGACATTTAAATACTCTAAGAAGGAGCTCCAGGATTCTGACCCAGTGACACCGGAGGAACGGCAATATATTCCAAAGTCAGGATGGTTGGTGACTTGGAAGGGAACTTGAAGATGGTGGTGCTCCCATGTATCTGCTGCCCTTGCCCTTCTAAATGGAAGTGGCCATGAATTTGGAAGGTGCTGTCTAAGGCAACTTAGTATATTTGTGCAGTGCATCTTTGTAGATGGTACACACTGCTGCTGAGCGGTGGTGGTGGTGGAGACAGTGACTATAATAGGATGTACCACTGTGGGAAGGTGAAGTCGATGGAAGGAGACGTGTATGAAGCATGAACAACATGGTGTACCATTAGTCAGAAAACACTTTGTTGGGGGAGTATAATTTCTATGTAATTAATAACAGCTTCCGATTCTATGTTCATGTTACTTAGAAATAACCAACTTACCAATTTCCATTCAGGAGCACAAATGGATTTATCAACAACATCATGGTTTCTCCCTCTTTATACACTTGTGCCCTTTTGAATCTGTGGAATTTTCCTACTGCTGCTCATTCAGTTTGGAGCTCTTGAGGCCAGTAATTTTGTTTTCAGGATGATAGATTGTCATAGAATAAATGTGTAATGATAACACTGACACCTTGCAGCCTTTTGTGCTGTCAAATGCTGCTTTGCTAGTGCCCTAATGGACACATCCATAAGTCAACAATTGCTACCTGCGAGGGAAGCCAAACACATCTTCAAATCCCTACACTCTCCCACAGTGACTGTTTAGATTAATTGGGATCATGTAATGGGGATGCTGATGATCTAATTAATTCAGGGGTGTACTTCAGGATTGGGAAATATGGTTAATGCTCTCTGCTACAGACTTGAAAGGCCAAATAACAAAGAAACTCAACAGGTCTAGCAGCATCTGTGGAGAAAAAAAAAGTTAATGTTCCAAGTCCAGTAACTTCATCAGAACCAAGCTTCTCCAACAGTTTTCATTTCAGATTTTTAGCATCTGCAGTTTTTTTTGGTCAGATTCAGCTGAACTAACTATTTGCACAGATTTGAGAATCCTGGAACTGCATGTCAACACACTGTCAACACCACCTCAAGCTAATGGGGTTTATATAACAAAATATTTCAAAGCACTTAGTAGGCATGTTGTCAGTTTTCCATAGGAATAAACTAAGCTCAGATTAGAAAAAGATGTTTAAAAAGAGGCACGCAAAAAGCACGTTCATCTTGCTGCTTCCAATGGTTTCCCTGGTCTGAGTCAAAAATTGATCTTTTGCAACACACTCACATAACCAAAGACGACAGTGACTGAAAAATCATCATTGTGGCTTGCAATATTGAAAAGTAGGTTCTGGCGAATTGGACTCTCACCACCTCATGCTATTTTCCTCTTCATTATAAATGGAGACTTTTTTCCCCCATTATGAAGGGTATTGAAATTTATTCTTCAAAACCAAACTCTTCAAATTTTAAACATAATGGAATCAGAGCAGTTACTTATCTCTGGTCTATGAGTTTCAATGCCCTATTAAGCTGAACTGCACATAAGCAACTTCCAAATACTTGAAAGGGTGGTGTTTATATTATTTAATGGTTCTAGCTATATAGGTATAACAGAACGAAAGCTTATAGATACAACCATCAAGCTAAATTTCAATATGAGTGGCAAAGCAACAACTTTCACCAGAGACCTCAGAATGCTGTCCATAAAGATAGTGGTCTCTGAGGTGCTCTCCAATGGCCAGGAGCAATGTGCTAAAGCTATTTAAGCAGTCAAATACATTGAAGAATATTCTTAAAAATCAAAGTTTGGGTGAAGATTTGTAGCTCGGGTGCTCGTTGTTGTGGTTCTGTTCGCCGAGCTGGAAATTTTTGTTGCAAACGTTTCGTCCCCTGTCTAGGTGACATCCTCAGTGCTTGGGAGCCTCCTGTGAAGCGCTTCTGTGGTGTTTCCTCCGGCATTTATAGTGGCCTGTCCCTGCCGCTTCCGGTTGTCAGTTTCAGCTGTCCGCTGTAGTGGCCGGTATATTGGGTCCAGGTCGATGTGTTTGTTGATGGAGTTTGTGGATGAGTGCCATGCTTCTAGGAATTCCCTGGCTGTTCTTTGTTTGGCTTGCCCTATAATGGTAGTGTTGTCCCAGTCAAATTCATGTTGCTTGTCGTCTGCATGTGTGGCAACGAAGGATAGCTGGTCGTGGCGTTTCGTGGCTAGTTGATGTTCATGGATGCGGATCGTTAGCTGTCTTCCTGTTTGTCCTATATAGTGTTTTGTGCAGTCCTTGCATGGGATTTTCTACACTACATTAGCTTTGCTCATGCTGGGTATCGGGTCCTTCGTTCGGTGAGTTGTTGTCTGAGGGTGGCTGTTGGTTTGTGTGCTGTTATAAGTCCTAGTGGTCGCAGTAGTCTGGCTGTCGGTTCTGAAATGCTCCTGTGTATGGTAGTGTGGCTAGTCCTTCGCACTATATAGGACAAACACGAAGACAGCTAACGATCCGAATCCATGAACATCAACTAGCCACGAAATGCCACGACCAGCTATCCTTAGTAGCCACACACGCAGACGACAAGCAACATGAATTCGACTGGGACAACACTACCATTATAGGGCAAGACAAACAAAGAACAGCCAGGGAATTCCTAGAAGCATGGCACTCATCCACAAACTCCATCAACAAACACATTGACCTGGACCCAATATACCGGCCACTACAGCAGACAGCTGAAACTGACAACCGGAAGCGGCAGGGACAGGCCACTATAAATGCCGGAGGAAACACCGCAGAAGCGCTTCACAGGAGGCTCCCAAGCACTGAGGATGTCACCTGGACAGGGGACGAAACGTTTGCAACAAAAATTTCCAGCTCGGCGAACAGAACCACAACATTCTTAAAAATCTTTATATAGAGGAAGGAAAGGTAGAAGTATACACATTAGATGCTGAAATATAATGCAAGCTTTAAAAAATTACAAACCTATGAAATCACAAAAAGGAATAACATTACGCAAATATAAAATAAGTTTTCTAGGACCTGGCAAGCTCTTCAGCATTATGACTTTAAGTACATAATAAAATTCCAGCTGTAATTAACCTGCCTGCTCACTTGCAGATGAAGATAACATCATGGCTACAACATAAAGAGAAAGTTTTCAATCAGTTCAGCAATTTTGAATTGTTTATCACCTGGAGACATTTCAAAAGCACACAACATAGTGTAGAATCTAATAGCTTTCCATGTTCAACTGTGCATACTTGAATTCTTCAGTTGTCAGTTTTAGAAATTAACGGTGAAAACTTTTTTTAACCACAACAAAATCCAGGCTACTATCTCTAACAGGTGAGTCACCACAATAAGAAGTCTGACAAAAATTAGTTGGGCATGTATCTCCATCAATAACAGTTTCACACAAGAGACTGAGTGGCATTGATCAGTTAAAATACAATACAAGCAGCATTTAAGTTTTTTCATGCAGGACCACTGGAATCTGTAAGGAAAGCACCTTTCACGTCATTAAATCTGGTAGACTCCAAATAAGAGTGATGGGAGATAATTCCTGAATCTATCACTTCAGTACGCAATTCTCAAAGAAGTCAAGAGCTTAACTTTAAACATTGTGCAAACCAAAAGTTTAGTTTACTTCGATTGACCCCTGCTATGTCCACAGCACTAACAATAGTCATCCAAAAGGTTCTAAAATGATTTTAGGCTGACAGTTGTCAAAACAATTTAATCGTATAATTAGTTGTATAATTTCATCACAACTCATCCCTCAAAATTTGCGAAAGATTTTCTCATGCTTAAGTTTTCAAATAAAGACACAACAAATTACTCATGAAATATCCACACTTCAAATTTTAGATTCACAAGTATGGCATATCTAGAAGAAATAAGTGCAGTAAGTCTTTTTCTTCCCCAAAGATTGATACAAAGTAATGTCTATGCCACCTTTCATCTAATTGTTTTAATAACCCATCGAGATTAACTTTACAACTAGTGAGATAGCAACTAAAACTGGTTATATGGAGCTACAGTGAAAACCCCAGTCTGGAAAAAAGACTTGCAACATTCCATATTATAATGCATACAAACAAGCAAATTTCTAAAAAGCAACTTGTCAATAATTGAAACAGAAATTTAAGCTGCGGTCATTTCTAAAAATGAAGGAGCTTTTCAAAACTAAGTCCAAATCTCCACAATTTTGTTAGTTACTCTATTTGTCCTTGCTGCCTCTGCATTGATCAAACCTTCTACAAAAATGGAAATAAAGGCACTAACTGGGTGCATGATAAATCTTTCACGTCAAAAGAACACCAAATAAAACCAATGCCACAGCCTTACCAGTTCTGGAAAATTAAGCCCAAAGAAGCTGCAAAGATTTTATTTTATCACAAACTCTACTGGACTGCCTACATGCTGACAAAAGTGATATCTCATTGGTAAATTATACAAGTATTAAAACCGGTCAAAATTTGACTCAAGTACAGAAACTAAAGCACTTTCCTGATTTGGAATGAAAAGTACATTTTATTTACATTTACAAAAGGAAAAAACATAAGAGTCAGTCTAAAACTGAGTCTGCAGTAAAACGTAGCAAGCTAAATTTTAAACACTGCATGTCAAAAAAACATTCACTTCCCACAGAACAACATCAAAAGGAGTTGTTGGAGAAGAATAATTCCATACAGACTAGAATCTCAATGATTTGAGAATGTCCAAAATGTACCAGTGGTGGGGTTACCCTGCAAATAAAGCAGATAACGGAGATATCGCTGCAGTAATTCAGTGGTCAATTGTTATTGGACATTTCCTCATGTCGGAATACAACACAAAAGTTTAACCCTTCCAACATGTTTAATGATCACAACACACTTTGGTTTATTCAGCAGTATGTTAAAAGGAAACTAAATTTTAGCTCATTTCACATCAAAACATGAGAAGTCCTTTATCACTTTCCAACTTCATTACCACGCAATACCACCTCCCCAAACAACCCGACTTGTTTCAACTATTTTAGCCAATAAAGAATAGACTATTACAATTGGTGGAGTAAAATCTTAAATCATTTCAAGTTCTGCAATATTATAAAATTCCTAAAACTTGTCCAATTTAAATTGGATTGCATGATTTTTATTAAAGTAACATGTCTCAGCATTGTTAGAGGACAGGCTGTGTTAAAAGTCATTTGTGTCAGAGCCGATTACAAAGACAGATTAGTTGAAAATGAATTTTTATTTCATAGTATCCTAGGATATTTGCTGCCTTAAGGACTGAATTTCACAATCAGCAAGTATTCTGAAAAAATTATTACAGAGCCTTTATTTTGTTTTTAGTTGATTCCTGTAGTTACACCCACAAGACAAAGAGTCATGGTTCACTTCAATTTGAATTAGAAGGTGGGCCATGTTGGAAGGAGGAGAAGGTGGTGAGATAGAAAAAGGTGTGAAATAAGCATGTGAATAGAGGTTGTGAAAAGGAACACATGGTGGCAAGAAACTAAAACACACAGGCAGAAGATGGAGGGCTTTTGAAACCATCTCCATCTCGAATTCAGTGATTTTCTAACTCTATTATTTAAGGGGGTAATGATCGGCTCACGGAGAGATGATGGGGAATTTGATGCAACAAATATAGATTCCCTTTTTTTAAAAACAGGCTTACAGCAGTGACACTGTGTCTAATTAACCAGAATTGGGTAAGTAAAGATGAAAAGCAATATAATAACTCCACATTTCCCGGCCTGAATTACACAGACAAGAGATTTCAGTTAAACAATTTTACAAACCATGTACCCTAGGCTAGCAGAAAAAGACAAACTGGTAAATGCATTGCTCCAAACAAGTAAAACTAACTAATTTGAAGATGCCATCTTATTGCAATTAAAGACTAATATATAATTTACTTACCACTGAAATGCATTATAATGGAAGTAGACAAGACCAAGGCCATATAAAAAGGCAGCATTCTGTGGAGATAAAATATTTAAAACATTCAATAACATAAAAAAGTCAACACACTTTGTTAGAACAAACACTCACTAACTTAATTACTGAATTCTTCAATGTAGAATTGGTGCCTAAAATTATTACAAAAGATAGTAATCAGTACATTTCAAACTAACCGCAAACGTAGCATCTTGGAGATACAATACCATGAACTAGATCATTTGGAAATTCAAAACCAACCTGCAAATTATTTTTTGCACAAATGCTGCTATATAATGTGCTGCACCCAGTCACAATTACCCAAAAAACAAAAAGTAGACGAAAAAGAAATAGAAAAACAAACGACTTTAATAAAAAGTAAGAAAGGTCGTCAAGGATGGTAAAGATGGAGAACAGAAACAAAAAATGCTGGAGAAACTCATCTGGTGTGGTATCGTCTGTGGAGAGAGAAACAGAATTAATGTGAATTATTTCAGAACTGAAAGTAGTTGGAATTTTTAAAATAACCTTTGGAGGGGCAAAGGGAATATAGTAAATGGTGTAGAGGCCAATTATAAGAGACTATTGTGAAAGAGAGAAAAAATGCAAGGGAGAGAATGAGTTTTCTCTGCTGTGAGCAAGCTCAATGAAACTCAAATAAGATAAAGTTGTGTGCTTGCACGCGGTTTGGGAGGGAACAGGAGGAGAAAATGCAAAAAATGACAGAACATCAATTTGTTCTGAAAAAGGGTCACTGGACCTGAAAAGTTAACTGATTCTCTCTCCACACATGCTGCCACACCTGCTGAGAATTTCCAGCAATTTCTGCTTTTGTTTGATTTCCAGCATCTGTAGTTTTTTTTAAAACCGGTTCGTCGGGCTCTGATGTTGTGAAATTCAATATCAAGTCCCAGAGACTGTACGGTGTCTGAACAGAAAAGGAGTTATTGTTTCTCAAGCTTGCATTGTGCTTTGTTGGACAGAAATGTTAGTACAAGTGCAAGTATAATTTATTGAAATAGCAAGCAACTGGAAGATGGTGGTCATTCCTCCAGAGAGAGCAGAGGTGTTCTGCAAAGCAGTCATCCAGTCTCCTTCTGGTCTCTGACATAAAGGAGACCGTATTGTGAGCAGTGAATACAGGAGGCAAGATTGAAAGCAGAAACAGAATGCCACTTCACTTGGAGGGTATGTTTGGGGCTTTAGACAGTGAGGAGACAGGTGGTGAATGGGCAAGTATTACCTTTTGTGATGGCAATGGGAAGGTGGCATGGGGAAATGGGGAAATTTTGGGAGTGATAAAGGAGTGGATCAGGGTAACACAGAAGGAACAATCGCTGCAGAATGCTGATATTGAAGGTGTTTGGAAAAGATGTTTGGCCAAACTATCAAAACATGTTGTGGGTATGAGGCAGACACAAAATGCGATTCTAAATGAGGGAATGACAATAATAATTCAGAGGCAGAGGCAGACTGCATAGAGGAAGCTAAAAAGAAGCTGATACAAAATCAGAAAGTTAAATTGTACAACAAGAACCAACATCAACCAGGATACGCACAATGGATGAGAGGAACACGATGATAGAAATACAGCGCACAGCCGATGCTGGAAATCAGAGACAAAAGTAAATTGCAGGAAAAACTCAGCAGGTCTGGCAACATCTGTGAAAGAACCCAGAGTTAATGTTTCAGGTCCAAAGACCTGCTGGACTTATTCCAGGAATGTGTTTTTGCTCTTGAATAAACCTGGGGATCAATTTAGGCTATGAATTTCACAGAACGTGGACTAATCAAGTTTGAAGGACAACAAAACCACAGAGAAGAGAATTTAATGGTAGATGGCTGAAACATGCATACAAGTTCAACGTAGCTAGTATCTGGCAGAAAGCATTGAGAGTCTCACAAACATGATTGAGTTTTTTGAAGAAGTAACAAAGAGGATTGATGAGGGCAGAGCAGTAGATGTGATCTATATGGACTTCAGTGAGGCGTTTGACAAGGTTCCCCATGGGAGACTGGTTAGCAAGATCAGATCTCAGGGAATACAAGGGAGAACTATCCATTTGCACACAGAAAGGGCTCAAAGGGAAAAGACAGAGGGTGGTGGTGGTGGGAGGGTTGTTTTTCAGACTGGAGGCCTGTGACCAGTGGAGTGCCACAAGGATCAGTGCTGGGTTCTCTACTTTTTGTCATTTACATAAATGATTCGGATGCGAGCATAAGAGGTACACTGAGTAAGTTTCAGATGACACCAAAACTGGAGGTGTAGTGGACAGAGAAGGTTACCTCAGATTACAACAGCATCTTGATCAGATGGGCCAATGAGCTGGGAAGTGGCAGATGGAGTTTAATTTAGATAAATGAGAGGTGCTCCATTTTGGGAAAGCAAATCTTAGCAGGATGTATACACTTAATGGTAATGTCCTAGGGAGTGCTGCTGAACAAAGAGACCTTGGAGTGCAGGTTCATAGCTCCTTGAAAGTGGAGTCACAGGTACATAGGACAGTGAAGACGGCATTTGGTATGCTCTCTTTTATTGGTCAGAGTATGGAGTACAGGAGTTGAGAGGTCATGTTGCGGCTGTACAGGATATTGGTCAGGCCACTGTTGGAATATTGCGTGCAATTCTGGTCTCCTTCCTATCAGAAAGATGTTGTGAAACTTGAAAGGGTTCAGAAAAGATTTACAAGGATGTTGCCAGGGTTGGAGGATTTGAGCTATAGGGAGAGGCTGAACAGGCTGGGGCTGTTTTCCCTGGAGCGTCGGTGGCTGAGGGGTGACCTTAGAGGTTTACAAAATTATGATAGGATAAATAGGCAAAGTCTTTTCCCTGGGGTCGGGGAGTCCAGAACTAGAAGGCATAGGTTTAGGGTGAGAGGGGAAAAGATATGAGAGAGACCTAAGGGGCAACGTTTTCACGCAGAGGGTGGTACGTGTATGGAATGAGCTTCCAGAGGAAGTGCTGGAGGCTGGTACAATTGCAACATTTGAGGCATTTGGATGAGTATATGAATAGGAAGGGTTTGGAGGGATATGAGCCGGGTGCTGGCAGGTGGGACGAGATTGGGTTGGGCTATCTGGTCGGCATGGACAGGTTGGACCGAAGAGTCTGTTCCCATGCTGGATATGTCTATGACTCTATGAGAGTCAGGAGCTCACTTAGTGGTCAGATTGAACTGAAAATTAACAGTCTTATAATAAGCAAGACCACAGACAGGCAAGATGATGAAATTAAGTACCAGTGTCAATTTTTGTTAAATAATATAAACTCAATGAAATGACTCAAATATGCAGTTGTAGAAAGAGGGTCATAGATTTATGATACAGCACATACAAGGGGAGTGCTGAAAAAACTATTAACTGTAATAAGGTCACAAAAGGACTGTTGCTGCTAATAGCTACTCTTACCAGGAGATTCACTTTGATTGTATACCATGCTTGTGTCTTGCATCATCTCTGCAGATCTATTGTTGGTCATTAGTACCCTCTCAGTCATATCTGTCATCCAACTTTACCGAGGTCAAACCCTTTCTGCCACCTTCCACTTTGCCATATACAAAAAAAAAATCTCTTTAGCTCTATTCAATCAGCCAAGATACTGACACGGTTCCCTTTCTGGATATCATTTTGAAATGGAGAAAGTGAGGTCTGCAGATGCTGGAGATCAGAGCTGGAAATGTGTTGCTGGAAAAGCGCAGCAGGTCAGGCAGCATCCAGGGAACAGGAGAATCGACGTTTCGGGCATAAGCCCTTCTTCAGGAATGGGGAAAGTTTGTTCAGCAGGCTAAGATAAAAGGTAGGGAGGAGGGACTAGGGGGAGGGGCGTCGGAAATGTGATAGGTGGAAAGAGGTCAAGGTGAGGGTGATAGGTCAGACTGGGGTGGGGGCGGAGAGGTCGGGAAGAAGGTTAGGAAGGCGGTGCTGAATTTGATGGATTTGACTGAGACAGGGTGGGGGGAGGGGAAATGAGGAAACTGGTGAAATCCGAGTTCATCACTTGTGGTTGGAGGGTTCCTAGGCGGAAGATGAGGCGTTCTTCCTCCAACCGTCGTTTTGTTGTGGTCTGACGATGGAGGAGTCCAAAGACCTGCATATCCTTGGTGGAGTGGGAGGGGGAATTGAAATGTTGAGCTACAGGGTGGTTGGGTTGGTTGGTCCGGGTGTCCCAGAGGTGTTCTCTGAAACGCTCCGCAAGTAGCCGGCCTGTCTCCCCAATATAGAGGAGGCCACATCGGGTGCAGAGGATGCAATAGATGATGTGTGTGGAGGTGCAGGTGAATCTGTGGCGGATATGGAAGTTTCCTTTGGGGCCTTGGAGGGAGGTGAGGGGGGAGGTGTGGGCGCAAGTCTTGCACCTCCTGCGGTTGCAGGGGAAGGTGCCGGGAGTGGAGGTTGGGTTGGTGGGGGGTGTGGATCTGACGAGGGAGTCACGGAGGGAGTGGTCTTTACGGAATGCTGATAGGGGAAGGGAGGGAAATATATCCTTGGTGGTGGGGTCCGTTTGGAGGTAGCGGAAATGACGGCGGATGATGCGCTGTACGTGGAGATTGGTCGGGTGGTAGGTGAGGACCAGTGGGGTTCTGTCCTGGTGGCGGTTGGAGGGGCGGGGCTCAAGGGCGGAGGAGCGGGAAGTGGAAGAGATGTGGTGGAGGGCATCGTCGACCACATCGGGGGGGAAATTGCGATTCTTGAAGAAGGACTGCAATCATTTTGAAATAACAAGAACAGAAAGAACTCATTATCACCTCTTCACTTATGCTATGGTCTATATGTGAAATATTTAACAATTGTCTTGGAAAACACAATTTTAAACCCACAGCTTTCTTGTACAGATCTTTATTTATTGCTTAGGTTTCAAAGGCATACAAAAAAGCAACAATGAAGAAACAATGTATTTTTACAAGTCAGACTGAAGAATGGCTTGGATAGAAACTTGCCGGAGGCAGTGTTTTTATGTGTTAGCAGACATTCTAGACAGGATTGGCCATGGGTTTAGAAGGTGCTGTTTAAGTATCTTTGGCAAATTTCTGCAGTACATTTTGTGGATAGTACATACTTCTGCAGAATGTCAGTGGTGGAGGGAGTGAACATTTGTGAACCTGGATGGAATAAAGCTTGAATGCTATTAGATCTGCACTCATCCGGACAAGTGGGGAATATTCCATCACACTCCTGGCTTGTGCCTTGTAGATGGTGATCAGGCCTTCGGGAGTTAGGTGAAGAGTTACACCCTGCAGAATTCCTATCCTCTGACCTGGTCTTGCAGGTAGTGTCCAGTTCAATTTCTGGCAATAGTACCCAACCCCCTGAACACCTGCAGAGATGCCCTGGAGCTTGAATGATGACCTCCAATAACCACAACCATCTTTCTATGTGCCACGTATGACTCCAATCATTAGAGTTCTCCCTTCCAGTTCCCATTGACTCTAGTTTTGTGAGGTTGTATGATCCCACTCTGTCAAATGTTGCCTTCCGGTCAAGGGCTGTCACTCACTTCTTCTCACCTCATTTCAGTATTGACTCAAACATGGACAAAAGAGCTGAATTTGAGGTGCTGAGGCCCTGGCAGGATCCAATCCAAACTGAATGTCAGTAAACAAGTAATTGTGAAGCACATGCTGTTGGTTGCTATATCGATGACACCATCCATCCATCAATTTACTGATGATTGAATATAGACTGATGAGCCAGTAATTGTCTGGATTGGATTTTACCTTAAATATACCTGAACAATTTGCCACATTGTCAAGGAGATTAAGTAAGCTTGGCTAGGGCAGAAGTTCTGGAGCACAAGTCTTCAGCACCATTGCAGGAATGTTGTTAGGGCCTATCATCTTTACAGTATTTGGTGCCTCCAATCATTTATTGATATCACATGGAATGTATCAAATTAGCTAAGATTTGCAACTGTGACACTGGGATTCACTAGAGGAGACTAAGATGGATCATCCATTCAGTATTTCTGAATGAAGTCTGTGCAAATGATTCAGGCATATATTTTGCACTGGTGTGCTGTACTCTCCCATCATTTTGAGGATGGAGTTATTTGTGGAGCCACCTCCTCCAGTATGTGGTTTGATTGCCCACCACCATTCATGACTGGATATGGCAAGACTCAGAGCTTAGATTTGAGGGCAACTCACTTCTGACTGTATACCACTGTGATACCAAATTGGCTGAGCTTGTCCAGCCGGTGGGACAAGACATTCCCAGGGATGGTGGTGGCTTTTGGGACAAAGTCTGTAAGCTGTGATTCTGTGGGTATGACTATGTCAGGCTGACTAGTCTGAAAGACAACTCTCCCAATTTTGGCACCAGATGTCAGTGAGGAAGAGTTTGCAGGTTGACAGGGCTGTTTTTGCCCTTGTTGTTCTCAGTTCCTAGTTTTGTTTCTTTTTTGAGGCTTTGTAGTGATTGATACAGAGTGGCTTGCTAGGCCACATCAGAATCAACCACATTGCTATAGATCTGGAGTCATATTTAGGCTAGACCAGCTAAGGATGGCCTATTTCCTACCGTGAAGGACATTAGAGAACCAAATCTGGTGTTTTACTTCTCCAGTCACACAAAGATCTCTGTCAAACTAAACTGAGGGAAGATTCTTAATCGTGTATTAAGTGTGCACAACAGTTATTCTGTAGACATTTCACCATCTGAACAAAAGTAAATTTCAGTCAAACTTGAGACGTGAAAACAAATGATACTCATTTGAATTAGGTGTATCACATCTGAACAGGGCGATTGGTTAATTAACTGATGGGATTTTAAAAAAAAAACAGGGCTGGTTTCCCTCAAGTCCTTTGGTTAGTTATGAGATTAGGTTTCTTTTTTTAAAAAAAAAGTGGTAGCGGTGGTGATTATGAGCCCTTGTGGTGCAGAAGTAGTGTGGACCAGGAGGACCAGGTTCAAGTCCCACCTGCTCCAAAAGGTGTATAGTAGCATCTCTAAATATCTAGAAAGCATCAAATGAAGGCATTAAGATGGTGATGGCAAAAGGTCTTGTAGCTCAGTGATAGTGTCTGTACCTCCAGAAGGCCTGGGTTCAAGTTCCACAAGCTCCACAGGGTGTCCTAACAGGTTTGAACAAGTTGATTAACTAGGGACTTTGTTCGGTCTTCAAAACATGGCAGAAAAGAAATAACAGCTCTTTTTGGCAACTGTTTGGAAAATAAACAGGGAAATTCGTCACTCTGTGCCAACTTAAGTTTATAATTTGGCATGGGAAAATTAATTAAAAACAACAAAGCAAAGCAAGACTTTGTATTCATGTGACACTTTTCAGAACCACGATTTACCATCAGAAAAGTGCTTTGCAGCCAATTGTGGTAAAAGGTCCATAATAAACATTACTGTTAGGGAGCTTGGGGTCGAAGTGGAAGAATAATGTTTTGCATCAAGTTTAATCAAGTTCAGGAATAAGAGAACAACAGGTTATTCAACTCAAACCTGGTCTAACATTGTTGATCATAGGTCATCATCTGACTCAAATGCCAAATTTCATGCTCTCGCAGAACTCTATCTCATTACTAACATCTCCACTTAACAACCCCTTTACCTTCTTAATAAAGGGAGCGTCCACAGCCTACTGCCATAAATAATTCCAAATTCCACAATACTTGGAGTGAAAAAGTTCCTTCTCATCTCAGTCCTAAAAAGTCTGTCTTCTATTCTGAGGCTGTCCCCTAACTCAGAATTCTAGATTCCATGTTATGTCCCCCATGAAGAATTTTTAAGTTTCAAAGATCATTGCACATTCCTCGAAGCTAGAGTTTACAGGCCCAATCTAGCTCTTTCCTCAGAGGACAGTCCCACTATCACAGGATTCAATCAATTAACTTCCTAAATGTTAAGTATATAGAGTCATAGAGATGTACAGCACAGAAACAGACCCTTCGGTCCAATTTGTCCATGCCAACCAAATGTCCTAACCTAATCCAGTCCCATTTGATGATACTAATGATATTAAGCTGGGTGGCAGGGTGAAATGTGAGGAGGATGTTAGGAGATTACAGGGTGACCTGGACAGGTTAGGTGAGTGGTCAGATGCATGGCAGATGCAGTTTAATGTGGATAAATGTATGGTTATCCACTTTGGTGGCAAGAACAGGAAGGCAGATTATTACCTAAATGGAATCAATTTAGGTAAAGGGGCAATACAAAAAGATCTGGGTGTTCTTGTACACCAGTCAATGAAGGTAAGCATGCAGGTACAGCAGGTAGTGAAGAAGGCTAATAGCATGCTGGCCTTCATAACAAGAGGAATTGAGTATAGAAGCAAAGAGGTGCTTCTGCAGCTGTACAGTGCCCTGGTGAGACCACACCTGGAGTACTGTGTGCAGTTCTGGTCTCCAAATTTGAGGAAAGACATTCTGGCTATTGAGGGAGTGCAGCGTAGGTTCACGAGGTCAATTCCTGGAATGGCGGGACTACCTTACACTGAAAGACTGGAGCGACTGGGCTTGTATACCCTTGAGTTTAGAAGACTGAGAGGGGATCTGATTAAGACATATAAGATTATTCAAGGGTTGGACACTCTGGAGGCAGGAAACATGTTTCTGCTGATGGGTGAGTGCCGAACCAGAGGACACAACTTAAAAATACGGGGTGGATCATTTAGGACAGAGATGAGGAGAAAAGTCTTCACCCAGAGAGTGGTGGCTGTGTGGAATGCTCTGCCCCAGAGGGCTGTGAAGGCCCAGTCTCTGGATTCATTTAAGAAAGAGTTGGATAGAGCTCTCAAGGATAGTGGAATAAAGGGTAATGGAGATAAGGCAGGAACAGGATACTGATTAAGGATGATCAGCCATGATCATATTGAATGGTGGTGCAGGCTCGAAGGGCAGAATGGCCTACTCCCGCACCTACTGTCTATTGTCATTTGCCAGCACTTGGCCCATGTCCATCTAAACACTTCGTCTTCATATACGCGTCCAGCTGCCTTTTAAATGTTGTAATTGAACAAGCCTCCTTTGGCAGCTCTTTCCATACAGGTACCACCCTCTGCATGAAAAAGCTGCCCTTTAGGTCCCTTTTATATCTTTCCCCTCTCACCCTAAACCAATGCCCTCTAGTTCTGGATTCCCCCACCCCAGGGAAAAGACGGTCTATTTATCCTAGCCTTGCCCCTCATTGTTTTATCCTTGCTGTAAGCAAAGGGAATAGAACTGCACATAATACTACAGATTCCATCTCATCAGCATTCTATATGACTGAAGCAAGATTTTTTTGCTCCTGTATTCAAATCCTCAGGACAAAGACTAACATACCATCTGCCTTCCAAATTGCTTGCTAAACCTGCATGCGGACTTTCAGCAGCTCATGAGAGAGGCCACTCAGTTCTCCTTGGATAACAATACTTTCCAACCTTTCATCATTGAATAAATATTCTGCATCTTAATTTCTCCTACCAAAATAGATAGCCTCACATTTATGCACATTATCACAACTGTCATGCTCTTGTCCATTCGCTCAGCCTGTCTAAATCACAAAGAAGCCTTTTTGTATCCTCCTCACAACTCGCTTCTTTTCATCGAGGGCCAAAGGCCCTGTACTGCACTGTAATGTTCAAAATTTTTTTTAAAAGTCAATCTGCAAACGTGGAAAAATACAATTACAAGCATGATGACATTTAGCTCCTACATCTAAGTCATTGACATAAATTGTGAACAACCTGGTTGTAAGCACTGCTCCTTGTAATCCCCCTCTAGTGACATGCCAGCTAAATCGGAGAACCACCTTACATTGTACTTTCAACCTATTCGCCAATCTTCAGACCATGCTCGTGTATTATCATCAATCTCATGCATTGGTAGTTTTGTTTACTATCTTCCTATATAGGACTTGACCAATTAAGAACCTTCCCATAAAAGGACAAATACACCACATCCAATGCTATCAACTTTATCAACTCTACTAGTAACTTTCTCAAAAACACTCAGGTTTGTGAAACACAACTGTTCCTTCATAAATCCATGTTGAATCTGTACAATCAGATAATTAGTCATAAAGTCAGAGCTGTACAGCATGCAAACAGACTGTTCCGTCCAACTCGTCCATGCCAACCAGATATCCCAAACCAATCTAGTTCTATTTGCCAGCATTTGGCCCATATTCTTTGGAACCCTTCTGATTCATACATCCATCCTACTGCCTTTTAAAATGTTGTAATTGTTCCAGCCTCCGCCGCTTCCTCTGGCAGCTCATTCCATACATTTCCCATCTGTGAAAGAATTGCCCCTTAGGTTTCATTTAAATATTTCCCCCATCACCTTAAACCTATGTCCTGTAGTTTTGGTCTCCATACCCCAAGGAAAAGACCCTGTCTATTTACCTTATCCATGCCCTTCATGATTTTATAAACCTCCATAAGGTAACTCCTCAGCCTCAGATGCTCCAGGGAAAATAAGCCCCAGCCTATTCAGCCTTTCCTCTCGCCCAAACTTCCAACTCTGGCAACATCCTTGTAAATCGTTTCTGAACCCTTTCAAGTTTCACAACATGCTTCTTATAGCATGGAGACCAGAACTGCATGCAGTATTCCAAAAGCAGTCTAACCAATGTCTTGTACAGCCACAACATGACCTCCCAACTCCTATATTCAATGCAATGACCAATAAAAGCAAGCATACCAAACAACTTCTTCACTATCCTATCTACCTGCGATTCCACTTTCAAGCAACTATGAACCTGCACAACAAGTTCTTTGTTCAGCAAATTCCCCAGGACCTTACTATTAAAAGGTGTATAAGTCCTGCTCTCGTTTGCCTTTCCAAAATACAGCACCTCACATTTATCTAAATTAAACTCCATGTGCCACTCCTTGGTTCACTGATCCATCTGATCAAGTTCCCGTTGGACTCAGAAAATCCTCTTGGCTGTCCACTGCACCAATTTTGGTGCAATCTGCAAACTTACTAATCATTCCTACGTTCACATCCAGATCATTTATATAAATGACAAAAAGCAGTAGACCCAGTACAGATCCTTGTGGCACACCACTGGTCACAGGGCTCCAGTCTGAAAAGCAACCCTCCACCACCACCCTCTGTCTTCTACCTTTGAGCGAATTCTGTATCTAAATGACTAGTTCTCCCTGTATGCCGTGCGATCTAGTCTTGCTAACCATGCGGAATCTTGTTGAATGCCTTACTGAAGCCCATATAGACCACATCCACCTTACTTTTTCAAAAAAACAGAAGTTTATGAGACATGATTTTCCATGCACAAAGCCACGCTGGCTATCCCTAATCAGTTCTTGCCTTTCCAGATGCACATAAATCCTGTCTGTCAGGAATCCCTCCAACAACTTGCCCACCACTGATGCCAGGCTCACCAATTTATTGATCCCTGGCTTTTCCTTACCACCTTAAATAGTGGAACCATGTCAGCCAACTTCCAGTCTTCTTATACCTCACCTGTGGCTATGGATGACAAATATCTCAAGCAAGGGGCCCAGCAATCACTTCCCTAGCTTCCCACAACTTTGTAGGATACACCTGACCAGGTCCAGGGGAGTTATCCACCTTTCTGCACGTTAAGATGCCCAGCACCACCTCCTCTGTAATATGGAAATTTTTCAAGATGTTACTATTTATTTCTCCAAATTCTCTAGCTTCAATATCCTTCTGAGGCGTAAAGTCGTTCTGCTGTAACATGTGCTTTGTTAATGAGAATTCGCTGCAATGCAACTGACGAATTGGGGACACTTTCTAAAAACGCAAATTTTTAAAACATGTTGGCTGTAAAATGATATCAATACGAAGCGTTGTTTCTAAAGCGTGACTTTTCTATAATGCAGGATTGCACAAGAATGCAACTATTACATTATAGAAGAACTACCTGTATGCATTTAGTATCTCCCTCATCTCCTGTGCTTCCACACAAAGATTGCCTTGCTGATCTTTGAGGGGCCCTATTCTCTCCCTCGTTACCCTTTTGGCTTTTTTTTCAAATCACTCTGGATTCTCCTTAACCCCACTAGCCACAGCTATCTCACGTGCCCTTTCCCTCCTGATTTCCCTCTCCTGTATACTTCTATTGCCTTTCTCCTCTTCTTGGGATTCACTTAATCCCTGCTGTCTATACCAGACATAAACTTCCTTCTTTTTCTTGACCAAAATCACAATTTCTCTAGTCAGTCATCAGCATTCCCTGCACCTACCAGCCTTGCCCATCACCTTAACAGGAACACAGTGTCTTGGATTCTAGATCTCATTTTTGAAAGTTTCCCATTTCCCAGCCATCCCTTTACCTGCGAAAATCTACCCTCAATCGACTTTTGAAAGTTTTTGCCTAGTACTGTCAAAATTGGCCTGCCTCCAATTTAGAACTTCAACTTTGAGATCCAGTCTATCCCTTTCAATCACTATATTGAAACTAACAGAATTATGATTATGGGCCCCAGAGTGCTCCCCCACTGACACCCTCAGTCACCTGCCCTGCCTTATTTCCCAAGAGTAGGTGAAGATTTGCTCCTTCTCAGATAGGTACATCTCGATATTGAATCATAAAATTTTCTTGTACACAAATTCCTCTCCATCCAAACCCTGAACACAATAGCAGTCTCAACCTGTTTGGAAAGTGAAAATGCCCTACCATTTATTCTCTCCTCAGAACTTGGTCCTTTTCTCATCTTGTGCTGTTAGTTCCAATGTGTACAAAGGTCTCCTGCTGGTCCATCTTGCCTTTGAGAAAATATTAAACACCCCTTGGAGATATCCTTAAGCCTGGCACCAAGGAGACAACACACAATTCTGATGTCCCGCTGTGGATGCAGAAACATCTGTCTGTGCCTGTGACCAGAGGCCCCTATCACAATCGATCACTTGGAACCTGAAGTACCCCTTGTTACAACAGAACCAGTCTCAGTACCAGAAATGTAGCGGTTGGTGCTACACTCCCCTGACAGCCCATCATCCCCTACATTTTCCAATAATTATATTCTTAATAATACTAGAGTATTTTCTTTGCTATCGACATCAGGCCAACTGGTCCGTACTTCACGGCTTCTTTTCTTTCTTAAATATGATCACAAATGCATCTACCATCACTTCAAACTCGAAGATGAAAGTTATCAGGTCCAAGGGATTTGTCAACTTTCAGTCCCATTAGTTTTTCCAAATCACTTTTCACCAATACCTGCACTAATTTCTTTCAGCTCCACAGTAACACGACAGTTTCAATCTTTATTTATTTCAGAAAGATTTAAAGAGTCTCCCTCTGTGAAGACAGACATAACATTTAACTTTTCAACTTCCTATTATAAATACACTCTATCTATAATGACCCCATGTCTTTAATAATATTTTCCTTTCTACATATCTATAAAGCTGTTAAAAATCTGCTCCATTTCTTACTAATTTATATTTATATCCCAATCCCGAAGTCAATTTCTTGGTCCCTTTTTCCTCAAGTCTTATATTTCCCAGACTTATTCTTACAATTGCAACTAGAGTCTCATCTTTTGATCTAATTCTATCTTTAAATTTTCCTTCTTGGCCATATCTATGAATAAGGTGAGAAGAGCCATTGCTGTTATTGTTGCATGTTTTACCCTTAAAATGTATCCAATTCCTTTGAAAGCCAAGCCATCAATTTGTTAAATACAAGCAATTACTAACTAATATCTGTGGCTAATATCATAGAATCACTAAGTATGGAAGCAGGCCAATCAATCCATCAAGTCTATACCAACCCTCCAAAGAGCATCCCACACAACCCCACTACCCCTACCCTTTCACTGCAACCCTATATTTCCCATGGCTAATCCACCTAGCCTGCACATCCCTGAACACTGAGGCGATTTAGCATTGCCAACCTACCTAATCTGCACAAGTTTGGACTGTGGGAGGAAACTGGAGCACTTAGAGGAAAGCCATGCAGACATGGGGAGAACATACAAACTCTAGAAAGACAGTCACCCAAGGGTGGAATTGAACCTGGGTTCCTGGCGCTGAGGCAGCAGTACTCACCTGTGAACCATTGTGCAAGCCATAAGGAATACACATAACAGGTACACTTCAATGATAAGAAAAAATCCAAAGAACAGACCCATCACCCATGTTTCACTAGAAATCTTAAAGACAGTATCAAGCTAAAAAGAAAAATAATACAAATTTTACAAAAGGAGGAAGGTGGACTAAATGTAGAAAATAACAGTGGCCAACAGAAGTAACAGAGGTACAAGAAGCCAGCCAGAGATAAAATATACTAAGAACTATTGTGAAATTTGAAAGGGTTCAGAAAAGATTTACAAGGATGTTGCCAGGGTTGCAGGATTTGAGCTATAGGGAGAGGCTGAACAGATTGGGGCTGTTTTCCCTGGAGCATCGGAGGCGGAGGGGTGACATTATAGAGATTTATGAAATCATGAGGGGCATGGATAGGATACACAGGCAAAATCTTTTCCCTGGGGTCGGGGAGTCCAGACTAGAGGGCATAGGTTTAGGGTGAGAGGGGAAAGATATGAGAGACACACAAGGGGCAACATTTTCATTCAGAGGGTGGTACGTGTATGGAATGAGCTGCCAAAGGAAGTGGGGGAGGCTGGTACAATTGCAACATTAAAAGGCATCTGGATGTGTATATGAATAGGAAGAGTTTGGAGGGATATGGGCCAGGTCCTGGCTGGCAGATGTGACTAGATTGGGTTGGGATATCTGGTCAACATGGACGGGTTGGACAGATTCGTCTGTTTCCATGCTGGACATCTCCATGACTCTAACTTGCATAAAAATTTAAAAAATAAATCAATAATGAGTACTTGTCCTATAGAAAGAGAAACTAGAGAATTAATAAATGGCAAGAAAAGGCAAACATAATATCTTCATTTTACTGGACACAAGTAATATCCCACAAGCAGCAATAAATCTCAAAACAGGATGGAAGAAACTGAGAAAAACCACAATGACCAGAGTAATAGTACTGAGTAAATTATTGGAGATGTGAGCTGACAAATGCCTGGATCCTGATGGACTTCACCCTCAGGCTTTAAAAGTAGTGGCTGGGGGATCCAAGATGGCGGCGACCCAGCAAGACTGAGTCCATAGTGCTCCTCCCAAGACTTGGGTACAGTGGGTCACCCACCCCTACCACGCTCACCAAATCATTTATAATAGTTGTGTAATTTAATTAGCTGTGTAATATTACATTTAAACAATTTAATCCTAAGTTAAAATGACTAAAGGGAAAGGAGCCCGCAGCTCTCAGCAAGCAGGAACCCCTCCCCCACCCTCTCCAGCTGCAGCAGAGGCATCCACAGCCACCCCGGGGGACTTACCAACAGTAACAAGCTTTGCAGAAATGATTTCCAAGCTTGACTCGAAGATCGATGCCTTTATTGCAGAATCCAGAAATCGTTGGGACTCACTCTCGGCCGCGCTGCAGAAGCACGACCGAGAGATTCAAGAAATTGAACGCCGAGTCGGAGGGGCAGAGCTAAAGGCCGCGACCTCCGAAAATACCGCTCAATCGGCCGTGGATCAGGTCCGGACTCTCGAGCAGCGAGTCCGGACCTTGGAAAATCATATTGACGACCTCGATAATCGAGGTCACCGAAAAAATATTCGTTTGCTGGGCCTTCCCGAACGGGAAGAGGAAGGCCAGCTTACAGCATTCCTGGAGCAGTGGCTGCCACAGCTTTTAAATCTGCAAGCTGGATCAGGCCAGGTAAGGGTAGAATGGGCCTACCGGGTAGCAATACGCGGGCCCGGCTCGAACCAGCGCCCACGCCGGGTCCTGTTCTGGCTGCAGAGCTACAAGGAGAGGCAGATACTCCTAGAAGCCTCTAGAAATCTCGGAAAAGACTCCCAAGCTATGATCTACAAAGGATCCAAGATCATGCTATTTCAGGACTTTTCCCCGGCTCTGGTTCGAAAGAGGAAGGCATTCGACGAGGCGAAGAAGCGTTTAAGGGACTTAAATATTCAGTTACGCTTTAACCATGAAGGATCCGTATATAACTTTGGATCACCAGAAAAGGCTAAGGAATTCTTGGACTCTCTTAGATAAACTGTAAGACATAATGGATGCTGGTCTGCCTTTCCCCTCCGCTTTGGTTTATATCCCCCCCTTTTTTTTTTCTCTTACCTTACTGTTTAATAATATCATGGGGGGTGGGGAGAGGGATTTGATTTTCTCCCCCCCCCGGGGTTGTTTTCTATTATTATTTTATGTATATATGAGGGATGTGTGTGTGTGTGTGTGTGTGTGTGTGTGTGTATATATAAAAAAGCTGGGGGGTTTGGTTAATGTTGGTGGGGGGAGGTGGTTACCTTATTCAATTTTACCTCTGTCTCTAGGAGCGGGGTTGTTTTCCCCTTGTTATTTTGTATTATTATATTTAATTATTTGTTGAGGTGGTAATTTTATAGTTATATGTTTATATATGGTATTAACATTACCAAATATACCCAGGTGTTGGTATGGGTGGGGGTAGGGTGCTCACTGTTAACTCTAGCTTTGTATTATATTTGAATTCTCCTCATTTTATTGAGTGCCTGGGTCAAGGGTGGGGCATTGGTTGGGAGAGGATATGAGGGACTTTTGGAGAGGAAGTGACGCCCCCTGGGAACAAGGGGGAAAGTCTCCACTTAGATACGTTTTATATTTTTTTAATTTAGAAATAGTTTTTTACTGTATTGTTGTGGGTGTATTAAAGAGCCTTTATTTTTGTAAATTTTACATGTTCTACGCCGGGATGTTCTGGATAGGGTTCCCACTCCCGAGGGATCTCGGATTGGCCCAGAGGATTATGGTTGATCAGTCGGTTAAGTGGTGCACCTGGAATGTCAAGGGGAGTAATTTGCCAGTCAAAAGGAAGAAAATATTATCAAATCTTAAGAAGGAAAGAGTTGATATAGCTCTCCTACAGGAGACACACCTGTCAGATAAAGAACACTTGAAATTACGACAGGGCGGATTTGATTAGGCCTTTTTTTCTTCTTTTAGCTCAAAAAGCAGGGGAGTTGTTATTCTTGTTCGGAAGAATTTCCCTTTCAAAATCCTAAAGCAGATAAAAGACGAATCTGGACGATATATCTTGATTAAAGCCCTCATAAATGGAGAGGAATATGGGATTTTAAATTTGTACTGCCCCCCAGCACACCCCCTTAAGTTTATAACGGAAGCCTTTTCAAAATTGATGGCTTTTGATGCCCGTCATATAAGTATAGGGGGAGACTTTAATCGTATTATGGATCCGGAAATAGATAGGATTCTCAAGAGTACTGCAGGAGTATCTCCCAGATCTAGACAATTGATGGATCTGAACAAAGAATTAGGATTAGTAGATGTATGGAGATGTCTTCATCCACAGGGTAGAGATTTTTCTTTCTACTCTAATCCACATAAATGTCATACCAGAATTGATATGTTTTTTGCCCCCTCGATTTTTTTAAATTCCATATCATCCTGTAAAATAGGTAGTATAGCAATTTCTGACCACGCTGCTGTGTATATGGAAACTAAGGCGAGGAACAATGGGACATCCCCTCGGCATTGGCGTATGGACCCCTTCCTAACGAAAGATAGTAAATTTGTAAAGTACTTCTCTCAAGAATTTAAAACTTTTTTAGAAATTAATTCAGGTACAGCTAGCAACCCGTCAATGATGTGGGAGACCATCAAAGCTTACACGCGAGGCTTGATCATCTCCTACTCAGCGACCCAGAAGAAATTAAAGGGAGAACAACAGCGTCGCTGAAACAGCATACACTGATAGACCTTTATTATTAAATTGCAAAGGATTACAGTTCTTAGGACAGCTCTAAACACTACACTTACTCAAACGGCTAAGAGGGAAATATTATTTGCAAAGCAATGGTTATATGAATATGGCGACAAACCGGGTAGATACTTAGCATTTCTTGCAAAGAAAAAAAAAGGCCCCTCAGACTATTACGTCTATCAAGGAAAGTACGGGTATTTTGACTCATGATCACAAAAAGATTAATGCGATCTTTAGAGAATTTTATTCTGAGTTATATAAATCACAGGATTGTGAAGATAGGACGAAGAGGATGCAGTCATTTTTAAAAAATTTGACTTTTCCAGGCCTAACTCCGGAACAAGTATCGGTCCTAAATGCTCCTCTTACACCCCAAGAAATAGTTGATGCAATTAGGCAACTTCAAAATGGTAAGGCACCGGGCCCAGATGGTTTTCAAGCTGAATTCTATAAAGAATTTACAGAAATACTGGCTGGTCCACTTATGGACATGTATAACTATGCATATAGTCAGGGCTGTCTCCCGCCTTCGCTGAAAGAGGCAAATATCTCTCTTATCCTTAAAAAAGGAAAGGATCCAGAAGATTGTACGTCATATAGACCAATATCCTTGCTAAATGTAGATTTTAAAATCCTCTCTGAAACGTTAGCACTGAGACTAGAAAGGATACTGCCACATATTATAAAGGAGGATCAGACGGGGTTTATTAAGGGCCGTAGATCATCCAATAATGTTAGAAGGGCTCTGAATATGATTCAAGCTTGTCATCAGGGAAAGATACGAGGAGTAGTGGTTTCATTAGACGCGGAAAAGGCATTTGATAGGGTCGAATGGTCATATTTGTTTTACACATTGGAAAGGTTTGGCGTTGGACAGGTGTTTACCAAATGGGTCTCAACATTGTATAGTGATCCCAAAGCAGTTGTGGTTACCAATGGATTAGGTTCGGATAGCTTCAGTGTGGGTAGGGGCTGCCGTCAGGGATGTCCCCTCTCGCCATTGTTATTCATGCTAATAATTGAAACCATTAGCAGAAGCTATACGAGCTGATCCTAATATAACAGCCCCGAGGATTGGTACAGGTAAACATAAAATTACCCTTTATGCAGATGATGTTCTTCTATTCCTCAGTAACCCTTTGATGTCCATACCTCGCTTAATCCAAGTTATTAATACATTTAGTGCATTCTCAGGCTATAAAATTAATTTTTCAAAATCGGAGGCTCTGCCAATGGGTGGCCTTGCTATGATACCCCGCTTAGCGGACGGATCCCTTTTTCCCTTTCGCTGGTCCCTGGAGGGCTTCTTATATTTAGGCATTTTTATTACTCCAGTATTTGGTCAGTTGTATAAGGCTAATTTTGTGTATTTATTGGAAAGGATAAGGCAGGACCTCCAGCGTTGGGGAGACCTACCAATTTCCTGGTTGGGTAGAATAGCACTAATCAAAATGAATGTCCTGCCCCGTCTCCTATATCCTATGAGAATGCTTCCAGTGATGCTGCCGAGGACGGCCTTATGTAAATTATATGGCTGGCTGGGTTCCTTTGTCTGGAATCATAGGCGGCCCCTCATTAAGCTGAAGAAGCTACAGCTTCCACAGGCAAGGGGTGGATTGGACTTCCCAGACTTTAGGAAATATCAGTTAAGTTCCCTATTAAGTTACATAGCTGATTGGGTCTTGTCTGATCCACAATCAATCTGGTTGGACATCGAGGCTTCTCAAGTAAAATACCCACTTATTAACCTTTTATTCTCAGACAAGAGGAAAATCATTACAGATCACTATAAAAACCCTATAATACTAAATACAATCAAGGCTTGGAATATAATGCGGCAAAATGAGGGCAATTCACATAAAACATTCCCCTATACACAGATAGTGGGAGCATGGGGATTCCAACCGGGGTTAACAGATGCCACTTTTAAACTCTGGAGATCCAGGGGTATCTCATGTCTAGGGGATCTATTTAAAGATGGGTCCTGATGTCTTTCGAACAGCTGCGTCAGAAATTCGGATTACCTCATGGAGACCTCTTTCGATACTTCCAAATTCGAGATTATATACAGAAGAAGACTACGTTATTAGATAGTTTTTATAAATCCGATAGAGAATGTAGTGTCCTACGACCAGTGGGGGTATCTTCCGTCAGTACTATTTATCATTTATTACATGATGAAGTATCGGGAGATATGGATAATCTGCTTAAAACATGGGATCAGGATCTGGGACTAGAAATCTCCACAGAAACGTGGAATGATATTTGGGAAAATGATAGAAGAATTACTATTTGTAACAGAACCCAGGCTATCCAGCTGAAGATACTTCATAGGGCCCATATCGCATCGGTTCGATTGGCAAAATTTAAGGCAGGAGCATCTCCAATGTGTCCTAAATGCAAAATAGAGGTGGGCACTCTTGTACATTGCTTATGGACCTGCCATAAGATCCATAGATATTGGACTAAAGTAGCATGTACCCTGACAGAAATTTTAGGAACGGAAATTAAAGTGGACCCTGTATCTCTCCTCTTGGGCTTTTCGAACTTTCCCTCCCTGGATACGTACAGGAAGAGACTATTTTCTATTCTTTCTTTCTGTGCAAGGAAAAATATTTTGGTGAACTGGACGGCTGAGGGCCCCCCTGGACTTTCAAATTGGCACAGACTAATTATGGAATGTATTCCCCTTGACTTCCTTACAAATATGGTGCACCGAAAGACCGAATTATTTTATAAAATATGGCAGCCCTTCTTGAATTACATAAATACAGATATTTCAGCTATCCTAACAAGGGCTTTTATTTAATTGAGATTACAAACCTGGCTGGTCCGGGGCCCCTCGGGGGAGGAATCCCGCACGAATACGGGTTTTATTTTATCTGATGCCAACACATCCCGAGCATGCAAGAGACTTAAATATACACTCTGGTTAGTTGTAGGTTAGATTAGTAGATAGTTGAGTTTTGTTTGTTTTTTTTTCTTTTTTTCTGTTAAATTTTGGCTATTGTATATTTGAACTAATTGTATATCAATGTTTATATCTGAGAGTTTTGTTTATTTTTATAAACTTGTAAAAATGTTAAATTTCTAATAAAAATATCTATATTTAAAAAAAGGGGCATCTTCAGTGTGCCCCAAATGTAAAATAAGTGTAGGTACTCTTACCCATTGCTTCTGGACATGTCACAGGCTCCGTGTTTATTGGAGCGCTGTGGCGGTAGAGATAGGGAGGGTATTGAGGACTGAAGTTAAAGTAGACCTGATATTTGTCCTCTTAGGTCTACCAAATTTACCATTTTAGAAGGGCATGGGAAGAAACTATTTAATATTTTTGCATACTGTGCACAGAAGCATATTCTGATGAGCTGGGTGTCTGAGAACCCGCCAGGCTGGCTGGGATGGCAGAAATTAATTATGGAGCACATTCCCTTGGACTTTTTTTACAAGCATGATGCACCACACAACAGACCATTTTTATAAGACATGGCAGCCCTACTTTAGTTACTTGGATGTAGATTTGTCAGTTATCTTAACTAGGGCATTTGTTTAACCAGGATGGTTAGGTTTGTCAAGCCCTGGGCCCTGGAGGGGGTCTCCTGAGTTAAAGAGGGTATATATACAATGCTCCTGTTCCTTTGTTTGGGAGCTTTGTGCTGAGCAAAGCTGTTCTGTATTTTGTGTTTTTTTTTTGTTTTTTTTGCTTTTCTTTCTTTTTTGATCTATTAGTTATTTACTTATTTATTGGTGTTGCTTTGCACAATTTAGGGTTTGTTTTGTATTATAGAGTAGGTTAGTAGTTAGTAGACAGTAGTTGTATTGTAATTTGTGTGTTTTTTTATACTGATATTTGTTATTGGTTGTATTTTTCAATAATTTTATATTTGTAAAGTTAAAAAATTTTGCTAATAAATATATTTACAAAAAGTAAAAAAAAAGTAGTGGCTGCATTGGTTTTAATTAATCAAACATTCTTTGCTTTATTTCAATTGGTTGGAAAATCGTGAATGAAACTCCCTTATTCAGAAAGGTGAGGTACAGAAAAAAGGAAACTACAGAAGCTTTTAACATCTCTCAAAGGTAAAGTATTAGAAGCTACTATCAAAGTACTATTAATAGGACACTTGGTTAAGTTTAAGGTAATCAGAAATATTGCTATAGTTTTATCAAAGGGAAATCATGCCTGACTAACCTGTTGATGTTCTTTAGGGATGTAGCTCATTGCATGAAAAGGAAAGCTTGTGCATGTACTGTACATTGACTTCCAGAAAGCACTTGAGGTGCCATATCAAAACGTTATTGCAGAAAATAAAAACTCATCAGTTTGATAGCAACATATTGGCATGGATAAATGTCTTCCTGTTAGGCAGTGAATCTAAGAGTGAGCATAAATAGGCGCACGGCATATGGCTGATTGGTCTCGGCGTACGATTCCTACTCTGGGTCGTTTACTTTGCAGACGCGTGAGAGGTCGTCGGTTCAAAGCCCCAATGAGCTCATGTATCTTAATTTGACTTGTGCAGAAATGCTCGATCAAGCTTTTGGGGCAGCACGATGGCTCAGTGGTTAGCACTGCTGCCTCACAGCGCCAGGGACCCGGGTTCAATTCCCACCTCAGGCAACTGTCTGTGTGGAGTTTATACATTCACCCCATGTCTGTTCATCCATTTTGGTGGCAAGAACAGGAAGGCAGATTACTACCTAAATGGAATCAATTTAGGTAAAGGGGCAGTACAAAGAGATCTGGGTGTTTTTGTACACCAATGAAGGTAAGCATGCAGGTACAGCAGGTAGTGAAGAAGGCTAATAGCATGCTGGCCTTCATAACAAGAGGGATTGAGTATAGAAGCAAAGAGGTGCTTCTGCAGCTGTACAGGGCCCTGGTGAGACCACACCTGGAGTACTGTGTGCAGTTCTGGTCTCCAAATTTGAGGAAAGACATTCTGGCTTTTGAGGGAGTGCAGCGTAGGTTCACGAGGTCAATTCCTGGAATGGCAGGACTACCTTACACTGAAAGACTGGAGCGACTGGGCTTGTATACCCTTGAGCTTAGAAGACAGAGGGGATCTGATCGAGACATAGAAGATTATTCAAGGGTTGGACACTCTGGAGGCAGGAAACATGTTTCCGTTGATGGGTGAGTGCCGAACCAGAGGACACAGCTTAAAAATACGGGGTGGACCATTTAGGACAGAGATGAGGAGAAAAATCTTCACCCAGAGAGTGGTGGCTGTATGGAATGCTCTGCCCAGAGGGCAGTGGAGGCCCAGTCTCTGGATTCATTTAAGAAAGAGTTGGATAGAGCTCTCAAGGATAGTGGAATCACGGGTTATGGAGATAAGGCAGGAACAGGATACTGATTAAGGATGATCAGCCATGCTCATATTGAATGGTGGTGCACGCTTGAAGGGCAGAATAGCCTACTCCTGCACCTATTGTCTTTTTCGGTTGGTAAGATATAACGAGTGATATGCCACAGGGATCAGTGCTGGGACCTCAACTATTTACAATTTACTGAAGTGGGAAGTTTGCCAAATCTGTTGCAAATGGTAGGTAGAAAAATAAATTCTCGAGGGGACAGATGCAGGCTAAGAAAAGATTTAGGTCAGCTGAGTGGATAAAGAGCCAGTAAATAGAGTATAATTTGGAGAAATGTGAAGAAATTTTTGGTATGAAAATTAATAAAAGAAACTGCCAACATGACGAAAGATTGCAAAGCTTTGTTATGCAGATGGTTCTTCTGCATGAATAAAGAAAGGCTAGTATGCATTACAGCAAGCCAAAAGAAAGCTAAAAGAATATTATTCTTAATGAGGGTAAAGGAGTACAGAGGTCATCATTCAGTTATACAGAGTACTGGTGAAATCACGTCTGGAATACTGTGCATAATACTGGTCAGCTTTTATTTATTCAAAAGATGTAAGTGTATAGGAGGCAAATAAGATAATTATATTTTTCAATGATCTGGCATGACAGGATTGTCATTTGACAAATGGATAGACAGACTAGATTTGCATCCTTTGAAAACACAAACAATAGAAGCAGGAGTAAGCCAGTCAGCCCTGCTCCGCCATTCAATATAATCATGGTTGATCACCCAACTCTAATCTGCTGCTACGTTCTCCCCATACTCTTTGATCCCTTCAGCTTTAAGTAGTATATCTAACCACTTTTTAAAAAAATATTCAATGTTTTGGCCTCAACCACTTTCCATGGCACTGTTTCACAGGCTCACTACTCTGGATGAAGAAATTTCTCATCTCAGTCCTAAATAGCCTAATCCATATCCATAAACTATAACTCCAGAATCATTGGGAATATCTTCCTGTATTTACCCTGTGCAGTCCTGTTAGAACCTGAGAGTGCCCCTTCATTCTTCTAAATGTCAATGAGTATAACCCTAACTAATCCAGTTGCATATCAGTTTCACCACTCAGGAATCAGTCTGGCAAACCTCAGTTGCACTCTCTCCAAAGCCAAATCATCTCCTCTCAGGTAAGGATAGAAAAACTTGGATACATTACCCCAAGTGTGGTCTCATCCATATATACTTGCAGCAAGACATTCCTACTCATACACTCAAATCTTCTTGCTATGAAAGCCAACATACCATTTGCTTTCTTCACCACCTGCTACATCTGCATGCCTACTTTCAGTAACTGATATACAAGGATATTCAGTGTTATTGCCTTCCCTTTCCCCAATCTATCACCATTCAGATAATAAGAGCAGTGTTCCACACTTTAACTCCCCCTCCCACTCCACCAAGGACATGCAGGTCCTTGGACTCCTCCATCGCCAGACCATGGCAACACAACGGTTGGAGGAAGAGCGCCTCATCTTCTGCCTTGGAACCCTCCAACCACAAGGGATGAACTCGGATTTCTCAGTTTCCTCATTTCCCCTCCCCCACCTTGTCTCAGTCAAATCCCTCGAACTCAGCACCACCTTCCTAACCTGCAATCTTCTTCCTTACCTCTCCACCCCCACCCCATTCCAGCCTATCACCCTCACCTTGACCTCCCTTCACCTATCGCATTTCCAAAGCCCCTCCCCCAAGTCCCTCCTCCCTACCTTTTATCTTAGCCTGCTGGACACACTTTCCTCACGACTAATTTGATTTGCCTAATCTATGTGTAGATTAAAATCACCCATGAACACTGATATTCCTTTATCACATGCATCTCTTATTTCCTAGTCAATGCCATTTCCAACATCAGCACTGCAGTTTGGGAGGGTCTATATATGACACCCACTAATGTTTTTTGCCCCTTGGTGTTTCTCAATTCAACTCATGCAGACTCCATCTTGTCACTACTATGTTAATTTCCTTTTTAACCAGTAATGCCACTCCACCACCTTTTCCTTTTTGCCTGTCCTTCCTAAATACTGAATACCCGAGGACATTCAGTTCCCATCCCTGGTCACCCTACTGCCAAAATCCCAATTTTCTCATATCCGGTTACATCGACCTGCACGATTTGTTCATCCATCTTATTTCAAATGCTTTATGCATTTAGATACAAAGCTTTTAAATTTTTCCCACTCGTGAATTTCCCAACTTTTTTTAATACAATTCCTTGGTGCATAAATATTCTCAACTGTTCTGTCGCTCACCTTTATTATCTGGTAACCATCTGCCACATCGCTAACCTGCACTCTTACCTCCTCCTTTAAATGTGGGTTTTCTAATTTCCGCTCTAACTGTTCCCTTCCCCCCCACTTAATTCAATGCCCTGTCTATAGCCCTAGTTATGCGATTCGCTAAATCCTAGTACGATTCAGATGAAGACTATCCCATCGGAATAGGTCTCTTCTTCCCCAGTACTGGTGCCAACGACCCATGATTTCAAACCCATTTCTCCCACACTAATCTTTCAACCACACATTTACCTGCTTAATCTTGATGATCCTGTGCCAATTAGCTCATAAATCAGGTTATACGATGTTGTGGCCATCACGGAAACGTGGATAGAAGAGGGACAGGAACGGTTGTTCGAGGTTCCTGGTTACAGATGTTTCAGTAGGATTAGGGAGGGTGGTAAAAAAGGAGGGGGGGTGGCGTTGCTAATTAGAAATGGTATAACGGCTGCAGAAAGGCAGTTCGAGGGAAATCTGCCTTTAGAGGTAGTATGGGCTGGAGTCAGAAATAGGAAAGGTGGAGTCACCTTGTTGGGTGTTTACTATAGGCCCCCCAATAGCAGCAGAGATGTGGAGAAACAGATTGGGAAACAGATTTTGGAAAGGTGCAGAAGCCACAGGGTAGTAGTCATGGGCGATTTCAACTTCCCAAGTATTGATTGGAAGCTCTTTAGGTCAAGTAGATTGGATGGGGCGGTGTTTGTGCAGTGTGTCCAGGAAGCTTTTCTGCCTCAGTATGTAGATTGTCCGACAAGAGGGGAGGCCATTTTGGATTTGGTACTCGGTAATGAACCGGGACAAGTGATGGGCTTGTTAGTGGGTGAACATTTTGGTGATGGTGACCACAATTCTGTGACTTTCACCTTGGTTATGGAGAGAGATAGGTGCGTGCAACAGGGTAGGTTTTACAATTAGGGGAAGGGTAATTACAATGCTGTAAGACAGGATCTGAGGAGCATAAGTTGGGAGCATAGGCTGTCAGGGAAAGATGTCGTGGAAATGTGGAACTTTTTCAAGGAACAGATATGACGTGTCCTTGATATGTATGTACCTGTCAGGCAGGAAAGAAATGGTCGTGTGAGGGAACCTTGGTTGACGAGGGAGGTTGAATGTCTTGTAAAGAGGAAGAAGGAGGCTTACATAAGGTTGAGGAAACAGGGTTCAGACAGAGCAGTGGAGGGATACAGGATAGCCAGAACGGACCTGAAGAAAGGGATTAGGAGAGCTAAGAGAGGGCATGAAAAATCTTTGGCGGATAGGATCAAGGATAACCCAAAGGCATTTTATGCGTATGTGAGAAACATGAGAATGACGAGAACGAGGGTAGGTCCGATCAAGGACAGTAGTGGGAGACTGCGTATTGAGTCGGAAGAGATAGGAGAGGTCTTGAATGAGTACTTTTCTTCAGTATTTACGAATGAGAGGGACCGTATTGTTGAAGAGGAGAGTATGAAACGGACTGGTAAGCTAGAGGAGATACTTGTTAGAAAGGAAGATATGTTGGACATTTTGAACAACTTGAGGATAGACAAGTCCCCCGGGATGGGTTATATCCTAGGATTATGTGGGAAGCAAGAGAGGAAATTGCAGTACCTTTGGCAATGATCTTTTCATCTTCACTGTTAACGGGGGTAGTACCAGGGGACTGGAGAGTGGCGAATGTTGTGCCCTGTTCAAAAAAGGGAATAGGGATAACCCCGGGAATTACAGGCCAGTTAGTCTTACTTCGGTGGTAGGTAAAGTAATGGAAAGGGTACTGAGGGATAGGATTTATGAGTTTCTGGAAAGACACTGCTTGATTAGGGACAGCCAGCATGGATTTGTGAAGGGTAGGTCTTGCCTTACAAGTCTGATTGAATTCTTTGAGGAGGTGACCAAGCATGTGGATGAGGGTAGAGCAGTGGATGTAGTATACATGGATTTTAGTAAGGCATTTGATAAGGTTCCCCATGGTAGGCTTATGCGGAAAGTCAGGAGGCATGGGATAGAGGGAAATTTGGCCAATTGGATAGAAAACTGGCTAACCGGTCGAAGTCAGAGAGTGTGGTAGATGGTAAATATTCAGCCTGGAGCCCAGTTACAAGTGGAGTTCCGCAGGGATCAGTTCTGGGTCCTCTGCTGTTCGTAATTTTTTATTAATGACTTGGATGAGGGAGTCGAAGGGTGGGTCAGTAAATTTGCAGATGATACAAAGATTGGTGGAGTTGTGGATAGTGAGGAGGGCTGCTGTCGGCTGCAAAGGGACTTAGATATGATGCAGAGCTGGGCTGAGGAGTGACAGATGGAGTTCAACCCTGCCAAGTGTGAGGTTGTCCATTTTGGAAAGACAAATAAGAATGTGGAATACAGGGTTAACGGTAGGGGTCTTAGTGAGGTGGAGGAACAGAGGGATCTTGGGGTCTATGTTCATAGATCTTTGAAAGTTGCCACTAAGGTGGATAGAGCTTGTAAGAAGGCCTATGGTGTATTAGCGTTCATTAGCAGAGGGATTGAATTCAAGAGTCGTGAAGTGATGTTGCAACTGTACAGGACTTTGGTTAGGCCACATTTGGAGTACTGTGTGCAGTTCTGGTCGCCTCACTTTAGGAAAGATGTGGAAGCTTTGGAGAGGGTGCAGAGAAGATTTACCAGGATGTTGCCTGGAATGGAGAATAGGTCGTACGAGGATAGGTTGAGAGTGCTCGGCCTTTTCTCGTTGGAACGGCGAAGGATGAGGGGTGACTTGATAGAGGTTTATAAGATGATCAGAGGAATAGATAGAGTAGACAGTCAGAAACTTTTTCCCCGGGTACAACAGAGTGTTACAAGGGGACATAAATTTAAGGTGAAGGGTGGAAGGTATAGGGGAGATGACAGGGGTGGGTTCTTTACCCAGAGAGTGGTGGGGGCATGGAATGCGCTGTCTGTGGGAGTGGTAGAGTCAGAATCTTTGGTGACCTTTAAGCGGCAATTGGATAGGTACATGGATGGGTGCTTAAGCTAGGACATATGTTCGGCACAACATCGTGGGCCGAAGGGCCTGTTCTGTGCTATATTGTTCTATGTTCTAATCCAGAGATTACCACCTTTTCAGTTCTCCCTTAGCAGAATCTCTGCCCTAGTTATATCGAAGTTGTTGTTTTCTATGTGGACCACAACTACTGGATCTTGACCCTCCCACTCCAAGTTCCTCTGCAGCCCAGATGAGATCTCCCAAACCTGAGCACCAGGTAGGCAACACACCCTTTGGGACTCTCGTTCCTGGTCAGAGAGAATGGTGTCTATGCTTCTAACCAGATTACCCCCAGTTACAAACGATATTTCTCTTTTCTCCCCCCACTTGAATGGCTCATGAATTTGATTAAGCTGGCAGCGGGTTTTTACTTCTATAGCAATTTATTTCGACTGAAGTAATCTTGATTAGTTCTACAGTCAATACCACAGTTGAAAATGGAGCAAGGTCATTAAAACAATTACATTTATACACCATTCACGATTATGAGCTAATCAGGATTGAGACGAGGACTGGGTGTCTCAACTAAATATTAAAAAGCAGAATGACTGTGTTAACTCACACGCTTGATGTTTGGCAACTAAAACATTTGTCTATTGACCAAGTCATAAAATTAAGAAAATATTCTACAACTGCTTACACAATGCATATGCATTCACCACACATAACAAACGAGACAGAAGTGCCAAGTATGTGCTATGGTGATAACGCAGAAATCTCCAATACTTAAATGGGGTCCCCTATGTTGCAATTTCCCTATATTTAACAAATGAAGTAAAAACAAGTAAATGCCATAAGCATTATTACTGACAATGCTGAACACAAGTTACTGCTGAATAAAAGGTCAATGATTAAATTCAATAAAAATCTTTCAAATCGTACAAACCTTCCAGTAATCAGACTGTACACTGTAGTACCTCTGGTATGCAGATAATGCTGAAAGACAAAAAAAATATTTTCATAGGATTTTCAAAGCAACAAAATAGCAGAAAACACAATCCAAAGCAATTCAACAAAATCAGACAGAACTTGAAGAAAAACAGTTGTTCAAGACTGTACCAAAATCACCTCCAGTGCAATTAGGAATGAGCTGCAAGTACCAGCAACATCCATATCACATGAATGAATAAAACAACAGATGTCAAAATATCCCAGGAATAGATCTTTTCAAAGATCAACATTTTAAATTTAACACACTTCAGGACAGTAGGCTACTTCGTTGGAAGTCTGTCAGCTGGAGAAGCAGCCAGTTGGAGTGAGGAAGGAGAACAAGAATGAGTCAGGCATCAAAGGGGAGAGTGGGACAGAGTTGTCCTGCGGAAGAGTCAGTGAGCTAGAGGCAAATAGAATGCTACTACTATTGCTTGTAGCAATTCCTGCTAGGAGATCAGCTATCTTGGTGTGCCAAACGCCTTCTGCCATCCTCAAGCATCCACTGTGGCTTGTCTGCAATCACTATCACATTTGCCATTGAATTCCAGTTAGGTCTATTGTTCTTTCTACTGCCCTCCACTTTGTTGTCTAGCAGAGATCTCTATGGCATTACAGCTGATAAAATGACAAAAATACATCTAATTTCCTTTTCTCAATGCCACTGGAGTTATTTTGGCTCTTGCAATTTTAGATACATACATACAGTCTAGAAGACCAATGAAGAGCTGTCTTTAAGCATGCAATTTAACACCTACATTTTCAAGGCTTTTAATTGTATTGTATGCATCTTCACTATTGTCCAGGTTCCTGAAGCACACAGAAAAACATAACATATGGAGTTTTGAATAAAACCAAAATACCACAGCTGGCGATCTGAACTAATAACAGAAAGCACTGGAAAAATCTCAGCTAGTATGGCAGCATCTGTGGAGACAGAAATGGTTAATTTATGGAATTACTACACAGCCTCTGTCCGTTTATTTTGGAAAATTCCCAATGACGTGAATATTATTTTCAAAATTACCATTAACACCATGGTATTTGGCAATTTATCCAATGTCTTTAGACTATAATAACTTTAATATCCTGAAACATGTATAACCCAAAGGAATACTGCCTATTTTCATAAATGGGCAGACATGTAAATAGCGGAAACAGCACTACTTACCTTTTGGATAATCCTCCAACAAGAGGTTGAAATGACCAAGCTGGCAAAACAAGTCATGGTCAACTTTTCCCTCACACTTCTTGATCACTGATTCAAAGCAGTGAATAGCCTAAACAAAACAAGAATGAAAATGAGAATGCAAACTAAGAAAGACACTAAGTTACATCACTGAATTAGTTCTGCCTTCAGAGAGTATGGGTCAACAGTGAAGAACAAATGTTAATATTGGTACAGAAGCTATGGAGGATGATTCCATTCCAGAATTTAGGATCTCTTCACGATGGAAAATGTTTAATGACCAAATAAATAGAGCATTTAAAATACTCTGATATTAACTCACATTTCCCCTCATAGGAATTACATTAATTGTATGTCTATGTCTACCCAGTCGAGAAGTTCCTAATCATATGTTACATTACAATCGTTTCTGCTGGAAGTCTAAAAGAATTTTGTGATTTTCTTTTAAGTATGTTTTGCAAGCAAACTATTTATAAGTTGTACATCAATGGCACAAAATGATAAGACAATGAACTGGACCTACCAGGACATACAAAATCATGAGTTATAGCCAGTACTAGTATAAATTAACTGTATCCTACATTTATTCACATATTGAAGTAATTGAAACGATGTAAAAAAGAATTGAGTGCTAACCCTGAGGTGGGGTGCACCGGGGTTACAGTGAAATTTTACCTATTTTACATTTTTTTTTAAAGATTCCTTGTTCAGTATGTTTAAAGTTGATGCCAAAATTGAAAATACTTCACAGAAAATCACGACACAAAAAGGTGAGACATTTAGAGGCTATACTGTAAAAGTACATTTTTAATCAATCAAGAATATGCAGTATATACACAATCTACTTTTGGCAAATGACAGTTTGTTTCAATATTGCAAAAATCATGTCTTCCCTTTTGGTCCATCATAATGTGTGATAGCTGCTAGATTTGTAAAATGACAATGCAAAATGGCTTCAAGAGGAGAACTAAGGTCTCCTACCTTTTGGGAGATATCCTCATTTACAATTGAGAGTTCATCTCCCTTCCCTCTCATGACCTAATGCTTTAGATATTGCCATGGTGTTACTTCACTGCTGCAAAGTACAGGCATATTAGGATCAAGTTTAAAGGAAAGCCCAGATCAGTATTTGCAAATCAGTTGTACTGCATAAAAGTAGATATCATTAATCAACTTGTTCAGTTATGTTATGGCACACCTCTGGAGCAGGTGGGACTTAAATCCAAACCTTCTGGCCCAGAGTCAGGGACACTACCACCATACCAACAGATCTTTTAACTTGCATCATAGAGTCAAAGTCATTGAGTTACACAGCATAACAGCAGAGAAAGAGACCTTTAGGTCCAACTCGTCTATACCGTCCAGACATCCCAATCAGAGCTACCCCCATTTCTCTCTAAACCCCTTCTATTCCTATACGCATCAGATGCCTTTTAGATACCCACTTCCTCTGGCAAGTTGGTCCACACACTCATAACCCTCAGCATAAAAATGTTAGCCCTTAGGTTCTTTTTAAATCTTTCCCCTCTCACCCTAAACCTATGCCCTCTAGTTATGGACTTCCTTCACCCTCTAAAAAAAAACCTTGGTATTCACCCTAACTATGCCAACTAAATTGGTATTTGTGAGCCAACAAAATATTTCTATATTATCAGCTAATGACTCCTTCAGACTGATGCCTCCACATAAACATCCAAGCCAGTCTGAAATATCAACTTAGTTTCTGAAGTCAAAGATAGGGCCACAGAATAAATAAAAGGTAGGCCCAGAGTTGCAAACAGGTTCTTAAAACGGCTTGCAAGTCGATTCATACATAAAGTTGGGACAAAGCACAGGATAATATTAAATAGTAAATTCTAAGTATAAGAAACATTCATTTGGCAGATCTTTAAATTTAAACCCTATTTAGAACCGCATGGGTAAATCACTGCTTGTAAATTCAACCTTTGCAAATTGGGGATTCTTGTACATCCATAGCCTACATCATTAGCATAGCTCCCAGATACAATGAATGTTACCAGGAGGATACTACCTACAAAAAAGTATTTTTAGCCCATGTTGAAGATTTATAGCCACACAAGACATTTAACCCAACAACTCTACCCCAGTCATCACATTCCACACAAGCACACTCACCATTTTCATACAACACCAACAGCTTATCCTTTTTTTCTTATTCATATAAAGGAAATTGGGTGAATATTAACATCCTTGCGATAGCTACTTCCATGTTCTAACATTGTCAGAGTATTTAAAATGGATAACTCCAGACTAATGTTTGTCAAGGTGCACAGCGACCTTTTATATCCAATCAATTCCAGGATATCTCAGTAGTAACGAGTTCTTTCAGGAATGGAACCTGCTAAGATGAGGCTGAAATTTGGATGAATGTGACCGTACTATATGAGGTTATTTTGTCCTGGGTTTTAATTTAAGACAGCAGAGTTCTAAGACAGGGGAGTCTATCTGGAAAGCCAATAAACAAGGCAAATGTTGAGGCCTTGGCTTTTTGTTTTTACAAAGTTGGAAAAATAGGAGCAGCCTGGGTGTGTTCAAGCTCCCACAGAACTAGGATTTTAATTTTCATACTCAGTCGTAGCAGCTGCGGATGGATCTGTTGCTGCAGTACATCTCTCCCAGCTACTCTCGAGTTCTCTATGTTTTTCCTCCTAGGCGGCTTGGTTGCACGTGAGACAATTTATTTTCTGAATTTCCTTTTGCCAAGGGTGCCTCTATAGAATGTTACTATATTAGAACAGTTACTACTTAGTAGCTACTAATATACTATTCTGTTAAGTTTTCCAATTGAGTTATAGCTAAGCCACTTCTTTCCTTGTTGTATTTTAACCAGAGTGTATGAATAAACTGCATTTTACATATCAAGTAGTTTGACCAATTGACTTGTCTGGAATGCAGCGCCTTTATATTTACCTTTAAAATATATTTTGAGGAAGTCTGATCTAGTCCATAACACAGATGCGCTTCTGGGACAGGGAAGATAGTTAGTAAGACAAATTTAGTTGTAATGTTAAAATATTAAATTGTACTCTCTTTCTGGACATTAACATAATTTTAAAGGGTTAAACTGCACTTTGGGTGGGGGAGACATTCATGCAGGAATGTTGATGACACACACCATTTGGCCAGCCATTTACTGCTACTCTCCTGCTATTATCAAATTAAACTCTCATTCAGTCCCTTCCATTCAAAAATGCTTTCACAGCCATCACCTGAAGGTGGGACATATCATACCTACATTGTCTTGGGGGAATCAGTCAGAAAATTGTTTGCATAACGATTCCTCAGGATTAGGGCATCTACACTTACATTATCTCTGAGAATGGGGGGGGGGGCAGAGTATCTGTAAGCTTTCCAAACTGACCTGTACAAAAGGGGATGTGATTTATTTCTTCGGGGTCTCTTTTGATTTAACTTCACACGCCTGCATGGAAGGTCAAAGGGGTCTCCTAGCTTGTACAAGCTTTAATAAACTTTCACTGTTTGCAGAAGTTGGTGTATGCGAATTGCATCTTGTGTAGGAAACCTCGGGGAAAGAACCTAACAGTATGGCCCTCACTAGGACTCACTGCGAAAAACGCTCCAAACATCTCGACAAAATTGACAGCCAAATCAGCTGATTCAGCCCACTGCCTTTTACCCAAGTCCAAGTTCCAGTGATCCACAAAAGTGAAGATGGTATCCTGAGCAATACAATTTTAATTCTTCCATCACTAGTGACCATATCTTCAACTGACAAGACCCCAAGTTTCTCCTCTTCGGATTCTTTACTCCCTTTAGATGCTACTTCATAACCTATGTCTGATTACCAAGCTTTTGATTATGTGTCTTAATATCTCACACATGGCCCAATGTCAAACAGGGGCAGTGTTGTCAAATGGTGCGATGTAAATACAAGTTGCGTACATTTACTCTTATCAAACCTATTGACAATCTTAAAGACCGTCCGCTCATCCCTTTTCAAAAAAGGAAACCTCATTTTCAGTTTTGCCCATTGTAATCTCTTTGTAGTATCATTCTGATGAATCCATTTTATAACATCTACAATACTTCATATTGTGTTTTATTAAATGGAGATCAGAACTGTTCATTGGACTCCACCTGTGCTTTAGTCAAGGCTTTGCACAAATTGAAAATAGCTTCTCTGCTTTTTAAAGACTAGCTGTCAAGAAAAGACACCTAATACTTGTTACTTCTTTAAAAACATTCAGAACATATATAACTTGTTTTTTGTGATTTGTGCTGTGGTCTTAGCTTCCCCTGCTCCTCTACTACCCCTTAGAGATTTAATTTCTAAAAGGTGTGGTAATGCAATTCTGCCATCAAAATGCACCCTCATACAATAAGTTAATTTGTCAACACACACAATTGATGTTTTCAACTGACATTAATGTCAACACTCCTGACTTTATTCTAACAAAGTTGGCTATCAATCAAAATCTTCCTTGCTGGCTGATGTAAATACCAGTTCTTTCTCTAATTTCCTTTTAAAATTGCCTTCCTAAAAATTTCACACTTGAACCCTTTGTTCATGCCCACTCTAAGCATAAACCTCTGCATTCAAGTGTGTGCCTTGCCACAGCTCTAAGCTCCTGCAACTCACTTCCACACAATGCATTATAGGAAGACTTGCGACATCTCCATGATCTGGCTGACAAGAACTCTGAAGACAACAAAAAATACTGGAGAAATTCAGGTCTGGCAGCATCTGTGGGAAAAAAAGCAGACTCAAGACTTCAGGTCCAGTCACCTTTTGGAATAGACATGCCAAATTAGTTCAGACATTGAGTAAAGGCACAGCAAAGATCTGGTAATTGTGTGCTATTCAAATACAACATGCCACACAACAGAAAACCTGCCCTAAATCTTCTTCTGATAGCATGCACTGCAATTTTTAAATCTTAAACCCAAATATCATTCAAAACTCAGTTGTTTCCACAAGAAATATTGCAGTAAATGTAAAAAAGTGGTGATAACTTGTCTTACTAGTCATTTCAACAGAAGCATTAGGAGAAAACTAGACACAGGTAAATTCAATCTACAATTCAAAACAGAAGTGCAATCGCCAATTTACACCCGCTAACCCAAACACTGCTTTAATGTGACTTGCCAGCCTGCTGCCATGGTTTCTGGCAGAGCTCACTTATACGATTTTAATCCTTCATAGTACTTCCATTGCACAGGTACAGGCTATTCCTTCAAAGTAATTTAATTTGTACCATGTTTTATGCAAGTTACCTTCAATCTTTCTTCATTTAATCACATCAATACAGCTGGTCTCTGTAAATTCCATTTCACATGCCTCAAGTGTCCTTAGATACATCACACACAATCCTGGTGTCTTACCAACGTACTCCACACAACTAATGTCTCTAAGTACAGTAACTTGCACACTTTAACAAATTACTTGTCTGTGCTCATACCATCCCACTAAAAAGGACTTAGACCCTTTACTTGCACCAAAATAATTTTTGCACATTTCTGGCTTACACTGACCAGAAATTACTCTGACCCAAACAGACCAGTGATAAGCAGTGGAGAACATATTATCACAAGCTGTATTTACATCATATAATTGTAAAGCAAAAGGATCCATCACTTCATAATACAAATGACCAGCCCACCAAAAGCTTAATATAAAGAAAGTTTCGCATACCCGTTTTAAATGAACCAATGATCTGGCCTTGTTGCCACCCCTTTATGACCTCAACCAGCACTGAAAGCCTCGCGTTCTTGGCATTCATTTAATTCTGACTTCCTTTGCATCAAATTTAAAATTACTCCATCCTCAGAGGCTGCACTTTCAGCTGTCAGAAATTGGATAATCGTTGCAATATTCTTCCAGTTCCAAGGAAGGGTCACTCAACACGAAACGTTAATTCCGATTTCTCTTCACAGATGCTGCCAGACCTGCTGAGCTTTTCCAGCAATTTCTATTTTTGATTCAGGTTTACAGCATCTGCAGTCCTTTTGGTTTTTGTTAAGATTCTAGAAATCATCATTGCAGGTGTTTCTCTGGTTATGATGGTCAAAATGAAAAAAAAAAATGGTACCAGGCAAGGGAGGTCTACTGAGTTCAAAGATGTTGCTGGAAAGTAACATGAGGAAGAATTTGTCAGTTAGACAGGATGGCTTTTTTATTAAAATTCATTTACAAGGTGTGTGCATCACTGGCCAGAGCAATCCCAAATTGCCCAGATAGCAGTTAAGAGTCAATCGCGCTGCTATGCATCTGTAATCACATGCAGCTGGACATCAGATAGGTTTTTCTGATAAGCAATAGTGGCTTCTGTGACCATTTGACTCAATTCCAGATTTTTACTGAATTCAAATTTCATCACTCACCACGGCAGGATTCAATACAGGATCCCCAGGTCATTACCAGAGTTTCTGTATTGATAGTCTAGTCATAACAGCATTAGGTCATCACTTCTCTCATTTTGTTAAGTCATTTTGACTGCCTGTTCTGAATTGGCCGAGAAAGTGTTGTTGAATAATATTCAACTGCTACAGGCCATATGGCATAGGTACACATGCTTGGGAAAAGGAGTTCTACGACTGTGACCCATTGACAGCAAAGGAATGTGAGATAACATTTTAAACAGACGATGTGTGGCTTGAGTGGGAACATAGCGATGGCGGTGCTTCTTTGCATCTCCAGGCCTCAACCTTTTAAGAGGAGGAGATTTAGAAGGTGCTGTTAAAGAGGACTTAAGTTGCAACCACACAACTGGAGATGATCTGCACTGCTGCAACTGTGTGTTGATGGAGGGAATGGATGTTTAAGGTAATAGATGGGGTGCCATTCAAGTAGGTTGCTTTATCATGAATAGTATTAACCTTCCGAAGTACAGTTGAAGTAGTATTCATTCAGGCAAGTGAACAGTATTCCATCACTCTGGGCATGCACCTTCCAGGAACAAGCTTTGGGGATTCAGGAGTTGAATTACTCACTGAAGAATTCCCAGATTCTGCCCTGCTCTTGAAGTCATAGTATGTATATGGCCAGAGCTGAAAATGTGTTGCTGGAAAAGCGCAGGTCAGGCAGCATCCAAGGAGCAGGAGAATCGATGTTTCGGACATAAGCTCTTCTTCTGCCTGACCTGCTGCGCTTTTCCAGCAACACATTTTCAGCTCTGACCTCCAGCATCTGCAGTCCTCACTTTCTCCTATGTATATGGCCAGTCCAATTAAGTTTCTGGTCAATGGTGATCCCATGAAGTTGATGAAGGATTCAACAATGGGGATGCCATTGAATATAATGAGGTGATAGTTCGATTCTCTTTTATTGGAAACAATGATAGCCAGGCAGAGTGCCATAAAAAACACACAAAAAACAAACTCATCAGCCAATGCGAATGTTCTCCAAAGTCTTGGCAATCATGGGCATAGACTATTTCAGTGCACGAGTGGTCAATGGCTCTGAACACCATAATCTGTGAAAACGCCACTTATGACGGATGCGGAGGAGGAGTTGAAAATGCGTGGGTTGAAGGTACTACCTTGAATTCTTGCAGCAACATCCCAGGGGAAAGACAGGTCACCTGCACAATGACAATCATCTTCCTTTGTGCTAAATATGACTCTAACCAATCATGACTTTCTCTGACCCTCCCCCTCAAAAGTTGCAGAAATGTAATCGGGAAAAGGACATTCAAAGAGGAAGCGGGGATACATTTTGAGACAAATCAATATCTTCAGAAAGGTAGAGATAAATGGACAAATGATGGGTTACATAGATAGGAGCTTGTCTTTAGGAATATTTATTTCCTAGGGAGAGGCAGAAGACGAGATTGGGGATAGGAAGGAGAATAGAGGTGGACAGTAATATAGGAAAATCATTTGAGGGGCAGAGACGCAAGGAATTAAATGGCAATCGTGAACAAAGACCGAGCTGCCGCCTTTACTTTGGAGGAAACAATTTACATACGCAAGAACTAAAGATAACATCTTCAGAAAAATAGATATTGGTTAATGGGAATAAAATCCAACAATTTTTTTTTGAAGATGCATTAAGCAGAGAGAATAGAAAAGCCAGCAGAGAGATGGGGTCAGGGCCAAGCCAAGAAATTGCTATAGCTGGAAAGAAAGTGAAAAATGAAAGGGTAAAACAAGTATTTTCATTCAAGAGCACTCTTTCTCACTCACACTGAAATGGTCAAATAATTGACAAAATTTCATAGCATCACACTAATAAAACTTTAAATTTTCAGTCATGTGGATGATTGAGGACACACTTCAAGTACAGTAAATCAATCAAAAATATCAAATAGGATCTCAAGATTTACTTCAATCAACAAGGCATTAAAATTTAATGAAAGAAATGAATGGTGTCTATTTTACCTGTGTAATAGTACATGGTTGTTGGCAACATTTTATTCAACTCCAATAATTGATAAACATGTTAGGGCTGTTGGAATAAATTTATTTGCATACTTTTAAACATCACAAAGCATCTGCTGAGGCAAAAAAAAATCTCAGAATTTCCACAACTCTTCAAAGCAATAAAGGTTTAATTAGTAGACATCTTAAAGCAATATTTTAAAAAGACTGAAGATTCACTCGTCATTCATTCTCAGGTTGGTCTGAAAGTGCACAGGTTATCTGTACAGAAACACAAGCCTAATAAGGTCATCATTAAGCAAGAGACAGTGATAAACTTCTCCATATTTAACAGCAATACTTGCAGAAATGTCAATCCCAGTTTTATTATTTTCACTTTTGAAAAACAGTTGTTTTAACTTACTTTTATGTGTTCTGATTAAGGCAGAAATGCAACCTAAGATATTTTGCCAACTACAGCAAGGTACAAAATGCACTCCTTTTACTGCTGCTAGCTCTTTCAAGAATATGGAAGAAGGTCTATTTGACAGAAACTGGCTACAAAATGCGCAATGATATTTGTGATATCACTTTACAGATTAAGAAAGTGTGAATCTTCTATTCAGGATTGTCACAAATTAATCCAACACCCACAATTAGATATAGAACTAGTAAGTAATTCAGCCCACTGAGTCTGCTCTATCATCCAATGAGATCATGGATGATCGAATAACTCAACTCCATTTCTCTGCCTCTTCCCCCAAGCCTTGATTCCCTTATTGACTGAAAATCTGCCTGTCATGATCTTCACTATACTTAATGACATAACTACGACAGCCATCTGCAACGGTACCAACAACTCCATACACAGAAGGGAACTAGCCACCTGCTGAAAAGCTTCGCATTCTGCCAGTTGGTACCTCCTGGTTTTCCTTTTAAACAAAAAGGGTGTCTTAGTTAAAAATCACAACACCAGGTTATAGTCCAACAGGTTTGTTTGAAAGTACTAGTTTTCGGAGAGCTGCTCCTTCATCAGGTAACTGTGGATGTGGAGCAGGACCATAAGACACAATTTATAGCAAAAGATCAGAGTCGTGCAATTGTTCTAGGAGCCCAGTCCAACACCAGCACCTCCACAGCAATCTAAGTTTGAAACAATATATTGTTTCAGTTGCATGACCCTGCTCCTCAGCTACCTGATCAAAGAGCAGCTCTCTGAAAGCTAGTACTTCCAAAGAAACGTGTTGGATTTATAACCTGGTGTTGTGAGATTTTTAACTTTGCCCACCCCAGTCTAACACCGGCACCTCTACATCAAAGAAAAATAAGAACTTTGGAAACAGTTGTTCATGTGTATTACAGAACATTCACTACAGCAAATAGTACTTAGGATCGTTTGGAAGGAACCAACATGCACCACAAGTCAAATATTGCAAATATGAGAAATCATGCAAGAACAATGAAAAAAGTAAAAATATCATGCAGGTCAGGCAGCATCTGTGAAATGGGAGAGTAGGTAATAGATTCAATACTTTATAAGACAAAGTACAAAAGTTGGTAGGGGCAGAGAAGAGAAAAAAAGGAAAAGAAGTTACATGCATTTCTTTCACCTTAATATACTGTACTTGCTACTTCTGTAAAGGGACGACCAATAAAGATGTCCAGCACCAGCTTAACTATGTCAATGGTGCCTTCAAGCTGAACATTTTTTTTTGAGAATAGGGACTTCTGGAGGCCAATGGTCCTGGTCTACAAGGCTATTGTATTGACTTCAATGAAACCTGGACAATCTACCAATGTCACAAATGTCCTTCAGAGCTTCCATCAGTGGTGCCTTCATCAAATCCCATGGATCAACTGGAAGGACAACATACCAACATAAGCAAAGCTCTGCTCCTGAAGAGCCAAGTCCAATGGACCAGTCTTTGTATCAGGATGCCCAAAACACACCTCTCACAATAGAGTCTTCCCCCAGTTCTTGGTCAATGTTGAAAGGGTGGCCAACGTAAAAGTACAAGCTTAATGTCACCCCACAGTTTGGAGGGATTGACATCATTGGCTGGGAGGAGAAATATTTCAACCATAAAGTATGGTGCCTCCTGATCCATCAAAGTACAAGACATATTGAGGTTTAGAGAATCAACCACAAGGTGGAACATCATCAGAGGAAAGAAAGGGAAACCAACTTAGGGCTGCAGAAAATAACAAATGCTAGAGATCAGTGGGTCACACAGCATTCGGAGACAGAGAACAAGCTAACATTTCAAGTCTAGAAAACTCTGCATACAGAAATAGAATCTGATCTGATGAAATGTGTCCCCCACTACGGGAAAACCTGAGGACCCAAGATTGAGTTTCAGTCATCTCACAATTCATCCAACTTTACAAATTTTATCCTATATTTTGAGGGACTGATGACAATGATTAACTATAGACCATCTAAGCTCCTTTACAGATGTGGCCAAACACAGATTGGGTGGATTTAATAATAACACTTCTTCAGGAGGAGAAAAAATGTCTTCATCTAGACACCAGTCAGCCTATCAAATTCTCTGCCACAGAAAATGGTTCAGAACAAGACACTGAATCTGGTTAAGCAATTAATATAGTTCTTAGGCTAAAGAGGTCAAAGGGTAAGGGGAGGAAGTAGAAACAGGATACTGAATTGGATGATCAGTCATGATCATTTAAATGGTACGGCAGACTCAAAAGGCCAGATGGACTACTACTGCTATTTCCTACATTCATCCACAAGTACAGCTTGGCTTTCAATCCTTTGCTGCTTTAGCCATCCATTCAACTCCCACATTTGAATCTGCAACATCACTGTAATTAAATTCTAAAGAGCAGTACCTCATTTTTTTTATGCACCACTTTCAATCTGCTACCTCAAATTTAGAGCTTAATACTTTCACTGCTCCCTTTCTCTCAGCCAGCAAGTATTAACAACTTCTGGTTGTCATTTATAAATCCTCTGAATCAAATTCTGTTTATTTTTTCATTACTCTTTCGCCATGCACCCTTGTCCCTTTTGTCATTCAAATCATTCACATTTCTTGCTTTTTTGCTCTCCCTGCAATTACTCTGTACTTGTTTATTCTATATTTTTCCCCACTTCCAACAGAAGGTCATCAATCTTAAACATCAACTCTTTCTCTCTCCAGAAATGCTGCCTGGCCTGCATATTTCACTTCATGTTAAAGTAGTCAGTATTTTTACTGAGGAGCCACTCCATTCCAAATATTGGCTGGCCATCAAGCTACAGGTAATACAACTGTGATAGTTTCAATTGGAATAATGGCAATGAAGAAGCCCCTAGCATCTTCATGAATGATGGCCTTGGATGAACTGACTAAAAGTTCTGTGAAACCTGCATTTTCTTCTCCCCATAAATTTGTCTTACTCATTTAAAACATATCATGCCACACTACAAAACATCACAAATATTTTTGCATTCTCCTTATTTCAGTGCTATTGGAAATGGCAAGAGTGATCAAGAGGAACGATAAAGTAATGGCAAAAATTAAATCTATGTCAAAGAATCCAGTAAAGATAACTTACAGCATGTTAGAAAACATAACTGAGCAGATTAAAAAAAAACTTATGGCAAGACATCAGCCTTACTATGTGAGGAGCTTAATTGAAGAGTATTATGCCCAAGAATTCCTCTGCAATCACTTGCAGATTGTGGAATTCTAAACAGAATCTAAATTAAAATGAAAACAACATTCAAACAATGTATAGAGTGAATGATTTATATATACATTTTAACATCAATTATTTGAGAGTTTGGATTTTTAACTAGTTGCTAGGGTTTTGGTCAGAGTATGAGTAGGTCGAATGATTAACGTGTTTGTGTTTCTGAAGGGCTTTTTTTAAAAACCAATATGACAGTGTCCCTGGAAATCTAACTGAAATTTGTTTGTATTGGGGAGGTTTATGGGTAGACACAAGTTCGAAGGATCAGGAATTGATTTTGTTTTGCTTTAGGGAACACAAGTCAAAAGAACACCACCAATCTCCTGGAACACTGAATTAGTTCAGAAAAAAAATTAGAAATAAGTGCAGTATAAAGATTCAGTTTCAAACTTCCTGACCATTAAAATTCTAAAGAGGTTTCATTAAAATTCTAAAGAGGTTATTCAAATCTGAGAAGAATCTAAGAATAGTTGTATGAATAAATACTCATGGAAAAAGCTTTCAGACTCAAGACCAGGAATGGACAACAATTGTTAATCAAGCCTATAGAAGTGACAGAGAAGGGAATTCTCTCCGGTGTTTGACTAATGTAAAAGGTTTGCCTCTGGGATAGATGTATTTTATTGTGTTTTGAAATCTTTCAAATTGTCTTATATGTAGATAGCTTGTTTAATTCTATTTTTACTTTTTGGCAATTATAAGCTTGTTTTATTGTTGAAATTACATCATCTGTGTTTCAGTGAAAGATCACTTGTTAAATAATAAAACAATATGATCCATCTAGTCAGATTTCAATCAGTAATAACAGTACAGTAATAACATTAGCTGGAATCATAAAGGGCCAGGGCCAAGCTTGGTTACAGCATTTTTCCCACCATTTTGTCACTCCTTCCAACCCAAAACAAACAAAATGCAGTGCTCAGCTTTTCACTGGGCTAAGTCTGATCTAGTTTTAATATTCATTCATTACTGAATTATCCTAATATTAACTAAGGCACTAAAGACAAATTGAAACTTCATCCCAGCACACACAGTTTTCACAGACTTAGAGCTGCGAAATTCACCATCACAAATGCACCACAAAACCTCAAGAGAATAACTTCTAAGAGAGAATTGGAATAGCACTAGCCAGCAGCCTGGTTGTTATTCCCTTATATTATAGGAAATTTGAATTCAGCTACATTTCTAAATTATATCTCCAGAACAGCTCCTTACTTTTTTACTCCATCCAACACAGCTCTGAGCTCAGCTATTAATTCTCATACTTTGCTCATTTCAGTTAAATGAAAGTACAATAAATGGGGAGGCTTCCAGTAAGAACCATTTGAAGCAGCTACAGTTCAAGTTAAAGAGCTCTGAAGGAAAACGAAGTGGACTGAAATACAACAATAAAATTAAATTGAAAGAGAGAAATAAGTACAAAAGTGAATTTGAACGGGATAGAAAGAAAAGCATGTCACCTTTAAGTGCTAACAAAAGCAGAAGCAATTAAAATTGTTAAATCGCCTAAAGATATAGAACTCATGAGTCACTTTAAGCAACTTCTCCATAGTGAAAGTTCCATACCAGTTTCTACATGCAAATTCTACAAAATAAATTAAGTTTACCATAAAGCAATACTTTGAAGATATAAATCCAATATCTAAAGTATTTTTAGGTTACATTTTAAAACTGATATTTTACCATCTCGGTTGGAAATGCTCAAATTATGGAATTCTAGTTTAAAATGAACAGTTCAGCACAGCTCAAAATTTACATCTTGTATAAATGTTTCCAATGACATTGCTACTTTTGACAATGACTGACTAATTGTACAGAGATTGTAACATTTTCAACGTTCACGGCACCTCAGTAGACCCAAGTGTGGGCACCAATACCAGTACCACTTTATCTCACAGCCAGATCCTGCACTCAGTTCCTATCACTGTAAAGTCTCAATTCTTGTCCTAGCATTTTCACTACCTCAAAACCTAACACACAAAAATAAAATACTTCAGTTTTAAGAATTTAGCATTTACTAGCATCCCATGAGTGAAACAGTGCTTGAAATTTTACACAAATGTTTTGACAAGCACATTTTGATATGACATGGCTAAACCAGGATTAGGTGCATTTTTAAAAAATTCATGTGCTTTTTTGTAGTCTAGCATTTCTTGCTCATCACTAAGTGCCCAGAGGGCAGTTAAATGTCAATCTCATTGCTGTGACTCCAGACTCATATGCAGATTTCCTTCCATAAAGGCAATCAGTCAACTAAATTAGTTTTTACAATAATTATTATTAAATTCTAATTTTACCATCTTCTATGATGGGATTCAAACCCATGCCACCAAAACATTAGTCTGGAGTTTGAGAATAGCAGCCCGATGACGCCGACTATTGAGCTAAATGACACAGTAACTGTAATTTACATAACAGTGGCAATTTTTAAAAACAACTGAACTAGTTACCAGGCATGCAAAATTTGAAATGTGATATTTGAAGATATAAAAAGCCTTATATAAGGCCTTTCCTTCTTTTCACAAAGCCCAATGCACACTGGGGCAATGAACAGTAAAGTAAAGAGTGTGTTTGTGTTTTCTTCTTAAAAGAACTTTAAAGCTGTTTGCTGACAGCACAAGAGCAAGGAGCACACAATCTCTTTTGGAACATTAGTACACATGACACCACCGACAACAATATCCCAGGGAATGTATGCAAAGTTACCACAGATAGCATTGATGATTCGCTAGAACTATCCATAGCTTTAGGACTGAAAATTCTATTTTTCACAAAAGTTGGGTCAAAAAAACTTCAGTAAAGTTTAGTGCATGGCCTCTAAAGTACTTGCAATATTGTAGTGCTTACAGGTTAACATATTTGTGCAATTTGCCTCCTGTATTATGTCTTCATGAAATAAAAATGAAAAATACTGTAGATGCTGGAAACGTGAAATGGAAAAGGTCTTTGTAATTTTTTTAAAATGAAATTTATTCTCGTATTGCATGAAAAGACTTTTTTTAAAACATAGTATGCATAGATATTGAGGGCTATGTAGGTAATCATGGATTATTTTTCTGAATATTTTCTTCTGCTTTTGCTCATTGACATTTCTTGAATTTTACCAGTGTTGGTATTTATTAATGATATTGCTGTTGGAATAGAGAATCACATATCTAGATTGGGCAATGACACAAAGATAGGCAATAGCTGGAAATGTGTTGCTGGAAAAGCGCAGCAGGTCAGGCAGCATCCAGGGAACAGGAGAATCGACATTTCGGGCATAAGCCCTTCAGGAATGGGGAAAGTTTGTCCAGCAGGCTAAGATAAAAGGTAGGGAGGAGGGACTTGGGGGAGGGGCGTCGGAAATGTGATAGGTGGAAAGAGGTCAAGGTGAGGGTGATAGGTCAGACTGGGGTGGGGGCGGAGAGGTCGGGAAGAAGATCTCAGGTTAGGATTTCCATCTCAGGCGACCGAATCAACACGGACATCTACTACAAACCGACCGACTCCCACAGCTACCTGGACTACACCTCCTCCCATCCTGCCCCCTGTAAAAATGCCATCCCATTCTCCCAATTCTTTCGACTCCGCCGCATCTGCTCCCAGGAGGACCAGTTCCAAAAACACACAACCCAGATGGCCTCCTTCTTCATGGACCGCAATTTCCCCCCCGACGTGGTCGACGATGCCCTCCACCGCATCTCTTCCACTTCCCGCTCCTCCGCCCTTGAACCCCGTCCCTCCAACCGCCACCAGGACAGAACCCCACTGGTCCTCACCTACCACCCCACAAATCTCCATGTACAGCGCATCATCCGCCGTCATTTCCGCTACCTCCAAACGGACCCCACCACCAAGGATATATTTCCCTCCCCTCCCCTATCAGCATTCCGTAAAGACCACTCCCTCCGTGACTCCCTCGTCAGATCCACACCCCCCACCAACCCAACCTCCACTCCCGGCACCTTCCCCTGCAACCGCAGGAGGTGCAAGACTTGCGCCCACACCTCCCCCCTCACCTCCCTCCAAGGCCCCAAAGGAAACTTCCATATCCGCCACAGATTCACCTGCACCTCCACACATATCATCTATTGCATCCTCTGCACCCGATGTGGCCTCCTCTATATTGGGGAGACAGGCCGGCTACTTGCGGAGCGTTTCAGAGAATACCTCTGGGACACCCGGACCAACCAGCCCAACCACCCTGTAGCTCAACATTTCAATTCCCCCTCCCACTCCACCAAGGATATGCAGGTCTTTGGACTCCTCCATCGTCAGACCACAACAAAATGACGGTTGGAGGAAGAACGCCTCATCTTCCGCCTAGGAACCCTCCAACCACAAGGGATGAACTCGGATTTCACCAGTTTCCTCATTTCCCCTCCCCCCACCCTGTCTCAGTCAAATCCATCAGATTCAGCACCGCCTTCCTAACCTGAGATCTTCTTCCCGACCTCTCCGCCCCCACCCCAGTCTGACCTATCACCCTCACCTTGACCTCTTTCCACCTATCACATTTCCGACGCCCCTCCCCCAGTCCCTCCTCCCTACCTTTTATCTTAGCCTGCTGGACAAACTTTCCCCATTCCTGAAGGGCTTATGCCCGAAACGTCGATTCTCCTGTTCCCTGGATGCTGCCTGACCTGCTGCGCTTTTCCAGCGACACATTTCCAGCTCTGATCTCCAGCATATGCAGACCTCACTTTCTCCTCAAAGATAGGCAATAGTCCAGCAGTGCAGATAGACATTTAAAGTTACAAAGAATGTTAATAGACAAGTTAATAGGAAAAAAAACTGTGGTAAATTTATTTCAATGCAAATAAATGTGAGGTCATCATTTAGACCTCAGAGCAAAATGGGATATTTTTCAGCTGGTCAAAAACAATATTAGAGGAATATTAAAAAGGAAAATTAGAATTCTAATGATACTTGCAGGGTACATGTACGTAGATCATTAAAATGTCTTAAGTGCAGAAAACAGAAGGCTAAATAACCTTTATATTAAGAAAATTAGAATACAAGTTGTAGAAATCATGCTGCCACAATCTGAAGGCCTGATTAGATCACACTTGAGCACTGTGGGCAATTCTGAGCACTGCACCATAGAAAGAATAATGATCTTAGAGAGAAAAAGAATATTTACTGCAGTAACACTTGGAAAGCAAGAATTACCCAAAAATAAAAGTATATTCCTTGAAATTTAAGTTACTAAGAGATAATGTCTTGATTTGATCAAAGTTTATGCTATCACAGGGGACTGATTGTAAATATTGAAGAACCATTTCTGCTGATTCAGAAGTCTGGGCCTAAGTAACAGTAAAAATAATAGGCCTTTCAGAATTAAAATTAGAAAATCTCTGCACAAAAATGGGTAGTAGAACTCTAGAACTTCTGTAAACAGTACACAAAGTTCTAGAAATTAATGCTAGATATTAAAGCTATTCTAAATTTTGAGACTGATTGATGAAATTGTATCAAAATTTAGTGATTGGGACAAAGTGGATATGTAGGGTTAGGTCAGCCATGCCTTAGTGATGGAAGGATAGATTTGAACGTTGGAATGGGCTACTCCTGTTCTTACATTCTTAAAAACCTATAAAGCCTTTGGAAACGTGCCCACAGCTTTTTCTGGTACCAATGTAGTCCATAAAGATTGCACATTGTACCTGCTGCCCTTGTGGACTGAAGTAGTTGTGTTTAGAAAAGTGCTAAGGAACCATGGTGAATTTCTGAAGAAAAAGGGATTTTTTTTAATCAATTTTGATTGATTATCAATTTTGAATTTAGTTTTCAGAATAGAGGTAACATAATAGAAGTAGGAGGCCATTTGGCCCTGGAAGACTACTCCACCATTCAATATGACCATGGCGGATTCTCTGTGTCATGCTCCTCCCAAGACTCCAACACTTTTAGCCTAGAGAAAAGTTTAAATAGCTTTCGTAACTTGCACTCCACAGGTTCAACAATCTCCAAATGAAGACATTTCTCATGTCAGTGTGAAATGACCATGTATCCCGACACTACAACCACTTGATCTGGAATCCCAGTCAGGGGAAACACCATGACTGTGTCCAGCCCTGTCAGAATTCTATACATTTACATGAGATCTCAATTCATTCTTCTGAATTCCAGCGAATACAGGTTGGTATTCGGATATGAAAACTTCATGCTAAAAACCTCCAAGGACTCATCACATTGTCTCCATGTCCACGAAGAAACAACAAGTCAATTAAGTAGAAACTCAGTTGAGTCTGGGGAGTAACTTTTCTAAATTTCAGTCTCATTAAGAGACAATGTCAGGAAAGAAGTTGAAACATTGTTTTAAATAGAGTCATAGAGATGTGAAGCATGGAAACAGATCCTTTGGTCCAACCCGTCCACGCTGATCAGATATCCCAACCCAATCTAGTCCCACCTGCCAGCACCCGGCCCATATCCCTCCAAACCCTTCCTATTCATATACCCATCCAAATGCCTCTTAAATGTTGCAATTGTACCAGTCTCCACCACATCCTCTGGCAGCTTATTCTATACACTTACCACCCTTGCGTGAAAAAGTTGCCCCTGAAGTCTCTTTTATATCTTTCCCCTCTCACCCTAAACCTATGCCCTCTAGTTTTGGACTCCCCAACCCCAGGGAAAAGGCTTTGTCTATTTATCCTATCCATGCCCCTCAATTTTGTAAACCTCTATAAGGTCACCCCTCAGCCTCCGACGCTCCAGGAAAAACAGCCCCAGCCTGTTCAGCCTCTCCCTGTAGCTCAGATCCTCCAACCCTGGCAACATCCTTGTAAATCTTTTCTGAACCCTTTCAAGTTTCACAACATCTTTCTGATAGGAAAAAGACCAGAATTGCACGCAATATTCCAACAGTGGCCTAACTAATGTCCTGTACAGCCGCAACATGACCTCCCAACTCCTGTACTCAATACTCTGACCAATAAAGGATATCATACCAAACGCCTTCTTCACTATCCTATCTACCTGCAACTCTACTTTCAAGGAGCTATGAACCTGCACTCCAAGGTCTCTTTGTTCAGCTACACTCCTTAGGACCTTACCATTAAGTGTATAACTCCTGCTAAGATTTGCTTTCCCAAAATGCAGCATCTCGCATTTATCTGAATTAAACTCCATCTGCCACTTCTCAGCCCATTGGCCCATCTGGTCCAGATCCTGTTGTAATTTGACGTAACATTCTTCGCTGTACACTACACCTCCAATTTTGGTATCATCTGCTAATTTACTAACTGTGCCTCTTATGCTCGCATCCAAATCAGTTGTGTAAATGACAAAAAGTAGAGGGCCCAGCACCGATCTTTGTAGCACTCCACTGGTCACAGGCGTCCAGTCTGAAAAACAACCCTCCACCACCACCCTGTCTTCTATCTTTGAGCCAGTTCTGTATCCAAATGGCTAGTTCGCCCTGTATTCCATGAGATCTAACCTTGCTAATCGATCTCCCATGGGGAACCTTGTTGAACGCCTTACTGAAGTCCATATAGATCACATCTACTGCTCTGCTCTCAATCTTCTTTGTTACTTCTTCAAAAAAACTCAATCAAGTTTGTGAGACATGATTTCCCACGCATAAAGCCATGTTGTCTATCCGGAATCAGTCCTTGCCTTTCCAAATACATGTAAATCTTGCTATTATATTTAGAAAGGTTGTCTTAAAACCTTTTGTGGAATAATGTCTGTTTTGTTCAGGAAAATCTGCAGCTTCTGACAAATATTTCATGATTAACAAGCCCAAATAAAACTAAGTAAATAAATGAGCAAATAAAAAAAAGTACTGCGGATGCAGGACATCTGAAATATTGGAAGGATGTGAATGTCCTGGAGAGAGACCAGAAGATATTTACTAGAATGGTAATAGGGATTAGAAACGTCAGTTATGAGCAAAGCTTCAAATAGTTGGGACTATCTTCCTTGGTGAGAAGGCAACTAGGAAGAGATCCGCGAGGTTTTCAGAATGAAGGGCATGAATAGAATAAATAGAAAGAAAACAATCCCCCTGTACAGGATTGAGAAACGGAGAGTTCAGACTTAATGTGATTTGTAAAAGGAAGAAATGAGAGGTGAGAAAAAAATCTTCAATATTAGAAATTAGATATGGAATGCACTACCTGGAAGTGTGTTGGGGCTGAGATATTAAAGGGTTAATTTGTTCTGCTGACCTGCAGGAAATTGGATGTCCCAGGGGTAGGATAGTATGCCTCCATCTTAGGGTGGTATGTTTCTGTTGTAGTGGTAGATTGTAAGGAATTTACATTGCCATCTGCGTGCCCATTTCCTAATTATTCCTAGAATTTACATGGTCATTCCTTACCATTCAGAGCCATTTGCATCACCATCCCCTATTCAGAATCAATAAAAATGTCGCAATTAAAATTCTGACCACATCCTGTAGTTTAAAAAAACGATATACAGCAGATGTGGCCATTAAGGGATGATTTAATCGCATTATCTCTGGAATGTATGTGATCACTACAATGTGTCTTGAGTAGCATGTGACTGTGGGGAAAATGGCTGAGGGTTGTCTTGTGGGTGTTGCTGACTGTAGTATGAAACTCTTGTACTGTATAAAAGGAAGGACTGTTTCTTTTGTTCAGAGAGCTTTGCCTGACACGCTTCACAGGCATTACAAAGAGTGTTAAGCGATCTCCAAAGCTTGTACTTGCTTACTAAAAGTTTGGTAACTCATGAAGTTGACATGTTACAGTTGCACCAAGTGTGTAAGAATCTCCAAAAAAAGAACCTCATAGAGCCAGGAGCAATGCAGGCATTCAAGAGAGTATTGGATGATTATTTGGAGAAAAACAGAGTAGAGGGAATAGGGGAAAAAGCAGGAAATTGGTACCAGGTCATAACCTCATTTGACCAGCCAGTGCAGGCATGATGGAACAAATGGCAACCTTCTGCGCCGTTACACAATGAAATGTGCAGGAAAACTAAACTCATTTTCTAGAATAATAATAGTATTGCATAGTACCTAAACTAATTTAAGATTCTGGCCATAGACTAATGAATAATAACTAAGAAATATAGTTATTTTCAATTCAATTATCTTCGCCCTCCTTTTTCAGTTTTCTTGTCATTTCTTGGCAGTTCATTGCATAATAGTTTGAGTCACACCTGTCCCTTCAACCATGTGAAGTGAATTCTTTGCACGATCTGTCCATACCAAGGCAGTTGTCAAATTGCGGCCTGGTTGACCAGCTAAAAATGACGCAGGATCCGATCTCCAACTTCAAGCATCGCTGAAAGGATTTTCAACTGCAGTACTCATGGCATTCATAGTCCAAACTTGTAATTGTTGAATTCCTTTCTATTATCAGAAATTTTGCTGATTTTCCATGTCCAGTCCCTATCAGAATCATTGTGATTCTATCATAATATTTTGATTCTTAGTATGATCCTTGAGTTGAAAACACTAAATCTGGTTGCCAGGTGTACAAAATATAGAATTAAAATATTTCTTTATTCCATACACTTTGAAACAATGACGACTTAAAAATGTCACATGACAACAGAAGGCTTATTGTAGGATGTACTGGAACCTTTGATACCTATTCCATGCTGACTAATTTCTGTTAGTCTAATGTTCTTTTTCAGCCACATCTGAATATTTTGGATACTTTTGATAAGTAGAATGGGCAGATTTTCTATGAAGCTTGAGACTTTTTTTTAATTCTGAGTCTTTATTAAGACTTGCCTAACACTGAGAAACAAGTTTAATTCAGGGAATAGTGATATCCTGATGTGATAAACTGCAATGTACTGAGTTCCCAAAACTAACCTCCTGATCTTGCTACAGGTCAAGTTTCATTTATGCTTCCTTCACTTCTGAACAGTATAAATATCTGACTAGACAATGCATTTTTACTTATAAAATGACTTACTCCAGATTTGTAACATTGAATTACAGCCCTAAAGCAAGTCTTACTTATATTCATTTAATCTTGTATAGAAACTCATATTTAATAAATCAAAAAGTTTTGAAGACTTTGATCAGATCATCCCTTAATGTTCTCAATTCTAATTGCTGTAATCTCCCGAGTCCAGTCATCTCATACGTTCTCTTCAGTCTCTATTTTTCTCGTCTTGTTTCAGCTTCCTGCATTTGATCCGAACCTTGACTTTAAAAAAATTCACCTTACATGCATCTCTCCTTGATTTATTGGATTCTCCACCTTACTAGGCAACCAAAGTACCTTGCCTATGGCATATTATGTTAAAATATTTTAAGTAAGAAACTGTACAATGAGCACAGAAATTTGCAGATCCACTGAATGTTATATAAACAAACAATCATTGTGGAACAACATACATGATACAAAAAGTGAGAATCAGTTGAGGCTATAGACTTACCTTGTGGCTTCGAACAAATAAAGGAGAGAAAGCAATTCTAAAATTAAATGCACGAATGTTAATTATCAAATGTCTGATTTACAGAAGGCAATACATTTAACAATAGAACTGTTAGGCATTACATGATGAGATTCTTTGTGACATTCCTAACAGATGTTTTCAAACTAATTTCTGAAATGATGCCTGTCGCAATACTGCTGCAGAGTAAAAGCTAGTGTGGTCGTTTAAACAAGGGCTCCAGTTCGAAACCAGGCAGAAACATTATATAGAGTCTTGTGTCATATTGGTGGTGCCCATACTTCTAGGCCAGAAAATTCAGGTTCAAGTTCTACCTGCCATGCAGGGTGTTATATCTGAACTCTAATTTAATGGGGGGGGCAGGCTTGGGGTGGAATTACGAAGTTAATTATATATTAACTTGTTAAATGCATATTGTTATGTAATTAATTGTATATTACATATATTGAATAAAGAATCTTAATAATAGGTTTTAATTAGATGAATGAGCACTGCCTAAAACTGTGGTTATTGGGGTTAGGAGCTGTTGCGAGCAGGAGTTGTAACCAGCAACTGTATTAAAACAAAATGTGTAGAGTGTGTAACAATTAGCTCCAGTTATATCCTTCACCAACCAGCATTTGCGCTGTAACATCAGTCATCTCTATCTTTACTTCTACCACCTGCCGCTGAAATCTTCAATAATTGTTTGCTACATCACAACTAAACTTTTAGATCAACTGCCCATCCAGAATCATCCAAAACCATTAACTATGTCCAATCCCACATATGTCCCACTCTCGAAATTTTACTGTCACACCAATTCCTCAGTGTTCAAATTAAAAGAGTCACACTACTGCTTCTGTTCCTCATTGACCCTGCTTGAAGTTGGATCGCCATCCACATAAACTCTATGCCACTGATGTCAACTTTTATGCATTTTCCTATCCTTCAACCATGTACTGTTTGATTGTGGCCCCACATATACTTTTGTCTCAATATATGGGATTCACACTCTAAATCATTCTGCCTCTAAACTAAGATTGTCTGACCAAACTTTTGGTCACCTCTCAAATTCTTTCATTCACAATAATTTTCTTCACAAAGCACTGATGGGAGTCTGTGTTGCAAGCACAATATAAATGCAATTCATATACATGCGCAAGGATTTTCCAATAGAAACAGGAGTCTATAAATTATTCTAGAAGCATTTGTTCCTCCTATCAAATTACATACATACATTTCAATGCTTTAAAGCTTCATAAAGCAGTTCCAAGATGCTAAGTGAAGCAAGGAAAGAGACAGTGAAAAATCAGATCATGATTTTCCAACTCATCTCTAGCTTCAGAGATGATGCCAGAGAATTGCAAACATTGCACCATTGTTTAAAAAGGGAGCAGTTACACGCCTGTCATTCTAACCTCAGCAGTGAGCAAATCATTGGAAAACATTGTGTAACAGTTTAAATCATTTAGAGAGGTACAGAAAAGCTAGCCTAGATTCCTCAAGGAAACGTTGCGTCTGAACAAGAGCTGGAAGATGGGATTAAACTGTATACAGAGGAACCTTGATTATCTGAACGAGTTGGGCGGGCACTATTTTGTTTGGTTAATTGACTTCCTTTGGGGCTCGGAGTTTTCTGTGAGGTCTGCTCCCCATTCAGGAGACTAGGCAGCAGCACACTGCATGCGAGCCCCCGTCCCCACCCCGATTGCCCCCTGCCCCCCCACCAGGCAGCCGGACTGTACACCAACAGTTAAGACTGTTGGTGCTGCCTTTGTGGAATGAGTCTCCAAATAGCGCACGCGCACACAATGTTTTACTGCAACTTTTTGACAGGTTCCACCTCTGCCCTGTACAGGACAATGTTGGAGAGATTATCTGGGAAAGGGGTGTTTAGGGTACACGCCGGTGTAGAATTCCAGGGAAAGTGTGGAAAAAAAAAAGGGAGGGCGGTCATTTGGAGATGGTGCATGGACTGTCCAGGACTGCTCTCAGCAGCATTTCAGTATAAATTAATCAAACCTGAAACTCAAACAAACTGTACTCCATCTACGGCACAGCATAAAACTTTTGGTTAGTAAAGATATCTTGAAAATTAGAATCAAGTAATTATAATTTAAGTGAAGTCACTAATAGATTTAATATGCCTGAATTGCCCTCACGAATTTTCTTCCAAGCCTCTTGCAGATTGAAAATTCACTGTTGCTAACAAGCCTCCTGAATATCACTCAAGCAGCTATTCACATGAGGAGTAAAAGGCCAAATGTATCAAGAATAGAACCTAAATATGAAGGCCCAGCCAAACAACTGCCTCACCTCGCACAACCACGAAAGAATGAATGCAACAGTTTGCAATCAAGAGCAGGGAATCTTCGCTGCTTTTTCTCCAACCTATGCTAGAACCAATAAGTTCACATGCAGTTCCTCGACTGACACTCCAATCAAAATTACCACAAGTCAACTTCATGTTTTGTGACAGAAAGTCACAATATGCAGCTGTCCAAGTATAGTGCATTGGACACCACCCTGACTTCAGAAGAAGGGTTACACCTGAAACACAACTTCTCCACATCCTGATGTTGCCTGGTTTGCTGTGTTTTTTCCAGCCTCCTGCTTGTCTAACACAAATCATATAGCATGATCACAGTTTGTAGATTCGCGCTATGAATTTCTTAGTTTATTGTGGGATTGTGCAGAGTATATTAGAATAGGAAAGTCCAATCCCAAATCAATGAATAATGCATCGATTAAAATGGAATCCACTATCAATGTCACGACCGGGAATTAGACTGGCAACAATATTTGATCACTCATGCTGTTCTTGTTAATCAGAAAGAGTAGCTGGAGGGGCAGGAAATCAATAAAGGGCAAGAGAAATAGATTCAGTGATTGTCCCCTGTTCTAACAATAAACATTTTAGATTGAGGGTCACTAACAAACCAGACATCTGCTTTGAACCTCTGCTACTGGAGACTCACACAATAGGTTACGTACATCCAGAAATCACTGCCATGTTGAGCCCAATCCTATCTGATTTCCCATATGTGCACACAATATTTGTGACCAAGCACTCACTCTAACCATATTCACTGAAAATGGCTTTCAGAACAATTTCAAGTTTGGTACTATCTGCCATATTGGTCTTCTGGTGAAAATTGAGAATTAGGCTAAAAATAAAATGTGCCACTACCTTGGTTGAATTACTACTGAAGAGCAATATTTTAAGAGTACATATGGCTAGCCATACATACTATATAAAAACTCTAGCACTCCTTTTTGGCTTATGCACGAATGCCCCCCACCAAGGGCTAAAATTCAACAGTGATGACAGTTTTTATCAATCAAGTCAGTGATTTACCCTCCCTGGAAAATGCACTACTACTTTAGTCAATACTCCATTTGAATAGATTGTACTCGACATAACCAAGATCACAGCCTCCATTTTGCATATGTATAATGTTATTCATGAACTCACTAGCAGCCCAAGTGGTAAAGATTTGTTGCAATGGTCAACCTGTTTACTTGGTTCAAAAATCATCAACAAAAACAGCTATGCAAGTCAAAATCTTAAATCAAACTGACTAATTCTGACAAATGTCTATCTTCCACTCATCTCACAATTATGTTCACAATTCACTGCAAGTATTTAGCAAAGCATGTTTACAATGTAGCTGTTCTACATCTTGGTATTTACTTATGGTTACAGCAATAGTGAATAATGTCTGTGACAATTATAGTGTCCATTCTCTAATAGAGATAAGACTTCAGACTTTAAGATTTGGATGTTTTCTCACCTTTTGTTTTTTATTTTAAAAACAGCTCTGGCTTTGTAACCAAGGTGGGACCAGAGAATAGTAATTTTGTACATCTTTCACTGTATTAATGTATCCCTATACATGAGTATGCATCAAAATTAATTCTATATCACAAGTAGTCCTGTTTTTTTTTAAAAAGACACCCAATGTCATCAACATTCCAGTGTTCTTTTGATAGTAGGTGCTCCTCCAAAATCATAAATCTTTAATTAAACAAACCAAGGATTTACCTGAACACAAAGTAGTCGCACACTTCACATAACTATTTTCAAGTCAAATTTTCATTTATGGGGCCATTGTGACATAAATCACATCCCACATCTTTGACACATCTGTTGGGGAAACTATCAACACTCAGAACAGTGGTAACAACAATGGTCTATGATGGCTGTAGTTATTTGCTCAGTCCGCATACGCTAAGCAAATTGATAGCATTACTATTAAAGGAGACAACACAAAAGCATTCTGACATTGGACTTGTAAGAGGTTTGAGGTTTTAAGATGCAATAACAATAAACAGCAAAGAGCAGAACTGATGTACATCATTTTGAGCATTTCTGACCTACATAGATTAGGCTCATAAACTGCCCATGGAAATTGAGCAAAAACCAAATACTGCCCAGTGTGTTAGACCTAGACTGGGATTTTCAATCAGGGGTTCCACAAGATATCCCATCACTGGCCTCCTCCACAGCTCTTTCTATCGACCCATCTCTGGACTGGCTCAACTCCTAACTTACATAATGAATATCACTTAACAGGCATGCAACCCACCAACCAAATCACCTCTCTCACGAACCATGAAGTGAACTTGAAAATTGATACTCAACTACCAAGAATAATGTTTCACGGTTCAGATTCAATAATATTTACTATCATTGTCTCGGTGCTGCTCCTCCACCTCATGCTTGTGGACGAGGTCAACTAATGTTTCTGTCAGAAATATTGGCACATTGCAACACGTTTCAATAAATGCAGAACTCTGGATATTGAAACTACAATGCAACAAACAAAGCTTAGCCAAATAAAGTACCCACATGGGAATTATAAAAGGTTCCCAATCAGAAGTGGAAGTGGCAGGGCAGAAAGAGAACCCAGAGGGAGGAAGGAAAGCAGGTGGTGGGAAGCGCCTGCAGAATTGGACTCTCTCAAAAAGTGAGTCCGGTAAAACCTGCAGCCAAGAAACAAATTGGAAAAGTCACAAAAATAATATTTAAAGTAATGGAAGGGGTAAATTAGGGCCCGTACTACATTTTAGAACTTATTTACAATGTTTCTGAGAATATTTTTCCAGGTTAGATCCCCTTCCTTCATGAGAAAATAAGATTGTAGACCATGACCGAGGGGGACTATAGCAGTGGATAATAAAATGACAAAATTATCAAGATTTGGGGCCAGCATCAAGCTAGAGCACTTTATATTTTGTTTACGGCATATGGCATATCACTGGTCAACATTTAATATCCATCCTTAACTGTACCCAAGAAGGAAATGGCAGGCCACCTGCCTGAACCAGGGCATTCCATGGTACGCAAGTACACCCAACGTCACTAGGGAGTTTGAGTCCCCAGTAACATAGTTCCAAGTCACGATGGTATGTAACTTGGAAGGAAACTTGCAGATGATGACATTTGCATATATATGCTGCCTTTGTGCTTCTGGGTGGCGAAGATCATTTGGAAGATGGGATCAAGTGGGTTGCTGAAGGGCATCTTCTGGATGGCACACATTGCTGCCACTGTCTGTCAGTGGGTCACCTGGACAGGAAGCAGAACCAGAAAACTCAGAAGCATGACCTGAATCAGGAAGAGAGCACTGAGGGAAAGATCCTGCAAAAGACCAAGTACTGAACAGGATAACAGGTCTTAGCATCACTGCTGGGACTCAGCAAGGATTTCAATCAGGTACAAATTCAAAAGCAGCTTAAAATAGCGACAAGTACTGCACACACTGGGCACTACACATTAGAAAATGAGCACACTACAACCAAAATTCAGGATCATGACAAATGATTCTTCAATCAAATCATAAACATTTATCCCATTCTAGAACCAGGGCCAAACCATTTATGCAACCTTTTCAGATTTGTGATCACACTTATCTATCTTTCCATGGTCTACAGCAGCATCATGCCATTTGCCACCAAATTTGCAAAAGATACACAAAAAAATTTTAAAAACAAGTAACTTTTAATAATTATTTGCCGTGCCCATAAACATATCCAGTCTATTCTCTCCTCACTTCACAAGCAATAAATCCACCTCTAAGGCAATTATTTACTCCAGTATCAATGGGCAGCAATGCCACAGTAAACCAACACTTAACATGTCAGATCTCCAAAATGAAGATCGTGTGCACAACCTAAGATTCCTCAAATGTCCCAGTTCAATTACAGAGTAACATAACTCTCGCTTTTGGCTTATATCAAGTCAATATACAACTATCAACCAAAATGGCGTACAGAGAAAGTAATCTAAATCAATTTTAAGAACAAAAGTATATGTTCCAGAATCAGGTATTACCCAACAAATGGAATCAGTAAAATACAGACAGGGATCTTTGAAAACAGCTGATTTTCAACTTCTTAATGCAGCTCACAACTTTGGCTCGATTTCAAATGTCTTCTCTGCTCCTCTACAACGTAACTTCAGAAAATCTAACACCTAAACAACTCTTATTTTTTTCCAACTTCTTAAGAAGAAAGTTGAATAAGAAAGAGCAAGGGTGAGAATTAAAATTCAAAAAGACTAAAATTTGAAGGAGAAGTATCTGAAGAAAAGGAGAAAGGAAAAGTTTAGAACAGCTATCCATTCCATACAGCATGAAAGGGGAAAATGACCTGACATGCCCCTGCAATGAGGCTGTGGGATTTCTTTACATCTTCTATTAATAAATCCTTCTGAAAAAATAAAAAAAAAAATCAGGTCTGACGGTTTATGCTATCTCAAAAATCAACATATAAACCACGATACAAAGAATGTACCTTTATAATCTCTCAAATCAGAATTCTGGAATTTAGAAACATCAGTTGTCCAGAGTACGTATGCAACTCCCATTATAGATCACTTGTATACTGTGAAGTTAATATTATGGCCTAAATAGTTCTTCATGAAGTCCCAAAGCATTTCCAGGCACTATATTAAATAATCTTTGTCAAGTACAACTATACATCTGATGTATTGAAAGTAATGCAGATAAAGGCAAGTTTCAATTAAGTCTTATTTTTGGAGGATAGTATCAGACATAACCATCTCCCACCAAATAGCACATGCACATGGTAACTGGATCTACTTCTTACCTTCGCACACATTCACCGTATTCAGAACTCACATAAATGCATTCCCTAATGTTAAAGAGTTACTTTGCAATCAAAAAATGAGATTTTAAATTATCAAAATACTGTTTTGTTCCCTAATTTTGTCATTCTTCGGTCACCAACACACATTTGTGTTACTCAGGGTTAGACATTCATCTACAAAAGCCCTAGTCCCAAACCTGGCTGAGCTGCTGCAAAGCGTTTTCTAGAAGATAACACACTACTACTGACATTGCAAAGAAAATTGATCAAGTTGGTGAACAGATTGCCAAATCGAGCAGTTGCTTTGTCCTGGATGATGTAAAGATTTCCAATTGCTCTGGGAACTGCACGCACATCCAAACAGATAATTCTTCATAATATCCCATCAGATTCCTAACTAACACCTTGTAAATGGTAGACAGGCAGTTGGCAGACATGTGGTGCAGACTAGTTGTAGAATTTCTAGTCTCTCACCTCTCATCTACTGTATTTAGATGATTGGTCAAGGACTACCACTGGGATGTTCTAACAAAGGATTTAGTGTTATTCAATGTTAAGTGGACATGGTCAGATTCGCCCTTGTTGGAAATGGGTATTCCCTTGACTATGGACTGCAGCATTTCAAGACGACAGCTCATCAACTTCAAGGCCGACTAGGGGCGGGCAATAAATGCTGGTCAGCCTATGTCCCACAAGTGAATACAAAAAAACTTGGGTGACGAATGTTATTTGCCACAATCAGCCCAAATCTAAAATGTTGTTCAGTACTTGCTGCATACATGCACATGCTGCCTCAACACAGAGGGAACCTCGATTATCTGAACAACACAGCAGGGAGTACTTTGTTCGGATAATCGAATGCCGGATAACACTGTGTGGCCAAGCGTTGGGAACTTGCGAATTTGTTCAGATAGTCGAGGTTCCTCTGTATGTGGGGCGGCATAAATGGCGAACATTAAGCAATCATCAGTGAATGTCACCATTTCTGACTTTAAATGGTGGAGGAAACACTGACGAAGGTACTAAAGATGCTTGAGCCTGAAACATTCTATGAAAGTACTGAGCGGTGATCATCTGAGAGTGAAACAACCACACTCATCTTTCTTTACACTGGGTATAATTCCAACCAGCTACGTCCTTTAGGTTTGGCCAACTCAGACAACAGTGGTTCTACGAAGGCACATGATGAACATTGAAGTTGGCCAGCAAGTTCATTCTGAGTCCCCACTACCAGCTTTCTTGCCAGCTGGTAGTGGGGGCTTCAGAGTCTAGTGCACAGCAGCAACATGCGGAACCAGAAGTCAATGCCACAACTGGCGTGCTAACACCAATCCCTGTGCACAGAACTTTGGAGCGGTTGCATTGCCTGGCAGCTGCACAGTTTAGAAAAAAGGTTGGTTCCCACTCTCAGGACTTCTTCCCAACTGGTGTTCACATGGAGATGTATGAATTTAGCAGCAGAGGTGGGGCTGAGTGATAAACAATAGCATTTTTCCTTCCCAATGTTTGATTTGATGCCATTAGATATGAAATCTGGAGTTAATGATATATCCTTCCCTGGGCTGATCCCTCCCAACTGTACACCAGTGTCCCACCAACTCAGGTGATAGGGGATGCTGGTGTCTGAGACATTGTCTGTAAGGTCTGATTCAGCAAATAAGACATCAGGTCATGGCTCTCCCAGTTTTGGCACAGGCCCTCCACTGTGAGCAAGGAGAACTTCTCCACATCGACAAGATTGGGTTTGCCCTTGTTGCGCCTGTGTAAAGATTGAGTGGTCTGATTAGTTAAGATTCTTTTCTTGTGCTGAGCTTTGGTGGAGCACGACAGCAGGCCCAAGACTGAAATTTAATCAATTGAGCACATAAATTTAGTTGATTCGTTAAAACTGGAATCAGTAATAATAACTATGAACTAAGCATGGACACAAAACTAGTTAGTGTTTTTTTTAAGATCAACCTGTTCAGGGATATTATGACATACCTCGAGAGCAGGTGGACTTGAACTCAGGCCTCCTAGCTCAGAGGTAGAGACTACCACAACACCACAAAAGAATTTTAAAGACCCAAAACTAGCTGTGCAAGAGTGGTATTTTATTTTTAGGTTTGATTAAGAAATAAATACTAATGGTCAAATCATTACCATGGGTCTTTTGTCTCAGCTTACTATTCAAAAGACCCCTACAACTAAACAACCAACAGTTTAGATTTCCATGCTCCAGTCACTGAACTAGAAATTAACCCACAAACTTCTAATCTAAAAGACAAGAGCATGATCATCTAAGTCTTGTTAGCCACTTGCAGAATTTCAAATCAGGATTATTAGTTAAAGAAATTATAAATTAAACTAGACGCTTTTGTATTGAGTTATGAGGGTTTCCTTCCAAATAAAAACACATACTACATAGAAAAAGTTTCCATTCATCTCTATTAAAATGACTGGATTTCATTCTTCAGTTGCTTCTGTTGAATACTCACTAAGCCCTTGGACAAATGCAAATAGAATAGGAATCTTTTCAGAAATACACGCACATAGAAATATTCCAAGAGATACTTAAATGAAGCAAAGATAGGAATATGCAAAAGAATTGCTTGGAGTAAACACTAAATATTCTAAAGCTATCAGTATGATACTGTACATTGAGGAATTTTTACAAGCACTGGAAATATTTACAAAATTAAAATACAAAGTATGTATGGTAATACCAGATATTTTTCAGAAATCTGTGTAATTGCTCTGCAAAATTAAAAATGATAACTTTAAAATCTCTTATGAGTATACACATGGTTTGAATCAAACTTATGGGCATATTGCAATATTTTAAAGAGCTCTACTCAACAGTGACATATAATAAAGTTAGTTAGTTACAAGAGGCTACTTACAAAGATTAGAATTACACATTGATCATTAAGTTCCAAATATTGGACAATTCATTAATGATGGATGACTACCTGGAGAAGTCCATTTTGGAAATCACTAAACAGCAGTTTATTAATTGCAATAAATTTATTTTGAACATGAAGCTAGGTTTATTATGTAAAACTTCCAACAATGTTTTTTATTAAAATAATTATTCCTCACAGCTACTGTTAAGACATGGACTCTCATCAGGGAGAGAAATTCCAAGGAATCATTTTGACACCATTCCTCAAATGCAAGTCTGAGCAACTATTTTGTTTTAACTCATCCATGAGGCTTAGGTGTAACTATCAAAGCTAGCATTTACTGCTTATTCCTAAATTCTCAAGAAAGTCATGGTAAATTATCTTGAATTACTGCAATTAATCAATGTAAGGAAGATACTTCTACAATTTTGACAAGACTTTCAGAACATTAACTCGGTGACAAAAGAAGGAACAGCAGAATGTTTCCAAGTCAGGTGGCACATGATTTGAAGGGGAGCATCTTTGCCAACTGCATAACTAGCATTACAGTTACAGCTTCTATCCATTCCTCAACTGATATCTAAAAAGAACACACTTTCAAGTGGAGTCACTGGACGGTTTGGATTTAGGACTACTTTTATCATTCATTAAAAGATATGCATAACACCCCTAATACCACCTCAACTATGATGATCAATATGTTTAGTACAAATTCAAGATCAAAATTAGAGCATTATTTGGGACTACACAAACAGTCACTACTGTTTTCCAATTCAGAACACAAAACTAGGGGAATTCTGTATCCCAACACACCGGAAGATCTTTAACTTCTTGAAAACAAACCAGACAATAGTAGGTGCAATATAATGAACCAAAAAAAACTACCAAACAGAATTTGTTTTCAAAGTCAAATACTTTCAACTAGACCTTAAATGGTGTCCAATCTACAAACCTGCCAACTTTGACTTACAGCTATCATTAGCAAGTAACTGTTGTTTAGATTAACAGTAACTGTGTTGAATAATTAAAATTATCTAAAAGCTACGAATTATATTATACCACGTTGCAGTTAAAAATGGCACTCAAAAGCTCAATCTCGAGTGTGAAAAACCAGTCACAACTTTTTAAATAAGTATATAATAAATGACTAACGTCTAAGTAAAATCAAGACATTACAAAAACGTAATCGATTAACGAGAGTTTCTGTAAAATTTGAATTAATGGAAGCCATTACAACTCGACAGTAGCACGTTGGACAGTATTACAACTCTTACGTAAACTCGGGTTTATTTCGACCACCCGATTAAAAACACGGACACGGAATTCGAAACGGGAAGAACATTTCAAGTATGCAATTAAAAACTGGAGAGACTAGACATGTTAATGTTGAATACCTTTGCTAAGATTCGCTACGTACATAAAAAACTAACCGATAAGTTAATTTTGAAGACATGTATCCTACAGTATAGATCATCAGACTTCTGCAAATATCCATTCATAGATACACAAAGTTTTTCTGAAATACAGTATGTCCCCGTCATCACAGCAATTGAAACAGATAAGTGTGTATATGACTTAAAAGATGTATGTTTACTGCAATGTCACAAATTCTGGATATACAAGCCATAAATGTTTCAAATTTAACTGCTTGATGCTACAGGTTGAGCGAAATCACTGTGTATTTTTCTTAAAAACGCATAATCAACCCCGTCAGCAAGCCTTTATTCTGGACTTCATTTCCTTCACATTGCACAGTGCTGATTACAGATCTGTTACTGACTAAATTGGCCCGAATTTCTTTTTTTTTCGTTGCCTTCTACCAGTCACTCACTGTTTTTTCTCTATCCTCCCTATCCCGCCATCTTGGAGAGAAGCAGCCATTTTTAACGCGGAGCGAAACTTCAACCCATACACAACACAAAACCCACAGTACAGAGGCTGCAGGCTACTGAGTGAGGCTGGGCACACAGAGGGCAAGCGAAAAATGTAAACCACATACAAAAATGAAAAGACATGTGCTTTACATTTCACGATCAATAATTTACAAGTGTCTCTACTTCTTTGCACCGTTGCTTTTCAAGTTAGTATACACATATTATAGAGAAAAAAAACCTCATTAAGACAAGCCTACCCTACGTGAAGTCGGAACGCTTCCACAAATCTTGCTTTATTGTTAGAGGACAGATAATGTATGACTCCTTCATTACTATAAAAGGTACTAAAATGCATAACAGAACAGACCAAACACACTGATCTTTTTTCAGCTCTTACCTTTATTAACAAGGCCTTCGTTCTGGCGCCATCTTCATGAACCTTCAGAAATCCAAACACTCGGCTGTGCGATAGCGACAGACAGATGACATACGTTAAAATATGTTTTAATTTATGCATAAACACTAAAACTTAATCAAAAAGACAAGACAAAACTTGCAGAATTTTCTAACCTATCGAGAGTTGCAATAGAGTCTTTCTCCTGGGGCGTCAGAGTTGGAAAGTCATCCTCAATTTCACTCGGTTTTCCCGCCGCCATTTTCTTTTCCTCATCACCGAATGATACTCCACAGGATTTCATGGGCTTATAGACAGAGATGAAAAAAAATGTTTGCAATTTATTTTTGCTTTTCTTTATTATTGCCGTGGACTTTTTATTTTTTCACATCCTTCAAGCTCTTGCTTCCTTTCTAACATGCACCTACTGGAGTCCTTCTTTTGGGGGAGATAAAATTAAAACAGCATTGAAATAATATTAGAAAAAAAAGAGAAAAACTTCAAAGCAGAAAGTTGTAATTGTGTCACACCGAATCCACGCCGTAAGCGCACAAACAGCAAACCCACTCCCGACCAATGGACAGCGGCAATCCGCCCCACGTGCCTTTGTGTTGATTTACGTCAGCCCGTGCTGCGGGATCAACGGACGCGTGAATCAGCCCCTTCCGGCTGACGCGAGCAGCCATTGGCCGTCAGACACGAACGCTTCGCCGGCTTTTGAGCGGGCGCCGGCGTTCTCCGCCTTTCCAATGGACAGCCTTAGCTGTCAATCATCCAGACCCCCGAACACGTCAGCAAGGTTCGGGCTCGTCGCCCTATAAAAGGAATGTGCGCTGCGCATAACTTTATTTTTGCTCCATTTTAGGTGGGTGGTGGAAGTTAGGATGTACGGTGTGTGGGTAATTTGGGTGTGTTAGCCAGGTTTTTGTTTTGATTATGGTGGCAGCTGTACCAGAAACGTTTCCCATTTTCTGACAATAACTTAGGAGGCCCCCGAGGTATCAAAGTAATTTGCAGCCGCGAAAAGCGACGCGATCTGATTCCGCCCTTCCCCGCTTTATAAAAGTAAATCAATGGTGTAGTTCGGTGACTTTTCAAAATTTCTACTATTCGCACTTTCAACTGTTTACATTAAACCAACCATGAGAGATGGTGCTGTACAAAATGGGATCCGCCGCAAGGGGAGTCGCCTTGTGGAATTGGAGAATTTCTGATGTTTCTCCTCACCCCACGCCCTCCTTTCGCTCCCAGCCTGTGGAGCACCCGGGAATCGGCAATGTTCACGTAAAACATTGTCTTCCATTCCGAGCTAAAGTTATCCTCTCGCTTGCTATTAAGACCTACATAAACCTGAAAAAAAAACTTCAATTCAGGCAAAGTGAAAAGTCAAACGTACATTTCAAGCTGTAATTTTATGCCGTTTTGCCTTCCTCTTTCGTCCCTAACGTGGGAGGATCGCGATGGATTTGCTGTTTTGTTATTTTCATGGGCCTTAGCCTTATGTTCCATTCTATTCAAGTGCAAATCAATGTAAAAGCAAATTCATGAAAGGCGTTAAACATTTTTGCCATTGTATTTTTAACAATGTTAGGAATTAGTACAGTTTAATTATTGTTTTCTTGCTTTTATTTTGTACCACCTTCATCATGCAAAGCTTAAGCTTCTGGCTTTGAATACTTTACCTCCATAAAGTGCATCTAGATCTTGAACGTTCTGTATTAATTGGTTTAGTTGTTTGTAAAGTATGCTGGTGCTCTAATGAGTCAGTTGGCACAGCCCAAAACAAGCCTCTGTTCTAAAGCTCTCACCACCCTAGCAAAGCTGTACTGTTGCTGGTGGACTGTTTTAGCTGCCATTTTTCAGATAAGTTGTGCAAATACTCTTATTGCCTCGACAATGCATATGGACATTTATGGCCATATTCGGTAGAAGGTATTAAACCTCAGTATTTGAAATTTGATGATATCACTAGTTCATGCCACTAAAATATTCAAGCTTCTGCTGTTTATAGGACTTTGTGCATGTATTGGCAGTTGTTTTTTTTACATTACAATAGTAATTGTAGTTCAAACAACTTTAAAGGTTGGAAGTATTCCTCAGATCAGGCAGCCTCCAATGATGGAAAGAAACAGCATTTCGAGTTCACTTTTCATTAAAACACTTCAAAATTATTTCGCTAATTTAAAGAACTGCAGGTGCTGGAAATCTGAAACCCAAAACACAAACTGGACAAACTCAGAAGGGCTGGTAACATCTGTGGAGAGACAGCAATTTTGACATATTGGGTCAGATAACCCTTCTTAAATACCTGGGAATATGAAAATCATTGCACATAAAAGTCAATGGTAATAGATGGCAAGAAGTATCTCAATAGCCATCCGCTAAAACATCAGCAGGTTCAGGCAGTTATTAACTTGGTTTGTTTGTCATCTATATGGTTGTATCTTGCTTGGATGTTGCCAGTGAGAGAGATTCTTTGCTAGTAGGCTTGATCTTCCACTAACAATGAGAATTGGGAGCTGTTGTGCATTATCACCCTTCAGTAGCATATTTCAAATCTACAAGCTCTATCACCTAGAAGGATTAGAGCAGTAGTTTTATGGAAACAGTTTAACCTGCACATTTCCTTCAAAGTCATGCAACACCCTTAGTACAGGCATAGGGATATAGTTTTTGCTATAATTGGGATAGAACCCTGGGTTTTCTTTCCTAACACCCAGGAAATGTACCTACACCACATTGACTGAAAGCTGCTATCATCACATTTTCATGGGTAATTGGGGACTGAATAATAAGTGCTAGTACCTGTATCCTACAAAAGAATTTAAAAATCCTTAATTTGATTAGCTGTTCATTTTTGAAGTTTTGTTAGTGTATTTCAAAAAGAGAACAATGTTTCACTTAATTGGAACTTGTTTGGAGCTAAAGATAGGACAGGATTTTGGAAATCAGAAATAGTTTGAACAGGAACATTTGAATGCTGTGAAGTATTTATTTAATTTGTTTGTGGTACATGGTAGTGTTCCCATGTATCTGCAGCCCTTGTCCTTCTATATGGAAGTGGTTTTGGGTTAAGAAGGGACTGTCGAAGTATCTTTTGTGAATTTTTGCAGTGCATCTTGCAGATAATACACACTGATGTTTCTGAGCATTGCTGGTAGAGGGAGTGGATGCTTGTAAATGTGGTTCTGGATTAGTGGTGCTGGAAGAGCATAGCAGTTCAGGCAGCATCCGAGGAGCAGTAAAATTGACGTTTCAGGCAAAAGCCCTTCATCAGGAATACAGGCAGAGTGCCTGAAGGGTGGAGAGAGAAGTGAGAGGAGGGTGGGGGTGGGGAGAAAGTAGCATAGAGTACAATAGGTGAGTGGGAGAGGGGATGAAGGTGATAGGTCTGGGGGGGAGGGTGGAGTGGATAGCTGGAAAAGAGGATAGTCAGGTAGGACAAGTAATGGGGATAGTGCTGAACTGGAAGTTTGGAACTGGGGTGAGGTGGGGGAAGGGGAAATTAAACTATTGAAGTCCACATTGATTCCCTGGGGTTGAAGTGTTCCGAGGCGGAAGATGAGGCGTTCTTCCTCCAGGCATCTGGTAGTGAGGGAGCGGCGGTGAAGGAGGCCCAGGACCTCCATGTCCTCGGCAGAGTGGGAGGGGGAGTTGAAATGTGGGGCCACAGGGCTGTGTGGTTGATTGGTGCGGGTGTCCTGGAGATGTTCCCTAAAGCGCTCTGCTAGGAGGCGTCCAGTCTCCCCAATGTAGGGGAAACCGCATTGGGAGCAACGGATACAATAAATGATATTGGTGGATGTGCGAGTAAAACTTTGATGGCTTGTAAATGTGGTGTCAATCAAGCAGGCTGTTTTGTCCTGAATGGTGTCAAGCTTGTGGTGTTGGAGCTGCACTCATCCAGGTAAGTGGGGAGTATTCCATCACATTCCTTTCTTGAATCCTATAGGTTGGTGGACAGGCAGTGAAGAATCAAAAGGTAAGTTAATTGTAGTAATATTCCTAGCCTCTGACCTGCTCTTGTAGACATCGTGTATATAGGAGTTGGGAGGTCATGTTGCGACTATACAGGACATCGGTTAGGCCACTATTGGAATACTGCATGCAATTCTGGTCTCCCTGCTATAGGAAGAATGTTGTGAAACTTGAAAGGGGTTCAGAAAATATTTACAGAGATGTTTCCAGGGTTGGAGGGTTTAAGCTATAGATCGAGGCCGTTTGGACTGGGGCTATTTTCCCTGGAGCTGAGGGGTGACCATGGAGGGTTATAAAGTCATGAGGGGCATGGATCATGTAAATAGACAAGGTCTTTTCCCTGGAGTGGGGGTGTCGAAAACTAGAGGGCATAGGTTTAATGTGAGAGGGGAAAGATTTAAAAGAATCCAAGGGGCAATATTTTCATGCAGAGGGTGATGCATGTGTGGAACGAACTGCCAGAGGAAGTGGTTAGGACTGGTCCAATTACAACATTTAAGAGGCATCTGGATGGGTATATGAATTTGGAAGGTTTAGAGGGATATGGGCTAAGTGCTGGCAAATGGGGTTAGATTTATTTAGGATAACTCTTCAGCCTGGACAAGTTGGACCAAAGGATCTGTTTACGTATTGTATGCACAATCATAGAATACCTACCGTGTGGAAATAGGCCATTGGCCTAACAAGTCCACATTGATTCCCTGAAGAGCATCCCACTCAGACCCAACCCCCCCCCCCCAACCATGTAACCCTGCATTTCCCATGGCTAACCCACCTAACATATACACTGGCAATTTCTCTGTGACTATATGGGAAGTCTAGTTTCTGGTCAATGTTAACCCGAGAATCAGTGATGGTATCATTGAATTTCAAGGGGTGATGGTTAGATTGTCTATTACTGGAGATGTTATATGCCTGACATTTGTGTGGCATGAATTTTACTTGCAACTTTTAAGCTCATGCCTACATATTGTCCAGATCTTGTTACATTTGAACATGGACTGCTTTAGTACCTGTGCTGAGCATTGTGCAATCATCGGCAAACATCCCCACTTCTGACCTTTCAATGGAGTGAAAGTCATTGATGAGCAGCTAAAGATGCTTAGACCTGACACAACTTTGAGGAATTTCTGCAGAGAAATCCTGAAGCTGAGATGATTGACAACCATGACCATGTTTCTATGTGCTTGGTACGATTCTTCATGTGAACACTACGAATGTTTACTTTATAATATATTTACTAGAGCAGGTTTATGTTTACTATTCGACACAGGAATCAGTCAATATTTGCCTTTTTAAATTCTTATTCTCTTTAGTATTATTCAACCCTGTCCCTCTGATCAACTTTAACTCGCATTTAGATAGGGCTTCTAATGAGGTAAAACACCCCAAGAAACAACAAGGAGCACTGTCAGATATAATTGATACACATTTCCCTCACATCTCTTGTAATGTTTTGGCCAACTCTAGGCCAATGTTACTGTTTGTTTCACAGACCTTCGCCCTTTCTCCACCGCTTTTCTGTAATAATCTGTGTCAAAGCCAGTTTCACTCCAATTTCAGTAGTACTTGTTTGTTATTAGTGGATTTTTTTTAGCTTTTTGCTTTCATCAACTTTTATCCACCTCACTGAGTCTACTAATCAGTATGATGGGAAGGCAATGATCTACTGGCATTATCACTAGATTGCCAATGCAGAGACCCAGCTAATGTTCTGAGGACCTGGGTTCAATTCCAGCCATGGCAGATTGTGGAATTTAAATTCAACAAAATCTGTAATTAAGAGTCTCATGCTGATCACATCCTTGATGAAACATTGTTGATTGTTGGACAAATATATCTGGTTCACTAATGCCCTGTAGGGAAGGAAACTGCTATCCTTAACCTGGTCTGGCCTACATGTGACTCCAAACTGTCAGCAATATGGTTGACTCTTCTCGGCAATTAGGGATAATAAATTCTGGTTGAGTCAGTGGTGGCCACATCCCATGAATGAACAAAAGAAAATCAGACATCTTTCTGATAGTGCACTAATTTGTGTTACTTCACTGTCTTCCCAATTAGAAACAAAAACTAAAAGTAGTACAATCATTTCTATAGTAAGTAACCAAATATTTTAGTTGAAGACCTGATGACATTACTTAATGATTATTCACATCAAATTTATATACATTATAGATATGTGCAATTGTGACATGAGTAGGCAATATGGTAGGTTTACCAGCAAAATACATTGCTTTAGATAGCTAAAATATATGGTGCAATGAATACATTTTTGGACAATAGATGAAGCAATTGTAATGTTTCGGAAGTAGACAACGTTAAAACCAAGCCAAATGTTTTTAAGGATGTTTAGATTCTCTTTTGAGTCTTAAGTTGGACCTGTTTAACCAAGAGTTAGTACAAAATGTACTTATAAACATTTGCCAACGGCACTTGAACAAAATGCAACCAAGCCAAATCTATTCTGATTTTCCAAGGTCAACCTAACTTTTCTTTAATTCATTCATAGGATTAGGGCATTTAGTGTCCGTCTCTAATTGCCCAGAAAGCAGTTTAGTGTCAACCAATTTGCTCTGGGTCTGGAATCACATGTAAACCAGACCGAGTGAGGATGGCAGTTTCCTTCCCTGAAGGACATTAGTCAACCAGATTGGTTTTTCCTGATAATGGACAATAGGTTCATATCATCAATAGATTCGTCATTCAGATGTTTATTGATTTCAAATTCCACTGTCTACCATGGCAAGATTTGAATTTGGATCCCCAAAACATTCCAAGTGTCTCTGGATAAACAGTCCAGCGATAATACCATTAGGCCTTCACCTCTCACCAAGAGATTTGAGAAAAGTTCCCCAAATCTTTTTGCAATTGCAATGGTGTAGCTTACTAGTGCTCCAAAAACAACAGTACTGTGACAAAGACAAGTTGCATATAACAGCACACAAAGTTGAGACATTCAAGATCTATTCTGGATTTAGAACATTACAGTGCAGTACAGGCCCTTCAGCCCTCGATGTTGTGCTGACCTGTGAAACCAATTTGAAGCCCATCTATCCAACAGTTCTATTTTCATCCATATGTCTCTCCAATGACTATTTAAAGCTGGCGAGTCTACTACTGTTACAGGCAGTGCATTCCATGCCCCTACTATCTGAGTTAAGAAACTACCCCTGACCTGTCCTATATCTATCACCCCTCAGTTTAAAGCTTTGGCCTCTCGTGCTAGCCATCACAATCTGAGGAAAAAGGCTGTCACTATTCACCCTATCTGACCATCTGATTATCTTGTATGTCTCAATTAAGTCACTTCTCAACCTTCTCTCTAATGAAAACAGAGTCCCTCAGCCTTTCCTAATAAGATCTTCCCTCCATACCAGGTAACATCCTGGTAAATCTCCTCTGAACCTTTTCCAGAACTTCCACGTCTTTCCTATAGTGCGGTAACCAGAACTGTACGCAATACTTAAAGTGCGGCCGCACCAGAGTTTTGTACAGCTGCAGCATGATCTCGTGGCTCTAAAACTCAATCCCTCTACCAATAAAAGCTAACGCACCATATGCCTTCTTAACCCTAACAACCTGGTTAACAACTTTCAGGGATCAATGTACATGGACACCAAGATCTTTCTACTCATCTACACTACCAAGAATCTTACCATTAGCCCAGTATTCTTTATTTCTGTTGCACCTTCCAAAGTGAATCACCTCACACTTTACCGCATTGAACTCCATTTGCCACCTCTCAGCCCAGTTCTGCAGCTTATCTACGTCCCCCTGTAACCTGCAACATCCTTCAGCAATATCCACAACTCCACCGAACTTAGTGCCATTCATAAATGTACTAACCCATTCTTCTACACCCTCATCTAGGTCATTTATAAAAATGACAAACAGCAGTGGGCTCAAAATAGATCCTTGTGGTAGACCACTAGTAACTGAACTCTAGGATGAACGTTTCCCATCAACCACCACCCTCTGTCTTCTTTAAGCAAGCCAACATCTGATCCAAACCAGTAAAACACCTTCAATCTCCTGCCTCTGTGTTTTATGCAATAGCCTACCGTGTGAAATCTTATCAAATGCCCTACTGAAAACCATATATATATTAACCGCTTTACCCTCATTCACCCGTTTGTTCACCTCAAAGAACTCAATAAGGTTTGTGAGGCATGATCTGCCTTTCACAAAACCATGTCGACTATCTTAATCAGCTTATTCCTTTCTAGATGATTATAAATCCTATCTTTTATAACCTTTTCGAACACTTTACCCACACTGAAGTAAGGCTGACTGGTTTATAATTACCAGGGTTATCTCTATTCCCCTTGAACAAGGGGACAACATTTGCTATCCTCCAGACTTCTGCCACTATTACTGTAGACAATGACGACATAAAGATCAAAGCCAAAGGCTCTGCAATCTTCCCCTGGCTTCCCAGAGAATCCTAGGATAAATCCCATCCAGTCCAGGCACTTATCTACTTTTACACTTTCCAGAATTGCTAACACCTCCTCCTTGCTAACATCAATCTCATTTAGTCTAGTAACCTGTATCTCAGTATTCTCCTCGACAACATTGTCTTTTTCCAGTGTGAATACTGATGAAAAATATTCATTTAGCACTTGCCCTATCTCCTCAGGCTCCATGCATAACTTCCCACCAATATCCCTGATTGGCCCTAATCTTTCTCTAGTCATTGTTTTATTTCTGACATACATATAGAAAGTTTAAGGGTTTTCCTTGATCCTATCCACCAATGACTTCTCATATCCCCTCCTGGCTCTTAGCTCTCTCTTTAGGTCTTTCCTGGCTAAGTAGTAACTCTCAAGCACCCTAAATGAGCCTTCACATCTCATCCTAACATAAGCCTTCTTCTTCCTCTTGACAAGAGATTCAACTTCTTTAGAAAACCATGGTTCCCTCACTTGACCACTTCCTCCCTGCCTGACAGGTACATGCTTGTCAAGCTCACGCATTAGTTGGACCTTGAATAAGCTCCACATTTCAATTGTGCCCATCCCCTGCAATTTCCTTCCCCATCTTATTCATCCTAAATCTTGCCTAATGGCATCGTAATTGCCTTTCCCCCAGCAATAACTCTTGCCCTGCATTATATACCAATCCCTTTCCATCGCTAAAGTAAACATAATCGAATTGTGGTTATAAACATAACCAAAAGTGCTTACCAATACTAATACCTGGCCTGGTTCATTACCCAGTACCAAATCCAAGGTGGCCTCGCCTCTTGTTGGCTTGTCTACATACTGTGTCAGGCAACCATCCTGCACACATTGGACAAAAACAGACTTATCTAAAGTACTCAAAGTATAGTGTTTCCAGTCAATATTTGAAAAGTTAAAGACCCCCATAACAACTACCCTCTTACTCTTGCTTCTATCTAGAATAATCTTTGCTATCTTTTCCTCTACATCTCTGGAACTATTTAGAGGCCTATAGAAAACTCACAACAGGGTGACCTCTACTGTTTTTAACCTCAGCCCATACTACCTCAGGAGACGAGTCCTAAAATGTCCTTCCTTCTGCAGTAATACTTGACAAATAATGCCAAACCACTCCCTCTTTTACCATTTTCTCTATTCTTACTGGAACATCTAAATCAGGAATCTGCAACAACCATTCTTGTCCTTGCTCTATCCATATCTCCGAAATGGCCACAACATCGAAATCCCAGGTATCAACCCATGCTGCAAGTTCACCCACCTTATTCTGGATGTTCCTGGCATCATTGATGCTCAAGCCACCACATTTCACTGATTTAAAATTTCTAAAAGATTTGAGTTTATATTGGATTTTTTGTGACCTTAGGATATTCTAAAGCACTTCACAACCAATTGAGTGTATTCACTGTTTTAATATAGAGAAACATGTTAGGCAATTTACACATAGACAGCTCTTTCAAACAACACTGGAACAAATTATTAGTTTTATTCGGATAAACATTGCTCTGAATTGGAAAACTTGCTTGCTAATCGCTAAACAGGGCTGTAGAGTCTTTTGTGTCCATTTCAGAAGAAAAACAAGGCCTCCTTTTAATGCCTCATTTGAAAGGTAGCACTTTCTTGGTTAGCGATTTTGGAGAAGATTTGTAGCTCAGGTTGAGGTTCTGGATGTAGGTTTGCTCGCATAAATTATTTAAAACATACAAATAGAAAGTGGGTCATAACACCAGTGCTTCACCAGAGGCTCACTGATGATGTTACCCTGTATGGTGGTGAAACATCTGAAAATGAACCTTGATTACATTAAAGTATCAAATATGCAGTCAAGTCTCTGAAGTGGGACTTTAACCCAAAAGCTTCTGGTTCAGAGATAAGCATGTTCAGAGTTGCTCTGCATGAATTGCAGCCAGTTACACTCTTAAATATTTTGTAAATTCATATGAATTTGACTTTTAAACTGTTAGAAAAAGCAGGAAATATTGGAAATTCTTAGCTATGGATCAACTTAATTTTAGATCAACCTTATTTCTATCAGAATTGTTACTAGCAGCTAGTTTTAGGTATCCTGGGATGTGCAAATTCATTTTGTAGTGTCAAAACAAATTTAGGCTCCAAAACAGGAACCTTTTTCAAAATGACATTGTGATCTAGTTTCAAAACAATTGAGTTGCTGTGCACATTGTGTTGATTTGATCAAGACTGATTGCAGCCCCATCTCCAAGAATTAAAGACTTACAAGCAGAAAATCCTCTGATACGCTCTCATTTTGTTCAATTACGGTCAGTTGTTTGAAAGAGAAATAAATTTTTCTTCAATCGTGAGACGTGGGCTTTGCTGGCTGAGACAGCATTTATTGCCCATCCCTAGCTTCCCTTAAGAAGGTGGTATCTGCTTTCTGGAATGCTGAAGTCCATGTACTGTAGATAAACCCATGATGTCATTAGGTAGGGAGTTCTGGGATTTTGACTTCATGACCATTCTGAATTGAAGAAAACAAAAAAAAAGGTTTGATAAGGCATACAAACTGTCAACCCACTTGAATTAGAAAATCATTTTAAAAATTTTCAACAGAAATTTCTATGGAAGTTCTCTGCTCCCATAAAAATGGAAAATTGTAGTATGAAAGGATAGAATAGTGGATACTTGTTCTTTTAAGATTTTTATTAAAAACTGGCAAAATATAGACATGCACATAAACATAATAATTTGGTTTTGTGTACGTTTGACTCCAGCCCCACAGCAATGTGGTTAGATTCCTAGGCCTATTGAAATGGCCTTGAAAACCACTTGTTTCAAGGGCATTAGAAAAATGCTAGCTTTGCTAGCGTTGTCAGCATCCAACGAAAGAATAAATAAAGAAAAGCTATTGCATTGATAGAGCTATGTTTTTGTGTATTACTTGATGGGTAAATGAGAGAAATGGGTAGATGAGAGGCTTAACAAACAATCCAGGTCTTTTTCAAAATGTAATGTCGGTTACATCACACTGCAAACTTTTGCTATAAATTGTGTCTTAATCTTATTCTCCATAACTACCTGATAAAGGAGCAGCACTCTGAAAGCTAGTGCTTCCAAATAAACCTGTTGGACTATCACCTGGTGCTGTGATTTTTTTTAATTTTGATGATTAAAGGCAATAGATTATACCAGAGATAGCGCATCACAGGAATATTATCAAACTAAAGCTGGCGTCGGGCCACATAAAGATATTCAGGTAAATGGCCAAAAGATTAAACAGAGAGTTAGATTTTATTAGGAACATCTTAGGGAGAGGTGAGGTTTAGGGTGTCTCGATATTAATATTTGGGATTTACAGGTTAGCGTGAAGAACTGGAGAGATGTAGAGGATTGTGGAGATGCAGTGATGGACCATCGATTTGAAAACAAAGGCGCATTTATTTTCAATTGAGGCATTACCAGACCCGGAACCAAAGTTGGTCAGTGAGTGACGCGAAAATGGCACTTGTTCACTGGCTCCAGGTGTCGACGTAGCTCAACGAGGACTGAGAAGTATTCATTTATACACGTATTCCAGCAGGAAGATAGTTTTTGATTGCATTTGCGAATCCGAATTGAGGAGCTCCAGGCGCCAGTGTGTACGGTTTGTGTCAGGCCCCATCACCATGGTGCCCGAGTCCGTCATTCTGACCCCGTGAAGGATGTGTTTCCGGGTGAGGAGCTGAGGTTATTAATCTCTCAACATTAAAGTCAGCTGCAGTATGGCGGGCCGCGGAGGTAAGGTGGTCTGGATGTGGCGAGCTCCTCTGTCCGTTTAATTTAGTCATTTGTTTACGTGTGAAGTGGCTACGCGAGGTCGGATTGTTTTGTGGAGAAGGTGCTGAATCTGACCAGACTAATTATGATGGTTAGAGGAATATTGTCTGATCTTTGCCTAGATATTTTAATTAGAAAGCGTTAAACATGCAGTTTAATGCTTTCTGAAGACATTTCCATTGCATGTACAACAAATATATCTCGGAACCCGTCATTCAATTGTCACGGAATTAATCAGTAAAATTACATCACCTAGTTTCTAACGATTTGATATGTATTACAGCAACAAAAGTCAAGAAATGGGTAGTAATTCAACATGCTATGAATTCATGATCCATCATGAAATCCCGAGGGTTATAAGTCTGACGTAGAAAACCGGTGCACCAAAAGTTGTTGCTAGAATGCGACGTTTGTTCAATGAAGGAAGGACGTCGCATGAGTAGCCTGTGCAATCAAATTCATCTCGCTTCAAGTGCTAATAAATACGCCATACACCTTTATCTTTCTCTTCTGAAGATATATTTCCGTGTTGACACGAAACTTATCTCTCAATCCCCGAAACTAATGTTTTTCCAGGATCCCAAAACTGTGAGACGCTAGTCGTTTCTTCCTATAATTTGGATGCGCTGATACCCAACATATTGTCATTTTTCCCCTTTCTGCTGCACAGCTGTTCATCTTTGATTCTCAAACTTTAAAAAGTCACATAGGTCATACAATCCTTTATAGATGTGAACAAATGACATTTAGTAACTTTAGAAAAGAAAATAAATGGCTCAATTTACAAGCATTTAAACTTATAGAGATGTATTCTAAGGCGGTTTCGGAGGTTATATTAAGCCAAATTGGTGATTGTTACATGAGTATGACAACATTGTTGAAATGAAATATCACAAAGCAATATTGTAAAGACTACGCATTATATCCTCAATTTTTGGACTAAGAACTAAAACAGGAAGACACCGCTTTAAACCAAAGAGTCGACTGCAGTTTTACAAATCTTGATTACTGGAGCATATTGAGAGGTGTAATATATGCGAAAGACACCACAGATCTGATAGGTTTTAATTTTTAAAAATCCCCTTGACAGCAACGTTCTGATTGGCTTCTGGCCAGGTGAGCATTGTTTGTGTGGGGCCAGTGCAACAAAAGTATTGAAAAAATGTCTATCTCGCTATCGCGTCGAGGTGCTGGAAAGTCTCCAGTAACTGCTATTTGTCGTCTTCTCACTTTTCTCTGCAAGTTTTCTATTGAAGGAGGAATAAAATACCCTTTAATTACAGTGAAAGGATGAATTCTAAATCAGTGAATATGATAGCAACATTAATTTATGTTAATAGCAAATAATTAAAAAGGAAGAGAAAAAGAGCAACTGATCGAATCCTGAGGTCCAAGACCATGTTATCAAAATGAGTCTCCCTGATCTATTTCTACTCACCCTTAATGTCTATGTTTTCATATGACTGCCTGTTTGTGAAATGGTGAATTTAACGCTGGAGATCAGAGCTGAAAAATGTGTTGCTGGAAAAGCACAGCCCTGAAGAAGGGCTTATGCCCAAACATTGATTCTCCTGCTCCTTGGATGCTGCCTGACCTGCTGCACTTTTCCAGCAACACATGTTTCAATTTAACACTGGATACAGTTTAGGTTATAGACTTCTAAGTTCACAATTCCTGTTAAAGTGCCATTGATTAAAGACAATTTATTTGTAATAAACCATCATTTTCTTGCTAGGTACAAAAATCTGGTGAGTGTTTTCTTTTAACCCTGTTTCATTAAGCAGGTAAATTGTGAACTTTGGACACTTTGACTAAATCTTTTCACATTTGTGACAACAGTAGGCTTGATTTCTAGTGCATTACCCAGTGAGTTGTGACAGTTCATGGAAACATTATTTGATAAAATTTAACACTAACCCAAAAAAGGATGATTTGGAGATGTCGGTGTTGGATTGGGGTGTATAAAGTTAAAAATCACAAAACACCAGGTTATAGTCCAACAGGTTTAATTAGAAGCACTAGCTTTCTGAGCGCCGCTCCTTCATCAGGGGACCACCTGATGAAGGAGTAGCGCTCCAAAGCTAGTGCTTCCAATTAAACCATTGGACTATAACCTGGTGTTGTGTGATTTTTAACCAAAAAGGGATGATATTAGCTGGGAAAGCCTTGGTCAGAAATTAATTTTAAAGGGAGTACCTGAAGGCATATTTGGGGGTGATAAAATCCAAAGGATGGGGTCAAATGTTGAAAGCATAGCTGCTTGTTGTTATGCAAAGAAAAGGAGTGATACAGTATGTCAGCCATGACTTAATATTTATCTTTCAATGAAGAGCACAAAAGCATTCATATTCTATGAGGTCCAGCTAGCTGACCTCATTACAATAACTACATTTGTCTCTCTCTCTGTGTCCTAGGACAAAGGCTTGGAGAGCTTCCTGGGGCATTTTAGCACCAGCTCTGGTTCCTCTGATTCTGCGTCTAATACTGGCGGTGTATAATGTGCAGGAGCTCACTTCATGCACCATAAGCACCTCAGTAGAATTTCACTTTCTTCTTCAGGTAGTATCTGTCGTGTCATCTCTGATTCAGGAGATTCGTTATCGTGTGATGTAAAGGGTGAACACATGGGTTCAGGCTGCCTTTCCGATTCTTCCAAGGGGCAGGCCATGTTTTCTCCTGCACTCTTTACAAATTTGTGGCATTCATATGGTCTATGTGCTTGTTCAGGACCATTGCACCTACCCGAACTTTATAACTCACTGCTCCTGACCTCATGTTGCCCATGCCTCTTACCCATGCAGGGCCATTTCCGTGGTTCTTACACCAGATATTGTCCCTGTAACAAACTGTTTCTCTCTCTTTGTGGAGTCTTGTGTCCATCATTGGGGTCCCTGAAGCTGTTTCACTACCTGGTTCAAGAATTCTGCTGATGTGACAGTATTTATGCAGCATTGTGATAGTGCTTAACAATCTACTTGCATTGTTGCTAAGGGGAGGTTCATGGTCTTCCTCAGGTGTGAAGTTAGACCCATGCACAGTCAACTCATATTCCTTTTTGTGCTGAATGTTTCACCAAGATGCTGAGAGAACAGACAATCTTTTATCAGTGGGGGATCATTAACCCTGTTACCTCGATGAGTAAGCATAATGTGTGTGTAGTAAATGTGGACAGATTTCAGGCAAAATTCCTGCACTGCCCAAAATGCTACAGTTTATTAATCCTGCTTCTGGGTTGGATAAGGAAGAAAAATCGAGCGCAACTCTTACTCCTGATTACGTTCCATGAAACATTTGATGCTGGATGAACCTGTCATTGGGCTTGTGTTAGAGCATCGAGTATAGGTGTTCAGAAGTCATGCAACAGCTGTACAGAACATTGGTTAGGCCAATTTTGAAATATTGCATGCAATTCTGGTCTTCTTCCTATTGGAAGGGCGTTGTGAAACTTGAAAGGGTTCAGAAAAGATTTACAAGGGTATTGCTAGGATTGGAGGGTTTGGGTTGTAGGGAGAGGCTGAGTAAACTAGGGCTGTTTTCCCTGGAGCATCAGAGACCTTTTATATACCATTTAGAGGTACATAAAATCATGAGGGGCAGGGATAGGGTAATTGGACAAGGTCTTTTTCCTGGGGTGGGGAAGTCCAGAACTAGAGGGCATAGGTTTAGTGTGAGGGGGAAAGATTTAAAGAGTTCTAAGGAGCAACTTTTTCACAAGGAGGGTGGTGCATGTATGGAATGAGTTGTCAGAGGAAGTGGTGAAAGCCGGTACAATTATAACATTTAAAAGGCATCTGGATGGGTATGTGAATAGAAAGGGTTTAGAGAGATACGAACCAAATGTTGGCAAATGGGACTAGACTACCTCCTCACTGCATATTTCCTTGCACAGATTCTATATTTTTTCATTCCTGCAGCACCTTTCATGAACACTGGAAGTCCCAAAAGAAATCAGTGAAATCCTTTTGAATTGCTGTCGCTGTTCTAATGTAAGAAATGTGTATAACAAACTCGCACAGATGTAATAATCACCAGACAATGATTAAATTACCGATAATGTGGAAACAGGCTCTTTGGTCCAACAAATCCACACCAACCCTCTGAAGAGTAACCCACCCAGATCCATTTCCCTCTGACTAATGTGCCTAATACTATGGGTAATTTGGCATGGCCAATTCACCTGACCTACACATCTCTGGTCTGGGGGAGGAAACTGGAGCACGCGGAGGAAACCCACGCAGACATGGGGACAATGTGCAAACTCCACACAGACAGTTGCCCGAGGCAGGAATTGAACCTGGGTCCCTAGCTGCAGTGCTAACCGCTGAGCCACCGTGCCCCTCATTTAGAAATTTAGGTGTCTAGAAGGTGGTGTCTAGAATTCCTTTCTCTGACAAAGCCAAGTTGCCCTAGTCTTCCTGGTTGAGGCCTTAATACTGGTTTGTCAGTAACAGATATACAAAAAAACTAGAAGGGATAAAAATGAATTGTGAAAGATGTTCATTTTCTTTTTATTTGTTCTCCTCAACCATGTAATCAGTTCAAGATGGTGGGTCACCACTACCTTTGGATCTAGGCAACTAATATTAGCTTTGCCAATGACATCTACATTCTATGAAGGAATTTGTTAAAATAAAAAGCTGTTCATCTGTTCAGGCCTTTCTGCGTGGTAGTGGATAATTATGTGGTTCAGAGCAACACCAAAGGTGCAGGTTCGATTCTCACTGGCTGAGGTGCATCCCGCTTCCCTGGAAAATCCTCTAAATCTGGTTTGAAACAGGTAAATTGCTGAGCAACATCCAAATCAGAACCAATCAAAATAAACATCTGGTTAAATGGTCATCCGATTCTAATGGTGGTCAATACCGGCACAGCCGGTATTCACTCCGGACCCCAGCTCTTGAAGGTGTGCAAGACTTGGCTAGGCTGAGATCCTATACCTGGGAAACTATACAGATTAAGGGTACAACTTCGGTTCCGGTCTCTTATGAAAAGCAGCTGGTTCAGTTACCAGCAATTGTAGTAAAAGATGGGCCAAGCTTGATGGGGCGAAATTGGTTGCGAAAGATTCACCAAGATTGACTCAACATTTTCAAAGAGAAAATGGCTGCCTGAGTAAAGTCCTAATGAAATACCCAGAAGACTTCCAAGAAGGTCTAAGGATTGGCAGTCATATTTGGAATCAGGAAGTTCCACCAAAACCTTTATAGATGAAAAATATGTGATAATAACGGACCAAAAACCCTTCCTTACTCTGCTTAAAGAGAACAAGGCAGTGCCACCCACAGCTTTAGGCAGCATTCAACAGTGGACTATAATACCAAGTGCTTAGAATTACAAGTTAGAACACGGTCTGGTAGACAAGCAGCGAATGGGGATGCATTAGCTGCCTCCTGCTGGCAGATACACCACTGGTGGTACTCCAAACAATGTGTAATGGAATTAAATTTTCTGGACTCTCTTCCAGTGACAGTTGAAAATATCAGACTTTGGATGCAGAAAGATCCAATCCTGGCAAAACTGAAACAACTGGTGAGGATGGGGAAAATGAAAGGGCCATCACAGCTAGAATTTAAACCTTTCTGGACCTGGAGAGACCAGCTCACAGTAGAGGATGGCATATTGTTATGGGGAGCAAGAGTGATTGTCCTGAGCAAAGGTGGTTTCCAAATACTAGCTGAACCCCACCAGGGGTCTCCAAAATAAAGGTATTGGTGAGAGATTGTCTGGTGGCCAGGCTTAGATCCAGACTTAGCTGCATTGGTGAGGCAGTGCGCAGAGTCCCAATAGGGACAGAAATTACTGCCAGAAGCAACTCCCACATCCGTGGGAATGGCCAGGTAAACCTGGGACTGATTGAACATCAAGTATGCAGGTCCTTTTATGGGCTCAATGTTCTTAGTCATTGTAGACACCCACTGGATGTGCATAAATTTGTCAAACACTAGGATGACAATAGAAAAATTGTGTGCATTTTTTCAATTCACGGAGTCCCAGAAGTGTTGGTCACAGATAACAGGCCATCGTTTATCAGCAAGGAAATTAGGTAATTCCTAAAATCGAATGGGATTTGACATATAAGGCCTGGCAGAATGAACAGTCCAAACTTTGAAGACTGGCTTGAAGAAACAGCCTACAGCCTTGCTACATATCAAGCTGTTACAATTCTTATTCGATTACAGGATCACCCCACATGAAACAACAGGAATAGCGCCGGCAGAGTTGGTAATGGATAGAAGACTCTGCACCAGGTTAAACCTGGTTTTCTTGAAGCAGGGAGTGAATTGGCTTCAGAGACTCAAATGATGGACCCAAGACTCTGCAAAAAGAGAGAAACAGTTTGTTACAGGGACAATGTCTGTCTGGTGTAAGAACCACAAAAATGGCCCTGTATGGGTAGCATGCATGGACGACATAAGGTCAGGAGCAGTGAGTTATAAAGTTCGGGTAGGTGCAATGGTCCTGAGCAAGCACATAGACCATATGAAAGCCACAAATTTGTAAAGAGTGGAGGAGAAAATGTGCCCTGCCCCTTGGAAGAATCGGAAAGGCTGCCTGAACCCATGAGTTCACCCTTTACATCACGCAATAACGAATCTTCTGAATCAGAGATGACATGACAGATACTGCCTGAAGAAGAAAGTGAAATTTCACTGAGGTGCTTATAGTACAAGAAGTGAGCTCCTGCACATTATACACCGCCAGTATTAGACGCAGAGTCAGAGGAACCACAGCTGATGCTAAAATGTCCCAGGAAGCTCTCCAAGCCTTTGTCCTAGGACACAGAGAGAGAGACAAATGTAGTTATTGTAAGAAGGTCAGCTGGACCTCATAGAAGAAAGTGGGTACTGCAGATGCTGGAGATTAGGGTCAAGATTAGAGTGGTGCTGGAAATGCACAGCAGGTCAGGCAGCCAAGTAGCAGGAAAATCGACGTTTCGGGCAGGAGCCCTTCATCAGGAATTTTCCTGCTCCTCTGATGCTGCCTGACCTGCTGTGCATTTCCAGCACCACTCTAATCTGGACCTGGTAGAATATGAATTCCCTGATTGTCCAAACCACTGGCTGACAGATAAAAGGTGGATTGTGTGAGAGATTCTGGTACTCTGAGAGCTGATTCTGAAGAGGCAATGCTAGAGTCAAGGACTTTTCATGTGTAAATAAAGGGTGACTCTCTGATGGGATACCAGCCTCCTTGGAGTTATTTCACAATTTGCTTCCGGGATCAAGAATTTCAGGTATGAAAATGAGTTGAAGTACTGTATTCCTTTGCAAAGAGAAGGCTGGAGCAGATCTGATAGTGGTATTCAAAATCATGAGTTATCTGGGTAGAATAGACAGCAAGAAACTGGTATCATTCATGAAAGGATCGAGGAGAGGGTATAGATTTAAAGTAATTGGCAAAGAAACCCTGCAATATTAATTCTGCTTTTTCTCTGCAGATGCTGCCAGACCTGAATTTCTCCAGCAATTTCTGCTTTTGTCTCAGATCTTCAGCATCAGTTCTTTGCTTTATTTTAGTTGGACAAGTTTCTTATGGCTAAAGGGATCAAAGGATATGGGAAGAAACAAGAACAAAGTAGTGAGTTGAATGATCAGCAATGATCATATTGAATTGCAGAGGAGGCTCAGAGGGCAAATAGCCTACTCTTCCTATTTTCTATGTTGCTATGAAAAAAATATTTTCACACAGTGAGCTTTTAGAGTCTGGCATGTACCATCATATGGTTGAACAGAGTTAATTGAGGCACCAAAAAAGGAATTAGTGTTGTTTGAAAAGAGGAAAGGTACTGGGTTACAGGGAGAAAACAGAAGAATGCTGCTGATTGAAATGCTTATTTGAAGAGCTGGTGCAGACATGGAGTTAAATGGTATTCTTATTTGCTGTAACAATTCTGAAACTGTATACACAACTTAAACTTGGGTACTACCCGCAAAGTGTTCAAAGTCTCCTTGAAGTTGAAGCTCAGGAAACGTAGCACTTCCTTTCTCTATTTATTGCATGAAATGTGGGTGTTACTACAAGTCCAGCAGTTTTTGCCCATCCGATTGTCCATAAAGCCAATTTCAAAGGGCAGTTAAGAGTCAGCAACATTTCTGTGGGTGTGTTGTTACATATAGGCCAGACCAAGTAAGGATGGCAGCTTTCCTTCTCGAAAGGACATTATGAAGTCATTTGGGCTTTTACAATGACAGTTGCCATTAAACTAGTTTTTAATTTCAGATTTTTAAAAATAATTCAAATTTCAATATCTACCATGATGGAATTCAAACCTGTATTCCCAAAGCATTTATATAGAGCTCCGGATTATTAATAACTGACATTACCTCTGGACCGCTACCCATTCCTTAAAATGCAGAAGAACGAACTACGTGGAGAGCACGCTCATGTCATTGTTTCTTTAGAACAGCAATGACTATTGTGACCCAAGGACAAAGGTAAGCTGGAAAGATCAGGCAGTACCAACATCAGATCCTTGATCCTTACCCACACTGTTTAAAGCCATGCAGGTGTACAGTTAGGCTCCATTGCCTAGTGGAATGTACAACAGATACAGTCAGTTCTGCTATAACGCAGGAGTTCTGTTTTTATGCAACCCTGTGTTATAACAAAACTAATAGGACCAGAATCACGTTATAACCAATACGCGTTTTAAAAGTTCGTGCTTTAGAAATGCAGTATCCCCAATTCATCAATCATGTTATAGTGAATTTGCATTAATGAAATGCATGTTATCGCAGAACAACCTGTAATGCAAGAAATGACTTACTTCAATAATGAAGTGAAACTGACAACATTCTTTTTGTTATGTAGCCTTTATGAATAGCGCAGTAATATTTCTTATTACAGATCGTATACATCCCACTTGTGATTGGAGCTAAGTTTAATTCCCAGAACCCTTTGGATGAATGGTGATATCAAGGTAGTGCATCGTTAGCTGTATACCTGCAGAGACCAGCAAAATATTTGCAGTCAGATTAATATCTTTATTACAGTGTTACTGATTTAAATACAAGGTTTCTAATTATTATTTCATTAACTATTTAAATAAATCAAAACTTATCAGTCTGGGAAAAGCTTTATAAAGTTGAATATCTGTAAAATCAGATAGTCATAGTTGTAAAATATAGACTGTCAGTTTTTGGTTTTCAACATCTGAGTTTAATTCTGGGGATTTCCATGGACTGAATTGGTTTATAAAAAGGAAAAGCAACTCTTGATCTTTAGAGAAGTAAACTGCCATCCTTACTTCGTCTGACCTATATGTGACTCCAGAGCCAAAGAAACATGGCTGACTCTTAAAACTAACATTTTATCAAACAAGACTTAAACCTGTCAAACAGACCTATCTCCCATTTGATTTGCACCTCTATGTCGAATTCAAATGTTGGAGATATTAAAAAAAAAATCGCCTGTGATTGTCCAGCTTGAAAACAAGGGATTTAGACTTTGGAATAGAGGAGGATTTGTGACTGGAACAAACTTAAGAAATCTGTGTCACTCAGTCTTTAGAAAGATGAAATACTGATGATGACACAAACTGTAGAGAAACATTCTTAACACACTAAGAGCTCAAAGAGATCGGTTTTATTCATAGCTGCCATTGATCCAGGACATCCGTAGCCAACTGCAGTCTCAGGCTAAATTTTGACATCTCAAGAAAATCCCCAAGGACTTTAACATATAAAAAACAAAAGAACTGCAGATGCTGGAGGTCTGAAACAAGTCAGCAACTCTGGCAGCATCTATGGAAAGAAAACAGATTTAACATTTCAAGTCTAGTGAACCTTCAGAACTGAAATGTTCTAACCTAACTTTTCAGCTAGGAAAAGATGGGATTGATGTTGATATGTGTGTGGGGGAGGGGGGAGGGTGTTGGTGAGTGTGAGCGGATAGGTGGAGATGGAGCCGAGACAGAGAGAAAGGAATGGCAAAGGGATTGTTGATAGCAAGTCAGAGAAGAAGTCATTATCTCGCTGAAGAAGTCAAAATGGACTCAAAATATTAACTGTTTTAGTCTCTCTGTGGATGGTATCAAATCTGTTCAGTTCCTTTAGCACTTTGTGTTTACTTTCACATCATCTTGTGTAGTCTGTCATTTTCAGAGTGAAGTAAAGATAGTTATTAATTTGTTTGTTGCACTTCTCTTGTACATTCATATATTGTAAACTATGACATACTATGATTTCCAATATAAACAAGATGATTTAATCTTCCTGCCTGGCTTAATAAATTCTAAAATGTATGGGACGTAATATTTTTAAATATTCTGTTCAATTTTTAGCCCACTCCAGAATTGATTGCAATGTATATTTACGTAAATGTTTAGTGCCCATCACCATGTTGTCCACTTGGCTATTATTTATATATTGATGGTGAATGTTGGAAGATTGTTTGATTATGGAAAACATTTTCGAGCTTAATCTTGTTTTTACCAATCTTCTTTTTAATTTTATTTTATGTTTCTCTTTAAAGGTGCTAACTCCTTGTTTGAAGAAAACATCACAGCTTTAGGGAACATTACCGGATCTGAATGTGTTCTTGATCCATTTCCTAGTGCACATGATCAACAATATATATGGATTGTTTTAGAAACAGGAATCTGAAAACTTACTTTCACTAATCAAAAACACAGACTAGCTGTATAAATCTTTGCACTTTTTTTAAGATTAGTTAACATACACAAGGATTAAACCATTGTGAATTCACTTAACCATCTGGAAATCTCACAACTTGATTTTGAGTAAAAGGAGCAAATCAACCTGACTTAAATATTATATTCCTACCTTTAACACTTCTTTGTTACACTTCTTACTTCTCACAAGAATGTTTATGTTGTACATTAGAAAAATAAATCATTGTTTGTACTGTTCACTTTCCTTAGGGCAAAACCATGATGATGATTCCTATGAACTTGTAGATCTGTTGGAGTATTCAGGACGACAGGAGTGGTGGGGTCGTATTTTTGGACAGAGTTCAGGACCAGTTGCAGAGAAATATTCAGTTGCTACTCAATTAATGATGGGTGGTGTGACTGGCTGGTGAGTGTTGTAGTCTATTGTATGTTGTCAACGTTAGATATACTTTTACAATTATTCTTTCTTTCCATCAACACTTATACACATTTAGAAAGAGCTAAGAACTTTCTAAAACTTTGGAGTATATAAATTGACTAAAGTGCATTTTCTTAATGTAGTCAAAAATCACATGGATTTTAAAATATTAAACATAGTCGAACTATGCAAACATTCTCGGCATGTAACTTTTAATAAAATGTTATATTTTATTGAATCTTAGGTTGCCTAGTAGATCAATGCTCTTGTCCTTTTAGCTACATAATTCCAGACTGATAGGATAAAAATCTCCTGAAACTGCTGTGTTTTAAGGTTCTACTTGAAACGAGTTTCTCTAATATTAAACAAAAAAAATCCAAAGAACTGTGGAAACTGTAAATCAGAAACCAAATCTGAAATTGCTGGGAAAACTCAGCAGATCTAGCAGCATTTATGGAGAGAAAATAAAGGTAACATTCGGGTGCAGGGACCCTTGCTCAGAACTGGAGAAGGCCCTGAAGAAGGGGCACTGGACCTGAAACGTTAACTTTGTTTTCTCTCCACACATGCTGCCAGACTTGCTGAGTTTTCCCAGCAATTTCTGTTTTTGTTTGGATAATATGAACTTGGTTTCTGGGAACAGAGCACAAAACTACCTCTACTTCAGTATCAATTTGCAGTCAAGTGTCCCCTCAATTGAGATTACTTGATTGGTGGTACAGGTCGAGAAAAAAGATAAAGTGGTGCAGTATGGAGTACATTTTCATATTTATATTGGCTGATTCAAGTAACATTTCTTCTTGCTTTGTCTCAATAGTATTAGTTCTGATTTGTGCATCTGAACACAGGCAAAATTGTTCTGCAAGGTTTATGCAATCATTTCATTAGTGTTACCAGTCGTGATTACTTTTAAAATTTATTCTAATTCCACAATAAAAATTACTGGTTCAACTTGGTGTCCAATTTTAGGAGTGCTGGTTCTGATACCTTCTAGTTTTCAATTTTGCTTCAAAAACAGATAATGGAAAAATGCACTAACTTATTGGTGGAATGCATTAATGCATACTGCTGTTCTGAATATTAGAGCCAGGTTTGTGTCATTAGTTTAGTTATGTGTACCATACTGGTTACCTAGTTTTAAAGTCAATAAAATGTGGAGGTGGAAAGGCACAACGGGCAGACAACACCAGAGGAGCAGGAAAGTCAATTATTGACATCAGGACTGGGGAGGGGGAAGGGAGCACAGAAATATATAGAGGGCAGTAGGTGGGATGTTGATAAGTGGATGCTGGTTGGGGGTTACTATGATTGATCAGTGGGAAGGGTGGAGTGGATAGGTGAGAGGGAAGATGGACAAGTTAGGTCACTTCAAGGAGGTGAAGAGTGAAGGGAGGGCTGGACATGGGATGAGGTTAAGGGTGGGGAGAGTTTGAAGCTGGTGAACTCTATGTTGAGGCCACTGGGCTGTAAGCTCCCGAGGTGGAATATAAGATGGTGTTCCTCCAGTTTGTGTGTCGCCTCATTTTGACAGTGGAGGAGGCCCAGGATGGATATGTTGCCAGGGGAGTGGGAGGGGGGTTGAAATGTCTGGCAACCAGAAGGTTGGAGTATACAGAGCGCAGATGCTCCATGGACCAGTCCCCAAGTCTGCGCTTGGTCTCTCGGGTGTAGAGGAGACCACAGCGGGAGCAACAGATGCAGTAGACCAGGTTAGAAAAAATACAGGTGAATCTCTGCCAGATTAGGAATGATTGTTTTTGGGCCTTGGACGGAGGTGAGAAGGGAGGTGTGGGGGCAAGTGTTGCACTTTCTGCAGCTGTAGGGTAAGGTGCCAGATGTGGAGGAGAGGTTGGTGGGGAATTTGGAACTGACAAGGGAGTTGCAGAGTGAACAGTCCCTACAGAAGGCAAATAGGGGTGGGGAAGGAAATATCTTTTTGGTGGTGGGGTCTGACTGCAGGTGGTGAAAATGGCGGAGGATTATACATTGGATTTGGAGATTGGTGGGGTGGAATGTGAGGACCAGGGGAACTCTAACTTATTGTAATTGGGGGAAGGGAGTTTAAGGGCAGAGCTGCGGGAAATGGAGGAGGGCATTATTAATCACAGAGAGGGGAAATTACAGTCCTTGATGTAGAAAGACATTTGGTGTGTCCTGGAGTGGAATCTGTCATCCTGGGAGCAGATGCGGTGGAGGCGGAGGAATTGGGATTATGGGATCACATTTTTGCAGGAGGGCGGATGAGAGGAGATGTAGTCGAGGTAGCTGTGGGAGTTGGTGGGTTTGAAATGGATGTCAGTGCTCAGTCAATTAACGGAGATGAAAACAGAGATGTTCCAGGCGAATTTGAGGTCAGGGTCAAAGATGTGGGTGAAGTTAGTGAAGTGTTCAAACTCTTCGTGGGAGCAAGAGGCAGCACCAATACAGTCAATGTAGCGGAGGAAAAAGTGAGGGATGGTGCCAGTATAACTATGGAAGGGGGACTTTTAAACTTTGTTTCATTGTAAATGTCATTATCACAAAGTAGCCTAAGGGAATCCTTAACTAATGCTCTGGTATTATATATTTATGATCTGTTTTTGATAATGTTTAAAATCTCCAATTTTCCACTTGTTATAAATATATACATTATTTACTCAAACTAAAAGATGTCCATTTGGCATATTTAATATTTTCTTGCTTTATTTTTGACTAAGATACTCCCTCAAAGTTGGTATACAGATTTAAACTCCCTATTAATTGTACCACAAATACATCTCCAATCCAATCGTCTAAAAGCGTGCTCTATTGATATTTCTGATTTCTATAAACTGTTAATCAAAAATACAATCAAAAGATAAACTCATACTCAACTTTCTAATAGCCAACAAAGAGGAGGTTCTCATTCCATATATGTATTTTTATATCCAGGTTTTGAAGCTGAAGAGTAAAGTTTTTATTCTTTTCTATGTTTCTTAAGATAAGGGCATGAAACAAACTTTCTGAGCTGAAAGTTTTAATTAATTTTGTGAATATTTGGTTTAAGTCCGCAATAGCAAAACTTTTAAAAAGATGTATGATTCCAATTGCAACTAGCAATCTATCTTTCTTGTTGGTAATGAAAGTAAGTTGGCATTTGGCTCAAAGTGAGCTTGACAGATTATTGAACAAATAATGTAATTTTACTATTGGTCTGGGAATATGAAAAGAGACCAGAAAACCCAACATTGGCAACATTGCTTATCCAAATAAGTACTTTTGAAGAGTAACCTGAACTAAAACCAAAATAAACTCTGTTTTCATCATTTTTAGGTGTGCAGGTTTTGTGTTTCAGAAGATTGGCAAGCTGGCTGCTACAGCTATTGGTGGTGGGTTCCTTTTGATGCAGGTAAATAAATGTTAATTTAAATATTTCTAGTAGTCAACATTTTAATTTTTAAAAATATTGACAAAAAGGTTTCACAGTAGTAGGGTGCAGTGTTATTTAAAATGAAATAAATTGTGCAAGAGCCTCAAAGCCAGCAGTATATGAGAGACCAAAATATCTGTCTTTCTTAACTTTAGATGGAATCAGTGATGGAGCTGAGTAGAAAATTCTAAAAGGTGACAAGAAATTTCTTCACTCAGAGTTGTCATTGCAGTTTTAAGCAATCAGCCCCATGGGGAAACTTATCAAAACCTATTTCACAATACATTCCAATCCTGCAACATGTCCTGCCTAGGAGGACAAAGGTAGCTGATATATGGGAATACCACCATTTGCAAGTTTCTTTCCAAGCCACACAGCATCCTGACCTGAAACTATATCACTGTTCCTTCACTATTGCTGGATCCTCTATACCACATGGTTTGCAGCATCTCATGAAGGCAGCTCACCACCACTTGCAAAGGCAATTAGAGGTGGGCAGTAAGTGCTGGCTTCATCAGCAACACCAACATCCCTTGAAAGAATAAGAAAAAAATTCCATGCACATCGAGTTTCTTATTTCTTTAGGTATGTGACAAAAATAAGTCACAAAGGAGACAAACAAGCTTTGCACCTCCCAGCAGTAATTTAGGTAGAAGCAAAATTCTTCCTTACAAGAAATTATAACAAGACTAAACTTTTTTTGAACTTTGCACAATACTGTGAATCATGCTGGCTCTAATATATTTAAAGTGAAGCAAGACTTCACTGCACCTGGAGGCATTGGTGTAGTGATAATGTCACTGGACTAGTAATCCAGAATCCTTGGTTAATGTTCTGTGGACATGGTTTCAAGTCCCACAATGATACATGGTGAAATTTGAATTTAATAAAAACCTGGACTTAAAAGCTAGCCAATGGTGACCATGTAGTCACTGTTGATTGTCATAAAAACACACTTGAAACTGGTTTGACTCCAGATCCACAGCAATGTGGTTGAATCCTAATTGTTCTGTGAGTAACGAGGGATAGGTAATAAAGGCTGTCCCGGTGATGGCCACATTCCATTAATGAAAACAAAATGTCTGTCATATGTTTCCAAATGCTACTGTTAACTTGAAAAGGTTTATTTTATTCATGTGATTTTGGTTTGATGTAAATTGGTAATTTTGTCCATATTGTTGCAGCTTTGTGAGCTTAGTGGTGTAGACTGCCTTGTCAATGAAATATAACTACACAACAGCTCAAGCAAGAGATATGTTTCACTAGTGGTGTTGCACAATTTATGTAAGTTCAAGAAATAATGAGAGGTCCTTCTTAACTCAGAAGGGATTGAGCAATATGTTGACTCACACATAGGAAGCAAATCTTTAGAAAAGAGTAGACACACAGCCAGTATCGTAACATCAATTGAATCAAAATTGCCCCTATGCTGACAAAATAGTAGTAACAACATTAAATTGCATCATAAAGAGACAGACTTCAGACGCATTTGCTTTTTTCTAACCCCACAGCTTTAGATATTTTCTAATTGATCTGTTCAGAAATATTGTTCTACCCCTCTGGAGCAAGTGAGGCTTGAACCTCAGCCTCCTTGCTCAGACATGGGGACTCTATCACTCCACCATAGCATCCCTCAACCGCACAATTTTATAATCATTTCTTGATGATGTCAACAATTGCTTAAATATTGTAATAAACACAGTACACAGGCAAATGCAAAATATAGATATTAATCACTTGAAAACAATCTTTTTTGACTGACCAAATTAATATTTATTTGGACTTCTTACTTTTCACTGTACTCTACTGTTGTCATATTCCGATATAATTTGAGCTGAACAGCAAATAATTTGTACTTTTTGGAATCCTACGGATAGAATTTTGCTTTGATTCCATATACAATTATTTAGATGCCTTTTTTCAAGTCTAGTTGTAATTTGAACAACTGTAAATGTGCAAATAAGATGGTAAGTCGTTGTAGTGTTGTCGCCGTCTGTGGGTAATAGTGGTGAGCTTGAGCTCCTCATTCTTGAAGAGAGGTTAGCCAGAGAAGATTATTTTGCCCACCGTATACATTCAAGACTGCATTTCCCAGAGGTGAGAACTGTAGTATCAGAATGGCCAGGATTGAGAAAGTAACCATTTTAATGTGAATGATGGCATCAAGAATATGATTGAGATCGATAACTGCAAAATTATTGTGACAAATGGAGAGTCTAAAAATGAGTTGGGAGAGTGGTTTATTCCCAGGCACTGGTTCAGAAGGAAGTAATGTTGAGATGCAGATGTGGACATGAGAGATACTGGGAAGTCAGAGATGGTCTTGTAATTGATAATATGGCTACATGCGATGGCAAGATGAAGGCTCTGAATATGAGCTGGGGAGTTCATGGGGGGTGGTGATGGGTGGTGATTGAAGAAGGATAAGAGGGCAGTTAGCTAAAAAAGTGAGAGCATGATCAATGAGGTTGAATTACTGTGGATAAGCCATTTTTTAATACAGAACCTTGTGGAAAAACATTTTACTATATCTCAGTGAGAAACATTTTAATGGTACCGGAGTTAACATTGCAAATAAGGATTTTCTGTGTGGCAGTAGGGCAGAATAAAATGAGATGCTGACAAGAAGTATGTTCCAGAGAAGAAGGAATCTGATCAAGATTATGTAATTTGATATTACAAGCCACACCACCATTCCAACTGTCTGGGCAGGGAATGCTAAGTGATGGAACACATAGTCACAAGGGCATCTTCATTTAGGGATTCCTTCAAAGCAAGATGTTGATAAAAAGTATCCACAGTGTTATGGCACAGGGTAAACCCTTCTGCTAATTTAAACCAGCAACACAGAAAAGATTCACCCCATCCTGTAATCTGTTAAAATTCAAGAGGCAAAGAACTATCCCAAAAGTCACTATGTAAGGTAAAAATTAACAACTTTTGTTTTAAGTCTAACAGAGAATAATCAACTAACAACTATTTACACTCCTTTTTCTAAACCTATCTTTTACCTTCCCCTCTAGACTACTGGTCCGATTAAAAATCCCAATTACTATTTACAAAGATAAAATCACATTTCAAAACCAGCAGCTTAGCCGAGTGCCTCCTCTAGATTTTCCTCTGTCTTCTTTTCTTCTTAGAGATTCTGCTTCACAGATCTTTGATAGATAAAAGTACCTTTTAAGAGAGCAGTTCTGTGGGCAGCCTGTATTGTTCTGTTTTTGTTGGTGCTCTTTGCCACTCTGGGTAACTATTCAAAATATCTGATATTTATACCCAAAACATTGAATTATTTCATTGGTTTTAATATTGTCAAAATACTAAATTCAAACTTGACTGGAGTTTGGTATTTTGGGGCATAATTTAAACTGATTGGCCGAATTTGAATTTATTTTTGTATCCAGGCAACACAGCTCTTCGCTAGTTGTTTCAACCAAAGGTTACATTGTTATCTTGTTCCAGATTTTCTGTGCTTCTCTTAACTCCTTGCTAGCTTTCAACACTCTTAAAGGTACAGTATACCAACAACTTCATAACAACAGGGAGCACTCGGAAGTCAAGGGCATGATATTTTGAAGGGAGATGTAAAGTAGTGATGATTGATTAATTGGCAAAGTCAATAGAGTCAGCACCGGGAGGAGCACGTTTAAGGAGAAGATCATCCAAATATCCATAGGAGGCATGCTCCGAAGGAGGTACCTGCACTGGCAGTGTGTTCTAGGCACCTATAACTCTTGCCTCACACACGTCCTACCATCTAGAAGAACAAATGCAACAGAACACCACCTCTTAAACGTTCCCTTCCAAGCCACTCATCTTTCTGATTTGGAAACAATACCATTCCTTCAACATCATTGGATCAATATCCTGGAATTCCCTTCCTAAGGGCACTGTGGATCTATGTACAGCATATGGACTGTAGCAGTTCAAGAAGGTATTTGATCACTACATTCTCAAGGGCAATAAATGCTGTATTGTGCACAACACCCGACTCCCATGAGTAAATTTTTAAAAATTTGGCAAGATTACCCCCTCAACAGGCACACAAGATAGGAAGATCACTGCCAGATTAAGATAAGGTTATGCTCCTAAGGAGTGCTTTGTTGAGCATTTCAGAGCTTGCCTAGGGAGGCACAGAAAGAAAATGTCCATCTCTTTTCAAGAGTTGAGCCCAGGAAGATGCCAGTAAAGTAGTAAAGTTGAGGAGTGCCAAGAAGTTGGGGAATTATCTTGCCAAGGCAAACTACCTGAGCCAAGAACTGAAAAGGCATGATGACAACGGGTAAGAGGAAAATTAGAAATAGGAATGATGGATTTCAGTCTGTAACCTACTCAAGTAACCTACATAAAATGGAACACAGAACCATATAACACAAAACAGACATTTCAGCTCACCAGGTCTGTGCCTTGATGCCATTCTAAACTAATCTCATCTGTCAGTACATGGTCCAAATCCCCCAATCCCTGCCTGTTCATTTGTCTCTAAATGCTTCTTAAATTTTGCTATCGTATCTACTTCTTACCACCTCCCCTGGCAGCATGTTCCAGGCACTTGCCTCACACATCTCCTTTAAACTTGTCCCCTATCACTTTAAACCTATGCCCCTTTCTATTTAAGATTTCCACCCTGCAAAAAGGACTCCAATTATCCACCCTATCCCTGCCTGTCATAATTTTGACTACTTCTATCAAGTTGTCTCTCAGCCTCTGTTCTAGTGAAAACAATCCAAGTTTGTCCAACCTCTCCTTATAGGTAATTTATTTACTTCTTCTTAGAGATTCTGCTTCACAGATCTTTGATAGATAAAAGTACCTTTTAAGAGAGCAGTTCTGTGGGCATTCTATATTGTTTTTTGTTGGTGCTCTTTGCCGCTCGGGGTAACTGTTCAAAATATCTGATATTTATACCCAAAACGTTGGATTATTTCATTGGTTTTAATATTGTCAAAATACTAAATTCAAATTTGACTGGAGTTTAGTATCTTGGGGCATAATTTAAACTGATTAGCCGAATTTGAATTTATTTTTGTATCCAGGCAACACAGCTCTTAGCTAGTTGTTTCAACCAAAGGTTACATTGTTACCTTGTTCCAGATTTTCTGTGCTTCTCTTAAGTCCTTGCTAGCTTTCAACATTCTTAAAGGTAAAGGTCCAGGCAACATCCTGATTAATCTCTTTTGCAACCTCTCCAAAGCCTCCACATTCTTCCTATAATGTGGCAACCAGAACTGCATACAAACGTGGCCGAAAGTCTTATTCAGCAAAAGGTGCAGATGTTAGAAATCTGAAGTAAATGCAAAAAAATTTGTGAATGTTCTCTGTTCTTCCCATGAGTTATTCCATGGATTCCTCTTCTATCCATCAAGGATTCATCAACCAACCCTATTGCACCTGACAGGGCTCCTGACCATGTCCGTTCTCTTCTTCCTTCCGCTCTATTATAAACTTTTCACTTCATTCTTTCTTTCATCTCCTCCCCAAGATTTGCCAAGGCATGGGGAAGTTTAAAACTGTCACAAATTTTATTTGTTTTCATTCTAAAGTAATTATCTTGAAATATTAATGAATTTTATTTCTATAAATCCTGCTTGACTTTTGTAATTTTAGCATTTTCTGTTCTTATTTCAAGTTACATAGGCCTGCTTATATAACAATTGTTAGTTTACATTGCTTCATCTTCATCTCCTCCTCCTTCACTCTTTTCTGTCGTTAATGATGGAGGTAACTTGTTTCCACATTAAAAATATATTTTCAGGTGACTGAAGAGCCCAGCGCATGATCTGTCATTTCTATTCCAGATAGGGCAGATGGTGGTTGGATCAATAGGAAGGTGGATGTCAGGATCCTGCTCCTTTCTCTGTCAATACTTAACATCAGCTTCCCATCAATGGTTTGACTAAAAGTGTACAGAGCCTGCCTAAATGTTTCCCTTTCATTTCAAGCAGTCTTTTGACCATGGTTTTCCAGATATCAAATGGGTATTTTACACTTTTCAAGTAGACTTTGAGGGTGTCCTTAAAACATTTCAAGATGATATGGTGAAGCAGATTGAGTGTGGTTAGTGCATTGGTGTTGCAGATGCCAGTCTGAGCAAAAACAGTGATCGTCATGCACCTATCCTGCTAATGGATTAGCTTTATCTTACTGATGCAGTACTGATGGTACTTCTCCAGAGTCTTGAGGTGCTTGCTGTACATTGTCCACCTCTGAGCCAATTAGATGGTAGATATCACAATGAGCTTTATTGCCAGGTTTGAGATCCTGGACTTCCAAAACACACACACACAAGCAAGCAAAGGCTGAGCTGACCCACTGAAGACAGTGCTGAACCCTATCAACAACAGCTACCAATGTTGACTGCAGGCTTCAAAGATAGAGACGTGGTCTACATTTTTCAAGGGATGTTTGGAGAGGACCTTTGTCTTACAAATAGTCAGTATAAGGTGTCAATTTTCATATGCCTTAGTGAGAGTATTTTCAATGGCTTGGTGCTCAGCCTCTAAGTTTGTGCTACCACAAAGATTGTATGGGTAGCGGAGTTTATTCTGTGGATTAGCTCCGGTTCTGCAGGGAGCTTGCTGAGGACAAGATGAAGTATTGCAGCAAGCAAAGTCGAGAAAAGCAGAAGTGTGATAATTGCTTGTTCCTAGTCCGACAGTGTTTGGATCTGTGGTGGATCTGTTGCTTAGAATCACAGCTTCCATGTCTTCGTGGAACAAGTAGAGGATGGTGACAGACTTTTGAGAACAGCCAACACAGTGGACGATGCTTCATAATATCTCATGATTGATAGTGTCAAAAGCCTTAGTGAGAGTAGAAGGTGCTGTTCTCTATATTTCTCTTGTAGTTGCTGGACAGTGGTGATTCACATACATCGTGTCCTTCAGAAGGCAGATTTTGCATTGCGACTCTGGAAAGAGCTCTTCAGCCACAAGCAGAAGGCAATTGAAAATTCTTGCAATAAAAAACTTTGCTTGTGGCCAACAGCCAGCAAGTTCCTCTATAATCCCTACAGTTAGGCCTACTATCTTTCATGAAGATAGTTACAATTATGTCAAATCTGATATCTCTTAATGTCATTAGTGATTGTCCATCATATTTCAGTGTTTCAGCAGAATTCCCATTGCTCCTAACATTGTTTCTTTAGCTGACAAATGGCCTTTTCTACCTCATACCAGTTTGAGATTGTGCTGAGATGGCATTAGGTAGCATGCTTTAGATACTCATTTTGAGGATGGACTCTTAAGGAAGTCATTGAAATGCTCAATCCAGTAAGTGCAGACTGTCCCCATGCCTTGGCAAATCCTGGAGTAGGATCTTGGGTGCATGAACCTTAGTCTTGATTGTGCTAAAGAAATCTTATATATCATGATTGTTGGCTAATCACTGAATCTCTTACACATTCTCTATCCACCATCTGTTCTTTAGGTTGCCAGTTTTTTTCCAGGATCTCAGTCTTCAACTAGTTTCCTGTTCTTAAGTTGATTGCTATTTTGCATTCAGAAGTGCCTTGCACTTGTGGCCTGTCAACTCCTGGTTTTCCTGGTCGAGAAACTGAAAACCTCTTTCCAGATATTGATTATGGAGGCCTTGAAGGCAGACTGTGGACACAATATCTTTACATCACCGGGAGTTGTCAGTTTGACAATGAAGTGGTGGCTGATTTGGACTCTTTTATCAGGGTCTTTTAGTGCATAAACATGAGGCATTGCACTTTTTTGCTGTAAATGCATTGGGGCTACATTAATTTTGCTGACAGAGAAAATTAGGCAGTGGTCTGTCCAGCAGTTGTTGGCACCTGTTATGGTGCAGGCAAAACAACATTCTTATAGTCCCTCACTCAGATGATGTAGTCGAGTAAATGGTAGTGCTTGGAGTGAGGGTGTTGCAATAAGACCTTTGGCAGAATGTTATTTTGATTATGATAAAGCACTTGATCGGGAGCAGGGTTTTGTGGCTGTTGGATTTCCCTAACCCCTCTTTGCCAGGTACATCTTCCCAGTGGTCTGCGTGCATTCCAACTCTGGTGTTGAAGTCACCCAGAAGAATCAGATTGTCACCTTTTGGGACTCAGGCAAGGGTGTGTTTGAGATTGGCACAAAATTGTTCTTTGGAATCATCTGTAGCATCCAGTATTGGAATAATTCGGAGATGCCGGTGTTGGACTGGGGTGTACAAAGTTAAAAATCACACAACACCAGGTTATAGTCCAACAGGTTTAATTGGAAGCACATTAGCTTTCGGAGCTAATTGATTCTAAACATCAGGTCATAGACAGAGAACACAGGGGACTAACACCTTCAACATATTGTCTAGCTATCACCATTGTTAACAGCTAACCCGAGAATGCAACTTTAAAAAAAGGGTTTTGTGATTTACACATGAAAGAAGTGAAACTATCACTGTATTCTAACAGATGAAAGGCTTAACAGACAATCAATTCTTCAATGTATAATTTCAGTTACATCACACTGCAAATGTTTGCTATAAATTCTGTTACGATCGAGCCCTCCACAATCACCTGATGAAGGAGCGTCGCTCCGAAAGCTAGTGTGCTTCCAATTAAACCTGTTGGACTATAACCTGGTGTTGTGTGATTTTTAACAGTGTTGGAATAGACATGCTGTAGCTTACTGGTTCTGGGCAAGCACGAGTCATTTGTTTATCCCACGTGACGTATCCGAGATGGCTAAATAGATAATTTTTAATGACAAAGTCTGTGGAGGAGACACTTCTTCTCATTTACCTTTCCAGATGAAGGTATCCATTACCTTGTTCCTTGCGCTGGCATTCCCTTGCACATCAAGTGTCACATATGGTGGCAATATCAATGTGAAACATCTGAGCCCAAACATACATCTTGGTAGTAAACAGGCTATAGACAGTAAAGAATACGAATGAGCTTAGTGTTAAAGTCAGAGCTCTTATTTCTATATCTCAATTCCATATTTATTATCGGATATGGTTAGCGGACAAGTCTTGATTTGATTCTGTAGTCCAGTTGGTCAAAGGGACTGCAAACAAGCACCACATGGGCAGTGGAGGCCCACACTCTGGATTCATTTAAGAAGGAGTTGGATAGAGCTCTCAAAGATAGTGGAATCAAGGGTTATGGAGATAAGGCAGGAACAGGATACTGATTAGGAATGATCAGCAATGATCATATTGAATGGCGGTGCAGGCTCAAAGGACTGAATGGCCTACTCCTGCACCTATTGTCTATTGTCTATTGTCACATTTAAACAAACAAAACTATTGATTGCATGAATTGTTTCACAAATTTAGTGTCTTGTTTCACTTATTTAGAAACTAAAGCATTTATGAATAAACTGTTTTGCAAGTCCCAACTGCATAACTTTTGTATAATTTGAAGCTGATAAATTTGAATTATCCAAAGTTCGATAAAAGTTCTCTAGTTTTGTATATTTTCCTTGTACAGTATGATTTGCTGCTTCAATATCTCACTCGTTCCATAGGTGTGAAATTGCTATTGAGGGAATCATTTGTCTGTGTTAATTGAAAAAATTTGTGGAACTTACTTACAAGTACAATATACTGCAAAGAATATCTCATACAGTCAGTTCTGCTATAGTACAGTTCCATTCTTGTGCAATCCCGTGTTAAGAAAATCGCGTAATAGCAACATAATTTAAACTAATGGGGCTGAAATTGAGTTATAACCAATACATGCTTTAAAACTTCATGCTTTATAAACAGTGTCCCCAAATTGTCAATCATGCTGTAGCGAATTTGTGTTAATGAAATGCACATTAAAGCAGAACAACTCATTAAGGCATATTTTTCTCTCAGGTTGCAAATCACAGTGGCTATATTAAAGTGGATTGGAAAAGAGTTGAAAAAGATGTGAATAAAGCAAAACGACAATTGAGAAAGAAAGCAAATAAAGCTGCTCCTGAAATCAACACCTTTATTGAAGAGGTGAGAAAACTGCACTCAAAATCTTCTCTGTTTTAAGTGTGGTATTTTATGTACAGATTAGCAGTATTTCCCCACAGAATTTTCTTCCAACCTTCTCATAATTTCCAGACTTCTGTAAGGTACACTTTCACAGTTGTTGGCAGCCTTCTAGTATCTTGTCCTAACGTTCATTCTGCATACTAAGGCTACTTTGGCTGCAACTACAGTAGCGCCTCGACTTACGAACTTAATCCGTTCCGGGACCCAGTTCGCGAAACGAGAAGTTCGTAAACTGAATCCATTTTTCGGATGACATAAGAATGCTTGGACGTAGCAACGAACGCTGTTCACAGCGCACGCGCCAAAGACGAACTGAATGAGATCATGCGGGGCCCAAGACTTTTGCATTCAACAAGCGCGTAGCAAAGCAGAACAATGAAACCACGTGGTCGTGCACAGGCTTTTTGCGTTTGTACCTTCGTTCGTACCTTGAATTTCATACGTACGTTGAAGCAAAATTTTACGTACAATCCTGTTCGTAAACCGATTTGTTCGTGAACAGGGTTGTTCATATGTCGAGGCGCTACTGTATTTAGTGCTGCTGGACTACTGCACTGACATGGGGAGGATTTCAGCTGGGTCCAAACCAATATTTCAGTGGAAAGAAGTGGTAAACTTTACTAGTTTATTTGTTCCTCCAACCCTCATTCGGTATGTTCTGAAATTAGAAAAGCCAACTTTAAAAGACATGAGGTTGAACCCATAACTTAACCCAAGTGTAGTTCCCATATAAGTTTCCTCATTGAAACTCGACACAGACCAAGAATCAAATCTGGTATTTTCTTGAATTGTAAGGTTTAGTACCAAACTGCAGAATCATTCAGGAGTCCTTGGTAACCCCCTTTCTAAAAATTGCACTTAAAAGAAATTGTTGATTTAATTTTGAACAAGACTCCGAGCAGAAAGCTACCACAATTGTGTATTAGAAATTTTCCATTCAAACACTGTAAATCCATATCCTGTTTCTCTTACACACACACCAAAGTATTTTGTCTTTTGCAGTTATAAACTGAGCTACATTGAGAACAGTGATAAGAAAACAATTTTTCTGCAAGGGAATTCCCTCCCTCAAAATATTTTATATTTAGATTCTTGATTGCCAAGGGATAAAAGATTCTCAGGGATACGTAGAAATGTAGACTTGAGGTTAAAATCAGATCAGCCCAATCTTAATGAATGGTGAAACAGACTCAAGTGGTTTACTCTTGTTCCTTGTTCATATGTTTGAAGTCATAAAATTGTGAATGATATGTACTTATAAGCAAATATCCAGGTTTTAAGTACTAACACTTGACTGGTGACTGTTTTTTCTCACAGTCAGCTGAATTTGTGAAGAAGAATATCGTGCTGGCCAGTGGCTTTGTTGGAGGCTTTTTATTGGGACTGGCTTCTTAAAAGTTCCTGACAACGTACTGACACAATGACAACCATGAAGACAAAGCTACAGTTTGGTCCTGAAAATCCAAAGCGGTGAATAAAACTAGAACATCAGTATCAACAACCCACTAAGAGTCCCATCAGAGTGTTCAAGGCTCCATTTAAATATTAAAAGGACACAAACAAACAACTATTTATCATGTACTGATTCATTGAATCGATTTATATTATAACTTATATTGTCAAGGAAGGCTAATTTCCTCAGTTTTACAGTTTTGTAAAGTTACTCTTGCTATATTCATACTTATGCTGTAAATCTCTTAATTGTAGAGCGAGACACGTAAATGCTGTATTTTCTGTTGTACAGACTTATTAAACAAACTATTTAAAATGTATTAATGTACAAAGAAGTTAGTATTGTTTAGCTGTATTTGGGACCGAAACTCAATCATATACATTTGGGCAATTCATTTAGTTGATTGAATATTAATTAAAGACTATGAAATTTGAAGCAGAGAACATTGATCTTAAATTAAAGGTATAATTTTGGTAATTTATTTACACTTGTTTCCTTTCTATTTATTAACTATAAATGCCTTGGGAGACCAACTTGAGAAAAATCATTAAGTAAAGAATAGTTCTAGCTGAGTTTTGTTGCTAACCAGCAATTTCATTAACAATTGTCATATTACAAACTGGTTAGTGTTCAATTATAACATTTTGGGCAAAAGCAAAATATTGCGATGCTGAAAATTCTAAAATAAAAACAGTATCTGTAGAGACAGAAATATCTAACATTTCAGATCAATGACTTAATGAAACCTTATTGTAATGGGTGCCATAACAACCAAGTAATCTTTTCTCCCCGCAATGTGATGTGGGCATCGCTGGCTAGACTAGCATTTATTACCTGGGGGCAGCTCAGTCACCAGCATTGCTGTAAGATTGGAGTCACTTGTAGGCCAGACCTCATAAGGATAGCAGATTTCCATCATGAAGGACACAGGCAAATCAGATGCATTTTTACAACAATGGATAATGGTTGCATAGTCACCATTACTTTAAATTCCAGATTTTTTAAAAACTTACTAGCCAAGGTGGGATTCAAATCTATGTTCCTAGAACATTAGGTTGGGATTCTCACCATTAGTCCAGTTACATTACCACTATGCCACCAGCTTCCTCAACTTTCACATCTAAATTGCATCAACTTGATCAATTTGTGGACTCATACAAGAAAATGAACCAACAGAAGCTACCAAATTGCTGTCAAAACTCCACGTTTACTAATGTCCTTCAGGGAAGAAAGAAAACAACTTGCATTTTACTAGTCATTTCAGAAGCTCAGGAATTTTCAAATCATTTCCTATCCAGTAAGATAATTTTAAACTTTAATCAGTGAAATGCATAAAATTTGTTATATTTTATATGCTAGTGAGAATGTTCAATGATGATCGCAATGTACACTACAACCCTCAATTCAAATAATTAAGCAATTCATGTCTACATTTAGCAAGTATTGACAAAGTTTACACTTTGGGCTGTGAAATGGTAAGTAATGTTCATGCCACTCTAGCGCCAGCAATGACAAGGTAAATATAACCACAAATTCCCCATCCATCACATCCTAGGTGTTCCCATTGACCAGAAATCTAACTGGATATGCCATGTAAATATGGTGACTAGAAAAACAGACTGGGTATTCTACAGCAATTACTCACTTTTTGTTATTCCTAAAAGCCTGCCTACTATTTACAAGGCACACGTCAGGAGTGTGATGCTGCACTTTCCACTTTTTTGGTTGAGTGCTGTTCCAAAAACATCCAGGATAAAGCAGTAGACTAGATTGCCCTTATCCACCATTTGATAAAGATGTATAATAACATTTGGGAATTTGGATTTTAATGAACAGATAAAATAGATATGTGGTTTCAATTCTGTGAAGTTTTTTTTGAAAAGTGGTTAAAAAGTCTTCAAAAAGTAAATGAAAGACAGAATTTCCAGTTCAGAACAGTTTCATCCTAGCAGAAGGGGTTTACTATGTAAAGGCTCCAAAATAAGACTGTTTGTGTTGCAAGTTTTCAAACTATCAGAACAAAAGAGCAGAACATTAGATATTTTAAGGCAGAGGCTGATAGATTCTCGATTACCACAGAGGTTAAATATTATCAGGAGTATGCAGGAATGTACATGAGGTTAAAATCAGATCAATTATCTCTTAAATGGTGGAGCAGACTAGAAGGACTGAGTGATCTACTCTTGTTCCTTGTTTGATTGTATGCAACTGGAAATTAGCCCCTCAGTCATCAAAAGTGGAAAGATTAGTTAAGAAGTTAAAGCATTGAAATATGAGTGACACTTAACTGGGATTGAGTAATGGAACTTGTTGGGAAAAAGTTTTAAATTTTGCTTTGCTGTTGATATTATGATCTTTCTAAATAGTCATATTTGGTTTTATTTGTTTTTCTCTTTTGTGCAATAAAGTTGCATTCTTTTATTAGCAGCTTTGTGTGAATATGTTCAGTGACTAACTACCTTGGTAATCAACTGCAGAAATTAAACTTTCGATCCAGCAAAATAGGTTTCATTCTGGGATCTGACCTATCCAGTATTATCAGTTTGAATCATAACAACTGTATTAAATAGTCATTTCCTCCATTACTGTGCATAGTGGCAGAAATGTATATTATAAGCAAGACGAAATGTAGCAATTCATTAATGTTCCTTTGCATCTTTCGAACCAACATTTAGCGTCTGAAAAACCATGGGGAGCAGACACATGGGAACATCATTACCTGCAAGTTCCCCACCAAGTCATACAGCTTCCTGACTTTGAACTTTGGGGCGAATTTTTTCTTTCTTCCCCAGTACCATTCTTTATCGTAACCCTAAAGCAAAATGTTAGCTAAGTTTATTTCAAATAAGCCAAAGAGGTTAATAACAAGAGGTCCCTTTCCACCTGCTGTCCTCCAAAATGCTTTGAACTTGCTTTATAGGAGGGCCTATTGTGTTGATTAAGGACCAACTCAATTCTGAATGCCTCACATTGTGACTGATGCTGAAATAACATAATAATCTTTTAACCAGCTCAATGTAACATTTGATTGGTTTTGTTGACTTCTACCTTAAAAGGACTGTTTAAAATCTAACTTAGAAGTTTTATTTTCAAGTTATAGGTTTTAAAGCAGAAATGTTATTTTACAATTATTTCCTTTAAAATCTGCTAAATCAGAATTGCAGGGTTGTGATGGTGAGGGTTTTTTTTTAAAAAGATCATTGCATGCTATGGTATTACTGGCAAGGCCAGCATTTATTGCCCACTTCTACTGTGGTTTGGTAGGTACTGTCAAATTAACCCGGATGAGTGCTGCCTGCACTTTCTAGATTACATAAGCTACTGCCACTGTGCCTCAATGATCAATGCAGTAGTTGTTGAAGGTGGTGAATAGCACGTCAATCAAGAAGACTTCTTTATCATGAAATGGGCTTGAGGTTTTTTGAGTCTTAGATATTAGACAAGTAGAGAAATTTCAATCGCATTTCTGACTTGAGCCTTAAAGACAATGGACGGTTTTTGAAAAGATAGGAGTTTACTTGCCACAGAATTCCTAGCCTCTGACCCGCTCTTCCAGCCTCAGCAGTTAAATGGCTGGTCAGGTCAGTTTCTGCTCAAAGGTAGGATGTTAATATTGGAAATCTTGTGATGGTGATGTCATTGAATGTCAAACATAGATGGTTAGATCCTCTCTTGATAGCAGAAAGTTTTGTCCTGGATGTGTATTAAGCTTTTGAGTGCTGTTGGAGGAGCAATTGGATAAAACAATTAATCAGGTCACTATAACATCATTTGTGGGACTTCGCTGCATGCAAGTTAGCTGCCACATTACCCTCAATACAAAGATGATTAAACTTCAATAGTCTTTCCTAGGGTAAGATTTCCTTTGTAATATATTCATTCGAGTAAAGAAGAGGGGCAATTTCATAGAAACCGCTAACATTCCAACAAGACAAAGATAGGAAGGATGTTCCCTATGATGGGTATCCAGAGTCAGAGGGTCACAGTCTAAGGGTATGGGGTAGGCCATATAGGATTGAGATGAGGAGAAATTTCTTCAACCAGAGAATAACCATTCTATGGAGGCCAAGACATTGAATGTTTTCAAGAAAGTTTTAGATATAGTTCTTAGGGCTAAAGCGATCAAAACAGTATGGGGAGAAAGTGTGAACTGGGTACTGAGTGGATGATCAGCCATGATCATACTGAATCCTGCTCCTATTTTCTATTTTTCATTGCATTAGTGATCATGAAGGATGATACATAAATACTCATTTTTAAAATATCTTTTTTCTCCTTTTATATTTTGGCACTTATGATTTTGTTTTTTGCACAAACGATGATGAGTTAGTTATCTTTAGGTCAGGCTATCAAGGAATATGGAGGAAAGATAAATGGAACATTGATACACATCAGCTTGACCCATCAGAAATGCAGAATAGGTTTGTGGAATTGAATACCTATTATTCTTGTCGAATTAAACATCAGTTGAATATCTGACAGGCCAAAGCCAATGTATTTTGTCACAACTCTATAACCTCACCGCTGATGTTTCTCATCTCTACAATTGTCTAAGGTCATTGTTTGCAACTTTCTGCATATTATTCAATTCCCAACAGAATTCCTAATCAATAAACATTTCTTCACAAACTGAATGTGGCATTAAGCAACATTCAATACTGGCCACCTTTGTCCTGTCTTCATTTCTTTGCTGTTTAAACATTTCAACCGTACCTTTAAAATACATTCAATTACTGTCCGAGCAAGTCTCCCACCCTCCAGAAATTGGGCTCATTCAAAACTGTGTTACAGATATCCTATCCCACAACTGTTCCAACTCACAAGTCACTCTGTTCTTGATAACACACACTGGACTTTTGTCCTCTGTGTTTAATTTAAAATTCTCACCTTCATGTTTAAATATCTTCAACACCTTTCTCCAGTTCTATAACTAGAGATACACTTCCATACCATCAATAACTCTGCATTCTAGCAACTGCATCCAAATTGTGTCTCCTGTGTGTTAACATATAAATACTAAAACAAAGAGCTGCAAATGGTAGAGATCTGAAACAAAAACAGAAATTGCTGGTGAAACTCACCAAGTGACTCCATCAGAACTGTGGCCAGTATTGAACGGATTAAGAATTAACGGACTCTAAACATTAACTCTACTCTCCCACCCCACAGATGCTGCCAGACCTGCTGAGTTTCACCAACAATTTCTGTTTTTGTTAGTAGATATACAGCACACCCACGTTGTTATGCTTCCACCTTCCTCCTAAATCCTTATTAACAACCACCCTTCAATCTCTTCTATTCTCTTTCCTGGCTGGAAATTCTTCATGAACATTAGAGTCTTGGGCCAATTTTTGAGGTTTGGAGGTGCTATATAAATGTTAATTGCTGTTCCACACTTATTTATTTTAATCACAGCTGCTGGCGGGACTACAGGAGCAATGTGTTGCCTGCCTCAGCAGCAAGTCAAGTAAAAGCGGAATCTGGAGTTGTGAGCAGGAGTCGGATAATTTGGAAGAGGATGCAGCTACCGACAATTGATGGGGAGGGAGAGTACAATAAAGTGAGACGTCAAGACCTTCTCAAGATGGCGAACCATTTCCGTCGTGTTTGTCGAACGCAGAACACATTCGAATGAAACAAAAACAAACAAAAAGAACTGCATGGGAGTTGGTGCAATCAAAAATGTGAAATTGGGACGGAGGGGGTTCACCACGCAAGAACCTACCAACAAAGAAGATCATTTTTGAAGCCCTTTTAATGGCGAAATGTTCGGCCCGCTGTGATGACGTTACTGTTACCGAGGCAACGGGGACTCAAACAAGTTGCTCCATCGAGGAGAGCTTGGAATAGAGGCAGCATGACTTTACCACTCTTACCTGGGAACACATTCAACAGGAATGTGAGTAATAAACCCATACCACTTCTCTCCAAGTAACAAAACTCGTGACATTTAAGAAACTGTTTTAACTTTCAAAATGGACTTTAACACCAACTTTTGAGGAAATCCCAGTGGTTAAATTTGTGGTTGTTTGTAACTCATTTTTTAAATGTCTCTGTACTGCTAGCATTCTACAGTGTTATTTCCTGCTTTCTGTGCACAAATAGTAAATGCTTACTAATAGGGTTTTGGCTAGTTGGTACAACACTGTCTGAAGTTGTGTCAGGCTGGTCACAGGAGTGCCTTAGTATTTAGAGGGAAGCACTCCACAGAAAATGTTTGAAAATACTCCAGTGAATTTTCTTAGTGCTGCACCTGCACTGATTTCTTTATTAGATGATTGTCACACCCAGCTATCTAGCTGCTTGCAGAAATAATGATTAGATTAGATTCCCTCCAGTATAGAAACAGGCCACCTCCCTCTTTGATTTTCTTAAAAACCTCCTCCTCTGCTTTTGGTTGCACATCAGTCCCACGCTCCTGATCTTTGGGCACCCGGTATGGAGGAAGGAGGGCAGGTCTGAAGATCTCCTCGTGGGTCTGCTCCTGGGCCTGGCCAAACTGGCCATCAACAGGTCCAGGCAGCGGGCCGTGGAGGGGGTCGTTAGGGCTGACTGCCTGCCCCTCTTCCGCGGTTACGTTAGAGCCCGTTTGTCCTTGGAGAAGGAGCACGCGGTGTCGACCAACACCCTGGAGTTGTTCAGAGAGAGGTGGGCGCTGCAGGGAGTGGAGTGCATCATTTCTCTCTCCAACTCTATTTTGATTTAGTCCCTACCCTCCCCTTCACTGTTTTTTGATCACACAGCACTGCCCTTTGATGTGAAGGGCAGTGTTTGTCACTGGCCACCCGGGTGTTTTCCTATCTTCCTGGTGGTGGAATTTGAATAAAGATTTGTGCACTTTGTGTCTTTCACTGTCTCACACCTGCACACACACACCATGGGTGCTGGGGAAAAAATAAGCACTACCACACTTAGGTGGTAGTTTGGGGGTTAAATTATATAAAAAAGAGAAAGAAAAAAAAATAGAAACAGGCCATTTGGCCTAACAAGTCCACACTAATCCTCCAAAGAGTATCCCACCCACACCCATTTCCCTCTGACTAATGCACCTAACACCATGGGCAATTTAGCATAGCCAATTCACCTGGCCTGCACATAGTCATAGAGATGTACAGCATGGAAACAGACCCTTCAGTCCAACCTGTCCATGCTCACCAGATATCCCCACCAAATCTAGTCCCACCTGACAGCACCCAGCCCATATCCCTTCAAATCCTTCCTATTCATATACCCATCCAAATTGGATTGTGGAAGGAAACCCACACACAGAGTCACCCAAGGTGGTGAATTGAACCCTGGTCCCTAATGCTGTGAAGTAGTAATGCTAACCGTTGAACCACCGTGAAACCCAGTAGAAGAAAGACTAGAGTGGCTAGGTGTTCTGTTTGACACATGAAAACCTGTGTCAAAAGATATGTCATCCACTGGAGTTCCCACTTCCAATGGGTTCATGTCTGCCTGTTTTGCTGAGTTATAACATTGAATGACTGTTAAAAGATGCTTCCAAGATTTTACAGGGAATTCCCAAAACTGACCACCAGCAATAAGGCAGAAATTCCTGCTCCTAGCCTAAGAAGTGCTAAACTTAATCGTAGACTGCTGTGAAATTTTTCCCTTGCATTCAGGATAGTCCTCCCTCCCTTCTGTCTAATGCTTTGCACAGCCTTTACTCTGCAGACCATACTGACTGCAACATCTCTGCGAAACATCTGTTTTTCTTTGAGCTCAAACTTGGAGACTGAAAGTTTTACCACAGTTATCCCAGTTGCTTCTGCCTTTATTTTTAGGTGTAAACATTTTGCACCTTGCTCTTAGTAAGTCTTAACATGTGCAATCCTGTCCCTCTGGTTACTGCATAGGCTTGTTATCAAACACAATACATAACACAGTGCATTATAATATAAGGTAAATTGGTAGAGATGGTTTAAGACAAATCTAAAATCTTACATTTGTACCAAAACCTGTCTGACTTGGAACTGTATGACTACCCCTCCACTGTCACTGAATCAAAATCTTGGAACTCCCTTCCTAACAATACTGTGAGTACAGACAAGATAGATTTCAGCAGTTTAAAATATGGATCACCAACACCTTCACGAAAGCATCTAGGATGAGCAACAAATGCTGGCCTTGCTAGCTCACACTCCATAAACTGCATCTGTTTTTGAAAAAAAAGGGTCAAATTCACGCTTATAATGCACAAAGTTAAAAATCACACAACACCAGGTCATAGTCCAACAGGTTTATTTGGAAGCACTAACTTTCAGAGCACTGTCCTTTATAATGCAGATTACTTACAGATTTAAAAATGTGACTTGAGATACTATAGGTACTTTTACCCTAGGAATGAATTGAGTAAAAATAATTTTCTAAAGCAACAGAAAAAAAGTGCAACAACTTTTGATGTTCTTTTCCTAATTGACCCATTCAAATTTTCCTTGATGTCTCAATGTCCAAGAATCACCAATTTATGTTAATAAAGGTGTATCTGAATGACAGGGTAGAATTTCAGATAAAAACCCTCTCATACTGCCTTCCTGCAAATGTCTAACACCCTCCAATTATTTCAGTTCATCAATGTTAAAATTTTACTTAGTGGTATTTTGATTATAAAGGGGAAAAAAAAGAGGTATAAAAGGTGATACTGTGGTAGACTTGATAGTGATATACAAAATTATATGGAGCCGATTTGAAGATGATTTTGGGTTTAAATTGCTGGACTGCATTTTAGTTTAGATTCAAACACTCTCTTTGAAGGCTTATACTTGTCCTATCTTTAGAAGGAGTTTCTTTAGTATTCTTGTTCAGTGATTTCAAAGTGGTGCCTTAACAGCTTGTAGAAGAATTAACTACTATGGAATTGAGCACTTTAAAGACTTTTAAATGACTACAAAACTTCAGCTGCTGATTCAGAACTGCTTCTGTTTCCCCCCCTCTCCCTATATCTTTTCTCTTTACTTCTCCTAGATGCTTCTTTTATGTTATCATGCCTCTGCTCATTTCCTCTCTCAGGCCATCTGCCTTCCCAAATCACTACCCAACACATAAGGAATGGGCGGCACGGTGGCACAGTGGTTAGCACTGCTGCCTCACAGCGCCTGAGACCTGGGTTCAATTCCCGCCTCAGGTGACTGACTGTGTGGAGTTTGCACGTTCTCCCCGTGTCTGCGTGGGTTTCCTCCGGGTGCTCCGGTTTTCTCCCACAGTCCAAAAGATGTGCAGGGTCAGGTGAATTGGCCATGTTAAATTGCCCGTAGTGTTAGGTAAGGGGTAAATGTAGGGGTATGGGTGGGTTTCGCTTCGGCGGGTCGGTGTGGACTTGTTGGGCCGAAGGGCCTGTTTCCACACTGTAATGTAATCTAATTAGAATCTTCCACCTGTTATCCCAGTCTTGTCTCCCTTTACGATAAGCCTACAGTTTCCCTCCATACCCCTCTGGGCATACTCTGATGGGCCCATCAAGGCACATGTCAAAGCAGTGAGAAGAATTTTCAATTGAGTTAAAAGGAAGTCATGTGGACGAAGTCCCATCTTCACATTGAGGGTACCCTCCATTGTGTTGTTAGGCACTAACAGTGTTAAATGGGATGGATTTGAACAGGATCGAGCAACTCAAACCAGGGCCACCATGAGTGAGTGGAATTGTAATTAACCACAATCTGTAATCTCATGGCCTGGCGTAACCTCTACTCTACCACAACAAGCATATCTAAAAATAACGTTTCAACCTGGTGAAGTGACAGAATAGTACAACAACAACACTGCCATCTACCCAGAAATATGGAACATTGCCCAGTTATATCTTATGCCCAAAAAGCAGGAAGAATCCAATCCAGCCAATTACTGCCCTAGCAGTCTACTCTCCATATCAGTAAAATAATGGAGGATTCAGTGGCAGTATTATCCAGTGACACTTGTTTGGCAACTTTGTGACACTTGCTTGGCAACTACCTGCTCATTGATGTTCAGTTTGAGTTCTGCCAGGACCACTTAGCTCCTGACCTCATTCCAGCCTTAGTGTAAACATGGACCAAAGAACTCAACTCCATTGGTAAAGTGAGTGACTGCCTGATGTCAAGGCAGGATTTGACCAAGTATGGCATTCAGAAGCCCCAGCAAAGCTGGAGCCAAGGGAAAAACTCACTGTTACTTGGAGTTATACCTGGCATAAAGATGGTTGTGGTTGTTGGAGATTAGTCAACTGAGTTCTAGGACAGGAGTCTCAGGATAGTATCCGAGGTCCAACCATCTAATACCATTTTATCAATAACCTTATCTCTTTCAAAAGGTTAGAAGTGGGGATACTTGCTGATGATTGCACAATGTTTAACACTGTTTGGGACACACCAGATACTGAAGCAGTCCATGTCCAAGTGCAGCAAGACCTGCATGAGTGACAAGTAGCATTTGTGCTTCACGAGTGATAGGCAATGACCATCTCCAATAATATCAGTCCCAGACGGCTAAATGACATCATTGCTTAATCCCCCACTACCAACATCTGAGGGTTACCATTGAACAGAAATTGAACTGGGCCAGCCATACAAATACTGTGGCAACAAGAACAAGTCAGAGGCTAAGAATTCTATGGTGGGTAATTCACTTTCTGTTTCACAATACCTTACTGCCAATGTCAAGGAATTGCTTAGGATTGTGATGGAATATCCACCATTTGTTTGGATCAATGTAGTTCCACCATCATTCAAGAAACTTGACACTTATTCAGAGCACAGCAACCCACTTGATTGGTCGTGCAAGGCATGAAAGTTGGTGGTTGGAGCACCAAATGTACAGTAGCCTCAATGACTACCATTTATAAGATGCACTGTAGTAATTCATTAAGATTCCTTGAGAGGCCTTCTAAACTCACAACATGTACCACTTAAATGGACAAGGGTGGTAGATGATGCATGGCACACCATCACCTGCAAGTTCCTCTCTAAGCCATACATCATCTGGACTTGGAACCATATTGCTTTTCCTTTACTGTCACTGGAATAAAATTCTGGAACTAACTTCGTGCAGTACTGTGAGTATACCTACTCACCAAGAATTGCAGTGGCTTCAGGTGGTAGCTGACTATTATGCTTTTCAGAGCTTGGGGATGGTCAATAAATGCTAGCCTAGCCAATGATCCCCACATCTCATGAACGAATAAAAATAATAAGCTCAATCAAGCAAACACCCCAATAAGCTGCAACGCTCAGAGTGTTGCAAGAAGCAGTGATGAGCAGAATACATTAGATACATCCCTGCAGTCACAACTGTTTAGGAAATAGTCATTGCCCCTATGGATTTGTGAGGAGAGATGCTAAAATACACTGATGCAAGTCACCAAGGAATTAAGTGAAGTCTGAGAAAGGCAAGTGATTTGCTTTATTGGCCAAACATGAGCAATGAAATCAAGGACCACCTCAGCCAGTGCAGATTGTAATGAGTATGAAGCTGAGCACTGCTGATGACATATGAAATCCCTGACAATGCACGAGTACTATTGAGATTGTAGAATGCCTGAAAGCACACTTCAGCCTTTATGGCATTTTCAACATTCTGGTGAGTGATGCTAGCCCTCTGTTCACAAGTGAAGCATCCTGCCAGTTCATAAAAGATTAGGGACTTCAACCCCATGTATCATATCCACATCATTTTCAGTCAGCTAGAACCCCGTGGTGAAAATCATCAACATAATCAGAAAGAAACTGAGCAAATCCAGCACAGGAGCATAGAAACCTCAAGTTGAGAAGCACATTTAGTAATGGAATAGAAAGTAGTCCAGTGAAAAAAAAGGTCATGCTGCATCAAGACTATTCTTCCAAAAGCAAGAAGGCTACTGAAGCTGGCAATAGTAAAAGATGTGAAAGATAAAATCAAGATGAAACAGCAGAAAGTCAAAGTTTATTTTGATAAAACTGCTGAATTATTGCCAGCCTTGTGCATTGGAGAGTCAATCAGGATACAAACGTCTAAATATTTTCCATTCAACCCATTCAGAGATATTATTATACACCTCTGGTGAGATTTGAACCCAGGACTCCTGGATCAGGGGTAGGGTTATTATCACTGCATGCTATGAGATCCTTAAGGATGCACACATCCACGCTGTCAGAAGAGTCTTCTCATTGTTATGCCAAATCTAAACTACTCTTCCAATCACAGAAATGCCTGTAATAGTTGTAATAGTACATGTGAGTGACAAAAGCAAGTTGAAATGACAAAAAGAGCATCATTTCATTTTAGCAAGATTGCAAAGCCATTGCCAGAGTTGGGTATTGAAGAGCTAATCAGAGTACAAATCTTCAACACTCAACAAAGATCAGTTCGCATCGCCACATGGTTCTGTATGGAGCTGTTGTCACCTTGATCATACATAGTGGAAGTGAATGACCGGATATACAGCAGACACATTACATTCACACAACTGGAGAAGCTGTTGCTCAGCTGCAGGCTGCCGATCAAGATAGCATGAACTCTCCATCTGCGCAGACCAGATCAGTTATTAGTCTCAGATGTCCATGGAAAATGAACAGCAACAGGCATTGCAACAACAACATGTAACTCAGGAACAACATTCCCCAGGGAATAAACATCTCTTAGCCAGACAGCAAAGACACGTGCCTATCATTACAAAAGCAGTGGATTTAAATAATTTGTGTGCAATGCATGTGCAGAGACTGATGAGAATAACAAACTGCTAATGCATGAGAACAGTCGTGTGATAAAGTCAGAAGTCACACCACACCAGGAATATTCCATCAGGTTTATTTGAAATCACAAGCTTTCAGATTGCTGCTCCTTAGTCAGATGAAGTCCATTCTGAAAGCCTCTGATTTCAAATAAACCCTTGAACTATAAACTTGTGGCTTCTGACCTTGTCAACCCTAGACCAACACCAACATCTCCACATAATAGTTGTGTGCGTAGTGGATAACTTGGATAATTCAAACTTTAAATGATAGTGCTCGAAAATTACATTTTTGTACCATTCTATTACTTAAGTGGGATGGGGAAGAACAGTCTATGAAAATATCTTATTATAACAATTTATTATGTCCATGTAGAGCAATATTTAAAATACACAAGCTTTGATTGCACAATTCTTTCTATAAGAACAATGAGCACCAGGATCTACATTATTTTTACAGTAAAATCATTGCATATGTTCCTGATTGAGTGTGTTTTCAGTGAGTTAACATTTCATCCATAGTGTTTATTCTAAAATTAAAACCATCCAGTAAGTGAAGGTTACTTTCTAATGTATTTCTGAGCTAATAGTTGTTTGTTTCCTTCACAATAGTTAGGAAAGGAAAAATTTCATAAATCTCATCATTTTGACTTTCCAAATGATGTCCCAACAATGGTGGGAGAGGAGAAGTCTGGCATTGGTGGTGAACCATTGCTTGGTCAAAAGCTGAAACCTAAATTCAGTATCTTTCCAAAGGGACATGGCAGTGATGCACCAGCATGGGTTGTCTTTGACAAGCAGGTATGCTTTTGTGTATGTTTGTTCCATTTGAAACATTTGTAATGAACTGATTCTTGCTGAAACTATGCTTGTGTGGACTTTCAATGAGCAGAAAATTTAATTACAAAGCTCAACCTGTGAAATCTTTTCGAGATTCATTAATTTTCTCCATTCATCAATAATAACATTCACCGTCTGTTCTTGCTACAGTTAACTTTAGTTCTCACTGGACTGTATTTCAGCATGAATGATTAGTCTTCAACTCGACTCCATTATATCATTAAACTATTTTCCCTAAATCTTGCTGCCTTGGTATTCTCATTTTTAAAAGCTTGTTCAACTCTTTTGCCCACACCAGGAATATTCCAACAGGTTTATTTAGTCATTATTTAGTCATAGAGTCATAGAGATGTACAGCATGGAAACAGACCCTTCAGTTCAACCCGTCCATGCCGACCAGATATCCCAACCCAATCTAGCCCCAGCTGCCAGCACCGGGCCCATATCCCTCCAAACCCTTCCTATTCATAGGCCCATCCAAATGCCTCTTAAATGTTGCAATTGTACCAGCCTCCACCACTTCCTCTGGCAGCTCATTCCATACTCATATCACCCTCTGTGTGAAAAAGCTGCCCCTTAGGTCCCTTTTATATCTTTCCCCTCTCTCCCTAAACCTCCAGTTCTGGATTCCCTGACTCCAGGGAAAAGACTTTGTTTATTTACCCTATCCATGCCCCTCATAATTTTGTAAACCTCTATAAGATCACCCCTCAGCCTTCGACGCTCCAGGGAAAACAGCCCCAGCCTGTTCAGCCTCTCCCTATAGCTCAAATCTTCCAACCCTGGCAGCGTCCTTGTAAATCTTTTCTGAACCCTTTCAAGTTTCACAACTTCTTTCCAATAGAAAGGAGACCAGAATTGCATGCAATATTCCAACAGTGGCCTAACCAACGTCCTGTACAGCCGCAACATGATCTCTCAACTACTGTACTCAATACTCTGACCAATAAAAGAAAACATATCAAACACCTTTTTCACTATCCTATCTACCTGCAACTCCACTTTCAAGGAGCTATGAACCTGCACTCCAAGGTCCCTTTGTTCAGCAACACTCCCTAGGACCCTAATATTAAGTGTATAAGTCCTGCTAAGATTTGCTTTCCCAAAACACAGCACCTCACATTTATCTGAATTAAACTCCATCTGCCACTTCTCAGCCCATTGGCCCATCTGATCAAGATCCTGTTGTAATCTGAGGTAACCCTCTTTGCTGTCCACTACACCTCCAATTTTGGTGTCATCTGCAAACTTACTAACTGTGCCTCTTATGCTCACATCCAAATCATTTATGTAAATGACAAAAAGTAGAGAACCCAGTACCGATCCTTGTAGCACTCCACTGGTCACAGGCCTCCAGTCTGAAAAACAACCCTCCACCATCACCCTCTGTCTTCTATCTTTGAACCAGTTCTGTATCCAAATGGCTAGTTCTCCCTTTATTTCATGAGATCTAACCTTGCTAACCAGTCTCCCATGTGGAACCTTGTCGAATGCCTTACTGAGGTCCATATAGATCACATCTTCTGCTCTGCCCTCATCAATCCTCTTTGTTACTTCAAAAAATTCAATCAAGTTTGTGAGACATGATTTCCCATGCACAAAGCCATGTTGACTATCCTTAATCAGTCCTTGCCTTTCCAAATACACGTACATCCTGTCCTTTGGGATTCCCTCCAACAACTTGCCTACCACCGACGTCAAGCTCACTGGTCTATAGTTCCCTGGCTTGTCCTTACCACCCTTCTTAAATAGTGGCACCACGTTAGCCAACCTCCAGTCTTCTGGCACCTCCCCTGTGACTATTGATGATACAAATATCTCAGCAAGAGGCCCAGTAATCACTTCTCTAGCTTCCCACAGAGCTCTAGGCTACACCTGATCAGGTCCTGGGGATTTATCCACCTTTACGTGTTTCAAAACATCCAGCACTTCCTCCTCTGTAATATGCACATTTTGCAAGATGTCACCATCTATTTCCCTATAGTCTATATCTTCCATATCCTTTTCCACAGTAAATACTAATGCAAAATACTTGTTTAGTATCTCCCCCATTTTCTGCAGCTCCACACAAAGGCTGCCTTGCTAATCTTTGAGGGGCCCTATTCTCTCTCTAGTTGCCCGTTTGTCCTCTCTTGCTCTGTATTACACATTCTAACATTTTTCATCTCAGTTTAAAATGCTGAAGGATTTCCAACAATAATAGAACTCCAACCCAAATGCATCCTCTTTGATTACCTTCAATTATGTTTTTATTCCACCCAGACTGTGCAATGGTCATGGCATGCATTTTCTTCCTTATGTTCCCTGACCTTGGTGTAACCTTCAAGACAGTTACATATTTGATTTATAGCCAACTCCATGGGACTATAATTCCTTCAATCGTCTTAAAACCCAACTCTTTGCTCAACATAGATACAAGAGTAGGCTAATCAGCCTCCCTTAATTAGATCATGATTTATCTGAAAACATTTTCAGTTTTATTCCATATTTATACAACCTATCATTTATAATTAAAACCTTTGAGGTGTGGTGCCCAGTATTATATTTAATACTCAAATGGGATCTGACTAAAACATATTTACATTTGTACATTACTTTGTAGTCCAAAGTGTGATTTTGAAGTTTTACATTCAGAAGACTTCCCACATATATGTATTGTCCAACAGGTGCTTTGCTTTAAAGCCTACTTTCAAGAAAGTGTTCAAGAAAGAAGAGATGAACAGTACCGAGTAAGAAAGTGCAAGATTTACTTTTACCTGGAAGATGATACAATACAGGTTGTTGAACCAGAAGTAAAAAACAGTGGCATCACACAAGGTATAAAAGTGGTTAAGAAATTAAAGCTCACATCATTACTTTTACTGTATTACTGTGCTAATTATTAGACTATTCTATTATTCCAATAGTCTTTTTTAATAGGCTTAGCATATCTGATTGGTGGAAAGACTTTGGACTGAATTTATTTTACATTCCCCTAAATGTGGAGCATTCAAGTCGAGTGCATGTACAGAAAATCAACTTTATGTAATGTATTCCAATTGTCAGAAATTGATAATTTGGTCCTGCAATTGAGCCATTTCTTGGATTTTGAAGTGAGATGCTTTTGACTTACATTTGCTAATGCAGAGTTAATGGAAGTACAGTCCTGATTGAAATTGTAGGATGTTTGCAAAGATTTTGAATTTTTCAGAGAATGGTGCTGAATCTTGATAAGGAGGTTAGAAGAGTTGGTTAGCCTGTATGCTACAGTAATGGGACCTATAGTTAGAGTTTCTTTTTGGGCTATAGTCCAAGTATGAAATGGAATACAGGCAGCAAAGAAAAGAAGTATTGCATATGCCAACATGGCAGATGGTGAAATTTAAATTCAGTTAATAAAATCAAGAATTGAAAGCTCTTATCACTAATGGTGATCATGAAACAATCATTGATTGTTGTAATCAAACATCCTCTTCACTAATCCTTGAGGGAAGCAAATCTGCCATCCTTGTCTGGTTTGGCCTGACTCCATTTTTACTGTAATTAAGTTGACATTTAACTATCCTCTGAAAAGACATGGTAAGCCATTAAATTTAAGGCCAGTTAGAGATGGGCAACAAATCTTGGCCAGCAATATCCACTTACCTTAAAATAATAAGGTTAAAAAAAAAAGATGGCCAAGGAGGAATTAGCCAGGACCTCTTTGCTCTGGATAAGTTGGTCATGTTTGAAAATTCAGATTCCTTTAATATGCCACCCCAAAATCACAGTTGCCCCACAACGAGAGCTTTGCAACCAACAAGCATATCATGGGTTAAACCATTGGCATCATGAAGCGCTGGTTCATGGCTGTATGGCCAGGGGAGTGACTTCATATATTCACGAGAACAGATGTCTAAGTTTGTGGTTATTTGGTATATCTCCACAATCTCACCACCATGAGTATGACACCGTGGCCACCAGATTTACAGAGACTAAGAGATCAGGAAAAGTCTCCACTTCATCTAAGATGTCACCCCGTCATCACCGTTGACTAAAAATTCCTGACTTTTCAATCTATTTGCTACATCCATCCTAGTGTTCTATTTACAAAATCCCAAAATAAGTAATGGAAAAAAAAGAACTATCCACAACTTTATCCAACAGTACATTCACTGACATAAAAAAGTGAATCATTCACCCTTGTGCCTTTCCTGAGTTCCTGCATTGCAAGTGTCATTACCTGGCTGAGAGGTCCTTCACAGTGTTACTCAAAAGGCAATATTATGCTGGTGAAAGGTAAAGGACTTTCAATGGATAAGATTGCAAACAGGTTTTATAGGATGATCTCTGTGCCTGAGGGCTGGGCTTCTACGGTGCCACCTTGGGTGCAATGTGGGATGGCTGTCTGAAACAGCAACAAATGTAGAATGTCATTAATGGGAGAACAAAGCTGTCAGGCTAAGAAAGACAGATTGTAGAAATATGCCAATTGTGGTTACGGCCTTTCCCCTGCATGATGCCCCAGCAGTCATTTAGTAACCTGTTGAAGAACATATTGAATTACCATTGTGAAAGCATGAATGCCCCAGACTACTGGTTTCCAAAGCCATGATGGTAGCATTCTGAGCAAGCGTAACAAGAATATGAGTCTCAATACTTCAGTGAGTCTCCACTGCAGCACTGAGACATTTGGCTCACTTTTGCCTGTGCTGTAATCGAGGTCCAGACACTGTGTTGCATCACAAAAGAGGATCCACAACTGCTGTCCTGGCATTGGAAATCATTACCATGGAGGAAGGGATAGGCTCCAAGCTCTGATAATTGTCCTATGCCAAATTGGAGCGAATTCCACCATGTTCTTTGAGAATGACAAAGAATGATAGCAGTATAGCAATATGGCAGGCATCTTGGTCTGGATGACCATTAGATTTGTTCTTCATGCTGTCTCAATTGAAGTCCTCCTCTAATTCCTGTGCAGAAAAGCTCATCTGTGACCTCACCATTCAAGTGCTTTCTTAGATGTTGCCCATTCATGCCCAACGACTCATCAAATGCACATCTTAACTCCGTGTTACCCTGTAAGACATGTGCAGGATCAGTATCTGACCAGATGGCTATAAATGTAAGATTAAATGATGGTGTTTCTTTATGACTGTGACAATGCTGTCATTTAAAAAGGTTATTTTGTTCTGGATTTTTTGGAGAGGTTGTAAAGGCAGAGATACCAAAGTGGCTACTGGAGACTGCCTAAGTCAACAATTTAGGAGACCTTTAGGTTTTGCAAAAAACAGTTGTAACATTGGAAGGGGAGTGGCCAGTTCTCACAGATTAGGCTTTCTATTTTTTTTTAAACTGTGGCAGTCAGAAGCTATTTGGGTCCTAGAAAGGTTGGAGCTTCAGTAAAGGGTTCCGAGCTGCTACTTCCTCTAAAATATCTCACTTGATGTTATTTCCTCCTGGATAGAAGTACAGCATGTAAGAATTCTCCTTTTGCCAAGGGCTGTGTTTATGAGATGTTATCATATTGGAACAGTTAATTAGTAATAAGTACTGTATCTATTATTTGGTTAAGTTTTCCAATAGTTAAGTTATTCTAAATTCTTCTTTCTTTTGTTTGCATTCTAACTATGGTGTTTAAATAAATTGTGTTTTGATTAAAGTCATTTGACCAGTCATATCACCCATCTGGACCATGCACTTCACATGTACCTTTAAAATAAGAAAAAATTAGGGTCTAGGCTACCCTCTTAAAATATTTTGAGGGGTTCTGGTCTAGTCCATAACAATTACAAATCTAGTGTTGCTCTCTTGCTCTTTTATTAAAAAAAACTTTCACGGGTTGCAATCGTCACAGGCTAGGTCAGCATTTATCCATAGTTGTCCAGAGGGAAGTTTAGATTCAAACACATTACCATGGGTCAGAGTCAGTGTAGAGGCTACACTAGTAAACACGGTAGAGCTCCTTCACTTGAGGTATGCAGATACCTAAACTTATGTTTCACCAGCTTTGTGCTTTGTTTAGTAATGCTGCTGTTGGTTGTGGATTAAACTCATGTTACTCAGGTACAGTAGGACTGCAAAACAGAGTTATGGTTCAGGTGGGTATAAATGTCTCTTGTCACCCAGCATCCATCTTATCACATTAATGGAAGAGGTGAATACTGGACAGATGCTTGAGGGTAAAAGAATAAATTAATTCTTACAACCTCCCATACACCTTACAGACTTGCACAGTTCTGCTTTTGTGCTTTGACTTAAGAGATACCAGCTACAGCTGCAAATTGATGGTCTGGCCAATGGGAATGGTGATGTTAGCCTGGGGAAATTAAGTTAAAAATCACACAACACCAGGTTATAGTCCAACAGGTTTAATTGGAAGCACACTAGCTTTTGGAGCATCGCTCCTTCATCAGGTGATAGCGGGAGGGCTCAATCCTAACAATATGTTGAATACTGAAGACACTCTACACTCACTACACACACACACACACTTTCTCACACTCACAACTCCCAACCCAGACAGACACAGACACACACACACACAGACTGACAGACAAAGACCCACATGCACACATATATTTTGTGGGGTGAATTTGTACTTGTAGGGTTACATTGTACTTTGCTGAAAAACTGCATGAATTCATGCAAAACTCTGTTATCTCACTTTTTAGATTAGAATCAATCTAAACATCATGGGATACAGAAAACATATTGTCTAGCTATCACCCATTGTTAACAGCTAACCTGAGAATTCAACTTTTATAAAAAGGATTTGTGATTTATATATGAAAGAAGTGAAACTATCATGGTATTCGAACAGATGAAAGACTTAACAATCAATTTTTCAATGTATAATTTCAGTTACATCACACTGTAAATTTTTGCTATAAATTCAGTGTTAGAATTGAGCCCTCCACTATCACCTGATGAAGGAGCAACGCTCCGAAAGCTAGTGTGCTTCCAATTAAACCTGCTGGACTATAACCTGGTGTTGTGAGTTTTAACTTTGTACACCCCAGTCCAACACCGGCATCTCCAAATCATGGGAAAATTAAGCATTAAGTGACCACATAATGCAAGAGTTCACTTTAGGGTAATATTGATATGTCTCCTGCACAATACAAGAAGGGGTCAATGGTAAAGGTGTTAAGGTCTGTGCTGACTTTTGAGTGTAACTCGTAAAGTACGGAACCCTGATTTGAAAGACCATTGGTGAAATAATTCCACAAGAGGCTGGTATCCTGTTACCAAGTCACCCATTATTTACATGTCGAGAGTCCTTAACACTGATCCAGCTCCCTCAGAGCCAGCCCTCAGAGTGCAAGGATGTCTGACAATCCTGTTTTTTTTTCTTTCTTTTTCCCACACTACTGCCTAACTGCGGTAGTGCTTATTTTTCCCCCGTACCCATGTTGTGTGTGTGCAGGTGTGAGACACAGTGAAAGACACAAGGTGTACAAATCTTTATCCAATTTCCACCACCAGGAAAAAAGGAAACCCCCAAGTGGCCAGTGACAAGCAGTGCCCTTCACATCAAAGGGCAATGCTGTGTGATCAAACATTGAAGGGGAAGGCAGGGATTAAATCAAAATAGAATTGGATGGGGAAATGATGCACTCCACTCACTGCGGTGCCCACCGCTCCCTGAACAACTCCAGGGTGTTGGTGGACACCGTGTGCTCCTTCTCCAGAGACACCCGGGCTCTAAAGTAACTGCGGAAGAGGGGCAGGCAGTCGGCCCTAACGACCCCCTCCATGGCCCGCTGTCTGGACCTGTTTATGGCCAGTTTGGCCAGGCAAATCCTGGTTTTGTTTTTTCCCCTGGCACTCCTGTTTTATTTCATTTTTTTTCCCCACACTACCGCCTAACAGCTTATTTTTTCCCCAGCACTCATGTGTGTGTGCAGGACAATCCTATTTTTGTTTTTTTTTATTCTTTCTTTTTTCTGTTTAGTGAAAGACACAAGGTGCACGAATCTTTATTCAATTTCCACCACCAGGAAGAAAAGAAACACCCAAGTGGCCAGTGACAAGCAATGCCCCTCACATCAAAGGGCAATGCTGTATGACTGAACAGTGAAGGGGAGGGCAGGGCAGGGATTAAATAAAAATAGAGTTGGTGGGGGAAATAATGCAGTCTACTCCCTGCAGTACCCACCTCTCCCTGAACAACTCAAGGGTGTTGATGGACACCGCATGCTCCTTCTCCAAAGACACCCGGGCTCTAACGTAACCCCAGAAGAGGGGCAGGCAATCAGCCCTAACAACCCCCTCCACAGCCCGCTGCCTGGACCTGTTTATGGCCAGTTTGGCCAGCACAATCCTGTTTTTTTTTACATTTGTAAATTTTTTTTTCCCCCACAATACCGCCTAACTGCGGTAGTGCTTATTTTTTCCCCAGCACCCGTGTTGTGTGTGTGCAGGACAATTCTTTTTTTTTAATTTTATTAAACAATTCCAAAACAGTTTACAAAAAACATTTAACACTAACAGCTGTATACAAAGAAACAGCAATTTTGCAAGGGAAAGGAGCAGCAAAGCCAGGCCCTCAAACCCTACCGTTTAACCAGTTTACAGGGAAATGAGGACAAACCTCAAATCCCAGATTCAAACATGACAAGACAGCAACAATGACATTTATACATAAAAAGACAATCCAATTACATAAAAACCAGTGCATACAATACAGATCCAGCAAGTCCCCGTCCAGCCACCCGAAGGCAGCCCGCCTCTACGTACCTTCCGGCTCTCAGTCCACCCCATGCCCCTTCCAGTTCTCGGTCCACCCTGACACTCCTTTCGACCACCTGTAGGACAGCCCGCCCTGGTACCCGCCCGGAGTGACAGCGGTCAGGACGGCCTACCCAGCTTCCAGCTTCACTAACCACCCTCAGAACCTTTCGACCACCTCTGGGGCAGCCTGCCCGGAGTGAGAGCATTGAGACAATCCTGTTTTTTTTTCTCAGAGTGAGCAGAACCTCTGACACTCCTGTTCCTTTTTTTGTCCCCCACACTCCCGCCTAACTGCGGTAGTGCTTACTTTTTCCCCAGCACCCATGGGGTGTGTGTGCAGGTGTGAGACACAGTGAGAGACACAAGGTGCACGAATCTTTATCCAATTTCCACTACCAGGAAGAAAGGAAAACACCCGAGTGGCCAGTGACAAGCAGTGCCCTTCACAAAAGAGCAATGCTATGTGATCGAACAGTGAAGGGGAGGGCAGGGATTAAATCAAAATAGAATTGGAGGGGGAAATAATGCACTCCACTCCCTGCGGTGCCCACCTCTCCCTGAACTACTCCAGGGTGTTGGTGGACACCGCGTGCTCCTTCTCCAAGGACACCCAGGAACAATTCTGTTTTTTTTCTCCACCAACACCTAACTGCGGTAGTGCTTATTTTTTTCTCCAGCACCCATGGTGTGTGTGTGTGCAGGTGTGAGACACAGTGAGAGACACAAAGTGCACGAATCTTTATTCAATTTCCACCACCAGGAAGACAGGAAAACAACCGAGTGGCCAGTGTCAAGCACTGCCCTTCACATCAAAGGGCAGTGCTGTGTGATCAAAACAGTGAAGGGGGGGGTAGTGACTAAATCAAAATAGAGTTGGAGGGGGAAATAACGCACTCCACTCCCTGCGGTGCCCACCTCTCCCTGAACAACTCCAGGGTGTTGGTCGACACCGCGTGCTCCTTCTCCAAGGACACCCGGGCCCTAACATAACCGCGGAAGAGGGGCAGGCAGTCGGCCCTAACGACCCCCTCCACGGCCCGCTGCCTCGACCTGTTGATGGCCAGTTTGGCCAGGCCCAGGAGCAGATCCACAAGGAGGTCTTCAGACCTGCCCTCCCTCCTCCGTACCGGGTGCCCGAAGATCAGGAGCATGGGACTGAAGTGCGACCAAAAGCAGAGGAGGTTTTTAAGAAAATCAAAAAGGGAGTGCAAACGCCCACACCCAATATACACGTGGTCCACGGACTCCACAGCGCCACAGAACAAGCAGTTGGGCTGGGAGTCCGTGAACCACCACAATCTGCGGTTGCAGGGGACTGCCGCGTGCAGCACCCTCCACCCCAGATCCCCGAGAGAAGGTGGAGGACTCCCGCGTAGAGAGCCCTCCACTGGGGATCCCCACCGCCCGGTGGCAAATGGGCACGCCAAGGCGTGTCCAGACGGTGGATGAGGGAGAAGAGGTGGACAGTGTGCAGCAGCAGTCTATATAGGGCCCGCCTTTTTACACCCCTGGAAGGGAACAAAATTAAAATTCCAGAGGCGGCTCAGGTTGTGGGGCACAGGCTCCCGCGGGAAGTACGGGACCTTGGGGCCAATGTGAAATTCCGTCCAGGCTGGGGTGAGCGCGGACGGGATCCCACCCCACACCTGAGCGTCCTCCAACTGGTACACTACGTCGGGTCCGAGCACCGCCGTTTTAAGGCGCCGGATGGCGGTGGTCACGTACCGGACATCTACCGCTGCCCTGCTCGCTATGTCCTGCGGCAGCGTCCAGCCCAGGCCCCCGGCACCCAGCACGTCCCCGACCCTGGTCACCCTCGCCGCCACAGCCCTCCCCTCCGACAGCCACTCGAACCCGCGAGTACGGAGGTGCGGATTCCTGAGCAACGGCTCCCTGATGACAGCCGCTACTCCAGCCGGAGGGTAGGCGCGGCGCGATTCGACCATGTTCCAGACAGTGATCAGGTCCTGGTAAAAGACAGGCAGCGTCTTGAGGGCGACCTCCAAACCGTCACGGTCGACGAACAGGAGCTGCGTGTCGTAGTTGAGGTTACACACCTGGTGGACAAAATACGTCACCAGGGCACACCACCGAGGAGGAGGCTCGACGTAAAGGTATCGCCGCAAGGTCTGAAGGCGGAACGTCGCGACCTGGGTGCGGACGCACACCAGCGACTGACCGCCCTCCTCAATAGGGAGACTCAGAACCTGTGCAGCGACCGAGTGCATCTTTTTGTCCCAGAAGAAGTCGACCAACATTCTCTGGATGTCAGCGACAAAGCCAGGAGGAGGGACCAAAGTGACCAGCCGGTACCACAGCATGGCGGCCACCAGCTGGTTTATGACAAGCACTCGACTCCTGTAAGATAGCACTCGGAGCAGTCCTGTCCAGCAGCCTGGGCGAGCCGAGTCTTTGGCCTCCAGCTCCTGCCAGTTGGCCGGCCAGGATTCCTCAGCCGGGCTGAGGTAGACCCCCAGGTAGAAGAGATGGGTGGTACTCCAGCTGAAACCCCATAACTCCTCCGGCAGAGAGTCCACCCGCCACGACCGACCAGTAGTCTGGAACATTTGGCCCAGTTGATCCTGACGGAAGACGCTGCTGAGTACACGGCCTGGCACTCGCGCATCCTCCCCAGGTCAGCCGGGTCGGTGAAAGTGAGGAGCACGACGTCGGCGTAGGCCGAGAGGACCACCCTTGTGCCCGCGCCGCGCAGAACTAGCCCCGACAACCTCCTCTGCAAGAGGCGCAGGAAAGGCTCCACGTACAGGGAATACAGCTGGCCGGGCGGGACAGCCTTGACGCACTCCTCTCCCGAAGCGAAGGGGCGCGTTAACTTTAACCAGACACTCTGCGGCGGCGTACAAAAGTCGGATCCAGGCGACGAACTGCGTCCCGAACCTGAATGCCCGCAGAGTCCTGAGCAGGTACTCGTGATCGACCCTGTCGAACGCCTTCTCCTGGTTGAGAGACAGGAAGGCACTCGGCAGACCAGCCCGTCGACAGAAATGGATCAGGTCCCGGACCAGGTGGAACATTGTCGTGTATCCTCCGGCCCGGGACTGTGTAGGACTGGTCCGGGTGAATCATGTGGGCCAGCACGGAAGCCAGGCGAGAAGACAACACCCTGGCGAAGATTTTGTAGTCCGTGCTGAGGAGGGAGACCGGACGCCAGTTCTTTAAGGAACGAAGGTCCCCCTTCTTTGGCAGCAGGACGATGACTGCCCTGCGCCAAGAAAGTGGCAGCTCTCCGGCATTTATACACTCCCCCAGGACCTGTGCGTAGTCGCTCCCCAGGACGTCCCAGAACACCCTGAAGAACTCCACAGTCAGCCCGTCCTCTCCCAGGTGAGAGCCGGTCGAGGGCGCCGGTCAGCTCCTCTAAAGTGACGGGAGCATCGAGCCTTCCGGCGTCCTCCGGGCTGAGCTGCGGCAGGTCCTCCCACAGAACTCTGCGAGCATCCTTGCTGGACGGATCCGGAGAGAACAGAGCCGTGTAATAGTTTCGGATGTGGGCCCTAATCCCCTCCCGATCCGAGACGAGGGACCCGTCGTCGGCCAGCAGCACAAGGAGCTGCTGACAGGTGCCACGCCTTTTTTCCAGCGAGTAGAAGAAGGGGGAGCCGCGGTCCAGGTCCTGGAGGAGCTGGATCCGCGACCTCACTTATGCGCCCAGAGCCCTGACGAGCTGCAGGTCCCGGAGCGTGGCCTTCTTCTCTTCGTACACCCCGCGCAGGGCTGGGTCCGCGTCAGGCTGACCGAGGCGTGACTCCAGGTTGAGCATCTCCCTCTCCAACTCCCCGATCCTGGATTTCCGCCTCTTCGTCGACCCCCTCGCGTACTCCTGACAGAAGACGCAGACGTGAGCCCTGCCCACGTCCCACCATAGCCTCAGGGAGGGGAAGCTTCCCCGCTTCCTTCTCCAGCCGGCCCAGAAACGACGAAACGAGTCCCAGAACCACTCGTCCTCCAGCGGCAGGTTGTTAAAGTGCCAGTACGCGGAGCCGAGCCTGGCGCCGAACGGAAGGAGTTCCGCCCACACCAGGTGATGGTCCGTGCACGACACCTGCTGCGTGGAGGCCTTCGGAAAACAGGAGGCGTACGCCTGCGAAACGTACAGGCGGTCGATTCTAGACACTCCGACCCCAGGCCTCATGAAGGTGAAGGCGACGGAGTCGGGATGGAGATTCCACCAGACGTCCACCGGGTCAAAGGATTTGACCAAGTCCCCCAACCTCCTCCCCGACGCCCAGCCAGCGCGGGCACCGCCGTGGTCCCTGCCCTCGAGGACACAGTTAAAATCTCCCCCGAGGACAACGCACTGATTCTCGTCGATGGAAGCTTGATGAGTGGACACTTCTTCAAAGAAGCTCGCTTGTCTCAGCCCGGCCAGGGGAGCGTAGACGTTCACCAAGTGAAGCACCGCGCCCCCCAGCCGAACCGTCAGGTGAAGCAAACGGCCTGGCACTGGCTCCCTGACCCCCAAGATCCTGGCTGAAAATGCGGGGCCAACAGGATAGCCACCCCGCCAGATCTGCGAGTGAGGTGACTCATGTAGACCCCCCCCCTCGCCACTCCAGGAGCCAAGTGGCTTCATCTCCCGGGGTAGTGTGGGTCTCTTGCAAGAAACACACCGCATACCTCCCGTCCCGAAGGACCGAGAGGGTCTGGAATCTGCGCTGTGACTCCCTGCTGCCGTTGATGTTGAGGCTGGCTATAGTTGTCTCCATGTCGGAAGCGTTGTGCAACCACCACCTGTACAGTTAAAAACCTATATACACATTTACAGGGAGGACGAGGGAGGGGCACAGAAGTCCCTCGCCCTCACCAGGAGTGCCCCCAGGAAGTTCCTGACTCGCTTTCGCTCATTTACGTCGAACCCAGGCGCCTGGCGAGCAGCGTGGGCCGACCAGTAAACTCTTTCAAAGGAGCTCCAACGGTCGAGTGCCAGTTGGGCTCTATCCCAGCGACTCCGAGTTTCCTCGACAAATTCCCGGAGTTCCTCGAGGGGGATGAGGGGGAGATCGGTGGGGGGCACCTGGGATTCGAAAACATCGCTGCAGACAGAGTCTGCGTCGTCCCCGGTGTCCGCCACCGATCCCGAACCCTCCTCCGTGAGGTCGCCCTCGGTCACCGACCCCTCCCCCACCGAGAGGATGGGGGCTGGTCCGGTGCCGCCAACTGGCCTCAAACCCCCGGCAACCCCACCCCCAGGGTCACCGGCGGTACCTTCCTCAGCGCACCCCTTCCCGGAACGCCCCGAGTTCGGGTCGTCGGGCGGCAGAGGCTCGGGGCCCCGCTCCTCTCCCGACACTGGGACGCCCGGCTCCTCGGGGAAATGGTCCTCCCCCAGGGCCAAGGCCCCCGACAAGACAGTCTGGGAGGGAGGAGCGAGGATAACACCTTCCTCCCCTCCACCGCTCGACGACCCAGCAGAGAGTCCTCCGTTGTCGCCCGCACCACGGCCATCGTGGTTGTTAAAGTCCTCCCCAGGGGCCGGAGGAGTTGAGGCAGCAGAAGCCCCTGGGGGTTTGGGTAGGTCGGGCCGCGGTGCGGGACAATCAAGAGGCACCAATGGCTCATCCCCAGGAGAGGGGCAGCGCCGCCGGCGCGCTGCTGGAGTGTCTCTCCCCTCCAAGAGAGACAGGGGGGAATTTATGGGCCTTCCCCTCCCCGCTCGCCTTGGTGGTCATGGGGCCCGAGGTCCCTCCCCCCAGCCTTTCCCGGAATACGATTGGCTGGGGGAAGACAGGGGGCGTGGCCAGGGTGGGGAGGGTCAGCCGTGACCCCACATCCACTCCCCACCCCGATAGAGAAACCCCTGGGGCTTCAACGCCTGCCCCTGGCGCTGCAACATCTGGCCTGGGGGACCCTGAGCACGAGCCCGCCCCACCCAGCCACACCCTGGCACTAACCTGGGGGGAACCACCGCTGTCCCACCTCCTGCAGCGACTGTGTCTCTGGGCCCCGGAGAGGGAACCTGGCCACTGCCCTGCCCGCCCTCACCTGATAAACCAGGGGCAGGGCAGGAAGTGGATGTGGGGTCAGTGGGACCAGGATCAGGTACGGTTTTGGGGGTTTGGGGGTCAGGGTTCCCGCGCCGGGGCGACGCTGGCACGGCCGCAGGGGCATTGTCGTGCCAGGGCGGGGCAGGTCGTGGGCTAGGTGTCAGGGAACGGTGGTCTCCCCGTGGGCGGGCCTGACGTGTCGCGTCTTCTTCAGCGCCTTCTGGCCAGCCAGATGCTCACCCCTCTCCCTGCCAGAGGCTGGAGCATCGGAAGTCTCCGGTGCCGGGGCTTGTGGTGTTGACTTCGGGGGAGGGGGAGTGGGTGCGGCGGCACCACCATCAGCTGTTGTCACGGGCTGGGCAGCCTTCTGGGTGGGGCAGTTTTTTCTAACGTGCCTCACCTCGCGGCACAGGTGGCACGGCACGCCGTCCGTCATCCAGAAGGCGCGGTAGGCCGCGCCCTCATGGAGGAGGGTGAATGAGCCCTCGGTGACCGCCTCCCGGGCCAGGCAAATGAACACCTGGCATCGGAAGGAGTAGATGTGTCGGAGGGCGGGGTCCTTAAGACCGAGCAGGAGCGGTTGGACTCCTGACCGGATCTCCCCCAAGGTGGTGAGGTCGGGGAGAAGGAGCTCACCGGCAAAGAAGGGTGGGACGTTGGAGATCACGACCCTCTGGGCCATAACCTCCAGAGGGTCTACGGGCAAATGTGTCCCGCCCACAGTGAGCCCCCTCTCCACGGCCAGGTGGACCGCCTGCTCAGTCTTAAGGAAAAAGACGGACTTCCCGTACATCTGGGCCGCAGCGACGATGGCCAGTGGGCCGACTACACTAGATATGGCCTTGCTGCAGGCCTCAATGGACATGTTGGGGTGGGGATAGGCCTTTACCCCCAGGCGTTTAGTCAGGTGCCTGAAGGGGGTTGCGGTTGCGGCCGGGGTTGGAACAGCCAAGCTTAAGGCAGCGGCTACCCCGGCGTAGGTGCGGCTGGGCCACGCGACATCCGGGCTCGCCATACTCTGCTGCTGGATATTGGTAGGCCCCAGGCAGCAGCGGTGGAGGTGGGCCTCTGGCAGCAGCAGAAGTCCTGGGAGTTGCCCAAGGCGAGTCCCAGTCAGCAACAGTGGAGACCGGCCTCAGGTAACAGCAGCGGTGGAAGCAGGCCTCGGGCGAGTCCCAGGTAGGCCCTCGGTCACAGCGGTGGGGGCAGACCTGTTGGGGAGGGTCTCCAAGGCAAGTCCCAGGCAGCCCCAAAATTGAGTCCCAGGCAGCAGTCGTGGTGGAGGGGCCCCAAGGCGAGTCCCAGGCAGCGGTGGTGGAAGTGGGCCTCGAGCAGCAGTAGCGTTGGAGGCAGGCCTCGGGCGAGTCCCAGGTAGGTCCTCGGTCGCAGCGGTGGGGGGCAGACCTGTTGGGGAGGGTCCCCAAGGCAAGTCCCAGGAAGCCCCAAAATTGAGTCCCAGGCAGCAGCCGTGGAGGTGGGCCTCTAGTAACAGCAGCAGTGGTGGAGGTCCTGAGAGGGGCCCCAAGGCAATTCTCAGGCAGCAGCAGTGAGGCAGGCCCCAAGCAACAACAGCTGAGGTAAGTCCGGGCGGGGTCCAAGAGACCAAGGATAGGCAGCGTGTAAGACAAGGTAGCTTGCCTCTTTCTCCTGGAGCACCTTGGCAGAAATTTATTTTCTTCTTCAGGTGGCAAATGTGATGAGGTGTCTATCCCAGATTCCAAGATCTCTTTAAAGCTTGACGGAGAGGGAGAACCCATGGGTTCTGCCAGCATTTCCAACTGTTCCAAGGAGCCAAGTATATTTTGCTCCTGCACCGCTTGTGAGTTTGCAGCTTTCATATGGTCCATATGCTTATTCAGACCGGTTCTCCTACCCAAACTTAATATGTCACTGGACCTGACCTCGTGTCGACAATGCCTCTTACCCATGCAGGGCCATTCTCGTGGTTCCTATACCAAACTTAATTCCTTGAGGAAAACTGTCTGTCTGATTTAGCAGAGTCTTCCCTTCAGCATTGGTGTTCTTGATGCCATTTTAGCTTCTCCCCCCAGTTCTGGGAAGATCAGATTAATCTGGTGTAGAGTCTTCTTTCCATTATTAACTCTAAAGGAGCTTTCCTGGTATTGTATGAAAGGTCGTCCTATAATCAAATAGGAACCGAGACAGTTTAGTATCTAGTGAGGCTGGTGTAGGTTCTTTTCTTAAGCCTCCTTAAAAATTTGGACTGTTCTTTTCTGCCAGATTCTGTACTCTTTATGTGACAGATTAAGTATTTATCCAGCTGCAAAAAGATGTTTACCATTAGTTTAAAATCCCCACAAAGACGAACCAACCCATCCAGCTTCACAATCGATACAATTGGTGTTGCCCATTCTGCAAACTGGCCTGATTTAATGATTCCTTCACTTTATCACCTTCTGATTTCTACTTTTGCCCATAAGGTTAATTGCACTGGGTGGGCCTTGCAGAATCATGGAATTGCTTCCTGGTCAACATGCAAGGTAGCCTTGGCTCCTTTGATAGATCTTAGACCTTCTTGGAAAAACTTCCAGACATTCATTTAGGACTTCACTCAGGCAGCCATTTTCTAATTGAAAATGTTGATCTAATCCAGGTGAATTTTTTAACCAATTTCACCCCAGCAAGCTTGGGCCCAAGCCTGTTACTACAATCAGTTTACTGAACCAAATGCTTCTCATAAGAGACTAGTACTGAATTTGTACCCTTAAACTGTAAAGTTTCCCTGGTATAGTTTTCAGTCTAGCCGAGGTCTTGCATAAATTTAACAATTGCACCCCCAGTTCAGCAATCACTGAAACAGCCTAGCCATTAAAACCAAGTGACCATTTATCCAGATGTTTATTCTGATTGGTTATGAATTGGATTTTGCTAAGCAATTTAACTGTTCCAAACTACATGTGGGTAGATGTTCCAAGATATGCATTGTCCTGGATACCAGCCTATGAGTTATTTTACTCAATTTATGTCTAGTGAGACTGTTGCTATCTTCTACACCTTGTCAGCCTGGATCATGAAGAACATTTTAACCATTTGACTGAGGCTTGGCTTTGTTTTAGGGTTTTGCTGTGCCCTGACCGAGAGTCCGTCTGTTCAGGAAAGTTCAGTCAGACTGGCAAGGGTGTCCACCCTGCAAACTCAGAGTCATGGAATCACACAGCACTGACACAGACTCTTTGGTCCATCCAGTCCATGCCAAATGTATTCCCAAGCTAAACTAGTCCTACCTGCCTGCTCCTAGTCCATATCCCTCCAAACATTTCCTATTCATGTACTTATCCAAATGTCTTTTCAACATTGTAATTGTACCACTTCCTCAGGAAGTTCGGTCCACACACGAACCACCTTCTAAAAAAAATTGCTGCTCATGTCTTTTAAAATATCTTTCCTCTCACCTTAAAAATGTGCTCCCAGACTTGAAAACCCACATTCTAGGGAAAATTCAACTACTGTTGACTTTATCTATACCTCTTATTATCTAATAAATTTCTATAAGGTCACTTCACAACTTGCTATGCTCCCGTGAAAAGTGTCCCAGCCTATGTTTATAACTCAAACCTTCTTTACACGGTGTGCTCCACTTGCCACATTTTTCTAATGATAAAGCTAGTTGTAGTGCCTGTTTGAAGTCCAGTTGGGCTTCAGCCAAAAGGCACATTTGCATGGTTATATCATGAATCCCACAAATCAGCATCTCATTAACAGTTTAAGCAGAGTCACATGCCTCTGCCAGTCATTGTAACCTAGTCAAAAATCCCAATATGGATTCCTCTGGTTCTTAACTTGCTGAGAAAAACCAATAGTTTTTCTCAGAAAAAAATCATGAATTCTTTCCATATACTCGGCCAGTCTTCAATAATAGGATCAAATGTGTCAAACTTCCCAAATAACAGCATGATGCCAGAAATACTTGTCCCAACTCAAAGACAACTGTTGGAAACAAATTTCTTCAGGAGCATGCTTTTCTGTTGTTGCCACTGAAATAAATCCACAGAATCAGCATTCCAATCAGCAAGTCACCCTTTATTTGCATGTGGACAGTCCTTGACACTGATCCAGCTCCCTCAGAGCCAGCTCTCAGAGTGTGAGGATGTCTGACAATCCTGTTTTTATTTTTATTTTTTTTCAGCGGTGCAGGCAAGGTTCAGGGTCCAATAGTGGGAGCAGGCCCAAGTTGTAGCAGCAGCAACAGTGATATATTATAAGCTGCCTGTGCAGCTGAGCACAGTTTCAAATAAGTAAAAATGAGAAGAAAAGCCAGAAAAAACAATCTCGTAATAAACAATAAAGAAAAAACAAAGAACTTCAAAATAAACTCCTCCTTAATGCGAAGACACAGAATCAGTCTCCTCTCCTATTGTAACACAGGGAAAAGAGCAGAGTTCTTCACTCCACACTGATTCCAGCTCCCTCAGAGGCAGCTCTTAGAGTGAACAGCACCTCTGACACTCCTGTTTTTTTTACAGAACTTCTGACTTTTCTAGTTATTTTCCCCCCACACTACCACCTAACTGCAGTAGTGCTTATACTTTCCCCAGCACCCATGTTGTGTGTGCGTAGGTGTGAGACACAGTGAAAGGCACAAGGTGTACAAATCTTTATTCAATTCCCACCACCAGGAAGAAAGAAAACACCCGAGAGGCCAGTGACCAGCAGTGCCCTTCACATCAAAGTGCAATGCTGCATGATCAAACAGTGAAGGAATTAAATCAAAATAGAGTTGGAACAATCTTGTTTTTATTTTAAATTTTTTTTTCTTTTTTATTACCCCCACACTACCGCCTAACTGCGGTAGTGCTTATTTTTTCCCCAGCGCCCATGGTGTGTGTGTGCAGGTGTGACACACAGTGAGAGACACAAGGTGCACGAATCTTTATTCAAATTTCCACCACCAGGAAGAAAGGAAACACCTGAGTGGCCAGTGACAAGCAGTGCCCTTCACATTAAAGGGCAATACTGTGTGATCAAACAGTGCAGGGATTAAATCAAAATAGGGTTGGAACGATCCTGTTTTTTAAATATTTTTTCTGACCCAGCTCCCTCCAAGCCAGCTCTCACAGTGAGCAGAACCTCTGACACTCCTATTCATTTTTTTTTCTACCCCCACACTACTTCCAACTGCAGTAGTGCGTATTTTTTCCCCAGCACCCATGCTGTGTGTGTGCAGGTGTGAGACACAGTGGAAGTCACGAGGTGCACAAATCTTTATTCAAATTTCCACCACCAGGAAGAAAGGAAACACCTGAGTGGCCAGTGACAAGCAGTGCCCTTCACATCAAAGGGGAATACTGTGTGATCAAACAGTGCAGGGATTAAATCAAAATAGAGTTGGAACGATCCTGTTTTTATTTTTTTTCAACAGAAATTTTACAAGGGAGAGGAGCAGCAAAGCCAGACCCCGAGCCCTACCGTTCAACCAGTTTACACAGAGATGAGGACAAACCTCAAGTCCCGAATCCCCGTTTATTTTTTTTTCCTGTTTATAATATTTTATTAAACAAATTCCAAAACAGTTTACAAAAAACAGTTCACATTTACAGGTGTATACAACAGCAATTTTACAAGGGAGAGGAGCGACAAAGCTAGGCCCCAAACCTTACCGTTCAACCAGTTTACAGGGAGATGAGGACAAACCTCAAATACAATCCTGTTTTTTTTGTTTTTGTTTTTCCAATGCTTCCATTTATTTCTACTAACTCTGCTGACTTTATTGGATTGATAAATCGGTCTACAGTTGCAACACAAGATCTTTTTAAGCTAAATTTAAAAAAAACACAAAGAGAACTTTAAGGAAAAATGAAGTATCAGATGAAGAGTTAAAAAAACACTTTGCGCGCTAACACCCATTTTCACTATCTTCCACGCTCATGCTACTTCGCCGACTGCTTGTCTTTGAAGCACCAGGTGATACAGATGAGAGGAGTGGGTCAGTTGCTTCCCCAGGTGACAGAGTATCGTCCATCAGAATATCATCTAGCTTGGAACCCATTTTTGTGGGAGCACTGTAGGTGCCAGCATGTCCAAGGTTATCATTGAAGGTGAGAGTTCCATCAGACAGATTCAGCGTAGTAGCAGCAGTAGTGCGAGAAAGGCCTGAGTGGTGTTGTAAGCTATCGCTGTGGCACTCATCAGTTACTGGCTCTAATTTAATATTCCGTCCAGTAATATCAAGTGAGCAGAGGCCAGAAGGGTTAACCAGTGGTAATCCATGTGCATGGGCTTGCATTTCAAGTTCCTGTATCCTCAGTATTAAGTGTCTGTTGGCATGTTCCAGTTTCTTCTGTCATGTTTCAAAGTCTTTTGCTCTGTGTTGCTCTTTTTGAAGTTTTCGAATATAATCCACAGATGCCTTTAGAATAGTGCCTTTGTTCCAACGCATGTCCGGGTCATTGGACTTTGGGATTAACGTACCCAATTCCTTTATACGATCATTAATGTTGAACCTCCTCCTCCTTTCAATCAAGTTATGATTGTCCTTCTTCTGCCTTTCCTTGGCTAGTGCTCTGGCTTCAGCTTCTGGTAAAAGAGCACGATGCATTTTCATAGAGGGACTTTTAAAATGGAGTTCCATGCCTGCAACCATTGATTCTGTTAGTTCCCTTTTAATATTCGGTAGGTTCGCAGGACAAGAATTGCTGATGGTAATGGCAGGAGCTGCCATTCCTGGATTATTGTAACAATCCTGTTTTTTTTTTGTTGTTGTTTTTTTCTTTTTTTCTTTTTTCTTTCTTTTTTTATTTACCCCCCACACTACCACCTAAGTGCGGTAGTGCTTATTTTTTCCCCCAGCACCCATGGTGTGTGTGTGCAGGTGTGAGACACAGTGAAAGACACAAAGTGCACCAATCTTTATTCAAATTCCACCACCAGGAAGATAGGAAAACACCCGGGTGGCCAGTGACAAACACTGCCCTTCACATCAAAGGACAGTGCTGTGTGATCAAAAACAGTGAGGGGGAGGGTAGGGACTAAATCAAAATAGAGTTGGAGGGAGAAATGATGCACTCCACTCCCTGCGGCGCCCACCTCTCCCTGAACAACTCCAGGGTGTTGGTCGACACCGCGTGCTCCTTCTCCAAGGACACCCGGGCTCTAACGTAACCGCGGAAGAGGGGCAGGCAGTGCACTGTTTATTTTTTTTTATTTTTTTCTTCTATGCAACACACCCCTTTTTTTCTTTTTTTTCTTTTCTTCTCTTCTTTCTTTTTTTAACCCCCACACTACCACCTAGGTGCGGTAGTGCTTATTTTTTTTCCCCCAGCACCCATGGTGTGTGTGTGTGCAGGTGTGAGACACAGTGGAAGACACAAAGTGCACGAATCTTTATTCAATTTCCACCACCAACAATCCTGTTTTTATTTTTTTTTCTGAAGTGCAACCACTATATGGTTATTTTTTTTTTCTTTTTCTTTTTTTTCTTTTAACCCCCACACTACCACCTAAGTGCGGTAGTGCTTATTTTATCCCCAGCACCCATGGTGTGTGCGCGCAGGTGTGAGACACAGTGAAAGACACAAAGTGCACCAATCTTTATTCAACTTCCACCACCAGGAAGACAGGAAAACACCCGGGTGGCCAGTGACAAACACTGCCCTTCACATCAAAGGGCAATGCTGTGTGATCAAAACAGTGGGGGGGAGGGTAGGGACTAAATCAAATAAAGTTGGAGGGAGAAATGATGCACTCCACTCCCTCCAATCCTGTTTTTATTTTTATTTTTTTCTTTCCCATGGTGTGTGTGTGCAGGTGTAAGACACAGTGAAAGACACAAAGTGCACCAATCTTTATTCAATTTCCACCACCAGGAAGATAGGAAAACACCCGGGTGGCCAGTGACAAACACTGCCCTTCACATTTGGGGGCGGCACGGTGGCACAGTGGTTAGCACTGCTGCCTCACAGCGCCAGAGATCCGGGTTCAATTCCCGCCTGGGGCGACTGACTGTGTGGAGTTTGCACGTTCTCCCCGTGTCTGCGTGGGTTTCCTCCGGGTGCTCCGGTTTCCTCCCACAGTCCAAAGATGTGCAGGTCAGGTGAATTGGCCATGCTAAATTACCCGTAGTGTTAGGTAAGGGGTAAATGTAGGGGTATGAGTGGGTTGCGCTTCGGCGGATCGGTGTGGACTTGTTGGGCCGAAGGGCCTGTTTCCACACTGTAAGTAATCTAATCTAAACATCAAAGGGCAGTGCTGTGTGATCAAAACAGTGAAGGGGAGGGTAGGGACTAAATCAAAATAGAATTGGAGGGAGAAATGATGCACTCCACTCCCTCCAATCCTGTTTTTATCTATTAGCCAGGGCTCCCCTGATTGGACTAAGTTTACAGCCCCAATCAGGGAACATGAATTCTTTGGGGTCCACCTGGCTGACCTTGTTACAATTGCTACAATTGGTCACTTTGCAGGATACTACAGAGGTCTGCAGAATCCTGTTTGGAGAAGAGTAGTCTCCTGATTCACTATTGCTCAGGTGAATCCAAAAAAACAACTCATGGCTAATACATATTGTAATGAATTTTAGAACATAGAAGAATACAGCGCAGTACAGGCCCTTTGGCCCTCGATGTTGCGCCGATCCAAGCCCACCTAACCTATACTAACCCACTATCCTCCATATACCTATCCAATGCCCGCTTAAATGCCCATAAAGAGGGAGAGTCCACCACTGCTACTGGCAGGGCATTCCATGAACTTACGACTCGCTGAGTGAAGAACCTACCCCTAACTTCAGTCCTATATCTACTCCCCCTTAATTTAAAGCTATGCCCCCTTGTAATACCCGACTCCATACGCGGGAAAAGGTTCACACTGTCAACCCTATCTAACCCCCTAATCATCTTGTACACCTCAATCAAGTCACCCCTAAACCTTCTTTTCTCTAATGAAAACAGCCCCAAGTGTCTCAGTCTTTCCTCATACGATCTTCCTTCCATACCAGGCAACATCCTGGTAAACCTCCTCTGCACCCGTTCCAGTGCCTCCACATCCTTCCTATAGTATGGCGACCAAAACTGCACACAATATTCCAGATGCGGCCGCACCAGAGTCTTATACAACTGCATCATGACCTCAGGACTCCGGAACTCAATTCCTCTACCAATAAAAGCCAGTACGCCATATGCCTTCCTCACCGCACTATTTACCTGGGTGGCAACTTTCAGAGATCTGTGTACATGGACACCAAGATCCCTCTGCTCATCCACACTGCCAAGTATCCGACCATTAGCCCAGTACCCCATCTTTTTGTTATTCTTCCCAAAGTGAATCACCTCACACTTAGCTACATTGAATTCCATTTGCCACCTTTCTGCCCAGCTCTGCAGCTTCTCTATATCCTGCTGTAACCTGCCACATCCTTCCTCACTGTCAACAACTCCTCCGACTTTCGTATCATCCGCAAACTTGCTCACCCAACCTTCTAACCCCTCTTCCAGGTCATTTATAAAAATGACAAACAGCAATGGTCCCAAAACAGATCCTTGTGGAACACCGCTAGTGACGGCACTCCATGAAGAAACTTTGCCATCAACTACTACCCTCTGTCTTCTTCCATCCAGCCAATTCCTAATCCAAACCTCCAACTCACCCTCAATGCCATATCTCCGTATTTTCTGCAGTAGCCTACCATGGGGAACCTTATCAAACGCCTTACTAAAATCCATATATACCACATCTACCGCTTTCCCCTCATCAACCTCCTTCGTCACCTTTTCAAAGAATTCAATAAGGTTTGTGAGGCACGACCTGCCCTTCACAAAACCATGCTGACTATCCTTGATCACATTATTCCTATCCAGATGTGCATAAATCCTATCCCTTACAATTCTCTCTAAGACTTTGCCCACAACAGAAGTGAGACTCACCGGCCTATAGTTACTAGGGTTATCCCTACTCCCCTTTTTGAACAAGGGAACCACATTTGCTATCCTCCAGTCTTCTGGCACTACTCCTGTAGACAAAGAGGACATAAAAATCAAGGCCAATGGCTCTGCAATCTCCTCCCTTGCTTCCCAGAGAATCCTAGGATAAATGCCATCAGGCCCAGGGGACTTATCTATTTTCACCTTTTCCAGGATTTCCAACACCTCTACATACCTCAAAGCCATCCATTCTACTTATTTGTGACTCAGTATTCACATCGACGACAATGCCCTGTTCCTGAGTAAATACTGAAGAAAAGTATTCATTCAGTGTCTCCCCAATCTCTTCCGCCTCCACACGCAACTTCCCACTACTATCCTTGACTGGACCTATTCCTACCCTAGTCATTCTTTTATTCCTAACATACCTATAGCAAGCCTTAGGGTTTTCCCTAATCCTACTGACTAAGGACCTTTCATGTCCTCTCCTTGCTGCTCTTAGCTCTCTCTTCAGGTCCTTCCTGGCTACCCTATAACTCTCAATCGCCCCAATTGAACCTTCACGTCTCATCTTGAGATAGACCGCCCTCTTCCATTTAACAAGGGATTCCAATTCCTTATTAAACCACGGCTCCCTCGCACGACCCTTTCCTCCCTGCCTGACAGGTACATAATTATCAAGGACACTCAATAGTTGCTCCTTGAACAAGCTCCACATATCATTTACACTCTTGCCTTGGAGTCTACTTTTCCAAGCCACACATCCTAAGTCATGCCTCACCGCATCATAATTTCCCTGACCCCAGCTATAACCCTTGCCCTGTAGTACACACTTATCCCTCTCCATCACGAGAGTAAAAATCACCGAATTATGGTGCTCACCTACCTCTAATTCTAACACCTGGCCTGGTTCGTTACCCAGAACCAAATCCAGTATGGCCTCACCTCTTGTTGGCCTATCTACATATTGTGTCAGGAAACTCTCCTGCACACATTGAACAAACACTGACCCATCTAACGAACTTGAGCTATAGCTTTCCCAATCAATATCAGGAAAGTTAAAGTCCCCCATAATAACCACCCTATTACTGTCACTCATCTCCTGAATCACCTTCCCTATCCTTTCTTCAATGATTCTAGGACTATTAGGAGGCCTGTAAAAGACTCCTAACAGGGTGACCTCACCTTTCCTATTCCTAACCTCAGCCCAAACTACCTCAGATGGCAAGTCCTCATCCATCGTCCTTTCCACCACTGTAATACTATCTTTGACAAGCAATGCCACACCTCCCCCTCTTTTACCCGCCACCTCTGACCCTACTAAAACATTTAAATCCTGGAACCTGCAACAGCCAATCCTGTCCCTGTTCTAGCCATGTCTCCGTAATAGCCACAACATCGAAGTCCCAGGTACCAACCCATGCTGCAAGTTCACCTACCTTATTTCGTATACTTCTTGCATTGAAGTATACACACTTCAAGCCACTTTCCTGTTTACAGGCACCCTCCTTTGAAATTGATGCCATGTTCCTAACCTCCCTACACTCCAGGCCCTGCACCCTGAAGCTACAATCTGGGTTCCCATGCCCCTGCAGAGTTAGTTTAAACCCCCCCCAAGAGCACTAGCAAACCTCCCCCCAAGGATACTGGTGCCCCTCAGGTTCAGGTGTAGACCATCCTGTTTATAGAGGTCCCACCGTCCCCAGAAAGAACCCCAGTTATCCAAAAACCGGAATCCCTCCCTCCTGCACCATCCCTGTAGCCACGCATTTAAGTGTTCTCTTTCCCTATTCCTCGAATCTCTCTCATGTGGCACGGGTAACAAACCAGAGACAACAACTCTGTTCGTTCTAACTCTGAGCTTCCAACCTAGCTCCCTGAAAGCCTGTCTAACATCCTCGGCACTCCTCCTACCTATGTCGTTGGTGCCAATATGGACCACGACTTCGGGCTGCTCCCCCTCCCCCTCCAGGACCCGGAAAACACGATCAGAGACATCACGTACCCTTGCACCTGGGAGGCAACATACCAAATGTGAGTCTCTCTCGTTCCCACAAAACCGCCTATCTGTGCCCCGAACTATCGAGTCCCCAATTATTACTGCTCTGCTCTTCTTCACCCTTCCCTTCTGAGTAATGGGGACAGGCTCCGTGCCAGAGACCTGAGCCCCGTTACTTACCCCTGGTAAGTCATCCCCCCCACAAGTATCCAAAACGGTATACTTGTTCTTCAGGGGAACGGCCGCAGGGGGTCCCTGCACTGGCTACTTCCTCCCAGTCCCCCTCACTGTCACCCATCTATCTGCCATCTTTGGAGTTACTACTTCCCTATAACTCTGATCTATGACCCCCTCTGCCTCTCGAATGATCCGAAGTTCATCCAACTCCAGCTCCAGTTCCCTAACACGGTCTTGGAGGAGCTGGAGATGGGTGCACTTCCTGCAAGTGTAATCGGCAGGGACGTCGATGGCATCCCTCACCTCATACATGTTGCAGGAGGAACATTGCACTGCCTTCACTGCCATCCCTCTAAAGCTAACTTTTATTTAAGAAAAAACTGGGTCTAAAGAATACAACAAGCAAAATTCAGCACTTACCTACTTACCACAACAGATGTTATTATTAGGTTAGAGGAGGAGGGCGGGTGGGAGGCACTACCCGTGTAGTGCCTCGGGTTCCTCTCCTTCGCGCTTTTAAAGGGGGAAAAAACCTACCCAGGTAAGCTTACACTAACTGCTTCCGGGTCTCGGCTGCCACTTTGGTGGTCGTCACTTCCCCCTGGTGCTCCCGCTCTTTCTGTGAAGAGAGAGTGAAAGAGAAAAAAAAACACCGCTGCCCGCTACCGGTAAGTACTTTTAAAACCAAACGGTCTTACCTTCGCTGCTGCTCGCACTGGAAATGACCGACGGCTTTGAAGGGTGAGTATAAATACTCACCGCTTTCCTTCCCGGCTGCCCCTCTGGTCGTTGTCACTTCCCCCTGGTGCTCCCGCTCTTTCTGTGAAGAGAGAGTGAAAGAGAAAAAAAAACACCGCTGCCCACTACCGGTAAGTACTTTTAAAACCAAATGGTCTTACCTTCGCTGCTGCTCGCACTGGAAATGACCGACGGCTTCGAAGGGTGAGTATAAATACTCACCGCTTTCCTTCCCGGCTGCCCCTCTGGTCGTCGTCACTTCCCCCTGGTGCTCCCGCTCTTTCTGTGAAGAGAGAGTGAAAGAGAAAAAAAAACACCGCTGCCCGCTACCGGTAAGTACTTTTAAAACCAAACGGTCTTACCTTCGCTGCTGCTCGCACTGGAAATAACCGACGGCTTCGAAGGGTGAGTATAAATACTCACCGCTTTCCTTCCCGGCTGCCCCTCTGGTCGTCGTCACTTCCCCCTGGTGCTCCCGCTCTTTCTGTGAAGAGAGAGTGAAAGAGAAAAAAAAAAATTTATTTCTTTTGAGCAGTTCTGCTGCAAACCTTTCACCGGGCAGTGATAAATGTCAAGGCTTTTGTTCTTTTATTTCCTCCAACCGAACCTCTGTCCACAAAGAACTGCCTATACAGCACCCAGGTATAGTAAAAGAAAAGTGAGAAAGAAAATGAGGAAGCTGGAAACTTTTCTTGTGCTCCACAAAACACAATGTGCACAACTTTCTGTGTGTAATTACTCCTTCATATTAGTCTACTTTACCACATCAGTGACACTCAGAGACGATCTTGCTAGGACTTCAAGGAAGGAGAGCGCAAGCAGACTTATGTATTTTGAATTAAAATGGCAGAAGAATCCTAATCATATATGGTAACCCACTGATTTGTATGTATTCATGAGACCCCTCCTATGCCTAAAAAGAGACTGTGTGGTTTGAATGCTGTCAGCAGAAATGCAGCAGTATTGATTGCTCGTCCTGTTCCCTTCATGTGGACAGAGATAACTCCTATTTATGTTTTGTTTCATTGTTATCCATTACCGATAGCTTAGCTTTGAATTACAGGAATTAGACCTTATGTAAAAGTAAGGGATCTGAAGTAAAGTCGACTAAATAGGATAGAAAACAGTCAAAACATAGCCACTTGAAAAGGAATAGCATGGAATAGAACAAAACGCTTAAACCTACGTTTTCTGTTTATATTTTAGGAACTATTATTCATCGTCACCGTATTCCACTTCCGCCTCCAAATGATGATCAATTTTACACAGTGGGTCACTTCAACATTTGTCAAGAGATTGTTTTCTATTCCAAGACATTTATGATTGTAGACTGTGATCTGTTTACAAAAAATTTTCTGCAAAAAATGGGCGTTAAACTGAACCCACCTGGCTGCATTCCTGAAGATCCTTACACTTCAAAACGGGAAGAAGTAAGAACGACTCTTTTTATTTCAAAGGAAAAATATATGTGAAAAATTAACTGGGTAGATAAGTCAATAAAATTCTGTACTAATCTGAAACATATAAATCAAAATGCAAATTGCCACTGGTTTGTATTGTAAGCTACCAAAAATTTCATGTTTTATTGTATGTGTTTTGATGTGAGCGAGGTACCCAAGAATTTCAGCATAAAAATGATTTATAGATTGCTTTTGTTTTACATTCACAACATTTACAATTCATTTTTTACATATATTTAGAAACAGACTTTCTGTGATAGAACATGTATTTCTTATAACTTGACATCGGCGGATGATGCAACTTTAAAACATTTCGAGAAGACTTTCTTCTTGCCCCTTTTTCCTGTAAGTGGATAGTACATCTTCCATATGACAGAAACTGCAATCCACGATGCAAAAACTTGTATATTTTGGATTCTTGAAATCCAAGGTAGCTGCTCATCCTTGCATTTCATCTCATCCATATCACTTTGGATGTTGAACTAACTCTGTGCATTTAAATAAATTAAACAAATAAGATATACAGGATAGCACAAAGCCTATGTACAATGGCTGTGTTAAATGGCCTGATCTTTTAAAATTATACTCATACTATGTAGTCAAAGCCACTTAACAAACAATCTCAACCAGACTTCAATATTGCATTTGTTTCACCTGTTGCCGAATTTTAAGATTCAATCCTTTCCTTACTTATTCTTGTTCCAGAAATTCCTCTGCGTGTTCAGCATTCTTTTTATATTTAAGACTGTCTTTAAACCTTGCTTCTTCAATCAAGCTTCAATTAAATAATCTTTCTTTCTTTAACTTGAAGCCCATTTTTATTGAAAACAGCTCTATGAATTTCTTGGAAACAACTTTCTATGTTAAATATATGTAAATACGAATTCTTTTTGTTCTGAATGACATCGTAGTCAATGAGATGTAATTTATTGGTGGTGAGGGTGCAGAATGGCTCTTGGGGAATTAACCTCTTTACTATAAGCATAAATAATTGAATTTCAGCTCTTGTGACTCAAGCCAGTGATTTAAAAAACTCCTAATATTCTTTGAACCATCTGAAATATTGGTTAGCTTCAAGACAATGCATGGAATGACTTAATACTTCATCTAACAGAACTATGTCATGGAGAATTGGTCCACAGATGGGTATTATTTACACCAGTTGAAACTTTATTGCTGGAACAGCACAGCAGGTCAGGCAGCATCCAGGGAACAGGAGATTCGACGTTTCGGGCACAGGCCCTTCTTCAGGAATTCTGAAGAAGGGCCTGTGCCCGAAACGTCGAATCTCCTGTTCCCTGGATGCTGCCTGACCTGCTGTGCTGTTCCAGCAATAAAGTTTCAACTTTGATCTCCAGCATCTGCAGACCTCACTTTCTCCTCTATTATTTACACCATCCAAGCAAAGCTTCCTGGTGTGGTAAAAACACCAATGGCAAATGGAAATCAATGCAAATGATACCTTCTGGTGGTTAGACATGTTGTACATGAGACCTTTTTTGCTTTTACATAACACAGTGTATTAAAATTATGTTGACCAACAAAGCTTGATTGTTTTCCCCTCCAGTCTGTTCAATGGAAATTCTATGGAATGTCGGAGCTTAAATATCATCCATGAGCATATAATTTTTTTCCCATCCTCTGTGTAATAGGCATCACATAACCATGCCTAATTTTCAATGATTTATGAAAGGTTAAATTAGTCAAATAATAATGTACAGAATTAATTATGAAATTTACTATTAAATTTGATGCCTAATGTAGACAAATTTAGGCTACTATGCATCTTTACAAACACATTTGCACATATTTAATCAATCTAATTCCTTTTAAATTGTTCAAAAGTAAATGTAAATAAAATTATTTGTTCCTATAAATCTGATTATATTTGTGATTTTAATATATGCATACTTTTAAATGAATACACAATTATTTTAAAAATGAGTGCTCAAGGGATGTCTTTACTGTATTAAAATTCTGTCTCAATTTTAGAAACTAATATATTAAATAGTATTAATCAACAAGATAATTTTATTAATAGTTTTGAATAATCTAGTGAAAATTAATTTTACTTATTAAAATAAACTGTTTATAAATATATTTTCAGATTATAATGAAATAAATTTGTCTTGTTTTATTTCGAAGAATTAACTTTTGCCTTTCAATGCATTAATCTTTTATTTAGTCGATGCTATGCATTGAATCTCTTCAATAATTGAATTTTTACTGCTGAATTTAAACTAGAGGGAAGAAACTGGATTAAATTTTGCATTGACAAACCTCTAATACTTAATTTTAAAAGCATTACCAAGAATATAGGATAGTTGCTATTGATCCAGTTTATCATTAATTATTTTTGTAAGCAAAATGAACTCAATTTCCCATACTTGAGAGTTTAAAATATTCAATGGCAGAAAATGCAAATGTGTAGGACACAAATTTTTGGATTTGCTTTTATTGTAAAATCCCATTTTCCCTCACTGTGGAACAATCATGGATATCTTTCATTTACTATGCCTGAGCTTACCAGGTAGTTTGCACATTTCTGGTTGGAAACAGTTGCAAATTCTTCAACTCTGTCTTATGCACAAAGATTCTGGATCAGTGGTGCTGGAAGAGCACAGCAATTCAGGCAGCATCCAACCTTATGCACAAAGATGCTGACCGCCCAATTCTTGTGAATGGGAATGCTCCTAGAGCCTCTTTCTGCTGTCGGTTGTTTAATTCTCCAATACCATTTACAACAATTTGTGACAGGACTGCAGAGCAGTCAGATGATGGCTGATCACCTACTTCAATGCCTACTTTCCAAACTATTCCCGCATATTTTCATTAGTGTTTAGAAATCTGTCAATCTGCACTTTAAGCATGCTCAACAACTAAGTTTCCATTTCCCTCTGGGGTTGATAATCTGTGTAAAGATATTTCTCCCAATCCAGTTCTGCATTTCATCTGCCTTATTTTGAAATTTTGTCCCAGGGTTCAAGATTCTGTAAAGTACCATCTTACCTGCATCTATCCTGCCTAATCTCTTTAAGTGGTTTGTAAGTTTCAAAATGAGATCACCTGTCAATCTTAAAAAATATAGAGATTACAGGCCCAATTTGCCAATCTCTCTTCACAGGACAGGCCCAGCCATCGAGGAAAAATTCTGGTAAATCTCTTTTGCATTCCCTGTGTGGTAATAATATCCTTCCTAATGTTGAATCAAACTCATAAACAATTGAAGTAAGATTTCAATTGTTCTATATTCAAATTCCCTTTGGTAAAGGTTAAAATAGATATTTAGCTTCTCTACTGGCCTGCTGCACCTGCATGTTAGCCTTCAGTGACTTATTGTCAAGGGCAGCCAGGTTCCTTTGTGCAATTGCACTTTCTAATCTCTAACCATTTAAGAAATGCTTTTTACATTTGTGCTTCCTATCAAAAGTGGATAACCTTATATTTTTCCACGTTATATTTCATTTGCCATGTACTTTCCCACTCTCTAAGTTTGTCTATATCTTCTTGAAGCCATTTGCATCTTCCTCACATTCCATATTCTGATCGAGCAAGCTAGAAAATATTAAGTTTGGACAGGGAGGGATGTTTGGAAGAAATGCCATTATAGTGTAACCAGTAGGTTTTCTTGATGGTCATCATCCTTATGTACCTTTTGTATTTCTTTGTAGATGGAAAAAAATATGCAGCCCCTTCGTCCTTATGAGAAGATTGACAAACTTAAGCAGTTTCTGGAGCATGACACACATGTGCTGCGATTTTACTGTTACTGGGATGATTCAGAATCTCTGTTTGGAGCATTCAGGGAACTCATCTTGCACTATTTCTTGGCAGATGACACTATTGAAATCAGGGAGGTACTTAAGCCAAATTCAGGTAGAGATGCTGTTGTATTCCTCCATCGAGGCAAGCTACCAAAGGTATGAGTTTTTGTAATTTTTCATTGTTATTTCTAAATTTCCTTAAATGTTCCACTGGACTATATCACATAAAATGTAAGGAATAAGTGTCAACAAATCAGTAGTTAGTCATGTGACTGGGGTTTTGGATTGAAACTTTCAGTTAATGAAGTGGATTTGATGTACCATCATCCAAAACCATTGGTACCTAATAACTGTGGAGTTATTTGCACCAAGTCAAGCAATAATGGCTTCTAAAGGTCTTCTTGTTCAACTGTTACTGGAATAAGCATCACAGCTTCTAATCCTTTGTGTTGACTTGGCTGAAATTCTTAAATATAGCGAAGGGTGTGACATTCAGGCAATAGTGTGTTTGCTTTTGTTCCACTATTGCTGGAAGTTTCTGGCAAGAGTCAATTTGCTGATCTGTAGCAGCTATTTTAAAATGTGGAAGGAATCAATTTTAAAAAGGCAGCTCTAATGAGACACCATCACCAGAGAATGCAATTTATTGAATTTATTTCCCGTCTTTGTCACTAGGCTAGTTACTATTGTGAGAAAGGCTGGAACCACAAACATGATCTGACCTTTCTGTGGCTTGATACTTTAATTCCTTTTGCATTTTGGATGCCCAAAGAGTTGGTGCCAATTTCAATGTAGGCTTCAAATGTCTGCAGCATTTTGGTTTGAATTCACCTTCAGACTTTAGTTATATTAGTGAAGATTTTTGAATACATAGTTTTAAATATTTTCACCATTTAAAGATCAGGTGAGGAGGTGAAAGAGATCAGATGCGATCCTCCTCACGGACCCAATCATTCCTCCCCCATTGCCTATTCCATTCTGCCATGCCCAGGGAACCCCGTATCAACTTTAATAATTTTAGAGTGTGAACAGCTCCTTCCATAATTATTACCCACCCCAACATTCCAGATTCTATGAAGAAATGGACTGATTTCAGCACAGCCAACCAATTTTCACCCACTCATAGACCCCACCTATCTAGCTTCTTTTCTTCCTTGATTTACCATCAACAATCCGTTTGTCTGCCAACCATTTCTTCCTTCTCTCTCTCTCTCTCTCTCTCTCTTTCCACCCATTCACATACTGCATCAACCCTATCCCCTTCCTCCACGTTCAGCATAAATTCAGCATAAATACTATGTTTTCCTAGATGCTATCAGTTCTGAGGAAGGGTCACTGGATTCAAAACTTTAACTCTGTTTTCTCTCCTCAGATGCTGCCATACCTGCTGAGTTTCTCCAGCAATTTCTGTTTTTGTTTGTTACATATTCTCTGCTGTTATTCTGCAAAGATGCTATTTATTGATGGCTCACAGCAGCATCTGTGTTCAGTTCAGTAGAGATTGAAATCTCCGATGGTCTCCGCTGAAGAATCTCCACTACTTACCTGGCTCCAGCATCTGCTCTTGTCCACATGGGCACTGGTGAGCCAGTTGGAAAAATATTGCAAAATCAAAAAGGTTGGATGCTCGATGTTGAGAAAGAAAATTCTGATTTTCCTGGCAAAGTTTGAACAGCAAGATACAAATCCTTGCCAATGAGCAGTGAGAGGCTAATTTTGCATGCATTAACATCTCATCAGTCCTTAATCTCAACACATTGATATGTAATTTCCAATTTTTCCACATATTAGAGAGAAATTGGACATCAATAATTTTCTGACATGAAGGCCAGAGCAGTTATTTGGCAGCTGTATGTCATTGCTTGTTCCTCTGGGCCTCCGCTTTGGACAGCAGTTCCCAGTATCTTGGAGCATGCTCCAAGGCCAGCTGGACACCCATCAGCTTCACCACATCATTATTGCATATTTGCAACCCATTTTAGAAGACTTCTTTACTTCATTTTTGCCCTTTGGAGTGCACTGACACTTTGTGTTATAATGCTGCTACCAGGCCTCTTTGCAAGCAGAGACAAGCACACATCTCATGTAAAACACCAGGATGTGCTTTGGTGTGCTTCACTTGCTTTCTTAGCACTCCCTCTCTTTGTACTTACTTGGATCCAAACAGCAGTTCTGCCTAGCACTGCCTTGCCTCCTATTTCAGAGCTTAAAGGCTTTCAGTACCTCTGTGTTTGATGTGCAGAGAATGCTGGAGAAATACCTCGTACAGAAGAGTCATGCCAGAATCTTTTCTTTCACCACAGATGCTGCCAGACCTGCTGAGTTTCTCTGTGTTTGTGTTTGTTCCTGATTTCTAACATCTGCAGTATTTTGCCTTACTTGAGTAGTTTTGTGTTGCCTTGCCATTTAGTGCCATGGCAGCTTGCCGTGGTTGTCATCAGTGATCAGAGGCAACTCAACATCTTGGAGTGGGATATGGTGGTGGATTGGACAACATGGGTTACTGCATGATGGGAAGTGTCATTGATAGTCATGACCACTCTGAATTTGATGTGAGGGCAATACAATATGATGGTTGATGTGGATAATCTGTCAGGCTGGGGAAGGGGGTAATGTTGCAAGATGAAAACTTAAGTGAAAGATTTAGATGGAAAAATGTGGCAGCTCAGCAATGATGGGGTCAGGAAGGAAGAAAGAAATATGAAGATTTTAAGAGGACCTTCAATTACAAGGCTGAGCCTGCAACTCACTTTGTCAAGCGCACCCTGTGTTGCCTTCTATTTTTGTATGAATCACAAATACACATGGAAATGGAAAATGGTTGTGCCCGCTATCAGAGTGACCATCTACATAGCTATGTAGCTACTTTCTGTCTGAGTACTTGTGGTCTAAGTGTGAAAGATGTGAATGATTACATTGATTAGGCACTTACACAAGCAAGGTTAAAGCCACCTACAATCACCCATGTCTGTGAGGAAGAAGTAATCACAGGTAATCTTAAAAGTGTCACCTGCAGGCTACAATTTATAAGGTCTCCTAGGTTGCACAGGGGAATGAAGTTGATTTCCTCTCACCTTGACCTGGAAGTATTAGCCAATGTACTCTCATATGCAGTGCTGTCTTACTTGGATGTTGTTACTATGGGAGGGTGAGATAAAATTTCAGCAATCTTACCGCACTTACAATCTCCTCTCTATTTGTACAGCATAGCTTGTGCTGCACACATTGGAATAAGATCCCCTTTGTAAAAGGTACATGTACGAGTATTCCATGGCCCTCCTTGTTGGAGCCCTCCATATCCCACTGTATGGAGAACCACGTTGAACCATCATTTTTATTTCATCTGAATGCTGATTGCTTTCATCACTAGCAACCTGTTTCTGATATTTCCCACACAGGATTATTTGAACTGCAACTAATGGATCTAGTCATAACTGGATACATCGTCACATCACAACATAAGGCACAAGGAAATTGTTGAGGCACAGATATGTCACCAAGCCCATGACTTGCACCAACATCTAATGGGAGCTAAACAGCATCCACATGAAGAATTTGCAGCTGAGGGTCCTTTCAGGATGTGGAAGAAATGCAGAAGCCCAGAGTCTATCATCCTCAATGCCATTTCCTCCATGAGCAAGGAACATTACCACCAAAGGCTACCAATTACATTGGATATCATCACAGAACTATGCCAACAGCTAGAGCAGAACTTGCAACCTGTGTGGGATGAGTGGCAATGGCATGGCTCAGAGGGCCAGCACATGCCAATTGGTGTGCAGACCTATTGACTTCAGGATCTAAAAGTCACTGCTGTACAATGACTTCAGAGGTCTGCACGGCACAAGAAAAATTAGAGAGAGCATAGGTGGGTAGCCACTGTATCCCAGTGGCCGTCAAGGTGATTCTGCACAAATTTTTTTATCTAAGCAGCTGCTTTCAAGGATCCATTGGGAACCTTTGTGACATCTCTCGATCCTCAATCCACGAATATATCAAGGATGTTAATGATGCAATTTGTACCAGATCTCATGACCTCGCAATGAGATGAATGCTGCAATTTGGGCAGTAGGTTTTGTAAACACAGCTGGTTTGTTCCAGGTGCAGGCACGACAGATTGTATGCACATTGTGTTGAGAGCACTATATCATCACACAGCAGACTCAATCAACGGGAAGGGGTTCCATTCCATCGACATAAAGTCATCTGAGATCATTGGGATCACATCTTAGAAGTCCGCACCAGGTAACGTGGGAGTTGCCATGAAGCCAATATCTGTGCGAACTCTTATGTTTCTGCTTCATTTTGCAGCTGAATGCCTTACAAAGAATGGTTAGTGGGAGACAAGACTAATGATATTTTTAGCTTAAAAATGTGTTGCTGGAAAAGCACAGCAGGTCAGGCAGCATCAAAGGAGGAGAATCGACGTTTCAGGCATAAGCCCTTCTGAAGAAGGGCTTATGCCCTAAACGTCGATTCTCCTTCTCCTTTGATGCTGTCTGACCTGCTGCGCTTTTCCAGCAACACATTTTTAAGCTCTGATCCCCAGCATATGCAGTCCTCACTTTCTCGTAATGATATTTTTATACAACCCCTCTGACTAAACCCTCAAGTGCAGGTACAATGTAACCTACTGTTCCACCACAGCTGTGGCGAAGCAGACAATAGTTGTCCAGAAGATGAGGTTCTGATGATTGGATTGGTCTGGGGGAGTGGGGATTGGGGTGGAGGGTGAGTGGGGAGGGGAGGGGTCTTGCAATACTTTACAGAGAGAATGTGCCACATAGGTATTAACATGCTGTGGTCTGCATAACTGAGGCAGACAATGAGGGGATGTGATGGATCCTGAAGAGCTGGGAGCATAGGAGCAATGTTCCAAGGCAGAAGCTAAGGACATTGAGCAGGAAGAATGTCACTTTCAGCATGATGGAGCGTTGCAATGTCAGACATAACAAGCCAGCAGGAATTAATTAAAAACACCATCTTGCAATACAGTTGATTCTGCTATAACATGTGTTTCTTCAACACGAATTGGCTTTTTAATGCAATTGAAGAATTTGGATTGATATTTGTTGAGCACAAACTTTGCTTAGTTTAAGTGGCATGATTATTGTGCGATTTTTATTTATAATCACACGTGAATGGAATTATCGTGTTATATCAGAACCAAATGTACATGTGATCTCTGTGCAGTAATTATTCATTGTCTGTAAATTTGTTGTTGTCAAAAGGGAAGTAGTTTGTTCCAGATTTAATTACAAGTTTTCTTTGTTTGTCTTTTTCTTCACTTTTTTGTTTTGGTTGAATGAAAGTGAAATGTTTCAACAATTTGAATGTGATGTGAATGGCATGTCCCACATTGAACAGTGACAAAATGTTATACTATGCTGGATGTTAGGGAAAGTGTAGTATTCTCTTAAACAAGGTTCTAAGGCCAGTAGCCTGTATAACTTGATTAATGTAACTACAGTTTCGAGGACACTTGATTAGACAGATGATGATGTGAAATAGCAATGAATTCATGGAAACGAGCTTCTATTTGCAGTGAAGTGCCACCTCTACCATATATGTGCCCTCAGAAGTTTTTTATTTTTGTTTTCCTCCCACGATGTTTAATATGAAGGTCTATGTATATCAGACAGCGCTGACCCTGAAGCACAGCTAGGCTTTAAATATAGCACCTGTGCCTGACATTCGGGCAGGTCCCAGTCGTGGTGAAAACTTATACCACTGGTGGTTACGTAATAGTGTGAGCAGGGCATCAGAGAGGTGCGGTGCATGAGAAAACCTGCTCGAACTCACAAAGTAAAACACTACATGAAACTTACAAATTGACACCCAACCAATATTTGGTGAAATGCAGCCAGTAACTAATGTTTCTACAATTTCCTCTGCATTTCTTTTAATGCTGTCAGGTGGAAAGCATCAGGTCTTGGAGATTTGTTTATCTTAAGTCTCATTAATTTCTCCATGTCACCTTTTTACTTAAATCAAAATGAAGACTTAATTGGATTTATTTTTGTTACTTTCGTACCACCAAATGCAAAATACTCATTTAATAAGTTGCCATTTCCGTATTGTTGATTACTCTATTGTGACTGTCTTTAATTGGCTCAAGCTTTCCTGAGCCATTCTCTTTCTTTTAATATTTTGACAAAAATGTTCACTATTAATTTTAATTATCGTTGCAATTATTACTCTTTTTTTCTTTTGGGAGATTTTAAATATTCTTTGTATTTCATTTCTGATTTTATCAACATGCTGGATTTTCCCTGATCTTGTTTTAAGAATTGCCTTTTAGCTTTACACAATATCTTAAGTCATTTGTTAATTATGGTGCCTAATTACTCCAGTGGAACGCTTGCCTGTTTTGAGTATGTTTGTCTTGTATCAAATAATACTCTGAATACCTTTTTACTGTTTGTAGGTTTACAGTTATTAACAGTTCACCCCCACGTAGTGCAGTTTATGTATCATTTCTTCATCAGCTTTACTTAAGCTTTGCAACTCACTGTCCTTCCACCCAAACATCACAATAAATTTCATCAAATTACGATCACTGTTCCCAAGATGATCCCTTATTTCTTGTTCATTTCTTTTTGCAAAACCTAGAATGGCCCATGACTTTGGAAAGCAAGATAAATAATTACTCCCCAAACTTTTGCTGAATATTCTATTTTTGTTGAAAGCATGTTCCAGATCGGTTATATCATCCTGGTGAAATTACAGATCGCACAATACTGAACACTACTGCACCATCAATGCATGACAGCCGCTATGTCTTTGACAGCCTTAAGGTACATAACCAAAATCAGCATTTAAAACTTTCTCACGTTAATATGTTTTTGAAAAGACTTGCTAAATTATTTACACAATTATAATTAAATAAGTGTGCAATATTCTAGACTGGAAGTGTGTACCAGGAGTTCTACAAGGATTGCGATCTAATGATTGGGACAGTGATAAATGCCTGGGGACGAAAGATAGTTCTCTGCGATTGTGATGAGTTCACAAAAGAATACTACCGGAATAAATATGGCGTTGGTGAGTCAATTTTACTTTGTTTTTGTTTGTCATTCTATTATCTGTGTCATGTACTACTTCTGCTACAAAGACACAGGTAGGAAGTTAGGCTAGTTGTATGATATTATGTCTTATAATCTAGAATGTATTACAGCTACAAAATAATGATTTTAGAAATTATAAGGTCTGAAAGCCATTACTGCACAGAAGAGTCTATCAAGTCCATGTGTTGTGAAGTAGATTTTCTTAATAGAGAATTAGTTTGTAATAAAATTAACATTAGAAAATTGTGGTGTAAGAAGTGATGAGTCGGCTCATCACTTTGAGTGAAATAAATTTTCTCACTTGACATCTAGCTCAAAATAAAATGAAAATAACCTGAAAATCTCAAGATGGCCTGAAAATCATGGAATAGATACAGCTTATCTGGAAGCATTTTTTTCTTAAACCTATTATATTTCTAAATTTCAAGAATTTTCTTACATGCAGATCTATATTTCCTGAAGCCACTTTACATTTTAATTTTGCTTGCTCATGGAAAGACTTTATTGAGGCATTTAAATATTTCAAAATTGTACTTGAATTTACCTCACATTTATCTGTTGTGGTTGCATTGTTTGGGAGAGTACTGGTAAAAGTGACCATCATATGGAAACAAAATTCTGTATTCACATTAACAATACTCACGATCATGTTGTGTGCCCTTACCACTGTGTTAAATGGGACAGATTTAGAAAGGATTTAGCAGTTCAAAGGTGAGCATCCAAGAGGTACTTTGAGCCATCAGCATGAACAGAATTATATTCAACACATTCCGTGATCATGTGGGCTGCCCAGCCCAGAGGTCTTTTGTTTTGTAATTATATTTATTAGCAACAAAATTTTTTTTTGACTTTACAAACATATAAAGTTATTGAAAAATACAACCAATAACAAATACTAGTATAAGAAAGAGAAAAAAAGAAAAACACAAATTACAATATAACTACTGTCTACTAACTACTAACCTACTCTATAATTACAAAACAAGCCCTAACACTGTGCAAAACAACACCAATAAATAAGAAATGACTAATAGATAAAAAAAAAAGCAAAAGAAAACACAAAATACAAAATAACAATGCTCAGCACAAAGCTCCCAAGCAAAAGAATGGGAGCGTTGTATATATACCCGTATTAACTCAGGAGACCCCCCCTCCAGGGCCCAGGGCTTGACAAACTGAACCGTCCTGGTTAAACCAACGCCCTAGTTTATCTAGCCGACAAATCTATATCCAAATAACTCAAGTAGGGCTGCCATGTCTTATAAAAATGGTCTGTTGTGTGGTGCACTATGTATGTAAACAAATCCAAGGGAATGTGCTCCATAATTAATTTCTGCCATCCCAGTAAGCCTGGCGGGTTCTCAAACACCCAGTTCATTAGAATATTCTTCCGTGCACAGTATGTAAGAATATTAAATAGTTTCTTCCCATGCCCGTCTAAAGATGGTAAATTCAGTAGACCGAAGAGGAGAGATATTGAGTCTACTTTAACGTCAGTCCTCAATACCCTCCCTATCTCTCCCATCACAGTGTTCCAATAAACACTGAGCCTGTGGCATGTCCAGAAGCAATGGGCAAGAGTACTGACACTTAATTTACATTTGGGGCACACTGAAGATGCCCCTTTTTTAAACTTGGCCAGACGGTATGGTGCCAAATGAACCCTGTGCAGAACTTCTAACTGCTTTGCACACTCCCTATTACAGATTGAGATCTTTCGCACGTTCTCCCATTTGTTCTCCCATGTTTCAGAAGAGATCTCCACTCCTAGCTCTTGCTCCTAAACCTCACAAAACCGATTAATGTCCTGCCAGGCCCTGTCACCCAGCAGGCAGTAGAGGGCACTAACCGAGAGGGTGCTTGTGAAATGTAGCAACAACCTCTCTGTATCGGGCTTACAGGGCTTAGTGAGAACCATAGTCTTCTTCTGGATGAAATCCCTAACCTGAAAAAAATGGAAAAGATCTCTGCTGGGCAACCTGTATTTGCAGCTCAGTTGCTCGAAAGACATCATAACCTCCCCCTCAAACAAGTCTCCCAAACTGGAAACTCCTCTCACTGCCCATAGTTTGAACCCTGAGTCCATCACCCCTGGTTGGAACTCTGGCAAACCGACTATGGGGTGAGTCTTGGATAAGCAACCCACACTCTGACCATATTAATGACAATGGGGTTCCAGCAGTGGTCCATAACTGTCCTCATCTTATCCATGAACAACAGGTTAATAAGAAGGCACTTTACCTGGGAGGCCTCGATATCCAGCCATATTGAGTTTGGATTGTTATCTACCCAATCACAGACAAAGGACAGGAGGGAACTCAATTGATACCCCCTGCTGTCTGGGAAATCAACTCCTCCCCCTCCTTGAGGCAACTGCAATTTAGTAAGTTTGATGAGGGGCCGCCCAAGATGCTAGACAAAGGAATCAAACCAACCCATGAGTCTTCGCAGCGTTGAACTGGGACACATTATAGGGAGCATACACATGGGATAAAGTAAACAAAGAAGAACATTCATCTTAATGAGAGATATTCAGCCCAGCCATGAAATTGGAAGAGCCTCCCATATCTCGAGGTCCCGCCTAATATTATCGAGCAAGTGAGCAAAGTTAGTCCAAAATAATCAATCAAACTTGGAGTTAATAAAAATGCCTAGGTATTGGAACCCCACCCGTGACCACTTAAAAGGGAACCGAGGGCCACTTTCAACCTCTGGTACATCCTTGAGGTTTCCCAAGGGCCTAGTCTCGATTTTGCAAAGTAGATCTTATATCCTGAAATAGCTCCAAATGAATTGGTACATTGTATCAGATGGGGTAATGGAGGTTATCAGTTCAATAAAACAGAAGGTCATCATCTGCATACAGTGTAATCTTGTGTGCCCTAGATCCCACTTCTGGAGTGGTTATGTGGATGTTCTGTGAATGGCCTCTGCCAGCGGTTCTAACACCAACGGTGTAAGGGGGCAGCCTTGATGACGACCCCTACTAATCCTAAAGTTCCCAGACTTCACCCCGTTGGTGATGACCGCGGCCAGAGGGTGGTGATATAAAGCCTCCACCCACCTCGCAAAGACCCCATCCACCCAAACCGCTCTAAGACATAAAAAAGGTACAGCCATTCCACCCAGTCAAATGCTTTCTCTGCATCTAAGGAAATCACCAACCCTGAATTGATTGTTGCCGACAAACTTGGACCATATTCAGCAACCTTCTAATATTATTAGAGGACCTACAGCCCCTTATAAAACTTGCCTGGTCCTCTTTAACAATATGGGCAGCACCTTTTCCAATCTCAGCGCCAGGATCTTAGACAGAATCTTGAAACCTGAATTTAATAGAGAGGTGGGCCTGTATGAGGCACATTCCTCAGGATCCTTCCCCTTCTTAAGAATTAAGGAAATATTAGCTTCTCTCAAAGATGGTGGTAAGCATTCATGCATATAGAGTGATTGTACATCTCCAACATCGGCCCTGCCAGAATCCCGATGAACTCCTTATAAAACTCACCCAGGAGACCATCAGGGCCAGGCGCTTTTCCACTCTGAAGTTGCCTCGTTGCCTCCTGTATTTCCTGAACTGTCAAGGGGGCATTAAGGAGAGAGGCCTGTTCCAAGGTTACTCCTGAGAGATCCAGGTTCTTAAAAAAGGCTTCTATTTTAGCCCACCTGTCCTCGCAACCTTCAGACTGATACAATTCAGAGTAAAAACTACGAAAAACCTCATTAATCTTTTTAGCATCGTACGTAAGGACCTCGGCTCTGTCTCTAACTGCAGTAATGAATTAGGGAGCACGCTTTTTCCTCGTCAGGTACACTAAATACTTCCCTGGCCTACCCCTATATTCGAACACCTTTGTCTAGCAAAAGCAAGTCCTTTCTTTACGGTTTGTGTAAATATTGAATTCAAGGCAGCCCGGTGGGCCGTGATCCACTGTAGCTTAGTCACTGAAGGCCGCACAAAATGTGCTGCCTCAGCGGCTTTTAACCACGTCTCAAGTAGGCGCTGCTGTTCCCCATTCTGTCGTTTCCGGCTGGCGAATAGGAAATAGCTAATCCCTAGCAAAGGCCTTAGCAGTCTCCCATAGCATGGACCGACTACTAGCTGTGCCTGAGTTGATAGTCAAGAATTCTTGAAACTCCTTCAAAAAGTATTCCACAAATTTGGAATCCTTAAGGAGAAAAGGGTCCAGACGTCAGTGCCGCAAACCTAGCCCCTCACTCTTGGCCTTTACCTCCAAATATACCGCCACGTGATCCAAAATAGCTATTTTCCCAATTTTACAAACAGCAATAGAATCCAAAAGAGCCGAGGGAGCCAGAAAGAGATCAATCCTCGTGTGACATTTATGTGAGTTTGAAAAAAAGGTGAAGTCCCTGTCGATAGGGTGAAGACATCTCCAAATAACACCAGCCCCAACTCCTCACATAAGTCAGTCACCTGCTTGGCTTTTGAAGAAATAGTTGGGGATCCACTGCATCCTGTCCACTGTTGGATCCAAAAGACAATTAAAATTCCCCCCCCCATGATAATGTGCTGTGTTCAAAGGGTACTCAACTTAGAGAAAGTACTAATCAAAAATTTGAGGGGATGCGCCGGAGGACAGTAGACACTTAAAATGCCATATTCCTCCCCATGTATCAGGGCTTTAGGTATCGCAAACTGCCCCTGCTCATCTTTTACCTGCTCTCATAATGTGAATGGAAGATTTTTCTGGATAAGTACTGCCACTCCCCTACTTTTAGTAGTAAAGGATGAAAAGAATACCCGGTCATATCCTTTCTGTTGTAGCTTCAGGTGTTCCCCATCATCAAGATGGGTTTCCTGCAACAAAGCGATATCAACCCTTTCCCTCTTAAGGCTAGAAAACACTTTTCTCCTTTTAACAGGCGAATGACCTCCCTTGATATTTCAGATGCACCATTTAATAAGACACTTAGCCATATCCCCTTTCAGAGACCCTTGAACTCCTAGGAAGGAGAACCCTGTTTTCAAAGTGCTGAGCACAAGTAAATAAAGATTCATAGAGTCAAAGAATTGTGTATACAAAAAATGCTCTACCATAACCACAAACAACTATTACTACCAAACAACGACAAAGAAAACCAACTATAAAACCTTGAATGGAAGACTCTCCCCCCCCGCCCATAGGGGGCAGTCATCCTACCCATCCCCTCCTTCACAGCTCCTTCAAACCCGGACTGTGCCCCAGCCTTAGGTGAGAAAAAAAACAAGGAGATGATCCTTAAATCAACAAAAATTTGACAAAGTCAGGATGAGCACTCCACCCATCCCTGGCTTCATGTCACCTACTTGTGACTAAAAGAGATTCAGAACAAACAAAAAAAAGGGGAAGACAACAAAGAACATCCACAAAATTTCCCATCAGAAAATCCAGTTATAAAAAAAAGGAACAATATATTCCAAGACTTTTTTTAAGAACAAAATTATTAGGGAGAAAGGAAAAGAGGAAGGGAAAACACGGGGAAAGAAGGGAAAGTGGACGTACGTTAACCGTAGTTTTCAGACCAGTCCGTCTATTTTTAAGTATCCACAAAGTTTTTAGCTTTATCCACTGAGTCACATGTATAAACTGAGTCCTCGTGGCTGAAACGGAGCACTGCAGGGTACCTCTTGGAGTACTGGATACCCAGGTTCCTCAGCCTCTTTTTAACTCCATCGAAGGACTTCCTCTTTTGAATTAAAACTGCCGAGAAATCCTGGAAAAACATGATTTTTGATCCTTTGTACAGCAATGCCTACAGACCTTTTCCCAGTAATCTGGAGGCTTCTATTACTTTTTGCTTGTTCTTATATGAATGGAAGTGCACTAGGACCGGGCGGGGACGCTGCACCGGCCCTGAACTGTCCACTGTAACTCAATCTGCACCCTCTTGGATTCGATCTGAAGGCCCAGGAACTCCGGCAGCCAGCTTTCAAAGAAGCTGGCTGGCTGGTCACCCTCTGGGAATCCGACAATTCAAAGATTCGTCCTCCGACCTCGATTTTCGAGGTCATCTATATGGTCTCGCAAAGCCCGCACCTCTCGCTCCAGCACCTGGATCCAACTGGATGAAGACTCCATTGCTGCTTCCGAGGCCTGGGGTCGACCCTCCATCTCCAGCCTTTCCCCGAGGCCCTGGATCTCCCGCTCATGCTTCAGCAGCATGGACGTGATGGGTTGGACCTGGACACGAATCTCTTCACAGATCTCCTCAATCGCAGCCCTAACCATCATGGTAAGTCTCTCCATCGCCGCAACCAATTCTTGTGAGCCTGGGAGGTCCCCAGAGGATTCAGGAGAGGCTGCTGCAGTCTCTGGTATGCCTGGTGCTGCAGGGGAATGTCCTCCCTGCTGCTGTTTGCTTGCTCCCTTTCCCTTTGGCATTCTTCTCACTCCCAAATATTAAAAATATGTGTTCTGTAAGGTTTTAAACTAATAATTCCTCCACATAAGCTGGCCAGGGATGGCAAAAAACACCAGTATGCTTTGGCTGTTAGGCAGAGCTGTCCATGGCAGTTCTACAGAATTGCTGCCATCTTGCCGAGTCACCCATAAGTTTTTAATTTCACCAAGCTAAGGGAAAGATAAATGATCAATCCTTCTTTGATACAGAGTGCAGGAAAACATGATGGGTGGGACCTGGAAATTAGGTGCCAACATTTTGAAGCTGAACATATGTTAAACACCATAAGATCATAAAGTCATAGAGCTATACAATATGGCAACAGATCCTTTGATCCAACTCGTCCATGCCGACCAGATATCCTAAATTAATCTCGTCCCATTTGTCAGCATTTGGCCTATATCCCTCTAAACCCTTCCTATTCATATAACCATCCTGATGCCTTTTAAATGTTGTAATTGTCCCAGCCTCCACCACTTCCTCTGGCAGCTCATTCTGTACACACACATCTTTCTCTGTGTGAAAAAGTTGTCCTTTAAGTCCCTTTTACATTTTTCCCATCTCACCTTAAACCTATGCCCTGTAGTTTTGGACTTAGAGTCATAGAGATGTACAGCATGGAAACAGACCCTTCGGTCCAACCTGTCCATGCCAACCAGATATCCCAACCCAATCTAATCCCACCTGCCAGCACCCGGTCCATATCCCTCCAAACCCATCCTATTCATATACCCATCCAAATGCCTATTAAATGTTGCAATTGTACCAGCCTTCACCACTTCCTCTGGCAGCTCATTCCATACACATACCTCCCTCCGCGTGAAAACGTTGCCCCTTAGGTCTCTTTTATATCTTTCCCTTCTCACCCTAAACCTATGCCCTCTAGTTCTGGACTCCCCAACCCCAGGGAAAAGATTTTGCCTATTTACCCTATCATAATTTTGTAAACCTCTATAAGATCACCCCTCAGCCTCCGATGCTCCAGGGAAAACAGCCCCAGCCTGTTCAGCCTCTCCCTATAGCTCAAATCCTCCAACCCTGGCAACATCCTTGTAATTCTTTTCTGAACCGTTTCAAGTTTCACACCATCTTTCCGATAGGAAGGAGACCAGAATTGCACGCAATATTCCAACAGTGGCCTAACCAATGTCCTGTACAGCCGCAACATGACCTCCCAACTCCTGTACTCAATACTCTGACCAATAAAGGAAAGCATACCAAACGCCGCCTTCACTATCTCAGCTACCTGCAACTCCACTTTCAAGGAGCTATGAACCTGCACTCCAAGGTCTCTTTGTTCAGCAACACTCCCTAGGACCTTGCCATTAAGTATATAAGTCCTGCCAAGATTTACTTTCCCAAAGAGAAGTGATTGCTGGGCCACTTGCTGAGATATTTGTATCATCGATAGTCATAGATGAGGTTCCGGAAGACTGGAGGTTGGCTAACTTGGTGCCACTGTTTAAGAAGGGCGGTAAAGACAAGCCAGGGAACTGTTGACCGGTGAGCCTGACCTCGGTGGTGGGCAAGTTGTTGGAGGGAATCCTGAGGGACAGGATGTACATGTATTTGGAAAGACAAGGACTGATTAGGGATAGTCATCTTGGCTTTGTGCATGGGAAATCATGTCTCACAAACTTGATTGAGTGTTTTGAAGAAGTAACAAAGAGGATTGATGAGGTCAGAGTGGTAGATGTGATCTATATGGACTTCAGTAAGGCGTTTGACAAGGTTCCCCATGGGACACTGATTAGCAAGGTTAGATCTCATGGAATACAGGGCCAAGCTAATTAGGAGGACAGATCTATTGCCAGGATGTTGTCAGGATCTATATTCCATGCTGTATCTAGTGCCTTCAGCCATTTTTTGATTATATGTAGAGTAAATTGAATAAGCTGAAGACTGGCATCTGTGATAGCAGGTAATTCAGGAAGAGATCAAGATGGATCATCCATTTTACATTTCTGGATGAAGATTATTGCAAATTCTTCAACCATGTCTTCGCAATGATTTGCTAACTTCCCCATCATTGAATAGGAGGATATTTCCAGAATCTTCACTTCAAGTTATTTATTTCATTGCCCAGCAGGATTCATGACTGGATGCATTAGGAATGCACAGCTTTGATCTGATCATTTGGTATGGGATTCCTTTGTTCAGTCTAATTCATATAAGTCATTTGGATATGAACATAGGAGATAGTTCGTAAGTTTGTAGATGACATGAAAATTGGTGATGTAGTGTACAAACAAGAAGGTTATCTCAGAGTACAATAGGACTTTGATCTGACCGAGGAATGGAAGACAGAGCTTAATTTAGATAAATATGAGGTGTTGCATTTTGGAAAGGCAGATCATGGCAGGACTTATGCACTTAATGGTAAGATCTTGGGGAATGTTGCTGAACAAAGAGAGTGGAGTGCAGGTACATAGTTCCTTGAAAGTAAAATATAGTGAAGAAGGCATTTTGTATGCTTGCCTTTATTGGTCAGTATATTGAGCATAGGAGTTGGGAGGGTCATGTTGCGGCTGTGGTTAGGCCACATTTGAAATACTGCATTCAGTTCTGGTCTACCTACTATAGGAAGGATTTTGTGAAACTTGAAAGGGTTAAGAAAAGATTTGCAAGGATGTTTCCAGGGTTGGAGGGTTTGAGCTATAAGGAGAGCCTGAATAGGATGTGGCTATTTTCCCTGGAGCGTCAGACTCTGAGGGGTGATTTATAGAGGTATATAAAAATTACGAGTGGCATGGATATGGGATGAGTAGCTAATGTCTTTTTCCCAGGTGGGTAAGTCCAAAAACGTCCTGCCAAGATTTGCTTTCCCAAAATGCAGCATAAGACTCACATAAAAAGAGATATTTGCTGAAGGTTCGTCCGTGCTCAGTACCATTCATGACTTCTCAGATAATGAAGAAGTAGTCTTTGCCAATATACAGCAACTCACACTTGTGCTACAAACGGCCAGATAGCAATATTGCTGCCAATGCTATTAATGTCACTGAATCTCCCAGGACCATAATCAGAGGGTTACCATTGACCAGAAACTGAACTGGACCAGCTGTTTAAATAATGTGGCTATAAGAGCACGCCAGAGGTGGAAAATTCTTTGTCATGTAATTCTTCCCCCGATTCCTCAAAGCCTGCCAAATCTATGCAGCTCAACTCTGGAGAGTATTGGAACATTGTCTACTTGCTTGGCAAAACGATAACAAGATTAATTAAGTAAATTTGTGGCTGAAGCAGTGGTGTGGGAAAGAGGCTTTCCATTTCGTGGGACACAAGCATCAGTATATGGACAAGGGGGAACTGTTGGGACGGGTCTCCTGAACTGATCTTGGACCAGGATCTGAGCAGGTAGGGTAAATAGGGTGGCCATAAGGACTTTAAACTAGTTAAATGGGGAAAGGGCTCAGGCGAGGTTTAAAGTTTCCAGAACCAGTAATAGGGCAGAGAATATGAAAGGATCAGGAAACTAACTTCAAGCACGGCAGATGATGGGATATCTCTGAGAAAGGGGCATGGTCAATACAGGACTGAGGATGTTGTATTTAAATGAGTATATGAAACAAGATAAAGAGTTTGTAGCACAGATTGAAATAGGCAGTTATGATGTTGTGAACATCTCAGAGATGTGACAGAAGAGTAGGTGTGAGAAATATGATCAAATGGTGGAACAGACTCAATGGACTGAATAGTCTGTTTGTTCTCCTGTGTCCTTTGGTCTTATGGAGTACAGAATCTCTCTCAACACTCAAGAAACTCAAGCCCATATCGAACAAAGTAACTCCTTTGATTTACATGTCACCAACCACCTTAAGCATGGACTCCTTTGACAATAAGCACAATGATAGAAGTTTGTACCATATGTAAGATGCATTCCAGCACCTCATCAAGGCTAATCTGACAGCATCTTCCAAGACCTAACCTTTATCAACAGAAGAACAAGGGCAGTGGCAACGTCACCATCTACCTGTATGGTTTCCTCCAAATCACACAACATCCTGTATTAGAAATTACTTCCCAATTCCATGATGCGTGCTTAATTGAAATCCTGAAACTCCCTTCTTAACTGTTGTAGTATGTGGGAGCTCTTGGATGCCAGTATGATCCTGTAAGTATATCTGCAATACATGTTCATAGCTTGAATAGCTTCAGTTCAGAACTTATGAGCTGAAGATCTAACTGCAAATGCTACAACACAACAGGAAGTTGAAAAGTTACCAGGACATTTTATGATGTCATACATCATAGGAAAGGGGCTTCTGATTTTAAACTGCAACAATATCTGTACGATGTCTAGGCTAGGCTGACAAGTGGCAAGGCAAACAGAAGACTGCAGGTTCTGGCGATAAGAGGCCAGAGTTTGGTTCTGGAAAAGCACAACGGACCAGACAGCATCCGAGAAGCAGGAAAATCAACGTTTCAGACTAAAGCCCTACCTCAGGAAGGGTGTGACTGCAAGTGAGGTCGACAAGTGGACCCAGAGAGCAGGAGCACAGGAACCTTGGCCTTTGCAATTGTCCAATTTGTGATTATTTGGATAGGGATGAGGATTGTAGGATAGGTAAGCAAATTGATTATAGAACCATGGTACAGGAAGTCACTCAAGTGAGAGGACGAAAAAGGAATGGTAGGTGGTAGAGAATAGTGTAATGAGGGGGATTGATAATGCTGCCTGCAGGAAATGGTGAGAATCAATAAGTCTGTGATGCCTGCCCAGTGCTCAGCAGCGCAGAGTATCTTACAGCAGGGGTGAAGGATCCAGCTGCCATTGCTCTATGTAGGTTCCAATGACAAGGGCAAGACTTAAGAAAAAGATTTTCCAGAGTTCAGGGTGAGATGCTGGGCACCAAATTGAGAAGCAGAACCTCAAAAATAATAATCTTTGGACTATTAACTGATGCACATGCAAGTTGTTACAGAGCAACTAATCAGTACTGGGGAAAGTGAGAAATGTGCTGTTGGGACGGTCTGAACCTGCACCTAGCTGGGGCAAACTCCAACTAGAGAAGTAGAGAAACTTATATAGTCTGTTGTGCTGTAATGCAGAAGTTGCATTCTCGTGCGACCTTGTATTATAGAAAGTCATGCAATAGAAGTAATGGGGCCTATGGGAAAAACAGGGTTCGGGCAAATCACCAAGCAAAAATAATAGCCTAACACAAACGATAGCACAGTCTAAATAAATGTTAAAACCATAGATTTTAAGTAATACAATAAATTTAACACAAAGGGGTTTCCAAGTTTGCTGAATTACAATACTGTATTAAGATGGGGCCGAGGGTCTTGATCAGCAGTATCACTTTCAGGTGCTGTTCTGGGTGCAGGGTTATGATGAAAGAAAATATTTCGTCCAGAAGTGGATGGCTGCAGTTCATTGCCTTTAGACTGTTTCTTGGGGGTTGGCTTAAAAAAAAAGGCATCTAGTTTTTGCTGCTTTGTAATCTTTCTTCTTTCCTGAAGAAGCTGTTCATAGGGTACCACTTTGTTTTCTTTTACTTTTGCTATAAATTCTGTGTCTTCCGATCTTATACTCTACAACCATCTGATGAAGGAGCAGCGCTCTGAAAGCTAGTGCTTCCAAATAAACCTGCTGCACTATAACCTGGTGTTGTGTGATTTTTAACTTTGTATCTGAATACATGTAACATTTGAAAAACAGATGAACTGACAACACAAATACAAATAATATATGCCATAAGGTAGCCCTTACAGAGACATGCCTGCAGAATGACATTGATTGGAACCTGAATACTGAAGGATATAAAACATTTGGGAAGGATGGAAATCTAGATGTGGCAGTCTAATAATTAATGACGATAGAGCAAGGTGACCTAAATTTAGGAGATCAGGATGTTAGAGTTGTTTGAGTAGCTGTATGGTATATGGTAATAACGTACATGATCCGTAACAGTAACCACAGATCAGGAAAGGATATAATAAGGGCAGCGCGGTGGCTCAGTGGTAAACACTGCTGCCTCACAATGCCAAGGAGTCAAGTTCAATTCCAGCCTTAGGTGATTAGTTATGTAGAGTTTGTACATTCTCCCCATGTTTGCATGGGTTTCCACCTGCTGCTCCGGTTTCCTCCCACAGTCCAAAGGTGTGCAGGTCAGATGACCTTGCTAACTTGCCCTACAGTGTCCTGGGATGTGCAAGCTCTGTGAATGCACCCTCAGGTAAGCACAACTAAGGGGAGGACTCAACATCCGTGGTATACTAAAAAGTTAGAAATAGATTCAAACTTAAAGAAAAAGCATAGAATTGAGCAAATTAATAGCAGCAAGTTGGAAGATTGGGCGAAATATAAGAAAACTGCAAAAGATGACAATAAGATTAATAAAGAATTAGATTATGAGAGAAAGATAGCTAGATGTATGAACATAGGTAGTAAAAGTTTCTATAGATAATTTGAAAAGAAAAGCATTAACAAAATGAGCATTGATCCCATGAGTTACCACTGGTAATGCAGGTAATTAAGTAATTATTGCAAGGGGATTGAATACAAACTGGAGGATTTGTGCTTAACCATATGGGACATTAATCATAATTGGGATACTTGTTTAAGGATACTTAATAAGACTAATACCTGAATGTCTTATGAAGAAAGATTGGACTGACTCAGCCTGTCTGCAACTTCGATTAATAAAAGGTGACTTGATTGAAATATATCTAACTCTGAGAGATCTTGACAGAATGTATGTGGAAAGGATGTATCCTATTGAGGAGGATTCTAGAATTACAGGTCTTTTTTGTTAAGCCCAGGCTCTGGGCAAGGTTCTCCAATTTTTTATCATTCCAGGAAGGATATCTAAATTGTTAAGCCTGTAGAGGAGCAGGCATGAACTGGCTCCCCTTCTTCAGTCATCCGACTCTTTGATTGGTTGCAACAAAGTCATTTTAAAAATGAAACCGTTCCCTTGTGAATATTATTATTCCAGACCTATATGTTTTAAAGATGCCAACTTAACTAGGCTTTCTTTTGTTAACAATGAGTGAGTTTATTAATGGCTAAATCCAAGAAGAATCAGTATCACAGCACAGAGTACAGATTAGAAATGAGGTGAGTCCAAAAAGATTTTTTTAAAAGATATATGGATCAAACTCTGCCTTGTTAGTGAAGAGAGAATATGTGAACATTGTGGCCATTTCACTGGATTTTACTGTAGTGATTATAACGAGGTTAGCCAGCTGAACCTCATAGAATATGTGTTTCCTTATTGGGGCTGTTAATCTCATCCAATCAAGGAGACCTAGCTGACATGAAATGATGAATGTCAGAGATATTGAGCTCCTGAATGCCTGACTCAGTGAGAGACTGTGCTATTGTCAAAGGCTATGTTTTCGTAAATAAAGGGTGATTGGTGATGGGATGCTGGCCTCTGCAGAGTTATTTCAGTTACCATTTGTGTTGACGTAGGTAGTTGAACAATCAATTTCACTCTCCTTAGTTTTGCAGGTTGATTGAGTTTTGGTTGCTCTGATTCATGGGGGAGTACTTTTGTTGTCTGATTCTTTTTGCCTGGCTTACTTGCTGGATGACTTTTTTTTATTCATTCCCAGGATGAGGACATCGTTGGTCATCATTTATTGCCCATCCCTAATTGCCCAGTGGGTAGTTAAGAGTCAACCACATTGCTGGAGTCACATGCAGGCCAGACCGGGTAAAAATAACAGATTCCTTAGTGCATCAGTGAACCAGACGGGTTTTTCCAACAATCGATTATGGATTCATAGTCATTAAATAGACTCTTACTTCCAGAGTTAATTGATTTCAAATTACCTTGGCAGGACCCCTGGTCCCCAGAGCATTACCTGGATCTCTGGATTAACAATATAGCAATAATATCACAAGGCTATTGCCTCTGGTACCGAGTGTGAGAGTCACTATAACCATTTACCTTGATGCTCCTTGGTACCATTGCCAACGGCCACATGATAACGTCCTAGAGGTTACCATTGACCAGAAACTGAGTTTGACCAACCATATAAGTACTATGGCAACAAGATCAGGTCAGATGTTAGGAATTCAGTGGTGAGTAATTCTCTTCCTATCACCCCAGTGCCTATGCAGAATCTGCAAGACATAAGTCAGGAATGCAATGTACTACTCTCCACTTGCCTGGATGTGTGCAGCTCCAACTATATTCAAGACGATCAATACCATCCAGGCTTGATTTGGCAACAAGACATTCAAGGGCAGAAGATGCCTGGGAACATAACCACCTGCAAATTCCTCTCCAAGTCACATGTCACCTTGACTTGGAACTACATCACTCACTATTGTAGGTCAAAATCCTGGAACTCCGCCACTAACACCTTTATGGGTAGAACTATATGCCAATGATTACAGGTTCAAGAAAGCAGCTCAGCATCATTTTCTCGCAGACAATTAGGGTGGGGAATAAATGCTGACTTAATTAGTAATGCTCTCATCCCATGAACAGACAGAAAAAAGACTAATGACTTAATTATTATGACTTATATTAGATATATATCACACATAATGTTTTCCAGATACATTTTGAGTGCCATTTTTCAGTTTGCATTGTGATCTGGCTGCAACAGCATTAAATATGTTAACAAAATATTAGATCATGATGATGGTTGTTGTAGACTTCACAATAACATATGGGATGGTAAAGTGGGAAGAAGCATGGCAATTGATGTTCAGTGAAGAGAAATGTGAAGTGATGGACTCTGGGGCGAGTTAGTTAAAAAAAGGTTATTTAGGTTTAGAAATAGAGGCATAGAACATAAAAGCAAAGAAATCATGATTGAACTTAACCAATTAGGCCTCAGCTGGAATATTTTACACAATTTTCAGCACCACACTTTAGTAATGATGCAATTGCCTTCAAAAGATTACAATGGAGGTTCACCAATATGTTATCAGGAATGAAACATTTTGAAAAGGTTGGAAAAATTAGGATCATTGTCATTAGAATAGAGAAGGTTCACTGAAACTCCAGAAGGAAGTGAAATGAAATGTTTGTATCTATGTGTTTGTGATTAATTGTCAAAGGTGACAAAATTTGACAGTGCATTACTTCCACATCAGTACGAAATGGCAAGGATTTCCTTTACATATTATGCAAAGGTAATTTAATTTAAAAGCTGCTGCTACTAGAGATAATATTTATTTAAATACCAAAATGCAGAATTCTTTTTAATCTCATTAATTGATCTCCTGTAGTGCTATGCATGGTCATTCAGAATTACATCTCTGTTATATTATTGTTTCTATCTCTGTGCTGTTCTGCTTCTTCATTTCTGACTTCTTCCTCATCTGCTTTTCTCCCTTTTGCTTCCACTGCATCTTCTTTGCTCTTTTGCTCCCTGAATGCATTTGATTATTTTTCTATTTCTTTCTTTGTCTTTTCCTTTCTTTACTGATGAGAACAACGCTTCAGTAGTGAGAAAGGAGATAACAACAGTCATAGTGGTGAGGTTGGTTTCTAGCACGCATGCTTACTCACGTGCAGCCGCGCTTGTAAATAGCATCAGGAAAGTTTTTGGACATCAAGAAAGCAACTGAGACCTTGGATTTTTGCCCACATGCTGCTAATTTTTCAAGCATGAAACCAGCAGCTCATGTAATAAATTAACCCTCATTATGTTTTTATTGATTATGTTTTGCATTAGCTGGAGATTTTCTTATGGGCTACATTTGCTGGCACTGTGTACACTATGTGCCACTTTAAATCACACGTGTCCAGATTTTGGGGGATCTGCAGCCTTCCAGTCCTCATCCTGCGACTCACTGCTGTGGGTCCAGGCTTGAGACTAAGTTTCACTACACCTCAGAGTTCTAAAGGAGGTAGCTGAAGAGATAGTGGAGGCATTAGTGGTGATCTTTTAGGAATCACTACAATCAGGGAAGGTCCCAGAGGACTAGAAATCATTAATGTGACACTCCTGTTTAAAAAGGGAGTAAGGCAAAAGACGGAAAATTGTAGACCAATTAGCCAACCTCAGTCATGGGTATGATTCTGGAATCCGTTGAGAACAATGAGGTTTCTGAATACTTGGAAGTATATGGTAAAACAGGCAAAGTCAGCATGGTTTCACAAGGGGAGATCATGCTTGACAAATCTGCTAGAATTCTTTGAGGAAGTAACAAGCAGGTTAGACCAAGAAGAACCAATGGATGTTATCTACCTGGACTTCAAGAAGGCCTTTGACAAGGTGCCGCACAGGAGGCTAATGATTAAGATAAAGGTCCACGGTGTCAAAGACAAGATGCAAGCATGGATAGAAACCTGGCTGTCTGGCAGAAAGCAGACAGTGGGGATAAAAGGGTCCTTCTCAGGATGGCAGCCGGTAACAAGTGGTGTTCCGCAACGTTTACTTTTGGGACCACAAATTTTCACTTTATACATTAACGATCTAGATGAGGGAGCTGAGGGCATTCTGGCTAAGTTTGCAGGTAATACAAAGATAGGTAGAGGGACAGGCAGCACTGAGGAGGCAGGGAGGCTGCAGAAGGATTTGAACAGGTTAGGAGAGTGGGCAAAGAAGTCGCAGGTGGGAAAGTGTGAGGTCATGCTCTTTGGGAGGAAGAATAGAGGCATGGACTATTTTCTAAATGGGAAGATAATTCAGAAGTCTCAAGTGCAAAGAGACTTGGGAGTTCCAGTCCAGAATTCTGTCAAGATAAACTTACAGGTTGAATAAAGGAAGACAAATGCAATGATGGCATTTATTTTGACAGGGCTTGAATATAAAAGCTGGGATGTACTTCTGAGGCTCTACAAAGTTCTGGTCAGACCACATTCGAAGTATTGAGCGCAGTTTTGGGCCCAATATCTCAGGAAGGATGGACTGGCCCTGGAGCTTGTTCAGAGGATGTTCATGAGAATGATCCCAGGAATGAAAAGTTTAATATATGAACAATGTTTGAGGACTCTGGGTCTCTACTCAATGGAGTTTAGGAGGATGAAGAGGGATCTAATTGAAACTTACAGAATACTGAATGGTCTAGACAGAGTGGATGTTGGGAAGATGTTTCCTTTGGTAGGAGAGACTAGGACCCAAGAGCACAGTCTTTTAGAATGTAGGTAAGGAGAAACGTCTTTAGCCAGAGAGTGGTGAATCTATGGAATTCATTGCCACAGAAGGCTATGAAGGCCAGGTTATTGTGTATATTTAAGACTGAGCTAGATAGGTTCTTGATTATCGAGAGGATGAAGGGTTATGGGGAGAAAGCAGGAGAATGAGATTGAGAATCTTATCAGGCATGATTGAATGCCAGAGCAGACTTGATTGGCTGAATGGCCTGATTTCTGCCCTATGTCTTATGGCGTTATGGTCTTATATTCATACTCTTTCCTCTGCCAATTTTTCCTGCTCATAGTTTGCTGGTGAACTAATCAACAGAAATTGTGGGAGGAGTACAGAGTACTCTTTAGTTGACTAAGTAGAGACTAAGTAAATGGAAAACAAGTAGGAAAATACACATCTATGTCATCCAGTGTTGCAATACCTGCACTTATGATGCAACAGTCAAAATGTTATCAGAGACTCTGCCCATAATAAATGCGATATTGAAAGCTAAACTCACAGAGGTATAAAAAAAAGATTTTGGGAAGTAATAGCCTAATGATATTATCGCTAGACATTCTAATCCAGAAATCCAGCTAATATTCTGGGGACATGGATTTGAATCCCACCACAGCACATGGTGGAATTCAAATAACATATATAAAAGAAATCTAGAATTAAGAATCTAATGACCATAAAACCATTGTCAATTGTTGGAAAAACCCATCTGGTTCACCACTGTCCTTCAGGGAAGGAAATCTATCAACGCCACAGCAATGTAGTTGATTCTCAACCACCCCCTAAATAGCCCAGCAAGCCATTCATTTGTATCAATGTCTACAAAGCCTTAACAAAGAAATGAACCAAGAAGGGCCACCCAGCATCAATTTAGGCACCAGAGATGAAAAGTTTCTCTAAGTCTTATGGAGCTGATGTCAAAATTTGTAGAGCTGTCTCATAGATTATTAAAGCAACGGCTTGATACAGCCATAATCATGGAATCATACCTTGCAGGCAATATCCAGGCACCAACATCACCATCTCTGGATATGTCCGTCTCACTGACAGGACCGACTCAGCAGAGATGGTGGCATAGTGGTATACAGTCAGGAGTGAGCTACCTTGGAGTCCTGAGCTTTGACTCTGGATCCCATGAAGTCTCATGGCATCAAGTTAAATATGGGCAAGGAAACCTCCTGCTGATTACCACATACAATCCTCCCTCAGCTGATGAATCAGTACTTAGAGAAAGTACTGAGGGTGGCAAGGGTGCAAAATGTACTCTGGGTGGAGGATTTCAACATCCACCACCAAGAGTGACTCAGTAGCAGCACTACTGATCAAATTGGTTAGGTCCTAAAGGACTTAGCTGCTAGGCTAGGTATGTGGAAAGTGGTGAGGGAACCAATAAGAGGGTAAAACAAACTTAACCTCATCCTCATGAATCTGCCAGCTGCAGATGCATGTGTCTATGACAGTATCAGTAAGAGTGACTGCTGCACAGCCCTTGTGGAGATGACATACTGCCTTTACACTGAGAATAACCTCCATCATGTTGCATGGCACTATTACTGTGCTAATTGGGACAGGCTTTGAACAAATCTAGCAACTCAAAACTGGGCATCCGTGAGGTAGTGTGGGCTATCAACTGCAGAAGAATTGTACTCCAGCTCAATCTGGAATGTTATAGCCTAGTATATCCCCCACTCAACCATTAACATTACGCTAAGGAGTTCAAACTTGGTTCAGTGGAGAGTTCAGCAGAGCATGCCAGGGGCAGCACCAGGCATACCTGATAATGAGGTGTCAACCTGGTGAAGTCACCAAACAGAACTACTTGCATGCCACACAGCATAAGCACCAAGTGATAGACAGAACTCAACAATTCCACAACCAATTCCACAGATTGGGCCTTTCTGTCCTGCCACATCCAGTCATGAATGGTGGTGAACAATTAAGCAACTCACTGGAGGAGAATGCCACACAAATATGCCCATCCTCAATGATGGAAGAGCCCAACACATCAGTGCAAAAGACAAGGCGAAAGTTTTCGCAGCAATCTTCAGCCAAAAGTGTCGAGTTGATCTCGACTTCCTCCAGTGGTCCCCACATGACCGATACCAGTTTTTAATCAATTCAGTTGATTCCATGAGATATCAAGAAATAGTTGGCGGCACTGGATATTACAAATGCCACGGGCCCTGACAACATTTCAGGAATAGTACGAAAGACTTGTGCTCCAGAACTTTCCACACTCCTAGACAAGCTCTTCCAGTACAGATAGAACACTGGCATCCACCTGACAATGAAAGATTACCCATATATGTCCTGTACAAAAAAAGGCATGACAAATCCAATCCAGTCAATTACTGCTTCATCAGTCTACTCTCAATCATTATTAAATGATCGAAGGTGTCATCAGCAGTGCTATCAAGCAGCAACTGACCAGCAATAATCTGCTCACGAATGCCAAGTTTGGGTCACTCTGCTCCTGACTTCATTACAGTGTTTGTTCAAACATAGACAATAGAGCTGAATTCCAGAGGTGAGGTAAGAGTGACAGCCCTTGACATCAAGGCCAAATTCAACTGATTGTGGCATCAAAGAGCTATCAATTGGAATCAGTGGGCAAACTCTCCACTGCTTGGAGTCATACCTGGCACATAGGAAGATGGCTTTTGTTGTTGAAGGTCAGCCAACTCACCTCCAGGACATCTCTGCAGGAGTTTCTCAGGATAGTGACCTAGGCCCAACCATCTTCAGCTATTTCATCAATGCCTTGCCCTCCATCATATGGTCAAAAGTGGGAATGTTAGCCGAAGAATGCACAATGTTCAGCATCATTCGTGACTCTTCAGATATTGATGTAGTCCATGTTTAAACAAAGAAGACCTAGACAATTATCTGGACTTTGGCTGACAAATGGCAAGTAACATTTGTCCCATGCAAATACCAAATAATCTCCACTAAGATGCAATCTACCAACCACTCTTTGACATTCAATGGCATTGCCATCACTGAATTCCCCACTATCAATATCATAGGGATTATGATTAATTGAAAATTCAACTGGACGCACTACAAATTCAGTAGCTACAAAAGCAGGAGTACTGCAGCAAGTAACTCACCTCCTGACTCCCCAAAGCCTGTTCACCATATGCAAAGCACAAGTCAGGATTGAGATGGAATACTTCTCACTTACCTGGGTGAATGCAGCTGTAACAACTTTCAAGAAGCATGACATCGTTCAGGACAAAGCAGCCCACTTGATTGGCACCACATCCACAAGCATCCACTCCACTACTGGTGTTCTGAAGCAACAAGATGCACTGCAGCAATTCACTTAAGACCCTGTTTGACTCTTGACATTTGCAACATGAGTGACAAAATCATATACCTATCTTTATATTACCTTTCCCATAAAGATGCATTTTGATGGAATATTTAAATGAACCCAAGCACAACATAAATATCTTTCATTGAAGAACATTTCTTTCTGTGAGCAAAACTATAGGAGAGCAACTATATTGTAAAAGATCAGGGATTTGGAACTAGTCAGCAATATACCTTATGCTTTATTTGAACTGTTAGGTGTGTAAGTAATTCATGGATATGGATATTATCTTCATTTCATTTTGAAATGTTTTGTGAACATATACATTATAAACATTACTGAACCTTTAATAGGTGTATGCTTATAAAATTCCAGGATTATCTTGTATTGTCAAGTCAGTAGGTCTTTGTACACAATAAATAGTCAAGTGGACTAAAATTGGCAATCAGTGCAGCAGTCCTACTTCTGACAAACTACATTAAGTTGAAGGAAAGACTAAAGAACAAAAGTCAGACTGTAATGGATTTAGTATAAATTCAATAAATCAAACTGATTTCAGTTGGCTGGGGAGTTGTAAAATTAAGCACAAACTTATCATCGTAGTATGCATTAATGTTAGAAGAGATTGTTAAACTCTAATATTGAATTGCTGTTTTACTAATCCCAGCCTTTCAAAGACTGTTAAAGAGATGAACGAAGTCTCTTTAGACTTAGTCTAAGATCGTAATTAGCTCAAAGCATTAGCTCACTGCTCAGTCACTCACTGAAACCACTCATAGCTGAAGTTAAATCGTTTTTATACTTGTTATGGATAAATTATATACTGCTTTGTTCCTCCCAAATTTACTAATATAGGCTTCACATGTCAAACATTGCAGAGAAGAAACAGTGAGGCTAGCAACATTCACCATTGTGACTGAGTAAATTGAAAATTACACATGCACAATTAAACTCTTGCTATCAGAGGTACTCTGCTTCTGTACAAGGTGTACTGTAACAGTCCTCGCCAGTAAACTTGGCATTGAGTTAAAATGGCACAAACATTCCATACTTGGATCACAATAGTTCTTTGCTAAAGACACCTAAAAAAATGTTAGGGATTCTGTATTTAGAAGTAAATATATTTATGACTGTGTGGGAAATGACAAACACTGGTGTTTACATGAGTATAGAGTTTCATGCATACAGACACTAATTAGTCCTAAATCTATTTTAATTCTTTTTTTAAGTCTCTTTCAGCAACCTTTCTTAAATCCACCGATCTTTCTCAATCTTTATTTCACTTTGTGTATTATGTCGATCTAATTTATACTAATGTGTAAACTCCCACACACATACTGGCAACTGAAATATCAAAATATTTTTAAACCATCTAAGTATCCATCAGAGAAAAAGGAATATTTGGATTTTACAGATGGGTTTACATGAAGTGGAAGTGATGACAAAAGCAAAATGCTGCAAGTATTGGAAATCTGAACTGAGAGCTGAAAATACTGGAAATGCTTCATAATTAGAGTTAAATTTAAAGCTTTGTGACCTTGTATCAGAATTCAAGTAGCTGAGCATGGCTTGATTTCAAAAATACATTTTTAAATATCCATTTGTGTTGCAGCCCTGTGGATACTTTAACATTCAAATGCTAGCTGTTCGATACTGGTTAGATTTAGGCCTGCCAAGATGCAACATGGGGCTTGTTGCAAGGTTTTAATAGTTCACACAGATCAATTCAAGGATCAATGAGCAACAATCAGGAATATTTCAGTTTATAAGTGAGAGGGTCAGTGAAGATTTCTCTGTGTTGCTAAAGAGCTGTTGGATCCATCTAGTTGAGATAAAGGATGACCTATGGGCAGTAAGGTTCTGCTCCAAGCAGCTAAAAAGCTGAAACTGTGTCACTTATTAGATGCTGGAATGTAGCCTTGAGAAGTCCAGTTGGATGTTAACGTACAAGTTGCATATACATTTAGATAGTTTTACTTTTCTAACTTTATATAGTACAGTTTATTTTGTTTGTTCAAAGTCATGAAAACCCATAGCTTTTTTTTCTGGGGGTTCAAACTTTGTCAACTTCAAACAGAAATATGTTATTGATCCCTAAAAAGATCATTCATAAATTTAGCGATCTTGGCTGGGATTGCAACAGATGATGGATGCCTTCTGAAGAGGGGATCCCCAAACATTTAGGACACAGAGGAACACCACCAACTGCAATTTCCCATCCAAGGTACATAGTATCCTGCCTTAGAAATAAACTGCTGTTCCTTCACTGCTGCTAGGTTAATGTTCTGGAGCTTGCTTCCTAACAGCTTTGGTGGTGTATCTATACCATATAGACTAAAATGGTTCAGGAAAGCAGCTCACTACTGCTTTCCCAGAAGAAATTAGGGATAGGCAATAAATGCTTGCTTAACCAGTGATGTCTGCATTCCAGTAATGAATAAAAAAAATCTCCTTATCCCCACAAAATGTTACTCACAGGGGTAACCTGTCAAGTTACAGATGCTTTTGTTCTTGCAAATCTTGTGGAAGCGCTATGTTGAGTTCTTTAAGAAATTTTGGTCACTTGATGGATGCAGTGAAGAATGTTCCCATGATTCCCAATGACTTTAGTTTTGCTCGAGCTCTTCGCTGCCTTTATGGAAAGGGCAGTCACTCTCACCTCACCCCTGGAGTTTAGCTCTATTGTCCATGTTTGAATCAAATCTATAATGGGGTCAGGAGCTGATTGGACCCTGATGGAACCCAAAGTAAGTGTAAAGGAGTAGGGTTACTCCATAGCAGATGCTGCTTGATCACGCTGTTTATAACCTCTCCCAAAACTTTACTGATCAAGAACAGACTTATGGTACAGTGATTTGCCATGTTGAATTTAACCTGAGCAATTTTCCATACTGCTGGGTGGATGGCAATGTTAGAGTTTTACTGGAAAGCTTGGCTGGGGTCACAACTAGTTCTGGAGCTCCAGTCTTCAGTACTATTGTTGGAATAATGTCAGGCTAAATAACCTTTGCAGTATCCAGTACCTTCGGTTAATACTTGACATTGGTTGATTAGATTTGGTTGAAGCCTGGCATAAGAGGTGTATAAGAGAGAATGTTAACTGAGCCTGAGTGGCTCGAGTTGCAAAATATGTGATAGCAGCTGTCACTACATATTTTCTGTGCATACAAGGCTCATCTGGGTTTGTGCCTTTTCAGTCTGGGATACCAGAAATAATGGCAAGCATTTGAGCTGCCATTTTTTTCTCTTTGGCACTTCAGATGTGCCAGTCTCAGTGGAATTGTGCTGCTTTGATGTTCCTAACAAGTTTCAGTATAATGCAAGGTAATGGCCCGGTGGAATAATTGCTAGGCTATTAATCTAGAAACCCAAGTAATGTTCTGGGGACCTGGATTCAAATACAGCCATGTTAGGTGGTAGAATTTGAATCCAATAAAATTCTGGAATTAATTGTTAATTGTCAGGAAGAACCTCTAGTTCACTAATGTCCTTTAGTTAAAGAAACTGCTATTACTGCCTGGTCTGGTCTACATGTGACTCCAGAACTACAGCAACATTTCACTGGCATTGGTGAATGAAAATCTCCATGTATTGTTAAAGTGCATTGCATTTTTCTATTTTCCCAGTCATGTGAGTGGAGCAAATTGTGTTACTGTGTTGTTTGCTTGCACCATCCAAAGAGAGACTGGTGTATTCCAATGCAGTGTGACAGCAGCAGTCATGGCTACTGAAGCAAAAGTGGAAAAATAAACTCTGCTGCAACAGGGGCAGCTAATGGTGGAGTGGCATTGATTCACATAATGCTGGAGCACTGTGTGCATTTCTGATCACTACTCTATAGGTGGCATGAGATAGCACTGGAGGGGTGCAGAGGAAATTCACAAGGATGTTACCTGGAATGGAGCACTTTATCTGTGAAGAGAGGCTGGATAAGCTTGCATTGTTTTGTTTGGATTGGAGAAGGTTGTTGAGGAACCTGATCAAAGTGCATAAGATTGAGGGGCATGGACATGGTAAATAGAAAGGAGTTCTATCCTTAGTTGTTCCTCTTAGTTGAAGGATCATTTAACAAGGGGGCACACTTTGAAAGTGAAAGACAAGAGGTATAGAGGGAATTTGAGGAAAATTTATTTCGTCTAGTGCGGGTCTGGAATGCACCACCCATGAGAGTGATAGAAGCATGCAACCTTATAACCTTTAAAAAGTACTTGGATGGACACTTTGAGTTTCATAAATTTCAATGTTGTGGGCCAAATGCTGGAAAGTGTGGTGAGTGTAGATTTAATGTAGTTTTGGCAGTACAGTCCTGACTGGCCGAATGACCGCTATATTATTCTATGAGTCTATGATCAACATTGGATGAAATGGTTTGTTTCTCTTCAAGGTTAAGTCCCAGCCACACATTTGTACAAACTCATATTTGATTACTTGTTTGAAAAGAAATGGATTAGCATTGTCTTCAAACAATCTAGACAGCTTATGTAGACAGATGAGGGGTATCCAATAATACCATCGAAACAAAATTAAGCCTGTTTGTACAGTTTTGTATCTTTAACATTTTCCAATTCATGTGGTCACTTGGTGGCGCTGTTGATCTTAGAGGACCCCTTGAACAGGAAACAGACAGATGCAGGTCATTTGAGTGTTGGATAACCTTCCCAGTGTTCAGAATGAACATAACTTTTGTATTAGTAAATAATACTGAATGTAGTAAAGATAACTGAAGAAACATACAGAGCATCCTTTTGGAATGAGAATACTTGTTGAAAATTCTGATAGAAAGTAATTCCCCACACAACCTTGACTAACAAGACATGAAAACTTACATTAGATTCATTCTGTTTATTCTGCTCACTGTAATTTATTTTACATCTTTTTCTGTCTGACTTAGACTGTAAATAGATAACTGATCTGCTGTCAAATTTCGACCACAAACCATTAGAAGGTATCTTATTTATCTCCTTCCATTTGAACCAAGTGCTTGGTACCCAACACTTTTCATTGATTTCAATGATATTATGCTCTAATTATAGAGAAGTTAGTGAGCACAGGGGCACATTCTGCCATTCCACTGTGATATTAGGCTGTTTTACCTCAATTCTTTGAATAGAAAGTTGATGAGTAGCCTTGTATTTTTTGAACAAATTACATGAAATGAAATCACTTAAAATAGTCAAGAAAGACTCTTTGAGTCTTCAGATTCTTATGCTATTTTTGTCAACGTAATTGGTGCAACAAAATACATTATTGGTGGAAAAAAAGATGCATTTCATCAAAGCTTTTAGACTTGCATTCATCAGGACAATTTGTAAGAATACCAATTTAAGGGGAAAAACAACATTTAAACTGTTGGCAAGTGAAGTCTGACAAGTCACCAATCAGCACTCTATTCTCAATGACAGTGTATCTTTCCTTAGACAAGGGGACCAAAACTGCTCACAGTATTCCAGCTGTGGTCAGCTAGTGCTTTGAATAGTTTTAGCAAGATTTCCCAATTTTTATATTCCAGTCCCTTTGAACTAAAGATGAACATTCCATTTGGTTTCCCTATTACATGCTGAACCTGTTTGCTAGCTTTTAGTGATTTTTGCACAAGAACCCTAAACTCCTCTGTGCCTTCCCACCTATTTTTGTATCCTCTGCAAACTTCGTAGGGAGAGGAGATGACCTTGGGGTTGCAGTGAGAGAGAGACTCACTGAGATTCCTGATGAAGGGCTTTTGCCCGAAACGTCGATTTTCCTGCTCCTCGGATGCTGCCTGATCTGCTGTGCTTTTCCAGCACCACTCTGATCTAAACTCTGGTTTCCAGCATCTGCAGTCCTCACTTTTGCCTAAACTCCATAGGTAGCCTGTATAATATGTGACTGATCTCATACCACATATTTTATTTAAAGGTTCAGGGTAAAGGAGCTCTCTTTTCTACAAAATGTGTACATTACAATTAATGTGGAAGTCAGTAATTTGAAATTCTACTAATAAGATTCTCACATATTAGAATAACATTTAGGATAAGGTTGAAAGGAATTTACTTTTATGGGTAATGTGAAATGCTGACCCTACCACCTGCTAATGCAGGTTCACTTTTGCCATCCTTACAGCAGTCTACATTACCATCCCAAGCAGAAGTCAAGGATGCTCTGGATGAAACTTACACTGTCACAAATGCTCTGGAGACAAACTTCCCTGAGGCCTTATTCATTGTGGCTGGCGACTTTAACCAAGCCGGCCTCAAGTACCAAAATACCACCAACACATCTCCTCCCCAACCAGAGGACTGAATATCCTTGACCACTGCTACACAACTACCAAAAACAGCTACCTTTCCATACCCCATTCACACTTTGGAACATCAGTTCACAATGCTGTGATCCTCCTCCAAGCTTACAAGCTGAAGTTGAATAGAAAGGACCCTTCACAGGAAGTAGTATAGTGCTAGTCTGAGCTCTTCTGCGTGGAATCAGTGGACTTGACCATATTCAAGAATTCAGCGAACAACCTAGACGAGCATGAACACCCTCTGCCTGTGGTAAGGTCTACACAACATAACGGGATACAAAATGAAGCAGAGCAAGATAACGGACAAAAACACATCCCTCTCTGATGTGCTCAATGCCTTTTATGCTCAGCTCAAGCAGCATGCCAGTGGTGTGGTGTCACCTGCCCCGATAGCCCTGGATGCACCTGTTCCCTCTGTCACTACAGCCTCCCTGAGAGTAAACCTGAGGAAAACGACTGCCCCAGATGTATCCCTGGCTGTGCAGATCCTGTGCAGACTAGCTGGTGGAAGTGTTCGCTGCCATCTTTTATCTCTCCTTGCTAAAATCTGAAGTCTCCACCTGCTTCAAGAAAACCACCATCATTCAAGTGCCAAAGGAAACGCACACAACGTACCTCAGTGACTACTGATAGGTGACTCTGATCTCCATAATCATGAAGTGCTTCGAGAGGTTTGTCATGGGCCACTCAACCGAGCCTCCCAGCCTGCCTTGATCCCCTGCAGTTTGGCTACTAGCAAACAGGTCCACAGCAGATGCTATTTCCCTAGCTCTACACTCAACTGCATAACAAGGACACCCTTGTCAGGCTCCAACTCACTGACTACAGCTTCGCTTTGAACACTACAATCTCTACAAAACTAATCTCAAAACTCTGAGACCTGGGTCTCGGCTCCACCCTCTGCAATATGATCCTCACCTTCCTGACCCAAAGACCACAATCAGTGAAGATAGATAACAGCATCTTCTCCACAATAATCCTCACCACCGGTGCCCTGCAAGGATGTGTACTCAGCTCTCTACTGTACTCCCTGTACACATGCGACCATGTAGCCAAATTTCATATGAATGCCATCTGCAAGTTTGCTGATGACACCACAGTTGTAGGCTGGGTATCAAACAATGATGAATCACGATACAGGAAGGAGATAGAGTGTTTGGTATTGTGGTGCAATGATTACAATCTCTCAATGTCTGCAAAACAAAATAACTCATTGACTTTAGGAAGAAAGGAGGAGGACACACCCCTATCTACATCAAGGAAGCTGAGGTGGAAAGAGTCGCGAGTGTCAATTTCCTATGAGTGATGATAAGCAACAATCTGGACCTCCCACATAGATGGGATAGTCAAGAAGGCATAACAACGCCTCTGCTTCCTCAGGTAGCTCAGGAAAATAAGGACCCTCACAAACGTCTACAGATGCACCATAGAAAGCATTCTATCTGAATACATAACAGCCTGGTACGGCAGCTGCTCTGCCCAGGACCGTAAGAGACTACAGAAAGTTGTGTGCACAGCGCAGACCATCATGGAAGCCAACCACCCATCTATGGACTGCATCTACATCTCTCATTGCTGTAGAAAGGTTGCCAGCATCATCAAAGACTCCCACCCACCCTGGTAATATCTCTTCCTACTTCTTCCGTCAGGCAGAAGATGCAAAAACTTGAACATACACACCAACAGGTTCAAGAACAGCTTCTTCCCTGCTGGCACTAGACTTCTCTAATTTCAAATCTAATACTGACCTTGCTTTTGTGCATCTCCTGTGCAGTTATAACCTTGCTGTATCTAAGCACCCTATGATCTGTATGTCCTTGTTTGTTATGATCTGCCTGTACTGTTCACAAACTAAACTTTTCACTGGGCCTAGGTACATGTAACAGCAATAAATGAAATCAAATCATCAGTTTAATCAGAGTCAGTGAATTTTCCCAGGAGAGCTTTTTTTCTGACAGTTTCTGCATTCAAATCTCCACTTGGCCAATGTTTGTATGACACTTCCTGAATAGTTTGCTTTATTTAAATAATCTCCAGGATTGTTCCACAGAGGGTCACTTTTCTGAACGTTTGCTGTGAGAGTGCAAGGACTAGCACTGGTAGATTAGTTTAGATTAGATTAGATTACTTTACAGTGTGGAAACAGGCCCTTCGGCCCAACAAGTCCACACCGACCCGCCGAAGCGCAAACCACCCATACCCCTACATTTACCCCTTACCTAACACTATGGGCAATTTAGCATGGCCAATTCACCTGGCCTGCACATCTTTGGACTGTGGGAGGAAACCGGAGCACCCGGAGGAAACCCACGCAGACACGGGGAGAATGTGCAAACTCCACACAGTCAGTCGCCTGAGTCGGGAATTCAACCGGGGTCTCTGGCGCTTTGAGGCAGCAGTGCTAACCACTGTGCCACCGTGCTGCCCAGTGTGTCCTACTAGTCCATCAGAACCTTGAAACATTGACTGATTCCTACTTTTCACTAACGCTAAATGTTTCTTCTGGTAATGTCTGTTTTGCCTACTGATTTCAATATTTGAAGTTTTTCTATTGTCATAAATCTGCAAGTTCAAGATTATGACTCCAATAAGGCTTCTGTACACCTGATATCTTTTGTATCAGGCTCATGTCAATAAAATCTTTGAAAGCTACCCAATAGGGGAGCTCACTTTCCAACAGTGGCACTCCATGTTGAACAATAACTGTAGTGTTGGGACAAGCTGTAACAGGTGGGTTGGCAGGCACGATTAATTATACAGCCAAGGCTTTTGCTGACACCACAGAAAGCTCCTTAAGTGCTTTGAGTGGCCAGAGACAGTACGATAAAGTATAGATCAGTAGTTATTGTGACACAGAAGCAAAATACTATAGATGGTAGAAATCTGAAAGAATAGGAAATGCAAAGGAATAGGAAACTTAACAGACCTGAAATGCTGGCCTGATTTTTGCAGAGTGACCTTTAATAATGACAGATGGTTCCCAGATTTGCAGGTCTTGCTCCCATTTTTAGCAGATACATTTTAAACAGTAAGGAAAATGCGGTGTTGCATAAAGCACACAGATGAAAATTATGAATTAGCTGGGTGGTATAGTATCAGTGCTTGAGACAAGTAGACCAGATCTTTGCTCCAGGAATGGTCTCAAACCCAGTGTATGTTCTGCAACTTTGTAGTGGAGATGGCTTTGAAGGGCAGACGAGTTATACAAAACTGTTGCAATGTCAAGTTATTTAAATCCCCTATTTTTAAAATAAAAAATACTGTTTTCCTGTATTTATGAGAGTTAAAAGAATGTGTTCTGGCAGGTTCAACAGATGTCAGCTGATATTACTATAAATATTACGGTTATTATTGCTTGATTGCTTTCCACAACTTTTCATTCTCACAGTAAGGGCTCTAAGTTCACAGTTTTATTGACAACTTCAAGAGATTCTCAAAGGATATTTTATATGAGGTTGTGAATACAAATGACACATTTAAATGTTGCCACAGTCTTACCAGACCATATTGCTGCACCCTGATGGGAGAGAGAGAGAGAGACAGCTGTTGCTGGTTTAAATGTGAGGGTCACCATACCTCAGGAATGGAGAGAACTTGAGAAGGTGAGTCCTTCTTGGTAACCTCAGTTAGTGTGAAAATTGAACTCAGGCTATTGGTATCACACGGCATCACAGATCAGGCATCCACCCAACTGAGCTAACTGACCCCCAACTTGACATGTTTATACTGCATTGAAAATGGTCTTTCATGAATGGGACTTTTGTCCATATATAATCTGCAGTAATCTACTTTACTTAATCCCAGTATGGCTCCTTGGATCTGTATATGGTCTGGATACTGCATAAGTTGGCATGGAATGTGTAAGTTCAGGGAGTAGTAGGCAGGGATTGGATTGGTATGAATTGCCATAAATCAGCATCTATGGGATACGTGGGAACATAGTTTGACAAGAGTTGATTCAAAGTTGGTGTGATCATGGAAATGAATGGGGTTCATTAGTTGCTACTAAACTGACATGAGCTATAGAAGATGATGGGTCGTGGCATAGGTAGTCATGGATACTACTAAAGACCATTCTCTGTGAGTAGAGGTACGTGTTTTGGAGGGGTTGGTTGGAAAGTTGGGATTGCTATGGATTTGGGGACCTATATAATTGTTAGGACTTATATCTTTCCATTAATAGACAAATGACAGTTAAGGGGAAGAATCAAGGTGTAATTAGGAGTGAGTATGGTGAGTAGTGACATTTTGAAATATATGTCAATATATTTCAAAAAGTGGGGTCTGTAGCTAGTACCTAACCATTTGCCCAGCCTTACCCAGAGTAATCAATGTCTGATAGAGCACAGCTGATTATTCAGGTAAACCCAATTCAGTCTAGTTCTTGGACTGTATAAATGAAGGTCTTTTGGCATTATGTTGCTATTGCCAGGCTAGAATATCCATGTTCAAATACCACCTGACCTGGATATGCATCATAGTATAATAAAATCAGTTGATTAAAATAACTTTCTGTTTCCTAAAAACTCAATGTAGCTAACAATTAACTACATTGCCGTGTGTCTGGAGTCACATGTAGGCCAGGTAAGGATGGCACTTTCCATCCCTAAAGGACATTAGTGAACCAGATGGGTTTCTGTCCAACAGTCAACACATGGTCATTAGACTCTTAATTCCAGACTTCTTTTGATTTCAAATTCTACCGTGGCAGGATTTGAATCTGGATCCCCAGACTATTAACTATCTGGCAAGAATACCACCAGGTCATTGCCTCTGTATCAGCTGATTATTTAGTTAAGCAAGTTGGTACAGATTAATTCTTTCACTACAGTTACAAAGAGGATAAATACAGAGATATCCTTGCAGCTTGCAGATGGAATGCAGATTTTATGCAAAATGTGTTCGGTTATTGGTAAGTTAAGTAAAGCAGGGCAAAGGTACTTGTGTGTTTTTCTTTCCTTATTATTTCAAGATTTGACTCTTACTCTAGTTCTGTGAAAGGAACTGTTGCACAATAACTGGTAAGCTATTCTACTTGTAATAGACAGTTAGTACAGTCAAAATATAGCAGGGCAGTTTGGCTATGGCCCATAAAATGTCGGAAGTCATAGATGGATCATGTAGCTGAGATGAGCACAACGGCAGAAAGTGTCACCATCCTCACAAGCTTGAGCTCTCGCACTTCAGAATTTAAGTGGTGTGTTTGAAGGGGTCAATGTTGTGTCTCCACGAGGCAGAAGACTATGTGGATAGTGTGCTTAGGGAGGTGGAGGCAGAAAAGAATGATGGGTGACCACCAAACAGTTCAAGAGAAAAAAGGCAGCTAAAACAGAGATCCCCTGAAAAAATATTGCTCGCAAATCAGTTTTCGATTTTGGTATTGATGATGGTGATGGCGCCTCTGAGTGCAGTCAGATCCAAGTCAACGGTCGTTGAGTTAGTCATCTGTACAGAAGGAGAAGAAAAATGCAATAACAGTAATGATAGAGGATTCTTTAGTTTGGGGAGCAGATAGGCATTTCTACAATTATAAACATGACTCCACTGTGGAGTGTTGCCTCCATGCTGCCAAGATCGTGCATGTCACAGAATATTGTTGATATCTCCTGGTTCAACAATTCCAACAATTTGTGGAATGAGTTGGTAAGAATAACTTAGATAGGAAGGGGATGCTGTCCTGAAAACAGACTTCAGGGAGCTGGAAGCAGACAGAAAAGGAGGATCCCCAAAGTAGTTTTAAAACCATAAGATATAGGAGCCGAAGTAGGCCATGTGGCCCATTGAGTCTCCTCTGTCACTCGATCATGTCTGATGTGTTTCTCAACTCCATTCTCCTGCCTTCTGCTGTAATATCTGATCCCCTTATTAATCAAGAACCTATCTGTCTCCATTTGAAATACACTCAATGACTTGGCCTCCATAGCCTTCTGTACTAATGAGCTCCACAGATTCGCCATCCTCAGGCTGAAGAAATTTCTCCTCATCTCAGTTATAAAGGGTTGTGCCTTCGCTCTGAAATTGTGTCCTTGACAACTAGTCTCTCCTACTGTTTGAAAATCTTCTCCAACCGATAACTAAACCTGCATGTTAACCTTAAGAGAATTCTGAACAAAGGATCCTAAGTCCTTTGTACTTCAAATTTCTAAAGCCTTTCCCCATTTATCTCAGGATTACTCCTCATCTCATGTGATTATGAGTGGAGAAACTGAAGAATTAAGTGATTGAGAACATAGCTGGATAACTGGTGTAGGAGAGAGGACATAAGATTTCTGAGGTAGTGGGACTTGTTCTGAGGCAGTTAGAGCTTGTACAGGAAGGACGTTTACAACTTGGTCGGATTAGAACTAATATATCCACAAGGAGATTTGCTAGTGCAGTTGGGAAGGTTTTAAACTAGATTGGCAAGGGTTTAGAATACTAAGAAGGAGCTTGGATTCACGAGGAACAAAACAAGAAAAAGGAATTGAAAAGAAATCAGCAAATGTCAAAGACACATGAAGCTATGACAAGCGTCAAATAGGATCAAAGTGGAGAATAATGTTAAAATGATTGAATTAACGGTTGGATGTAGTATTTGCAAAAAGGTTGACTTTGAATGAATGAATTGAGTTAAATGGATATGATTTAATTGCCACCAGGGTTACTGAGATTAGGAACTGAACAGCCAAGGGTATATTACATTTGGGAGGGATAGACAAATAGTAAGGGGGTGGGGGGTGGGAAGGAAGGAATGTGGTTGCAGTTAAATAAGAGATGACATCAATGCATTAGAAAGAAAAGAATCTTCAGTTAAAGGATTATGGTACAGAGTCAGTTTGGGTAAAACTAAGAAACAGAAAGGGACAGTAAGCGTTGTTGGGAATTGTTTATTGAACACCAAGTTGTCGAATTAATGTTGGCCACCTTACAAACCAGGAAATCTGATTCATCTAATGTGGGTGATCCAGTAATAAAGGAAAACTTCAATTTGCATACAGATTTGGTTAAACAAGTCAACATTAATGCTGAGATGAACTCCACTAGTGTGTATGAGATGGGTTCTGGAACTGTGTGTTGAGGATCCAGCTAAGGCTTGTGCTATTTTGAATTTGGTGCGATGTAATAAGAAAGAGCTAATTAATAACTTTGCTGTAAACGAGCCTTTGAGAAATTGTGCTCATGATATGATCAAATTTTACTTGACATTTTAATGTGAAATAGGTCATTCTGAAGCTAGGTATGCATAAAGAAACTACGAGGTGAGTTGACCAGGTTGGATTGGAAAAGTACACAAAAAAGATTTGACAGTCCACAGGCAATGACTAACATTTAAGGAAATTCTATAGATTAACTTCATCCCAGAGTGTTGAAGAAAGTACCTCCAGAGATAATGGATGCATTGGTGGTGCCTTCACCTTAAAATGGCCATATTGGTAAGGGCAATCAAAGTACATTGTTTCTGTATACATAGCTGAGCAGAAATGATGGGATCACATGACACACCTGCATTTGTTGGATTGTTAAAGAATATAATTTATAGCTTATCACTTGATTGTTGTTTTAACATTCTGAAAAGAGCAGTTCCAAGCTTGAACAACCAGAATGCCTGCTCTCCATCTCTCTTCCCCTCTCAGACGTTTACTCTGTAGAAAGAGTTTTGGACTTGACCCACTAAACTGGACTAATTCTCTCAATACAAGGAATATTACTGTACCGTTGATGCAATCCATCTGCATTTCTGCTCTGAGGAGGAGAACTGCTGAAAGATCACCACATGACAAACTCCTAATTGGACATTGGCTCACTAGATTCAAATAAATAATACCAACACCTCTGATTTTTAAAGAAATGTATTAGTTGTAACTGTTGTTCTTCCATTTGTGAACATGTGTGTGTGTGAACGAAGTAGCAAAGAAATCCTGTGGTATTTTGAATGTTTTATTAAAGAAATCCTATCTTTGATATCTCCTTAAGGGATTTTCCTATGGATTTATTTCTAAGATTAAAAACTCCAAAAAACATTTGGGGAACACTTCTCAGCCCACTGAGACGATATCTTACTGCCTTAAGCTTAAGAATAGGAAGACAATCATAATTTAAATTTACCTCCCTTTCCCCTTGTCTGACATCAGGTAGATACAGATTGGATGTTTCCCCTCATTGGTGCTTATACAAGGAGGGTCGTAATCTCAAGATCAGATGTAGGCCATTTAAGACTGAGACAAGAAAGAATTTCTTCACTCAGCAATGTTGAATCTTTGGAATTCTCTATCCTATAGGGCTACGTAAACCCAATCATTGAGCATGTTCATAACAGAAGTCAATAGATTTCTGGAGACTAATAACATTAGAGATATGGAGATAGTATGGGATAATGGCATTGAGAAGATGATTAGCCATTATTGAGAATGGTGGAGCAGGCTTGATGGGCTGAATAGCCTACTGGATTTTCTATGTTCCTATGGATCACACTGATGAAATGTAGGCCAGGCAATCAGTCTGGACTTCCAAAGAGCTAAGAATGTTTTAAAAGTATTTTTTAATATTGACATATTGATTTCTCTTGATTGAGTCTAATAAGACTCTATGTGCATTTGAAAGGACAAATAGACAACATTTTTGTCATCTCAGTTGATCACTCTTCCTTAATGTCTTCTTCCTATGTAAATAGATACTGGTGTTCTCAATATTCTGAAGAATGCACCCATACAAGGGCTATGGAAATTCGATCATTGAGCAGGAAAAGCAAATAGACAACCCTTTTTTCACTTCACTCTATTAATTTTCCTAATCCTCTTCTTGCCCCTACACAAGTAGATACAGGAGTTTTCAGCAGTTTGAAAGATGCATGTGTTCAAGTGGAATTTCCTCCTACTGATTCCATAAACACTGCTGGGATCAATACCAGATCGCACAGCCAACCATTATGCAGAATCCAGGGGATTTGGGGCTAAATATGGTTTTAAACATATTGGATTGTAAAACTCAGCATTTTTGTTTTGGTTACTTTGGTCAGACACTGATGCAGTCCATGCTCAAAAGCAACAAGATCTGGACAATATCCAGGCTTGGGCTGAAAAGTGGCAAGTAACATTCACCCCACACAAATACCTGCCAATGGTCATCTCCAAGAACAGACAATCAGACCTCCACCCCTTCATTATCAATGGCATTACCATCACTGAATTCCCCACTACCAACACCCAGGGGGGTTCCCACTGACCAGAAACTCAGCCTCACTCACTATATAAATGCAGTGGCTACAAAATCAGGTCAGAGGCTAGGGGTACTGCAGTGAGTAACTCACCTTATGACTTCCCAAAACCATTTACAAGGTACAAGGCAGGAGTGTGATGGAATACTCCACAGTTGCCTGGAGGAGTGCATCTCCAACAACACTCAAGAAGCTTGACACCATCCGGAACAAAGCAGTCCACTTGGTTAGTATCATATCAACAAATATCCACTCTCTCCACCATGAAAGTTCAGTAGCACCAGTGTGTACTATCTACTGCATAAATTCACCAAAGATCCTTAGACAGCACCTTCCAAACCCACAGCCACTTCCACCTGGAAGGAAAAGGGCAGAAGATACATTGGAACACCACCACATGCAAGTACCCCTCCAATCGCCTCACTATCCTGATTGGAAAATATATTGCCAATCCTTCCCTGCCACTGGGTCAAAATTCTGGCATTCCTCGCTAATAGTATTGACCGTCTGCTTGCAACATATGCAATGCAGCAATTCAAGAAGGCAGTTCATGACCAACTTTTCCAGGATAACTAGAGTGGATAATAAATGCTGGCCAATCAACAATACCCATCTCCCATGAGTGGATAAAATAAAAATACAGTAGAAAGACAGTAATGTCCATTAGTACACGTTACAAGAATAAGAAATGGACACATTCAAAGTCAATATGAATTCTTTAGCTGAATGTGGAGGAAATTGTCCTTTCATGTACTGTCTATAGACTCAATTGTTTGTTGTAGTTTGTTGGAAATTAAAATTTAGCGTCAATAAATCATCCATATACTTTTTAAGTAACCATACCATGAATTTAAATAAAATTTCAACCATCTGTTTTACTGAAAGAATGCGTAATATTGGTTTTATATGTTTAGTATCATTAGCTGAACTACATCATTGTTTTTCAGATTGTAATAATCAGGCAGACAAGGGTTTCTGAAATGAAAAGAGAAAATACTGGAAAAATTGCAGATTTTCAGCATTTGCAGTATTTTACTTCTAATAATTGTTTTTTTGTTTTATGAATTAACAGTGGACTTCACACCAGTTAAATACAAGTCAAAATCAACCACCACATTTGAAAGAGAAATCCCTCCATACAATGGCTTTGGATCAGAGGAGGACTCATTCAATTCAACCCTGGGTCTGGTACCCAAAGCACCACAACGTAATATTATAAAATTCATGGAGAAGGACAGGTAAGATAAGAGGCTATACAACTAATTGCATGATCTACGACATTTGTACATTGGTCTGTCAGAAGAATCTTTGTTATGCATTCATGGAATGAGGGCGTCACCGGCTAGGCCAGCATTTGTTGTCCATCGCTAATTGCCCAGAGGGAGGTTAAGAGTCAACAACCATTACTGTGGATCTGGACTCATGTGCAGGCCAGGCTAGGTAAGGATGGCAGTTTCCTTCTGTAAAGGACATAAATGTATCAGATTGGTTTTTCTAACAATCAACAGTGGATTCATGGTCATCATTAGACTCTTCATTCCATATTTTTATTGAACCCAGGTCCCCAGAACTTTACTTTTGTCTGTGGAGTAATAGTCCAGCAATGATACCAATAGGTCATCACCTCCCCTAAATGAATGACTTTATGAACAATAAATGTTTTTTTTCATCATTTGGAGCTCACACCGAATTACTGCTTGTTGCTTCTATCCTTTTAATTTCTGTTATGAAATAAATTGAGAAGTTTTAACTTATGCTTGTGCAAACATGTATTTTATTTGCTGTCATTGAACAGTAGACAAATAGTGGCAGATCTCAGAATATTGAGTTCCTGTGGATGATGGATTAAACTCATAGAGTCATAGAGATGTACAGCACGGAAACAGACCCTTCGGTTCAACTCGTCCATGCCAAACAAGTTACCCCAACCTAATGTAGTTCCACCTGTTAGCGCTTGGCGCATATCCCTCTAAACCCTTTTTATTCTTATACCTATCCAGATGCCATTTAAATGTTGCAATTGTACCAGCCTCCACCACTTCCTCTGGCAGCCCATTCCACACAAGCATTACCCTCTGCTTGAAAAAGTTGCCCCTTAGTTCTCTTTTATATCTTTCCCCTCTAACCCTAAACCTATGCCCTCTAGTTCTGGACTCCCCCACACCAGGGAAAAGACCTTGTCTATTTATTCCTTTATTCCTTCATTCCTGATGAAGGACTCCTGCCCGAAACGTTGATTTTCCTGCTCTTCGGATGATGCCCCACCTGCTGTGCATTTCCAGCACCACTCTAATCTTGACTCTAATCTCCAGCATCTGCAGTCCTCACTTTCACCTTGTCTATTTACCCTATCCATTCCCCTCATGATTTTATAAACCTCTATAATTCCTCTAAAACCTCTATAACCTCTATAAGGGGAGATGTCAGGGGTAGGTTCTTTACCCAGAGAGTGGTGGGGGCATGGAATGCGCTGCCTGTGGGAGTGGCAGAGTCAGAATCATTGGCGAACTTTAAGTGGCAATTGGATAGGTACATGGATGGGTGCTTAAGCTAGGACAAATGTTCGGCACAACATCGTGGGCCGAAGGGCCTGTTCTGTGCTGGATTGTTCTATGTTCTATGTTCTATAAGGTCACCCCTCAGCCTCTGAAGCTCCAAGGAAAACAGCCCAAACCTATTCAATTTCTCCCTATAGTTCCAACCCTGGCAACATAATCATATAAATCTTAAAAATCAAGGTAGAAAAATGTATTCAAAGCAATTCTACAGCAAGCACATGGAGCACTGTTTGCACAGCCCACAAACTGTTCTTCAATGATATCAATAAAGTAGCCTGATGCAAATAAATTTTCTCCCACATTTTTCTTATTTTTAATGTTCTTCTTTATGGATTTTATTGCACACTTCAACGGTCCATTTATGTTTCAGTTATGTCAGTATCCAGAATCATTTGAATTTTTCTTATGCAGTGGTGGAGGTTTGTCAGGGTTTTCTACGTGAATGGAATAAGCATTTGTCCAATTAAATGACTTTATGCATCCGCAGTTGCTTTCTGGTCTTGTATATTCATTACTGATGTGAGTTGTATATAAAAAAAGTAAGAATGTTTAGGAAATGAACTTAATTGTGAAAATTAAGGTGCTACATTTGGACAAATTTCAGGCATCGTGTTGATGCCCAGCACATGCTGATGTTATGCACAATCAAAATTTACAAAGGAAATCCAAAATAGTCATCAGGCCCTGTATTTGTGTAAGTCTGTTTCAGGCAGACACATGGAATTATTATGGAGTAAGCTTTACCAATATGAAAAGTACAGTTTCCAAAAACACGATCCAGATTCAGCCTGCCCTTCACCACCAGCCCCCTTGCCCAAACACCCCCATATTGCACTCTTATATATCCACTTTATGCCAATGAGGCAGGCTTCTATATCTATCTGTTTATATTTATCTACTCTCAGAAACACCAACTTAGTCTGTTTTTTAGTATTCATTAACCAGCTTTCTATCTCCTTTGATGTGCTGTCCCTTAATTTTATCAAAAACAGTTTCATTTTCTTATCAAGCAACTTTCAAAAATTCTTAATTTTTGCATTTTCTTAATTAATATCTTCTCTCACTTCCTCAAAATTATTAAAGTTATCAGACAATACTTCCCTTTTTGACAAACCTATTGTGACTCTCATCAAATAGTATATGTCTATTTCAGAGAATGTTAGTTTTAACCTATGTAATGGTCTTCCAGAACTTGTTCACAACTGACATTATGTTTGGTGGTATATCGATAGCTGATTTGTCTTTTTCTGAAGAGAGGTATTTACATAGACAATGTTTAATTCCTACACCACTTCTATATCCCGAAATATTTAGAAAATTTTGCATTTCATGTTATTCCGCTATGACACCAATGAGTTCCAGGATGCAGGCTAGCAGGATCCAATGCCTTTTCTACTTGGTGTTCCACCAGTTTTTCAAAGTATTTTCTTACCTAGAGTTATTCTGCAGAACTGATACACTTCTCCTTTTGCCATTTGTACTATCACACTCTGCAGCAAAGGTGTTTTTAAAATTTATGTTGTATTCCATCATCCATAGATTTCCCTCTTCATTACAAATGTTTCAATCCTTTTTTTAAAAAAAATTATCCTTTACAGTTTCCTTTTACTAATTTTCTTTTTTATGTACGGTCCAGCATTTTTTTTGCTTAATTCTTATTGATGCTAATACTTGTGTATTGTATTATATATCTAACATAATTTATGTTATAGAAAATACCATCAATAATGAATCGTTCAGTGTCTGATCGGGAATTTCCTTTTTTTAGACAGGGATTGGAAAGCAACGTGCTCCGGTTCAGTGCCAGACTGATTACAGATGATCCAATCAACAGTGAACGGAAATTTGTGATTTCATATTTTCTGAGTGATGACACCATTGCTGTTTTTGAACCTCCTGTTCCAAATTCAGGTAAACTTTTAATACAGAGGATTCTATAGTCAGACTGTATAGTCCACTCAAGTGCTGTAAATCTTGTTGCAGATCTGAGTCGCTTCCTCTATCTGTACTTTGATCTTCATTATTCATGAAATGCAAAGAGTGCTAGCAAGACCAGCATTTATTGTCCTTTACTAGATTCCCTTGTGGTTAGCTGCCTTCTTGAATAACCACAATTTGTGTGGTATAGATACTCGCATCGTGCTATAAGAGAGCAGTTCCAGGACTTTGACCTAATGACAATGATTGATGGCAATATAGTTCCAAATAAGAATGGTGTACGAGTTAGAGAGGCATTTGGAGATAGTCATGATCCCATTCCCTTTCTGGTTTCTATTAACTCTTTCCTCATAATATTATACACCTCTACCAGATACCCCCTCGACTTTCACTGCTCCAAAAAAAGTAATCCAAGTCTATCCAACCCCTCTTCATGGCTAAAGTGCTCCATCCCAGGCAACATCTTGGTGAGTCTCCTCGGCACCTCCTTCAGAGCAAGCCCATCCTTCCTATAATGCAGTATATTTGCATTGTATTAAGGTTGACATCTCATTTTTAGGTATGCCTGGTGCTGCTCCTGGCTTGCCTTCCTGCACTCTACCACTGAACCAGGATTGATTCCTTGTCTTGATGGTAATAGTTGAGTGGGGGATATGTGCCCATGAAGTTGCAGATTGTATTGCGGTACAATTTTGCTGCTTTGATGGCCCAAAATGCCTCATGGATGCCCAGTCTTGAATTGATAAATACCTTCAACGTCTGTCCCATTTAGCATGATGATAGTGTCACATAACACAATGAAGGCAGGACTTTGTCTCTACAAGGTTTAGGCAGTGGTCACTCTTACCAAAATTGTCATAAACAGATGATCTGTGGCTGTCAGATTGGTGAGGATGAGGTCAAGTGTGTTTTTCCCTCTTGTTGGTTGCCTCACATCCTGTCATAGGTGCTGTCTGACAGCTATGTTCTGTAGGATTCGACCAACTCATTCATTGGTGCTACTACCGAGCCACTCTTGGTGGTGGACCTTGAAGTCCCTCACCCACAGTATTGTGTGTGCTGTTGCCATCTTCAGTGCTTCCTCCAAGTGTTTCTCAACATGGAGGAGTACTGATTTGGGTACTGGGTGAGGGGTGTGATATATGGTAATTAGTAAGAGATTTCTTCGCCCATGTTTTGCCTGATGTCTTCTGACTTCATGGGTTCTGGAGTCAATGTTGAGGCCTATTAGGGCAGCTACCTTCTAAGTGCACATCATGGTTGTGCTACCTCTGCTACCTCTATTCTGCTGGTCATACAGGACATATCCAGGAATGGTAATGGTATTGTCTGTGATGTTGTGAATAAGGTATGATTCTGGGTATATGATGGTCAGATTGTTGCTTGACAAGTCTGTGTGATAGCTTTCCTAATTTTGGCATGAGACCCCAGCTGTACAAAGCTTTGGTTAGGCTTCAGCAGGAGCACTGTGTGCAGTTCTGATCACCACACTATAGGAGGGATGGGATTGAGTGCAGAGGGGATTCACCAGGGTGGGTTGGAGTATTTTAGCTATGAAGAGGGTCTGGATAGGCTCAGGTTGTTTTCTTTACGGCTGAGGGAGGACCTGATTGAGATGTATAAAATTATGAGGGGCATAGACAGGGTGGATAGGAAGCAGCTCTTCCCCTTAGTTGAAGGGTCAATAATGAGGGGCAAAATTTTAGGATGAAAGGCAGGAGGAAATTTGAGGAAAGATGTGAAAACACCAAGAGAATGATGGGAATCTGGAATGCACTGCCCTGGGAGGGAAATTGAGGCATGAAACCTCTAAAAAGTACATGGATGAACAATTGGAATGCTGTAACTTTCAAGGCTATGGGCCAAGTACTGCAAAGTGAGATCAATGTTCATAGGTCAGCACAGATCTGATGGGCCAAAGAACCTCTTCTGTGTATGACTCTACATTAGTAAGGAGCACTTTGCGGGGCCGACTGGACAACATTTCCTTTTGTCATTTCTGGCGCCAAGTGGTCGGTCAGTTTCATTCCCTATTTATTTGTTCACAATATCTATGAATATATCCCTTGATTATTTATTCATTACAAATCTATATTACATATTTAAAAGGTTATCACATTGGCCCCAATTTTCATTCCTGGATCAGATACAGAGATGGGAGAAATCCTGGCTCCACAAACTCGAACTTAGCCACTGTCCTTCCTATTTGCAGTCCATGGGAGGTGGGCTGTATTGGAAGATAGGCCAAATGACCCAGGAAGAGCTGAGGACGTTGCCAGTTCCTGAGGCAGACTGTGTAGTAAGCTGGCCTCAGAACTCCTGCACTGTGACTAATAATTGAAATAAAATACTAAAATATGAAATATTCCTCCAGTCCTCAGCTCTAACAGCTCCCTTATTCTCCCTCACTTCCACACACTCCCAAATTCCATCAATGTTAATCCATGTAAACTAAAGCCCGTCCTCAATGGTCCCTAATAATCCCTATGCCGACAGTGCCTACTTCCATGCACCACCCTATCCCCCTTCACTTATGATTCCAACTCAGCTAATATCCATAAGGACCCAAGCTAACAGGAGAACAAATTATTTTTTATTACTTGAGGTTCTACATCCCACTGGGTGGGATGCTGTTCGGACGGTCACTGTGAATGCGATGGGCCAAATGGCCTGCTTCCTCACTGTTAGGATTCTAAGATTCCACTGCAGACTGGACTTTCTTGAGAAAAGAACCTTGATTCATAAGACAAAATTGACAGGTGTTACCAATCTTCACAAATTATACAGTCCAATGGAGGTTATACAGCTTTCATAAACAATTTTCTCCACTGTTGATAATCAAAGACAGCACCTTCAGCTCCTCAAAGTGATCTTTGACCCCAATTCTGAGGTGTCTTGGAACAATAGCTTCAGAGGCACCTCAGCTCTCCAGATGGATGATGGGCTATCCATAGGTATTGCACTAAGATGTTATTTTTCTTTGTAGGCCTAATCTCTATACTCCAAGTTGCAGACGCCAATCCCACTGCAATACTTGTCACTTAGAAGAGGCTTCAGCATGGTGAAAATCTGGGCCAATTTGTGTATGTTTGAAGTCGTGGTGTTCTAAATATATGTATTATTCCTACAGGTATTCCTGGTGGTAAATTTTTAGAAAGAATGAAAATGAAAATACCTGGCCAAGAACTTTTTAAGAGTGAACCATCTAAGTACTATACTCAACAGGATCTGTTCATTGGAGCGAGGCTCTGCCTCTTTGGGAACTATTTTTGTCTGGTAGATGCTGACGAGTATACTTTCAATTACATGGAAAAGAATGCAAATGAAGTAGGTTATACCTTATTTTGGTTCTTTCTTTTATTTTCTTATTGTTACCTTTATAGTATGGAGTTGCCCACAAATAACTTATTAAAAGTAATTATATTGTAATGTGCAATTGTTTAAGCAGATCATTTAGAATACGGTTAAAATCTATACATTTTGTAATTTAAACAGAAACAAAAACAGAAGTTGCTGGAAAAGTTCAACAGCTCTGGCAGCATCTGTGAAGAGAAATCAGAGTTAATGTTCCCGAGGAAGGATTGAAACGTTAGCTCTGATTTCTCTTCACAGATGCTGCCAGACGTGCTGAGCTTTTCCAACAACTTCTGTTCTTGCTTCCGATTTACAGCATCCACAGTGTTTTTGGTTTTTATTTTGTAATTTAAACACTTGTGCCCTAGAGAGAAAAAACATATTTATCTTCTACTTCTTTAATGGTATTCTTAATGCGGGAAATATAGCTCACTCATTCTTTCTCAGGTAAGCAACGCATATTAAGTCTACAACTCGCTGCCTTGTAACACCTAGGGGCAGAATATTGATTGGGTTATCCAGAGATGTGACCAGTGGATACACTCTGCCAGGGTCCAGTAGTTGTAATTATGAACCATTTTAATTTTTCATGTATCATGCATATAACTTTACCCTCAATTTTTCACTCTAAAATCCAAACTCTATTTACTTATTACCTATTTTCGGTACAAACTTATTCACTGACGGAATAATAGAATAGTAGACTATCCGAGATTGAGTTCCTGTGTCAGTGTGAAGTCAACACAAACTAACAAGGTTACTACCTTACTGGTGTGTACAGCATTCCCATCAACTCTCCCCTCTGAAATGACAGTGTACCATCAAGAAAGGATAGCAGGTATACAGCATTGTTCATACTAAAGTTGTCAAGATTGCAAAACAAACAAGTAATTGTATAAAATCAGAAGTCACATGATACCAGGTTATACTCCTAGGGGTTTATTTGAAATCACATGCTTTCAGAGTCCGGCTCCTTTGTCAGGAGAAGTGGACGCACTGTTCCGTGTGTCTAGATGAAGAGCTGGTTGTTGAAGGTGGGAGACATTGTGGTCAAGGATGAAGCAGATGAGTTGTAAGATGACATCCAGGAATTGGCAGTTGTTGGTATTGAGTACTGATGCTGTCGGAGGGATGCCATCGTTGTGAGGGCTGCTGTCATAGAGTGCGGAAATGTCCATTGTGACAAGGAATGCTCCTATTCGACTGGTCCAGATGTGCTGAGGGAACACCACCCTCACAAGTAGGAACACTACCCATCACGTACACGGTACGTACTCATGCGACTCGGCCAATGTTGTCTACCTCATACCCTGCAGAAAAGGATGCCTTGAGCATGGTATATCAGTGAGACCACACAGATTCTACTTCAACAACAAATGAACGGACTGCACACAACAATTAGATTAGATTAGATTACTTACAGTGTGGAAACAGGCCCTTCGGCCCAACAAGTCCACACCGACCCGCTGAAGCACAACCCACCCAGACCCATTCCCCTACATTTACCCCTGCACCTAACACTACAGGCAATTTAGTATGGCCAATTCACCTGATCTGCACATTTTTGGACTGTGGGAGGAAACCGGAGCACCCGGAGGAAACCCACGTAGACACGGGGAGAATGTGCAAACTCCACACAGTCAGTCGCCTGAGGCGGGAATTGAACCCGGGTCTCTGGCGCTGTGAGGCAGCAGTGCTAACCACTGTGCCACCCTGCCGCCAGGCAGGAGAGTTCCCTCCCAGTCAGGGAATACTTCAATGATCAAGGACCTTCAGCCTCCAATCTTTGGGTAAGTACCCTCCAAGGTGGCCTTTAAGGTACACAGCAACACAGAATCGCTGAACAGAAACTGATAGTCAAGTTCTGTAAACATGAGGACAGCCTGCACCATGAATTTGGGTTCATGTCATGCTACATGTAACCTCACCACACTTCTGTGTTTGTGAAATCTTCCTTAGTATCCTGTTTTGACACCATCACCTGGATAACTTATTATCTCTCTATCTTAATTAGTTTGTACAGTTTTGGATTACTTGTTACCTTGGTTGGACCGTCATCATGTGACTCTTATACCTATCATGTTATTCCAGCCATTAGGTTTGACTCTGGCACCATCTAATTTTTGATTTTTTTGTAATTATCTCTCTGCCTTCATAAATCAGATCATAGGTCATCCTTTCACTTGCTATTCAGCTGTTGACACTTTAATCACATTGTTTAACACTTTTGATCACCTGCAAAGATGTGTTATTCAGCCTGTCGACATTCCACTCACACCATTTGTACTTATCTTTTGATGCTCTTAGTTACCTGGAATATCTTGCCATTATCTCTCTGCCTATAAATTATGTGCCTATGTGCTTCCTTCCACTTCACCTGACAAAGGAACAGCACTCTGAAAGCTTGTGATTTCAAATAAACCCGTAGCACAATAACCTGGTATTGTGTGAATTCTGACTTTATACAATCACTTGTTTGCTTTGCAGTCTTGACAACTTGAACATGAGCAATGCTGTATACCTACTGTTCTTTCTTGACGGCATACTGTCAAATCAAAGGTAAGAGTATGGTGCTGAAAAAGCACAGCAAGTCAGGCAGCATCTGAGGAGCAGGAGAATTGATGTTTTGGGCATAAGCCCTTCTTCAGGAATGAGGCTTGTGGGCCGGGGGGCCTGAGAGATAAACGGAAGTGGGGGGTGGGGTTTGGGGGAAGGTAGCTGAGAATGCAATAGGTAGATGAAGGTGATAGGTCAGAGAGGAGGATAGAGCGGATAGATGGGAAAGGTGATGGACAGGTCAGGAGGGCAGTGCTGAGTTAGAGGCTTGGGACTGGGATAATGTGGGCAGAGGAAACTGGGGAAATCCACATTGATCCTGTGTGATTGCAGGGTCCCAAGGTGGAAATATGAAGCGTTCTTCCTCCCAGGCGTCAGGTGGTAAGGGTTTGGTGATGGAGGAGGCCCAGGACCTGCATGTCCCTGATGGAGTGGGAGGGGGAGTTGTGACATCACTCACCAAGGACCCAAAGGATCTTTCCCTGTCCAACAGAAATTTACCTGTACCTCCATCAATGTCATCTACTGTATCCATTGCACCCGATGTGGTCTCCTCTACATTGGGGAGACAGGATGCCTACTTGCAGATTGTTTCAGACAACATCTCTGGGACACCACCCCATGGCTAAACACTTCAACTCCTGTTCCCACTCCAACAAGGGAGGTTGGAGTGGTAACTGGAGTGGGCACTTCTGGTTTTGTAGGCCCTATGCATGGACTCTTGGAATTGGTGGTGAGGAGTCGGTTGTAGTGCTGGTGGAGTGGGGACCCCTGGCTGCAGTTAGCCTGGAGAAGGGACCTTGCAGAGACCTTGCATAAGGTCTGGAGACATATTTGGGACCCCTGCCAAAGAACACAAACTCAATTTAAGTACTTTCTTTCTTTTCTTCAGTACCTCAAAATGGCGCCAGATTATGATGACAGAATAATTTTCATTGTATCTGCATTAGTATATGTGACAATAAGTAAATCATTCATTATTTCTTTCATTCATTCATTCATTCTTAGGTACTTAAAAGAATTGGTTAGTGGGAGAGTTGATGTGTTGGTTTTAATTTTCCTAAATTTCTGAGATTCTGGTGAGGTTCCATTAAATTGGGAAGGTGATGACCTAGTGGTATTACTGCTGGACTCTTAATCTAGAGGACCAGGTGATGTTCTGGGGAGGCAGTTCCAACTCCGGTCATAGCAGATAGTGGAATTTGAATTCAATAAAAATCTGGTATGAAGGATCTCATGATGATTATGAATCCATTGTTGATTATCAGAAAAAGCCATTCAGTTCACTAATCTCCTTTAGGGAAGGAAGCTGCCATCCTTACCTCACCTGCTTGTGACTCTAGGCTTTCAGCAATGTGGTTGGCTTTTAATTGCCCTCTGAGAAATTAGGGATGGGCAATAAATGTTCCTGGTTTTGTTCCAGCAATGCCCTCATCCCAGAATGAATTAAAAACAAAATTGGAAAGTAGTGAATGTAATTTCTTCAGTAAAAAGGGAGTGAATCAGACATGAGGAAACTACAGGCAAGTTAGCTACACGTCAGTAAAAGGAAGATATTATACATTATAGCAGGGTGTTTAGATAAGTGCAAGATAATCAGGCAGAGTCAACATGTGAAAGTGAAATCATGTTTAACCAATATACCCTGTATTTGAGTTCGTTGTAGAAGTAATACGCACTGTGGATAAAGGGGAATCAGTATTTTACTTCGATTTTCAAAAGGCATTGTTAAGGTTATCACAGTAAATACAAGCTCATAGTGTTTTTTTTAATTCTACTCGTGGCATGGGAGTATCGCTGGCTGGGCCAGCATTTATTGCCTATCCCTATTTTTCCTTGTGAAGGTGGCATTGAGCTGCCTTCTTGAACCACAGCAGTCTGTGTGTTGAAGTTAGATGCACAATCGCATTAGGGAGGGAATCTCATGATTTTGGCCTAGTGACACTGAAGGAGCGATAATAAATATCTCCAAGTCAGGATGACGAGTGGCTTGGAGGGGTACTAGCAGAACGTGGTGTACCCATGAATCTGCTCCCCTTATCCTTCGAGGTGGAATTGGTCATGGGTTTGGAAGGTGCTGTCTCAAGCTTTTTGGTGAATTTCTGAAGTATCATCTTGTAGATAGTACGCACTGCTGCTACTGAGCATTGGTGGTGGAAGAAGTGGATGTTTGAGGATGTGGTGCCAGTCATGTGGACTGTTGTGTCCTGGCTGGAGTCAAGCTTCTTGAGCGTTGTTGGAGATGCCGCCATCCAGGCAAGTGGGGAGTATTCCATCACTTGTGCCTTGTAGATGGTGAATATGCAAGTCAGTTACTTGCTTCAGTATTCCTTATCTCTGACCTGCTTTGTAGCCACTGTATTTATATTTTGCTAGTCCAGTTTATTTTCTTGTCAGTAGTAACCCCCCAGGATGCTGGTAGTGGGGTATTCAGTGATGGTAATGTCATTGAATGTCAAGGGGTAGTGCTCAGATTCTCTCTTCTTGGAGATGGTCACTGCATGGCATTTGTGTAGGGCAAATATTACTTGTCATTTTTCAGTCTAAACCTGGATATATCCAGGTATTGGGATAATGAAATGACATTGACAGAAGAAAAATTCAGAAGTTCAGAAGAAGAGTCATACTGGACTCACACTGTTAAATCTGTTTCTTTCTACACAGACCCGCTGAGTTGCTTCAGCATTTTCTGCAACTGTTTCAGACTTCCAGGATGAACAGTATTTTGCTTTAAAATAATTAGTCATTGCAGATTTCAAAGTCAACACCGGATGGTGTACCAGGTTTATGAAGAGAAACAATTTTTGTACAATGATAGAAGGCCCAGATTTCACAGTGTCACCAAGCAGTATACAAATTAAATGGAGATTCTTCTTTTATGAAAAAAATTAAGTAACAAAAATACTTTTTGGCTGCTTTTGCACTTGCTTTGAAGAAAACCTTTCTGTCTTGGTAATTCTACTGAAATACAAACAAAGCATGACATTGGGAGATTGAACAAAGAACAAAGAAAGTTTACAGCCCAGGAACAGGCCTTTCGGCCCTCCAAGCCTGAGCCGATCCAAATCCACTGTCTCAACCAGTTGCCCAATTCCTAAGCATCTGTATCCCTCTGCTCCCCATCTATTCATGAATTTGTCCAGACGCATCTTAAATGAATCTACCGTGCCTGCCTCTACTACCTCTGCTGGCAACGTGTTCCAGGCACCTACCACCCTCTGTGAAAAATACTTGCCGGGTGTATCCCCCTTAAACTTTTCACCTCTCACCTTGAAAACGTGACCTCTCGTTATTGAATTCTTCACCCTGGGAAAAAGCTTATCTCTATCCATCCTGTCTATGCCCTTCATGATTTTGTAGACCTCAATCTCCTTTTTTCTAATGAAAACAATCCTAACCTACTCAACCTCTCTTCATAGCTAGCACCTTCCATACCAGACAACATCCTCGTAAACCTTCTCTGCACCCTCTCCAAAGCGTCCACATCCTTTTGGTAATGTGGCGACCAGAACTGTACACAGTATTCTAAATGCAGCCGAACCAATGTCTTGTACAATTTTAATATGACCTGCCAGCTCTTATACTCAATACCCTGTCCGAAGAAGGCAAGCATACCATATGCCTTCTTGACCACTCTATCCACCTGTGCAGCAACCTTCAGGGTACAATGGACCTGAACTCCCAGATATCTCTGCTCATCAACTTTTCCCAAGGCTCTTCCTTTTACTGTATCATTCACTCTAGAATTAGACTTCCCAAAATGCATAACTTCACATTTGCCTGGATTGAACTCCATCTGCTACTTCTCAGCCCAACTCTCCAGTCTATCTATATTCTTTGACAGTCCTCTATGCTTTCTGCTACTCCACCAATCTTCATATTATCTGCAAACTTGCTAATCATACCAACAGAGGCCTCTTCCAGAATTATTTATGTATATCACAAACAACAGTGGCCCCAGCACTGATCCCTGTGGAACACTACTGGTCACCTTGTTCCATTTCAAGATAAACTCCCTTCAACTACTACTCTGTCTCCTGTTGCTCAGCTAGTTCTTTATCCACCTAGCTAGAACATCATGTGACTTCACTTTCTCTATTAGTTTACCATGGGGAGCCTTATCAAACGCCTTACTAAAGTCCATGAATATGACATCTCCAGCCCTTCCTTCATCTATCAATTTGGTCCCTTGCTGAAAGAATTCTATTAAGTTGGTAAGGCACAATCTTCACCACACAAAACCATCACTGATAAGCCCATTCTTTTCCAAATATGAATAGATTTTATCCCTCAGTACCTTCTCCAGCAACTTTCCCACCATTGACATCAGGCTCACTGGTCTGTAGTTACCTGGAATATCCCTACCACCCTTCTTGTATGAGGGCAACATGATCACCCCTCCAGTCCTCCGACACCTCACCTGTATTTAAGGATGCTACAAAGATATCTGTCAGGGCCCCAGCTGTTTCCTCTCTTGTCTCCCTCAGCAACCTGGCATAGATCCCATCCGGTCCTGGGGATTTGTCCACCTTAATAACCTCTAGCCTACCCAACACATCTTTCCTACTTATGTCAATGTGATCCAGAGTAATGAAACTTCAGTCTCTAATCTCAACATTCATCATGTCCCTCTCCTCAGTGAACACTGATACAAAGTGATTATTCAGAATCGAACCCATTTTCTGGTAGATGTACCCACCCTCGTATATTTCAACCTCCAAAAATATTATTCATGTATTGATCAACCCTTTTGGCTAAATATTGCTTCTCAGATACTTGACTTTTGCACAGTATATATAATAATCACAGGAGTTAGGAATGACAAGGATATATTGATATGTCTCAAAATTATTGACAGTGATAGTAAGTGAAAAAGAATGAGAACTATATAATAAAATATATCATTACTTTAGCTGTTGCTTTGTTGTGTTAATGGACAGAAGAAAATGTATTTAATTTTTTGTTATTGACAACAGTTCAGTTTAAAGCATTTTTATTGTTTTGTTTCAGTCTAAAGCATTTTTAATGTTTTGTTTCAGTCTATGTTCTAATCTCAACTTTATTTTTATTCAACATCTCTTGTATTAGTATCATAAGGCTAATATTTGCACAATTCTGACAAAGCTCAAAACAACTGGTGAAACACATTCCCTTGAAATAAAAAGGATGCTTTCAGCACATGATCCTCAAAGGACTGGTATAATTAATTATGATGATTTCAGGTAAGTTTGATATGTTTCGCAGCTAACTAATAATGCTTTCTCATAATATTCATTTATATATTGTGACGATCTCCCTGCTTTTGGGGAGAAACCTGTATCATTTCTTGGGGATGATCGATCCTTAATAGCCAGAATTTGATTTCTGATTTAACAAGAAAAGCTGGGTTCTAGTAAATGATCAGCTGACCAGATTGCCTGAGAGTCAAGATTAGAGTAGTGCTAGAAATGCACAGCAGGTCAGGCAGCATCCGAGCAGCAGGAACATCGACGTTTCGGGCGGGAGCCCTTGATCAGGAATCTCCTTCCAGATTGCCTGAGAGCAGAACAGTAGAAAAGAAGGTCAACAAATTCATTTTAGGAATGAATATGTTCACAATGATAGTTTTCTATTCAAGCAAATTAATTTGAAAGTTACAAACAAAAACAGAAATTGCTGAAGAAGGCCTGGCAGCATCTGCGCAGAGAAAGCAGAGTTAACGTTTCGGGTCAAGCGACCCTTCAGCAGAATATAAACAGGAGAAGGTTGGTATATATGCTGAAAATAGGGTGGGGTGATGGGGAGGAGTAAATGATAGGTAGAGATGGGACCCAGAGAGAGATAATAACAGTTGGGAAAACAAAGGAATGGATAATGGTCACCTGGGAGAATCAGGAGCAGATGATGGGTTGATTGTGGTAGCAGCCCATATGAAGACAAGGCCTGGTATGTGGGGTTGTGGAAGGACATGGAAGAAGGTGTTCAGGCCCTAAAATTATTGAACTTGATATTAAACCCAAAGGACTAGCCACACTACCATACATCAGGAGCATTTCAGAACTGACAGCCAGAGTACTGCGACCACTAGGACTTATAACAGCACACAAACCAACAGCCACCCTCAGACAACAACTCACCAGAACGAAGGACCCGATACCCAGCATGAGCAAAACTAATGTAGTGTACAAAATCCCATCCAAGGACTGCACAAAACACTATATAGGACAAACAGGAAGACAGCTAACGATCCGCATCCATGAACATCAACTAGCCACGAAACGCCACGACCAGCTGTCCTTAGTAGCCACACATGCAGACGACAAGCAACATGAATTTGACTGGGACAACACTACCATTATAGGGCAAGCCAAACAAAGAACAGCCAGGGAATTCCTAGAAGAATGGCACTCATCCACAAACTCCATCAACAAACACATCGACCTGGACCCAATATATCGGCCACTACAGCGGACAGCTGAAACTGACAACTGGAAGCGGCAGGGACAGGCCACTATAAATGCCGGAGGAAACACCACAGAAGCGCTTCACAGGAGGCTCCCAAGCACTGAGGATGTCACCTAGACAGGGGACGAAACGTTTGCAACAAAAATTTCCAGCTCGGCGAACAGAACCACAACAACGAGCACCCGAGCTACAAATCTTCACCCAAACATTGAGCTCTTCACTGGAGCACGGCAGCAAACCTGAGTCAGAGATGTTGGCCAGGAAATAGGGTGGTATTTTGAAGTGGCAGGGAATAGGAAATTCAAGGTCAGTGCTGTGGACATAACATAGGTATTCTGCAAAGCAGTCACCCAATACGTGTTTCATCTAGAAGAGACCATATTGTGAATAGTGACTACTGTTGTCTAGATTGAGTGAAATGCACATAAATTGCTGCTTCATCTGGAAGGTGTGTCTGGGGCCTTGGATGGTGAGGAGAGAGAGTAAATTTCAGCTGCTACACCTTTTGTGATTGCATGGGAAGTTTCTGTGGGAGTCTGGGAAGGCATTGGGAGTGGAGGAGGAGTGGACCAAGGTGTTCCAGAGGGAATGGTCCCTGCAGGAGGCTGACAAGGTAGAGGAGGGGAATATGTACCTGCTGGTGGTGGCAGGATGCTGGTGATTCTTTGGATATGGATGCTGGTGGGATGGTAAACCCTAATGGTGTTGTGGAAGAGAATGGGTGAGGGCAAAAGTGCGGGAGTTGGGTCGGACATGGCTGAGGGCTGTGTCAATCAAGGTGGTAGGGAATCCTTGGTTGAGGAAGAAAGTGCCCATTTCGGAGGCCTCCCTGTAGAAACTGATATCATCAGAACAGATGCAAGGGAACTGGAAAAACTGGGAGAAATTGAATTGAGTCTTTGCAGGAAATAGGGTGTGAGGATGTATAGTCAAGGTAACTGTGCGAGTCAGTGGGTTTGTAGTGGATATTGTACTGGAGCATGTGGAGCAAAGGAAACATTTCTGCCAGCAGAATTCAGTTGGCTAAAAGAGTTAAGCTCTTGATTATTGAAGGATTTCACAAGCAGTTGTTGAGTTTCTGATATGGACAAACTGAGCGAGAGAGAGAGAGATTGAGAGAGAGATTTAGATATAAAACTCCATAGTTAAAGAATGTTAGAAGCAAAAGAGTTTTGTTTTGAGATGGCTAGGCTTAACTTGCTGGAGATATCTATATTCTGTGGGGTGTTTGCTACCATATGATATTTAGAAGAGATTTGAAGAAGCATCCTTACTGGAAGTGAACAGAGGCTCAAGAAATTTTTGGCTGTATACAAATAATTGACATAATAACCAGACAAGCTGGTTACTCTTTCAACTTTTGATGAGTCTTGACTATTTATAGCTGCAACTGTAATAGGTGTACGAGGAAAATTGAGCTAAGACATTCAATTTAAAGTAAGTAATTGTGTCCATTGCATTTTTATTGTATTGACTATTTAAGAGAGTATAATTGTTAGTTTTTCTTTTGTGGACTATAATTCATTTGTTTAAATTGTGAGCGATGTGGTTTTATTTTTTAGTAAATAGCTCTTGGAAACAGATTCTTGGAAAATAGTTCCCTTGGGGATTCTCCCATTTTTCTGAGCTAACCAGCAGAACAGCCACAAAAACTTTGAACAAAAAGCAGGGGTGATAGTACACAATGAAGAGAATTCCCATCACCTGAAAATTTCTCTGTCTTTTATCAAGTTTTCGTATTAAATTCTGAGACTGATTACCTGCTAATTTACATTAAGTGAATATTTCTTGACATTTAATGATATTGCTTAAATTTTTGAAATTTCATCTCTTTTACACTCTGATTATGAATTGCAATTTTGATGTTTGATTAGATTAGATTAGTTTTTTTTAGATTAGATTAGATTACATTACAGGGTGGAAACAGGCCCTTCAGCCCAACAAGTCCACACCGACCCGCCGAAGCGCAACACACCCATACCCCTACATTTACCCCTTACCTAACACTACGGGCAATTTAGCATGGCCAATTCACCTGACCTGCGCATCTTTGGACTGTGGGAGGAAACCAGAGCACCTGGAGGAAACCCACGCAGACACGGGGAGAATGTGCAAACGCTACACAGTCGCCTGAGTCGGGAATTGAACCCAGGTCTCTGGTGCTGTGAGGCAGCAGTGCTAACCACTGTGCCACCGTGCCGCCCACCATGTTTGGTTCCACTTGTCTTGAGGGTTATGTCTTGCAATTTTTCTTGAAGGAAAATGTTTCTGCTATTTTACCTAAATAAAAACAGAAACTGCTGGAGAAACTCAGCAGATCTGGCAGCATTTGTATAGAGAGAAACAGAATTAACATTTCAAGTCCAAAGACTTTTCTTGGGAGTTGGGTTTCTCCTGTATTTGTGGTTTTATTTCAGATTAACAACACTTACAATATTGCCTTCTTTTATCAGGTAGCATTACATTAATAGTACCAGCTACATCTACAATGTCTCTGGAAGTTTGAATTTTGTTTCATTTTTAAATTTTGATTATTATTACTACTTGTAAGAATTTATTTAATTTTTGTTTATAAACAGGAATATTGTGATTCAGATTGGAGAAGGACTGCTCACTGAACATGAAATCATGACAATTGGACGCTACTATAGCATTCGTGAACAGCAAAAAACAGACATTTGTCTCATACTGCATGTTGTCCAAGAGGCATTGAGAAAGGCCACTTTTGAGGATTTTACAAAAATATCTGAGGCTTTCATGTATGAGGATCGACAAAGGTAAAAAACATAATGTCATTATTATGAGTGGTTATCATAGTAAATTCCTGGTATTCTTCCAGAGATTCTGTGTGGTAGTATTTATGTACTTTATCTATGTTTTTCAATTTATACTCTTTGCCCAGCAGTTTTAAAATACTGGTCACTAAACATCTGTGTTTCTGAAATCAATTAATTAGATTCCTAGAAATAAGTTTTTCTTTCAAATTGATCTTTAGGCAACCACAACTGAGAAGGTGTATGAGAATTTTAGTATTTGATTTCACCTCATACCAAAATGCTCCTTAAAGCATCAACATATACATGCTTCTGATCTTTGGTATCAAAGTACAATTTTAATGTAGACAATTTTAGATGAAATTCATCTATCAATTATCTAATCTTTCTTCTCTTCCTCAACAATTTACTAATGATTCTAAAATAGTATATAATTAAACAGAACCAGTGAAAAATGAAAAGGAAGAGAATTTATTGCCTCAGATACGTTTACAAATACACTGGATAGGACAATATTTTGCCAATTATTTTCCCCTTTTTCCTTCTGCTATGCCAGAGTACATGAGCACTAATTGATTTGGTATTTTTCTCAAATGGCCATACTTTGTCCATTAGCCTATGAGTATGTTGGGCTGTTTGATTATAAACAGCACCACAGCTAAAAGCAATTAGGACAAATCATAGACAAGTATCTTCGAGCAGGGGTAGCACCAGGAGGGGAAAATTCATCTGATTTTACTGTCCCTCACCAAAGCACATGACAACTAACTATAAAAGTTGGTTCACAGATGATCTTTTAGGAAAATGAGCTTGCAATGCCAACCAAGTCTAGTTTAGTTGTGACACCAATTCCACCTTCTCTGGGCTGCTAGGAGTGGACAACAAAGGCAATTTTACCAGCATTAGCCATAGTCGAAGACATGTAATTATGAAGTGAAAAGGGCATTCAGTAGAATACCTCTGTTACACTTTTGTGTAGTATTTCAGTTTTGTACGACAGAGCGAAGTGAGTTAGTAGACTAACACCACGGAAACCAATGTGCAGGCTACCTAGGAAAACACAGACCAGCTTAAGACCTAAATACAGGTTGTTCTGTTATAATGCGTGTTTCATTTATGCGAATTCACTGGACCACAATTGACAAATTGGGGATGCTGTTTCTACAATGCAAACTTTTAAAATGTGTGTTGGCTGTAACAGGATTAGACGCGCCAACATTTTAAGCACTGTTTCTGAAGCGCAATTTTTCTATAATGTGGGGTTGCAAAATTCCGGAACCATGATTTTTAGAAGAACTGACTGTTACAGATATTTCTGCTTTCTCTAATATTTTTGTATTGGAAACGTTTACGATTAAAATGATGTTTGGTCCCCAGGAGGGATCATCCAGGGTGACCCATATGCTCTTCCCATAGTTGTGTCCATTTTACATGGAACTGCTCCACTCCATCAATGAGTTGATGAGGTTACCCAACAGTAGATATTTTTTCAGTTTTCTGTGGTTTTCATTTCCAACATCATTTGAAGTAACAATTTTTAAATATCAGATGAGTTGAAACTTTACTAAAAATCACGAGTTTTCAAATTAATCGATGGTTTAAATGTTTCATTTAAAATATGTAATCAGCTTTAACGTTATAATTTGAAGAAACATTCATATGGTTTTGCTTATTTTTATTAACATTGGGTCCTGAATTTTCTCATTATATTTAGTACATAGACCATTGTTATATCATCAAGGTGCTAAAAGGATTCAGGAAATTTACATATTTTTGCTGCTTTCATGCTAAATTTAAATTCTATCAATTCTTCGTGATACAAATCTCACTTCTGCCAATGTCTGTCAGGGTTTTTCTTTGTTTGTTTACGTGATGTGGACATCACTGGCTAGGCCACCATTTATTGTCAATCCCTACTTGCCATTGTGAAGGTAATGGTGAGACAAATTGTTGAATCAATGTGGGTACATCCATAGTACTGTTAAGAAGGGAGTTCCAAGATTTTGACCTGACAACAGTAAAGCAGTGGCAAAGTCAGGATGGTGTGTACCTTGACGGATGCATATGGTGGTGTTCCCTTGCAACTTCTGCCCTTGGCCTACTATGTAGTAGTCTTTGCCTATCTGGGACATTTAGTCAAAGAAACCTGCATGAGTTACTGCAATGTAACTTGAAAATGATATTCACTGCTGCATTGGCGGTGCAGAGAGTGAACTTTCAGGTGCTGAATGGAGTGCAAATCAAACAAGCTGCTTTGTCCTGGATAGTGTCAAGCTTCTGGAGTGTTGTCGGAGCGGTAGTCATTCCAGGGAAGTGGGGAGTATTCCATCACATTCCTGATTTGTGCCTTGTTTGTATTAGACAAACTTGGGGGAAGCAGAGGTGATTTACTTGCCACAGAATTCCTAGCTCTGACCTGCTCTTGTTGTGGCCACTTTCTATGGCTGGTCCAGTTTATCGTTACATTATTTGTAATTTTGCATTGTTCAAGTATATAGAAGTTTCCTGAAGTTATACTTGTTCTGTAAATGATTTGTCATTTCTCCACAGAAATGTGTCAGCAGTTTTCTCTGTAATTTTTATCAATGTTAGTAAGACATTTGTGAGCTGAAGAAAGTACCAACTACTGAGTACATGCTACCAAGAAAATTTGTTTTATCTATTGTCTTCCTTTTAAACTGCTGCACTTGATTTCCTGAAGTGCTTTTTTACTCTTTCAACTCAAACGTTCTGCTACTTCCTAAAACCATACACACACAACAACTTCAGACAAAAGATAGATTTCCCCATGGCATACTTATTAAGAATTATGAAACATCCAGATGTATTGCTCTGAGTCATATTAAACATCTAGCACTTAAAATCAAACCTGCATTCAAACAAAATAAAAACCACATCCACAACCTCCACCAGCCCCCAGCCGCACCCACACAACCCTATTTAAACCCCCCCCCCCACCCCCCAAAGGATGTTGTCCCAGCTCTGTCAAGATGGAAGTCAGCAACCCATCCAATTTATGCATGCCGCTCCTTTTGCACAACTGGCTCCAATGCTCCAGGAATCGCAAACCTTAATGTAAAACTAGAAACTAATATTTTACACAAATATTGGGTGAGTAATTCATTCCCTTTTAGTGGTATTACACAGGTCTTCAATGTGTCCCTGGGAGACAGATATCACCATATAAACCATGTAGCATTCTTCATTGATACAGGTGTACTAGCTGACTCCAGGCCCATGAACTATTTAAGGATCAGGTCAGAAAGGGAGATGGAAATCTCCTGCTGGTTACTACGTACCATCCCACCCCCATACACTTTAATACTGAACATCACTTAGACATCTCTGAGGCTGCAATGGCAGAGGATGTACCCTGAGTTGGGGTTTTCAATCTCCTTTATCACAGTGGCTTGGCAAAACTGTCACTGACTGAGCTGGTCAAGTCCTAAAGGGCATAACTGCTAGACCAGGCCTGTGACAGGTGGTGAAGGAACCAACAGGTGGAAAAAACATGTATAACTTCATGCTCACCCTTCAGTTTGCAGCAAATGCATTTGTCCATGACAGTATCAGTAGGAGTGACCAGCACACACTGTTTGTGAAGACAAAGTCCTGTCTTCTTATTGAGGATATCTTCCATTGTGTTGTGTGAAACTACCACATGGTAAATGCGATAGACTTCAAGCAGATCATGAAACTCAAGACTGGGCACTGATGAGTCACTTTGGGCCATCAGCAACAGAATCATCCTCAAACTCCATCTGCAACATCATGGACTGGCATATCCCTGTGGAAGATGTGTTTGGTTGTGGCGTTCTGCTGGAGTTGTCTGAAATGACAGAAAATGGTCCTTTGACTGTGGAGGCTGGTGGGGTGAAAAGTGAGGGCAAGTGGAACCCAATCACACTGTTGTTAGTGATGAAAAGGGGCAAGGGCGGAAGCACGAGTGATAGGTTGAATGCGGTTAAGGGCCATGTCAACCACAGCGGGCAGGAAACCACGGTTATGAAAGAAGGAAGCCATGTTAGCAGCGCTGTTTTGGAAGGTGACATCATCACAACAGAGACGAGATAAGCAAAGGAACTGGGAGAATGGGATAGAGTTCTTGCATGATGTGGGGTAGGAAGACCTGTCAAGAAGGTATCTACGGGAATCAGTGGCTTTGTAGTGGATGGCAGTGGATAGTTTATTCTCCTAAATGGAGATGGAGAGGTCGAGGAAAGGAAGGGATGATGTGAAAGTTATAGATGGGTGGAAATTGGAGGCAAAATGGACAAATCTTTCAAGGTCCTGATGGTAGCATGAAGCATCTTTCCAGTCTGGCAGTTAGACACACCATTGTTCTGCCATTCTCATTCCCATCGCTTAAACTGAACTATCAACATCTTTTCCTCCCCCAGCACTCTACACCCCACCACATCCCTCTCCAGCAAGAGCATAAATGCTGCCCCCTCCACACTTCACCAGCTCTAATGAAGGATCATCTAGATTTGAAACATTAGCTTGCTGTCTCTCCATGGATGACCCACTGTGATCTCCAGAATTTGTTGTTTTCAGTACAGCATTTACCAACACTCCCTGGTGTCTCCTGTCACGTACTTAAGTTACCAGAAACACTGTGAAAAGGAGACCAGCACTGGAGCTCCAGAAACTTTCACAATATTCATGTAAATTATGTGAATAGGTATATTTTGTGTCTAAGCTATCTTGATCTGAATGGAAATGGGCATTCCACTAATTATGTTCTCTTTACCCCAATTGTCAGTACAAATTAATTTTATGCATATTATCTTCTGAAGTATTATTTCTGGCATTCTAATGAATGTTCTATGTCAGTTGGTTAATTCATGCAAGCATATTAAACCCAGCGGTGCTATAAGGTTCAACAGTAATACAAGAGTTATGTAACCATCTTAAAATTATTATGGAAGTTGACAATTATGGCATTAGTTTGTTCAAGACATTACAATTTAAGAACCATTCTATCCTATTTAATAAAGAAAATCTGAAATATGACATAAATACAATATTGTTGAAATAGTATTTCAAGTCAGCAACAGTATTCTGCTGTCATTCTGAGGAATCCTTTCCAGACACCATTATAAAGGAGAGAAGTTCAAGCAGCATTCCAAGAAAGAGACATGGCTAAGGGGCAACAACTTACCAGTTATAGCTTCCCCAACACAAGAGGAGACAGGCCATAAACTCTTTCAGCATCTGCTAGTTACCCAGAAGGATGCAGTGCTGTTGCCACTTCAGTTGGCACAAGCAGAACAGTTTGAGGCAGTAAAGTAATGTGTAAATATTTGTGATGAAGTTAATAGTGCCCACTCCCATCATTTTTGTTATTAATGTACAGTTCCTTAGGTCTTTGAAGAATTAGTTTATGCTGTAACTCCTGCTCCATCACAATGCATCAAATAGTATGATTTTCCCTTATCTTAATTTGATTTGAGTGCATATTTTGCTTTGATTAAGAGGCAGATCGGGGCAGAACTTATACACTTAATGGTAAGGTCCTGGGGAGTGTTGCTGAACAAAGAGACCTTGAAGTGCAGTTTCATAGTTCCTTGAAAGTGGAGTCACAGGTAAATAGGATAGCGAAGAAGGCATTTGGTGTGCTTTCCTTTATTGGTCAGAACATCAAGTATAGGAGTTAGGAGGTCATGTTGCAGCTGTACAGGACATTGGTTAGGCCACTTCTGGAATATTCTGTGCAATTCTGGTCTCCCTCTTATTGGAAGGACGTTGTGAAACTTGAAAGGGTTCAGAAAAAGTTTACAAAGGTTTTGCCAGCGTTGGAGGGTTTGAGCTCTCAGGAGAGGCTGAATAGACTGGGGCTGTTTTCTCTGGAGCATCTGAGGCTGAGGGGTGACTTTATAGAGGTTTATAAAATCAAGAGAGGCATGGATAGGGTAAATAGACAAGGTTTTTTCCCTGGGTTGGGAAGTCCAGAACTAGAGGGCATAGGTTTAGGGTGAGAGGGGAAAAATTTAAAAGGGACCTAAGGGGCAACTTTTTCACACAGAGGGTGGTATGTGTATGGAATGAGCTGTCAGAGGAAGTGGTGGAGGCTGGTACAATTACAATATTTAAAAGGCATCAAGATAGTTATTTGAATAGGAAGAGTTTAGAGGAATATGGGCCAAGTGCTGGCAAATGGAACTAGATTAGTTGATAGAGTAAAGTTGTAGTCAGTGTGATGGGTTGAAGTGTGTCTATTTTAATGCAAGAAGTGTCAGGAATAAGAGTGATAAACTTAGAGCATGGATTAGTACTTGGAGCTATGATGTTATGGCCATTACGAAGACTTGGATATCACAGGGGCAAGACTGGTTGTTGGACGTACCAGGGTTTAGATCTTTCAAAAGGAATTGGGAGGGAGGTAAAAGAGGTGGGGAGTGGCATTGCTAATCAGGGATAGTATCACACCTACAGAAAGAGATGTCATTGAGGGGGGTTTGTCTACAGAGTCAGTATGGGTGGAAGTCAGAAACAGGAAAGGAGCAGTCACTTTATTGGGAATTTTCTATAAACCCTCCAATACCAACAGAGACACGGACAAGCAGATTGGGAGGCAGATTTTGGAAAGGTGCAGAAGTAACAGGGTTGTTGTCATGGATGACTTCAACTTCCCTAATATTGATTGGAACCTCCTTAGTGCAAATAGTTTTAATGGAGCAGAATTTGTCAGGTGTGTCCAGGAATATGCAGATAAGCTGACTAGAGGGGAGGCATATGGGATTTGGTGCTTGGCAACGAACCAGGTCAAATGTCAAATCTCTTGGTGGGAAAACATTTTGATGATAGTGATCATAACTCCCTGAACTTTACTATAGTCATGGAGAGGGATAGGAGCAAATGGCATGAGAAACTATTTAATTAGGTTAAGAGAAATCAGAATGCTATTAGGCAAGAACTGTGGAGCATAAATTGGGAACAGATATTCTCAGGGAAATGCACAACAGAAATGTGGAGGTTGTTTAGGGAGCACTTGCTGCAAGTACTGGATAGGTTTATTCCACTGAGGCAGGAAGGGATGGCAGGGTGAAGGAACCTTGGATGACAAGAGATGTGGAACATCTAATCAAGAGGAAGAAGGGAGCTTACTTAAGGTTGAAAAGGCAAGGATCAGACAAGGCTCTAGAGGAATACAAAGTAGTCAGGAAGGAACTGAAGAATGGACTTAGGAGAGCTAGAAGGTGGCATGATAAAGCCTTGATGGCAAGGATTAAGGAAAACCCCAAGGCGTTCTACACTTATGTGAGTATGGCCAGAGTGAGGGTAGGATTGATCAGGGATAGTGGAGGGAACTTGTGCCTGGAGTCGGAGGAGATAGGGAAGGTCCTTAATGAATACTTCGCTTCAATATTCATTACTGAGAGGGACCTTGACATTTCTGAGGACAATGTGATCGGCTCAAACAGGTTGATGTTAGGAAGGAGGATGTACTGGAAAGTTTTAAACATGTGAGGATAGATAAGCCCCATGGGCCAGATGGAATATACCTAAGGTTACTATGGGAAAAAGGCAAGAGATTGCTGCACATTTAGTGATGATCTTTATATTCTCACTGTCCACTGGAGTAGTACCAGATGATTGGAGGGTGGCAAATGTTACTCCCTTGTTCACGTAAGGGAATAGGGGTAATCTTAGGAATTATAGATCAGTCAGTCTTATGTAGGTAGTGGGCAAATTATTGGAGAGGATTCTGAGAGATGGGATTTATGATTATTTGGAAAAGCAGAGTTTGATTAGAGATAATCAGCATGGCTTTGTTAGAGGCAGGTCATTCCTCACAAGCCTTATTGCATTCTTTGAGGATGTGACAAAAACACATTGATGAAGGTAGAGCAGTGGATGTGGTGTATATTTTAGCAAAACACTTGATAAGGTTCCCCATGGTAGGCTCATTCAGAAGGTAAGGAGGCATGTGATACAGGGAAATTTGGCTGTCTGGATACAGAATTGGCTAGCCCATAGAAGACAGAGGATGTTAGTAGATAGAAAGTATTCAGCCTAGAGCTCAGTGACCAGTGGTGTTCTGCAGGGATCTGTTCTGGGACCTGTGCTCTTTGGATGAGGAAGTGAAAGGGTGGGTTAGTAAGTTTGCCAATGACATGAAGGTTGGTGGAGTTGTGAATAGTGTGGAGGGCTATTGGTGGTTGCACTGAGACATTGTCAGGATGAGAACTGGGCTGAGAAATGGTGGATGGAGTTCAACCTGGAAAACCATGAAGTGATATATTTTGGGAGATCGAATTTGAATGCAGATAACTGGGTTAAAGGCAGGATTCTTGGCAGTGTAGAAGAACAGAGGGATCTTGGGGTTCACATCCATAGATCTCCAAGTTGATAATCAAGTGTGTGATGCTTGAAACTCACAGCACCAGGTCAAGCAGCATCTGAGGAAGCCTTAGAGAGGATGCAGAGGGAGATTTACCAGGAAGCTGCCTGGAGTGGAGGGCATATCTTATGAAGAAAGGTTGAGGGAGCTAGAGCTTTTCTCATTGGAGTGAAGAAGGATGAGAGGTGACTTGATAGAGATATACAAGATGATGAGAGGCATAGATAGAGTGGATAGCCAGAGACTTTTACCCAGGGTGGAAATGACTATCACGAAGGGGCATAATTTTAAGGTGATTGGAGGAAGGTTTAGGGGAGATGGTCAGAGGTCAGTTCTTTCCACAGAGAGTGGTGGGTGCATGGAAAGCACTGCCAGCAGTGGTAGTAGAGTCAGGTATATTAGGGACATCTAAGCGACTCTTGGATAGGTACATGGAAGTTACTACAATGAAGGGTATGTAGGTCTGTTTGACCTTAGATTAGATTAAAGGTTGGCGCAACATCAAGGGCCGAAGGGCCTATACTGTGTTGTACTGTTCTAGGTTCTATGTTCTATTAGTTTAGGATATCTGGTCAGCATGGACGAGTTGGACTGAAGGGTCTGTTTCCATGCTGTACAAGCTCCATGACTCTATGATTAAAACAAAATTTATGGGAGAGATGAAAGCTCTATGTTAAAATGAAGTCAAATGTCAGTTAATAAAATCGATGCAAACACATATTAAAAAGCTGATGTTTTCTTCGGATCAGTAACATTTCAGTTTCATTTGTAACATATTTACCAGTAAATAAAGTTCAAAAAGGATGGAAAGGATACATATTCTACTAATGCAAGGCCTAAATTTGTAAGAAAATCAGAACTGGGAATGATAGCAGAAGAGTATACACTGTTAAGTACCATTCTTGAGAGGAGGGGTTGTTAGGCCATTTCCTTTCTTGAAAATTACACTGATTGTTGGAGCGTCAGTAATCTTGGAAGCTCCTGTGTACTTGAACAATGCAGCTTCTCACTGAGGGAATATGGCAGGTGCAAGATTTGCATTGCTAAAAATATCATGGAAAATTGTGTTCATCAGTAATTGCAGATTTATTGCATATTTTCATATAAATATTACACAATAACATAAATTCTGAAGAAAATGTGGAAATTCAGCATCAAACGTTTTGATGGATTTTTTTCTGTTTAACTGAACTATTACTAGACAACCATTATACTCACCATTGTGTGTAAGTTATGAGCTGTTTAATATAATGCTGTTTTTCTTTCTTTTTCTCAAACAGAACTGGATTTTTGCCAGTCCAGGAAAGTAGAAATATTCTGAAAGGTTTCCAGCTACCTATACCAAATGATATTCTTGATGAAATGATTTCAAAGTAGGTTTATAAATCAAATCAAAATTCTATTACGTGCAATCCACTGTACTTATTCATTTTATTTTATTTTATTTAGCATTCACAGTCACAGAACCAGCAATAGAGTCTTGTCAGTGGCTCAGAGTTCAGTTAACTTTTAATCCTCTTCAAATTAAGAAATCAGGCTAACTGAAATAGTGCTCCTCATCTGGATGATTTAAATTCTGTATTAAAATTAGAACACAGCTTTCCAAAGAAATAATAATAGGCATTGCAGGTTTGAGAAAATACCTTGCAGTGTTGCCTGAATCTGGAAGCAGCTTTCACATTCATTATTTAATGAAAGATTTTTTTTGAGGTCACTCAGAATGTTGGAAATAGATTATGTGAAGCCGGGGAGTTTACTTCAGCAATTTATAAGAATACAACACTGTTTTTATTGTCTTACCACAATTATTTCAAAACAATTTTAAAGTTTTCTAGGTGCTGATGGACAAGTGGCTTACCGGAACCTTATCTTAGGCATGAACTGGCGCGAAAACCCTGTACCCCATGTAGACATAAAACACCCTTTGGAGGTAGGACACATAATACAACATATACTATATTTAGTTGTTTTTCAGAAGCCCAGTGTTATTACTGGATTGTTAGTCTGTTTTAATTTTATTTGAAAATACATATTTAAGTGTTAATAAAATTCAAAAATTATGTCAGGATACATATTCTACTAATGCAAGGCTTTTGTGAAACTCGAACTGGGGTTGTTTGAGATGATTACAGAGTATTCAGTACCATTCTTAACTGCCCAGATAATGAAGCAATCCATGTCCTCATGCAGCAAGACTTGGATTTGGGCTTGGGCTGATAAATAATATGTGACATTTTCACCACACAAGCTCCAGGCAATGATCATATCCAAAAAGAGAAAAGAATCTCTTGTTTACCAACAAAATTAGAATCTCAGAGTCATACATTATAGAAACAGATCCTTCAGCCCAGCACATCCATGCCAACTAACAAACGCCAAACTACTCAATTCCCATATATTTGCACTTGGTCCATAGCCTTCTCTACCCTAGCATTTTATTAGTCATCCAGATGCTTCTTAAATGTTGCAAGAGTACTTGCCTCCAACATCCTCTCAGGCAACACATTCCATATATCTACTTCCTTCTGGGCTAAAAAAAATTATTCTGATCTTCTGTAAACCACTTATTCCTCATCTTAAATATATGCCCTCTGGTCTTAGAAATGTCTGCTATGGGGAAGAGATTCTCATGATCTGCTCTCACAATTTTGTATACCTCAATTAGGATACCCCTCTGCTCCAAGAAAAACAAACTCAACCCATCCAGTGTCTCCTCACACCTGAGACTTTTAATCTCAGAAAAATCCTGGTTAATCTTTTCTGCACCCTCTCCAGTGCAATCATGTCCTTCCAATTGTATGACAACACAGCTTTCCATCCATGACTTAACCAATGTTGTATAAAACTATAACAACACTTCCTTGCTCTATATTCTGCACCCTGGCTAATGAAGCCAAGCATCCCTTATACCTGCTTCACCACCCTGTCTACCTGTGCTGATACCTTCCAGGATCTATGGATTTGTACACCAAGGTCCCTTTGTTCCTCAGTATTCCTTGGGGAACTACCATTCATTGTGTATATCCTTGCCTCATGAGACCTCCGAAAATGCATCACCTTCAACTTATCAGAATTAAAATTCATTTGCCATTGCTCTGCCCAATTTACGAGCTGATCAATATCAGACTGTCATCCAAGACCATCCTCCTCACTATCAACAATACCACCAATTTTCATGTCATCTGCACACTTACTAATTATATCTTCTACATTCACATCCAAATCATTCATGTACATAACAAACAGCAAGGGTCCCAGCACTGATCCCTGTGGTAAATCACAGCTTCCAATTACAAAAACAACCCTCCGCCACCATATTTTGCCTCTTATTTGCAAGTCAATTTTAGATTCAGTTTGTCAACTTGCCTTGGATCCCATGGACTCTTACATTTTGGACAAGCCTTCCACATGGGACTTTGTCAAAGGTCTTGCGAAAGTCCATGTAAACCACGTCAACCACACTACCCTCATCAATATATTTAGTCACCTTTTCAAACAATTCCATTAAATTAGTCAGATTTCCCTCTAACAAATCTGCGCTATTTCTGATTAAATGGCTGCCTTTCCAAGTATTTTTTAATATTTTCCTTCATAGGTTTTTCCAATAATTTCCCTCACACCGATGTTAGACTAACTGGTCTATAATTATTTGGCTTATCCTTGTTACCCTTCTTAGAACATAGAACATTACAGCGCAGTACAGGCCCTTTAGTCCTCGATGTTGCACTGACCTGTGAACCAGTCTGAAACCCATCTAACCTACACTATTCCATTCTCATCCATATGCCTATCCAATGACCATTTAAATGCCCTTAAAGTTGGCAAATCTACTATTGTTGCAGGCAATGTGTTCCCACCCCTACTACTCTCTGAGTAAAGAAACTACCTCTGACATCGGTCCTATATCTATCACCCCTCAATTTAAAGCTATTTCCCCTCATGCTAGCCATCGCCATCAGAGGAAAAAGGCTCTCACTGTCCAACCTATCCAACTCTCTGATTATCATATGTCTCTTTACCCACAACCAAAGTAAGGCTCACAGGTCTATAATTTCCAGGGTTGTCTCTACTCCCCTGCTTGAACAAGGGAACATTTGCTATCCTCCAGTCTTCTGGCACTATTCCTGTAGACAATGACGACATAACGATCAAAGCCAAAGGCTCAGCAATCTCCTCCCTGGCTTCCCAGAGAATTCTAAGGTCTATTTTTACACTTTCCAGGATTGCTAACACCTCCTCCTTATGCACCTCAATCCCATCTAGTCTAGTAGCCTGTATCTCAGTACTCTCCTCGACAAATTGTCTTTTTCTAGTGTGAATACTGATGAAAAGTATTCATTTAGTGTTTCCCTTATCTCCTCTGACTCCATGCACAACTTCCCACTACTTTATTGGCCCTCATCTTACTCTAGTCATGTTTTTATTCCTGATATAGACATCCTACGGGTTTTCCTTGATCCTATCCATCAATGACTTCTCATGTCACCTCCTGGCTCTTCTTAGCTCTCTCTTTAGGTCTTTCCTGGCTAACTTGCAACTCTCAAGCATCCTAACTGAGCCATCATATCTCATCCTAACATAAGCCTTCTTGTTCCTCTTGACAAGAGATTCAACTTCTTTAGTAAACCATGGCTCCCGCACTCGACAACTTCGTCCCTGCCTGACAAGTACATACTTATCAAGGACCTGCAGTGGTTGTTTCTTGAATAAGCTCCACATTTCAATTGTGCCCATCCCTGTAGTTTCCTTCCCCATCCTATGCATCCTAAAGCTTGGCTAATAGCATTATAATTGCCTTTCCCCCCGCTATAACTGTTGCCCTGCAGTATATACATATCCCTTTCCATCACTAAAGTAAACAAAACTGAATTGTGGTCATTATCACCAAAGTGCTCAACTACCTCCAAATCTAACACCTGGCCGGGTTCATTACCCAGCACCACATCTAATATGGCCTCGCACCTTGTTGACCTGTCTACATATTGTGTCAGGAAATTCTCCTGCACACATTGGACAAAAACAGACCCTCTCAAGTACTTGAACTATAGTATTTCTGGTCACTATTTGGAAAGTTAAAGGCCCCCATAACAACTACCCTGTCACTCTCGCTCCTATCGAGGATCATCTTTGCTATCCTGTCCTCGACATCTCTGGAACTATTCAGAGGCCTATAGAAAACTCCTAACAGGGTAACTTCTCCTCTTTCTAACCTCAGGCCAGTCTACCTCAGTAGAGGAGTCCTCAAATGTCCTTTCTGTAACCATAATACTGTCCTTGACTAACAGTGCCACACTGCCCCTCTTGTACCATTTTTTCTGTTGTTACTGAAACATCTAAATCCTGCAATAACCATTCTTAGCCCTGCTCTACCCATGTCTCCGAAATGGCCACAACATAAAAATCCCAGGTACCAATCCATGCTGCAAGTTCACTCACCTTATTCTGGATGCTCCTGGCGTTGAAGTAGACACACTTCAAATCATATCCTTCCTGATGGTGCCTTCTCGCAATCTTTGTTCTGACTTCACTACTCTCAACCTCCCATATACTCAAATTACAATTTCGGTTCCCATCCCTCTGCTGAGTTAGTTTAGCAAATTTCCTCCCCCCCAGGCTATTGGTACCCCTCTGGTTCAGGTGAAGACCATCCTGTTTGTAGAGGTCCCACCTACTGCAGAAAGAGCCCCAATTATCCAGGAATCCAAAACCCTCCCTCCTGCACCATGCCTGTAGCCAGGTGTTCAACTCCTCTCCTTCTCCTATTCCTCGCTTTGCTAGCACTTGCCACAGGCAACAAACCAGAGATAACAACTCTGTTTGTTCTAACTCTAAGTTTCCACTCTCACTCCCTGAGTTTGCTTTAAATCCCCATATCCTACCTATGTCATTGGTGCCTATGCGGACCATGATTTGGGCTGCTCCCCCTCCCCAGCAAGAATCCTGAAAACACAATCAGAGACATCACGAACCCTGGCACCTGGGAGGCGACACACCAATCGTGAGTCTCTCTCGTTCCCACAGAACCTCCTATCTGTCCTCCTAACTATGGAGTCCTCAATGATTAATGCTCTGCTCCTTTTCCCCCCTTCCATTCTAAGCAGCAGGGACAGACTCTGTACCAGAGACCTGTGCCCCATTGCTTACCCCTGGTAAGTCGTCACCCCCAACAGTATCGAAAATGGTATACTTGTTGTTGAGCAGAACAGCCACAGGGGATCCCTGCACTGCCTGCCGGTTCCCTTTCCGTCCCCTGACAGTAACCCATCTACCTTCTTCTTTAACCTGAGGTGTGACTACCTCCCTGTAACTCCTCTCAATAACCCCCTCCACCTCCCAAATGATCCGAAGTTCTTCCAGTTCCAGATCCAGTTCCCTAACACGGTTTTCGAGGAACTGGAGTTGGGTGCACTTCCCACAGATGCAGTCAGCAGGTACACTACTGGTGACCCTTCCCACATTCCACAGGACGAACATTCAACTGCCCTAACCTCCATTCCCACTACTCTAAATTCCCAACAAGACTACTGAAAAACTAAACAAAAAATAAAGAAACCAGTCACCTTACCAATTGGCGCACAGAACCCTTTTGGTTAAAGGAGGAGGACGGGTGGGAGATACTACCCGAGTAGTGTTTCGGGTCAAGCAACCATCCAAATATAAAGCCACACTTACCCAGCAGTCCCTGTGTCTACTCCTGCTTAGTGTGCGCTCCGCCAATACACAAAGTAAACCTTTATATCTTTTAAAATTCACCTTCCCTTCGGGCCTCTGGTCCTCGCTGTTGCTCCTCCCACTCCAACTGGTGCCGAATAAAGGTGAAGAACGCTGAACTCCTGAAGTAAGTCTTTTAAAATTCACCTTCCCTTCGGACCTCTGGTCCTTCTTGAACAAAGGAACCACATCAGCTATCATCTAGTCATCTCGCACTTCATCAGCAACCAGTGAAATATTCAATATGTTCACAAAGCCCCAGCAGCAACCTGGGATATATCTCATCAGACCTGGGGATTTATTGAAATGAATTGAATTTAATTATTTTAATTGTCACATGTACTCACCTGAGTACAGTGAGAAGTTTACAAGTCACCACTTATGGTGCCATCTTCAGTACAAGGTACCGAGGTACAAATTCTTCAGTACAAGTTCTTTGGAAAAGAAAATAGAAAATAAAGAAATAAGAAGTCTAGCATTACAGATTGTAGAAATAAATTAGAAAATAGAAGAATAAGAAGTTAAGAACAACAATTCTTCCAACTCAGTCCAACTGGCACCTAGCCTCTGGCCCACACTGAGCCTTGACTATAACCCACACTGGGCTTCATCTCTCAGCTCTCAAGGCAGAGAGGGGCCTCTGAAATCACATCAAGGCTGGAAGTCCATGCTGAGGTTATGCCAGGCCAAAGGATTGCCATGGGCTGCCAAAAGACCATGACTCCGGGCCACCAAGAGACCGCCAAGCTTTGCCAGGAGACTACCACATGCCGCTGAGAAACTGCCATACTGCACCAGTGAGAGATCACCATGGTGGGCTGGGAGATCACCACAGTGGGCAGGAGGATCACCACACCAGGCCAGCACCTGCTATGCCTGAAGACAGCCACACCAGGCTGCGAGACTGTCACACCAGGCTGAGAAACCACCACACCAGGTTGGGATGCCACCACACCAGACTGAGAAATAACCACGCCAGGTCGGGATGCCACCACACCAGGCTGAGAAACCACCACACCAGGTCGGGATGCCACCATATCAGGCTGAGAAGCCACCTCGCTGAGTCCTTGCAAAGCCATGAGTCCAAGTCCACACTGAAAGGAGGACTTTGTGTCCCGGGCGTTCAGGATGTCACCAAGAAGAAAGAAGAGAAAAAAAACACAAATGACCCATAAAGAGAAAAAAATGGAAAAGAAATAAACAGAGCAGACAGGGTCTATCTGAAGTGCCATCATAAGCACATGTAAAACATCTAATACTTTCTCCTGATTAATCTTAGCATGTTCTAAAACCTCACCATCCCAAATGAAATACCCGGCTACATGTCATTCTCCTCTGTGAATACAGATGAAAAATGTTCATTTAAGATGTTACCCACATTCATTGGTTCCATGCGCAAGTTGCCCCTTTAGTCTCTAATAAGTCCCACTCTTTCCATGGTGATCGTTTTACTTTTAATATACTTATAAAAAGCCTTGGGGTTTTTCTCGATCCTATCTGCCAAAGGTATTTGGTGGCCCATCTCTAATTGCCAAATTTCCTTTTCAAGCTTTTGCAGCGTCTCCTCTGTTTTAATGTGCTACATCTTACATATGCTTCCTTCTTTTCCTTCATCAAACTCTCGATATCCCTTGACATTCAGAGTTCTCTGGATTTGCTCCCCGTGCTCTTAACTCTTAGAGGAACATGCTGGCCCTGAATCCTCACTTCACGATTTTTAAAATACTCCCACTTTTGTAGCCCAAACAAGTGAGTTAACTGACATTACCCTTGTTTTACATCCTCTCATAACATTTCTCTTTGTACAAAAGAAAGTAGTCCCCAAACTGACTGTGAAACAAACTTATCAAGTTCTACAGTGCACAGTAAGCAGATTGCCTGATGTGTACTGGATTTTGCCCAATGTTAAGTGTGTACTACATTTCAGCAGGGAAAGGAGGGAGAGTGAGAGTCTGTTATCCACTCCCCTCTGTCCAAGTTCCAAGGCTACAAAGAATCCACTATGCTTTTATAAAGCTTAATGGAACTCTCAGCAGCTAAGGGCATGTGTGCTGTCTGTTGAGGCCCTTCAGATGGACATGTTTCTCAGACAAAGGGAAGATAATTTGAGCACCCTGCCCCAATTATTTCAATAACCATCCCCGCGAGGTATGAAGATGACCTACAGCAGCCTTCATACTGACTGAGGAGGAGTTCGAGACTGCTACAATTGCACTGACTTGGTGGATTCATCCAAATCCAATATCTAAAATTGAAAGCAAGTTGGTAGGATTTAATGTAGAAGTCAAATCAGGATAGGTGAGAACAGATTGCATAAGTTCCGGCTGTATTTCTGGATATTTGTGTAGAATCTGAACTGATATTTTCTTCCTGCTGTTTGCTGTTTCAGGTTAACAAAGCTGGGAGTGGAGAGTTCCCAGTTAAGAAAGTGACGAGCATCAACTATATAGCCTTCATTGAAGATTTATTTGGCAAGCAGGAGTGAAGTGACGTAGTATAGGTCTTACTTTTTAAAAAAATATATAGAAACAAATTTTTGAAAGTTCTACTAAGGCAGTTGTTTTATTATAGAATTTTAGCATTGATAAGAAATTATTAATACCCTTCAGCAGCTTAGTAATATAATTCCAGTTAGAAATTGGCCTAAAAATGATGAAATTAAAATAGCTTTACTGATTGGCATTTCTGTGTGTAATTTGGATGTATTAAATAATTAACTGGTAATAAATCAGCATACTTAAAACTCCACATAGCTTTCTGGATGACCTTTTTTCACACCAAAGCAATAACGTGGAGAAATGATTGAGCTCTCAGGTAGATTTCTCTCTCCCTTTTCCTTGGTATGTTCCAAGCAGTGAGAGTCAGCTGAAAGAAACTTTGCATAATTCAATACCTGAACAAGGGGCAGGCCTCCAGCAATAAGTTGGTGATCAACCTTCCTGCTGAAACAGGTAGGGGGCTGGTCGATATATTTACATTAGGGTCCTGTGGTGTAATTGGTTCATGCATTCTCAATTAAAATGACAGTGTAACATACCTTAATTTATATCTCCACAATATTTGTCAAGGTAATTTCCTGATATTTCTCAATTGGATTATGATTCAAAATTGCTGGGTTTTCTTTGTTTTCATTGAGAAGACAAAATTCAGGAAGTTTAAAGTGAAGAACAAGCACTGGCAGTTCTCTTTTAAGAGAACCATTTTTGATCAATTATTCTAATGTAAAGGGGAGGAGCATCCGCAACAAGCATAAGGACAATTTGACACCAGATTGTGGAAATCCTTATCCTCCTTCATATGATAGTAGATTCAGAGAAACGTGCAATTCTCAGAGCAACTATACATAAGGAGCTCAGGAGGAGGCCCCCTTTGTACCTATGCTGCCTCATGCAATTGGGTCTATGAAGTTGCCATGGCCAATGAGGCAATGGCAAAATCAGTATATAGTCCTGGATAGCTTTGCCTCTACTTTTTCCAAATATCAGCAGCATCAGTTTGCAATTCATGCCAACATTAAGCAGGAGACTGAAGTCATGTTTGCTAAAGGACATCTTTCACCACATTCCCAGTGGATTGCTGAAAACAGTAACAGATAGCTCTGAGCTCATGATATGTCTTTGGAAGTGAGCATGACTCTGATTTAAGGCTCCATCTAAATCTCATCATGTAGATAGATCACATTCATAGCTTGTTATCATTGTTGTAATTATGTTTGCTTAACCTGGCAGAACAGTTCTTTAAGATGGACTGCGGTTGAAAATAAGGAGGGCAGTATTGTTAGATTTGAGATAACAATTGTGAAGGGGGGCCAACACTATTTGTAAGTATGGTAGGGAAGGACGTCATGCAGGTGGGAGGTTCATTCATGGTCTGGCTTCAAAGAAAGGAGGGTATGACCAATCAGGCATGATCAGCTCATATGCCAGGAGCTGGGGCAAAGGTGTGCAGATGCAAGCTCATGTAGGTGGATTGGGTAAGGACATGAGAATGGAAGGGCTAGCAGGAAGGGTAAAGCACACAGGAAAAGCACCTGGATGATCAGGACTTCACCAACATGTAAAAGGCAGAGGTTGGAAGCCACCAGTTGAGAAACACTCACATTCATCTTCCACCATTCTGGAAATTAAAGATACGCAATAAGGAAGAAATGGCTATGTGCACAGCTGGAGTGGGAAGGGTGAGTGACTCAATCAGTGCACTGGACAGGACCCAGACCTGTGCTGTCCCTAATCTCCACCATTGGCTCCATGCTGCATAGCTGTCTACACCAGGCATCTCTGACCATTTCATTCACACAGACACTTTTGAACAAGAGGCCAGTGAAGTAACAAGATGAAGGGCAGTGGTGTCAGCAGGACTCATTGGTCTCTTACTCTTGCTTCCGCAAGTTGCAACAGGCTCTCAACATAGACATTGGTCCATGGTACATCCTGTATGGTTATGAAGATAGGCATCATGCTGGCATAATTGCATCCAAGGCTACACAGAGACTCAAACAAACAGATTGGAACAAAACGATTAAAATTATACAAACATTATCTTTTCTTAATGGTGCACTGTCACCTGGAAGTTTGGTCAGGTTACCTGGGGCATTTGTGTCTTGATGGCTGAAGCACATGTGAACGATTGTGTCCCACATCCTTGCCTGCAGCTCCTCTTCCTTCCTGTGCACATGGGTGAACTCTCTGATTATTAACACCACAGGGTCCACTGCTGTGTTGGGCTGAGCAAGTGCCGCATCTTCACCCTTCTCTGAGTGTCAGTGACCTGACCTGATCTTCCTCAGCCAGCTGCAGAACTGTCGCAGACAGGAGCTCAGAAATTGTGCTCCCATACTTTCCAACAGTAACATTGTCTGTATCTGAGCTGGCTGGGGTGCAAGAAGCAGCCAGTGACTACTGGAATTCCGCAGGGGCCCATGTTGGGACTGCAACTATTCACATTATACATTAATGATCTGGACAAAGAAACTGAGGGCACTATTGCTACATTTACAGATGACACAAGATAGGTGGAGGGACAAGTAATGTTGAGAAAGCTGGGAGGCTGCAGAAGGACTTGGACAGAATAGGACAGCAGGCAAGGAAGTGGCAGATAGAATACAAAGGGTGAAAACGTGAGGTTATGCACTTTGGTGGGAAGAAGATACATGGAATATTTTCTAAACGGGGAAAGGCTTTGGAAATCTGAAGCACAAAGGGACTTCAGTATCCTTTTTAAGGGTTCTCTTAAGGTTAAACATGCAGGTTCAAATGGCAGTTAGGAAGGCAAATGCAATGACATCATTCATTTCAAGAGGACGAAAATATAAAAGCAGAGATGTACTGCTTAGACTGTATAAAGGTCTGGCGAAACCGTATTTAAAATATTGTGTGTTTTGGGATCTGTATCTCAGGAAGGATGTGCTGGCCTTGGAGAGGTCCCAGAGGATTGTCACATGAATGATCACAAGGGCTTGTCCCACAAGGAGTGGTTGAGGACTCTGGCTCTGTACTCAATGGAGTTTAGAAGGATGAGACGGGTAGGGTATCTGATTGAAACTTACAGAATACTGAGAGGCCTGGATAGAGGTGGATGTGGAGAAAATGTTTCCATTAGCAGGAGGGACTAGGACTAAGGGCACAGCCTTCGAGTGAAAGGATGACCCTTCAGAACTAAGGTAATGAAGAATTTCTTCAGCCAGAGGATGGTGAACCTGTGGAACGTATCCATACCTTGTTCCAGCTGAGGGAATCTCAGGGCCAATATTTATCCCTCAATCAATGTCACAGAAGCATATTAACTGATCATTATCACATTGCTGTTTGTGGGAGCTTGCTTTGTGCTGCTTGGCTACCACATTTTGCACAACTATGATTCGACTTCAAAAGTATTTGATTGGCTGAAAAGTACTTTTGAATGTCCTGTGGTCTTAGTAGGTACTATGTAACGGCAAGTCTTTGCAAATAGGCTACAAGGCAAGGCTGTATTTGGAAGAATGGAATATCTTGTAAATAATCTGCCTCTCTGCTATACTATAGTTTTTAAGTTTTTACTAATTGAAACCAATGACTGACTGATAGGAATGTAAGGAGAAAGGAGAAAGCTTACTTTACAATAAGACCTGGAGACACTGCTCAGTCACTGGAAAGGAGTCCAGGAAGACAAGACTATGCAGATAATGCCACGTCACATATAAAGAGATCATCAAGACAAACAGGGAAGAGGACGATTTTGAAAGTTTGAGGGCTACTATTTTAAATCTTCATTTACAGAAATTTTCACAATGTTAGCCACTCTTTTCCAGGGAAGTTAGAATTAAATGCAGGCAGCTAAAAGGTGCAGCCAACATCATCCATTTAAAAGGTAATTGAACAATTTGCCTCAGGATAAGATTAAATTAATTAAATTACTATTAGTATTTAAATAAAATGCCATAACTGGCAAAAATCACATGATAACTGCCTTCCGTAATGTGGTCAACCATAACTCACTTGTGATCTTGCTGCTTCTTATTTTACTTCCTGATTTGAAGACCTGCGTCTCCACACGTGGGATGAGAAATAATGTTAACTGAACCAGTGTTCATTGAGGTCATGGTATTCAGCAGTTGCAGCTTTTTGATGATCATAAGAATGTCACATGAAAGGGACATGAAAATGCTCCCAAGCTTGCACACTTCTGCAACATCTGCATTCTACGTAGCTTACTAACAAGTAAATGGAGATGTTCAGAGGATGATCTAAGCAATCAGTTATTATTTTGTTCAGTATCTACATTCTCCTATTATTCATTTATACTCTTCCCCTGCAGCCTGGCATGAAAATCATCACTGTGCATTCTTCTTCACTCGTTCAGGAAATTTATTCTTGAGACAGTGTAACATTACAGAGATAAAATCTAAAATATTGCTTTACTGGTTGGTCAAGCTTATATGTCATATCATAGGCATAAATGATTAGCATTAGCATTAATTTTTAAAAAATTAACTTTTCTTGGGTTAAGCACCAGGTTTCACATTTTGTTCAAAATTACAAACTTCAATGATTCACAAACTCAGTTCATGATTTTCTACTCATTATGTTTGTCTATTGAACTTACTTTTCTGAAGTTTTACAACTAGTTTAGATTCCTCTCTCTCATCCCTGACAATTGTCTCTCACAGGATTGTCAAATATACTTAACCAATTATGCTGGTTTTAGTTCAATGTTATTGTCATATATCCTGTGTAGGTGCAATCTGCTGCATTGTACTATACTGATTGGAATTCTAAAGCATAACCACAGAAATTTTGGCATTTTGTCATTCGTAGCAAGATCACCTATCTTCTGTCCTGCTGAAATGACCTTGGCTGCAGAATAATTGTGGCCAAAGTGCTTTTCAAACTAAATGTATAAAATACAAGAAACTGATCAATAATCTGCTTTAAAATTTTCAAAAACCTGTTATTGCCCAGCAGTCCTTAGGTTCAAGACTCACCTACTTGAGCAATGTGTCATAACTCATCTGAACAGATTGATTAAAAATAAATGCAATATTTCAAAGATAGAAAACAACTGATGATCCAAAAACTATATTTCACTCACAGTTGGGGAACAGCTCCAGGCATTTTGTTAAGGACATGTCATTTTTTTTAACCTTACTAGAGAGGAGTCAAAGACAGCAGGAAAACCATTATGGTCTGTTTGCTTTCATCTCAGAAATGTTCTCAAAAACTTGGACATGAAAGAAATACGGAGAAGTGCAACATATAAATAGAGTTGTAAGTTTTTTTGCATGAGTATCCACATCAGTCTCTAAAGTTACAGAAATCTATTGATTTCTATTGATAAAGAAATTGCCAAAAGCAAATGGTTTTCAGATCCACAAGTTAAATATATTTTCATTTTCAAGCTAATAAGATGGAAATATAGAACCATAATTGACCTTGCATCTTTTTCTCATTCCTTCAATTTGTCAAAATTAATGGAGAAACTCAGCAGGCCTTGTAGCATCTGTGGGAAGAAAGCAGATTTAATGTTTCAAGCCTGGTGACTCTTCATATTGTTTCATATCTCTAGCATCCACAGTTCTTCACTTCCTATTATTGTCACAATTAGTTATTTAATTGACAGGCATTATGAACTTGATTCTTTTTAAACTGAGAGCAGATCACAGCTTTTGGAGTTGTAACACAGCTGTTGGTTGCACAAAGGGGCTCTGAATGTATTCCTTGTTTCAGAGAAAACATAGGCAAAGGATGTTACTCGGAATTATGGAAATTTACTGTGCAACCATTCCTCTGCCAAAGCTAACTCTCCAACTGGTACAGTCCACTCTAAGCTGTTGCTGTATCTGTTCTATTCCATTTGAAGAATCTTTTTTCAAATAACCATCCAAATCTACTTTGAATGATATAGATAGAAAGAATTCTCATTAAATTCTCATTATTTTTGTTAAATAAAGAAAAAAGTAAAAAATAAAATAGGAGTGAAATATGGGTAATAGTGATGCACACTCATTACACATGCTGCCAGAATTGAACTTAAAAGAAATTTAAGTATTGCTGAACTAAGACATTGTTATCAAGCTTTTCATCTTGCACTCTTCAGGACAATTCACAGAAATACCAAAAAGGGAAAATAACATTTACAGTATACTGTATGAGAGAAAAGTGCTGATTGGTTGGAAAGTGAACTCTGACTGGCAAAGGTTATTAATACATTTCTGTTCCTGTGTCTTAGGTTTTGTAACTTGCCTCTTATGTGGTATATTAAACTTGTGGACGCAAGAATCTCCATTTATTTATAATGATGAAATTAATATTACATTAATTCTGCACTATTCAAAGTCTCTTAAACAAATCCCAGTTTACAGAAGTATTGTAGACATAGCAGTATAAACTAGAACCTTTCTTTTGTTTGAATAGTTTGAGTTTAGAATGAAAAGTATTTTCAGTTATAAATCTGTTAATTATGTGGCAGAATTGGGTGTTCCCTTGGCAATGGGTTTGCAGATGTTGCCATGTTGGAGCACAGCTTATAAAATGTCTGAGGACTCAACATTCAGATGTGTGATGTCAAACTGCTGGGACACTATCGCTGCACCACAAGTGCCCTTTGGTGGGATGGCAAGGCCTAGACCCCAGTTGGGCCCCTAAAGCTGTTTCATAAATATCTTTAGAGTGGTTTCCAGCTTCAGCTGCCCTCCTTTCTATTATAGAGTCGTAATAGCAACATAATAGTGTTAAATAGCGACATACAAGTTTCCATTAAAGATGATGGCTATAATAGCAGACAATTCTGTTCCAAACTGATGGTCTGACTTGGCGTTCCAGACTTGACTGGCTTTTAAAGTATCTGACATTTGTGGAGACTGTGATCAACAAAGGACATATATCACCAGGATGTATAAATTTAATGCATTCAGCTGGAATTGTTATCATAAATCATCTGAGATCCCACAGAGAAATCCATTGATTCCATTTCACAATGGCTTCTGTCAATGTGAGAGCAATAAGTTGGAAAAATCCCTGATGGAAATGTGCCCCTCCCCTGACTTCCACATTTCTTTAAATTTATTGTTTTTGTACCCTTTTGAATCAATTCTTCTGTAGCATTTTTTTCTTCATAACCCTCCTAGCTGTACAGCTTTCCTTCAGTCCAAACTAGGAAGAATGCGCACTGTCTTAAGTCTCTGCTAACCCTGTTTTGTTAACTTTCAGAAGGCACACTAGATTGACGCAGGCAGAGATCCCGGTAGTTTATTGGAAAAGTCATATCTCCCTTACACCCATTTACGCATCTTGTGTTAAATAAATATAAATACAAGCCATAAATATCAAGTATGTTCCAGCTTTGGTGCTGAGGCTGTGTAATTTTTTATTACCCTTTGAACTGAAAGCTGGGCTCCCACATTACTGAGAGTGGGATGTTTATTGAGTTTTTGCCTTCTTCCCCTCCACTTGCTTATTTAACTGTCTCCCAACATTTATAACTGAATCTTACAGAATTATAAAGCAATGATTTGATCTATTAGTTGTTGGATTCATTTAAATATCACACATTGCTTTCACTCCTTAGCATGAATGTAGTCTATTGTAGATTCACCAGATTGGCAACTGATTTTTAGATATGTCTGGTATTGAGCCTATCATGCTCTCCCACACTCTCTATTGAACTAAGTTAAACCGCTGGCTTGATGGCAATGATAAATTGCCAAATAAATTAGGGATGTGCCAGTTACGAGATTATGAGAGCCATGGTTTACATTGTGGGCAAATGCAATCCTGTTGGCCACACCAGCTCATGGATGCCAGGTTTGTATATACTGTATCTGTTCTGAATATATCTCATTTAGTAATATCACATAATATAGTGGAGAATAACATCAGTGTGAACACAGGACTTCATCTCTAAAAAGATAGTTTAGTGATCACTGCTCCCATTACTGACGTAAACACATTGCACCTTTGACAGGCCAATTGGTGAAGGTGAAGTTAAATGAGATTCTCAAATTAGGGAAGTTTGCAAAGTTAGGGAATCTGAGTTAGAGAAGTGCAGCACGACAATGTCCCTGGTTTAGCAAAGGAAATTGCAAAGGGCTTGTACTCATGAAAATTACAATGACATGCTGTTTTCCAAAGTGAAGGCTCACTCATGAATAATAGTTACTTGTGTGAGGTACTCTTGAGTGATCATTGCGCATGAAACTGTAGCCTAGCAAGGAAGACACTTCCCAGGGAAGGAGATGCTGAGAGAGCTTTAGATGAGGAGAAAATTAGTAGAGAAAAATGAAAAAACTCATATATTCTTTGCATTCATACAACTGAGATCAGGACCCCATTCTTTGAAAAAAAGATCAGTATAAACTCTTCTTCTATAATTTGCATCCTCGGTATGTTGCCTTTATCCTATAATTCTGTACAACATCAACTGACAGCATACTGAGCAATATTATTGCCATTACACTAATTCTGATTTAAATAAATTACCTTTGATTTTAACTATAAACATTTCTATTTGGGTACTCAAATATGTGGATATACATGAGTAGTGTTGTGTCATGAAATTCTTCCAAGAGGTACCAAAATTCATTTTGATTTAACTGATAGTCCAATTGATGCTGCTGCCTTACAATGGTTTCCTTTGTGATTTTATATAGTACCAAATAAATAGAGGGATTTTATGGAGCTTTTGGAGAGGGAAATGTAACATGTCAGGTCACTGAATTAAAACTGAGATTCAAAATTTGTATTTCGTAATACCAAGTTTAAATGCAGAGATTGAGTTAGCAACATGTTTGCAGTGTGCTGGGCTTCATGCTGTCCTGTAGTGGGTTTTGTTTGAATTGCATTTGCATGCCATGGATACTCATTCACATTGGTCTTATTTTAATTATGTTCCACCTTTAACATAAAATCAGAGATGTGCAGAAATCTTGTGGCACCTGTTAAAGGTGATGCGCAACATTTGGTGTGAACGAGTGAAGTAGCAAAGGCAAGGGAGCCTGGGGTTGGTGATGGACAGTCAGTCAAGGAAAGGAATGAATGGCCTAAGGATGGCAACAATACTGTCAAATGTCAGTCCATCTCTGGGTTTTGGTTGGGAGACTCCCTACAGGGCTTTGCCTTCACTTACAACATTCAATTACTGAGCAAGATCTTGGACAATGTACTTTACAACAAAAACTAGACGACATAGGATAAAAGTGAGAGGGGAAAGATTTAAAAGGGACCTGAGAGGCAACCTTTCCACGCAGAGAGCGGTGCGCATATGGAATGAGCTGCCAGCGGAATTGGTCGAGGCTAGTACAATTACGACATTTAAAAGGTATCTGTTTGAGTACATGAATTGGAAGGCTTAAGAGGGATTTGTGCCGAATGCTGGCAAATGGGACGAGATCAATTTAGGGTATCTGGTTAGCATTGACGACTTGGGCGAAAGGATTTGTTTCCGTGCTGTAAAACTCTACGACTCTATAATAGAAAGGAGGGCAGCTGAAGCTGGAAACCACTCTAAAGATATTCATGAAATAGCTTTAGGGGCCCAACTGGGGTCTAGGCCTTGCCATCCCACCAAAGGGCACTTGAGGTGCAATGATAATGTCCCAGTGGTTCGACATAACACATCTGAATGTTGAGTCCTCAGACATTTTATAGGCTGTCCTCTGACTTTGCAACATCTGCAAACCCATTGCCAAGAGAACACCCAATTCTGCCACATAATTAACAGATTTATAACTGAAAATACTTTCATTCTAAACTCAAACTATTCAAACAAAAGAAAGGTTCTAGTATGGGTGGCACGGTGGCACAGTGGTTAGCACTGCTGCCTCACAGCGCCAGAGACCCGGGTTCAATTCCCGCCTCGGGCGACTGACTGTGTGGAGTTTGCACGTTGTCTGCGTGGGTTTCCTCCGGGTGCTCCAGTTTCCTCTCACAATCCGAAGATGTGCAGGTCAGGTGAATTGGCCATGCTAAATTGCCCGTAGTGTTAGGTAAGAGGTAAATGTAGGAGTATGGGTGGGTTGTGCTTCGGTGGGGCGGTGTGGACTTGTTGGGCCGAAGGACCTGTTTCCACACTGTAAGTAATCTAATTTATACTGCTATGTCTACAATACTTCTGTAAACTGGGATTTGTTTAAGAGACTTTGAGTAGTGCAGAATTAATGTAATATTAATTTCATCATTATGAATAAATGGAGATTCTTGCGTCCACAAGTTTAATATACCACATAAGAGGCAAGTTACAAAACCTAAGACACAAGAACAGAAATGTATTAATAGCTTTTGCCAGTCAGAGTTCATTTTCCAACCAATAAGAACTTTTCTCTCATCCAGTACAAATGTTATTTTCCCTTTACTTTGGTATTTCTGTGAATTGTCCTGATGAGTGCAAGATGAAAAGCTTTGACAAACAGTGTCTTAGTTCAGCAATACTCAAAATTCTTTAAGGTCAATTCTGGCAGTGTGTGTAATGCGTGTGGATCACTATTACCCATGTTTCACTCCTATTTTATTTCTGTGTTGTACTTTTTTCTTTATTTAACAAGGTGTTCTGACACTGAAACTCAAGCACACAATGTTGCAGATTTGGTTTTCACAATAAAGCAGAAGATTATTGTGTGAAAGAAAAGAGGATGAAATAGAATAGCCAAGTTTTTTCTATTTAACACTCCTGTATAAATTGAACGATCAGAAAAGAAGATCAGGGGAGGTTTGGAGGGTAGGAGGGGAGATTAAAAATATAAATAAAAATACAATCCCATCTAACTTGACAACATCACATTGCAATACTCAAACACCAGAGAGTGTTCACTTTCCTATCACATCTATGGATTTAAAAGTCCTTGTGCGTGAATCACAAAAAAATACTAGCATCCAAGTTCAGGAGGTAATGGGGAGGCAAATGGAATGTTGTTCTTTAATTCAAAAGAAAAGAAAGTATAAAGGTAGGCAGGTTTCACTAAATCTATACAAGGCATAGTCAAACCACAGCTGGAATATTGTGAACACTTTTGGGCCTCTGACCTAAGGGCATATATTTTGGCATTACTGCCAGTCCAGAGAAGGTTCATGTTTGGTTTCAAGAAGGGTTGAAGGCCAAAGTGTTTAACAATAACTGGAGCTTTATTATATGAGATGTTCACTTTACAGGGCAGCAAGCTAGACTGAGCAGCTTCTCTCTAAAGTGATTGATTATGTTATCATCATGTCACGTCTTAAAGTAACAGTCCAACATACATGATATATCTCCCTTTTACATTAGAGGTTTCTGCAATGAAAATATTTACAATCCTATGTACAAAAAGTCACAGAAATGGAAAGAATCATTAATTATTTCATAGTCCTTTGGATTTGGCTTCTGCTTACCAATATTCCTTGTTGTGCAGTAGTATGGTGAATACAGGCACAGGAGGTCAGTTTTGAATAATGTTTACCTACTTTTGAATCCACTTTCTCCAAATAAAAGACTTGGCCATAGGTACTCTCTTCGCAGCATATGAGCAGGAACATGTTTCGGCCATCCAGTCCCTCATGTCTGTTCTGTCATTTTGGGTAATGACTGATTATCTGCTATGATATCCCCATATCTTTTGATGTTATTGATAACTAGAAATCCATTAATTTCTCCCTTTAAACTTATTTAATGACTCAGATTCCACAGCCTTTGGCTGTTGGATTCCAAAGACTTATCACCCTGCTAAGTAAAGAAGTTCTTCCATATGTTATTCCAAAATTCTGCGATTGTCTCCTGATTCTAAATCACACAATCAAATGAAACCTCCTTTCTGCCTCTAATCTATGTATCCCTTCAAGAATTTTCCAAGCTTCTATGAAATTGCCTCTCATTCTTCTAAATGCTAGACAATACAGTTCCAGTCTCCTTAATGTCTCCTCATAGGACAGCCCCACCTGCTGAATCTCTGCTGCATACACTCTCTGGCATGCATACCTTTCCTTAGGCAAGGCACTAAATTTGCTATCAATGCTCCAGGTTCAGTTTCATCAGTTTCTAGACATCCAGATGCCTTTTAAATGTTGTGATTATACTAGCCTCCACCACTTCCTCTGGCAGCTCATTCCATACACACACCAGCCTTTGCGTGAAAAAGTTGCCCCTGAGGTCCCTTTTAAATTTTTCACCTCTCACCTAAACCTCTCGATCTGGACTCCCCCACCCAAGGAAAAATACCTTATCTATTTACCCTATCCATGCCCTTTATGATTTTATAAACCTCTATAAGGTCACCCCTCATCCTCCAATATTCCAGTGAAAACAGCCCCAGCCTGTTCAGCATCTCTCTATAGCTCAAGCTCTCCAGCCCTGGCAACATTTTTGTAAATCTTTTCTGAAACTTTTCAAGTTTCACAACATCCTTCCAATAGGAAGGAGACCAGAATTGCACACAATATTCCAAAAGTGACCTAACCAATGTCCTGTACAGCCGCAACATGACCTCCCAACTTCTATACTCGATGCTCTGAACAATAAAAACAAGCATAACATACACCTTCTTTACTATCCTATCTACCTGCGACTTCGCTTTCAAGGAACTATGAAACTGCACTCAAAGGTTGCTTTATTCAGCAACACTCCACAGGGCCTTACCATTAAGTGTATAAGTCCTGCTCTGATTTGCCTTTCCAAAATGCAGCACTTCATCTGCCAGTCCTCGTCCCAATGACCCATCTGATCAAGGTCCCATTGTACTCTGAGGTAACCTTCACTATTCACTACATCTCCAAATTTGGTGTCATCTGCAAATCATATATATGAATGATGAAAAACAGTGGAACCAGCACCGATCCTTGTGGGACACCACTGGTCACAGGCCTCCAGTCTGAAAGGCAATCTTCCACTATCACTCTCCGTCTTCTACCTTTGAGCCAGTTCTGTATCCAAATGGCTAGTTCTCTCAGTATTCCATGAGATTTAACCTTGCTAACTAGTCTACCATGAGGAACCTTGTTGAATGCCTTACTGAAGTCCATATAGATCACATCCACCAGCCCTCATCAATCCTCTTTGTTACATGTGTGTCTTATGGTCCTGCTCCACAGCTACATGACAAAAGAGAAACACTCCAAAAGCTTGTGCTTTTAAATAAACCTGTTGAACTATAACCTGGTGTTGTGTGATTTTTAACTCTCTCTCTCTCTCTCTCTCAATTGAGAGAGCAGTCCTAGGTCTTCTGGGACTATGGCAAGTTTCATTTCAAACTGTTAATTGTGTAATGAGAAGAGAATAATTGATAGTCTATCTGTTTGAGGCCCCTTCATAAAGATGGAGAGTGACAGAGTTGATTCTGAGACTAGGGGCCAAAATCTAAATAAAGAAAATATGATGGTATGAGGCACAAGCAGGCTACAATAAATTGGGAAACATAACTTAAAGGGATAATAAACATTTAACAAGCCCTTGGAGGAACTGGAACTGCTGTTCATTCATGTTTGGCATAAAATAAAATGGAAAAGATGGCCCTGTCATGGCTAACAAGGGACATTAAGGATAGTACTGGATCCAAGGAAGAAGGTTTCAAATTATCTAAAAATACCAGCAGACCTGAAGACTGGGAGCAATTTAGATTTCAGCACAAGAGCACCAAAGGATTCAATAAGAAGGAAAAATAGAGTATAAGAGTAAGCTTGCGGGGAACATACAAACTAATCATAAAGGATTCTAAAGGTATACAAAGAGAAAAAAGGATTAATGAAAACAAATCCCTCACAATCAGAAACAGGGAAAATTCTGGGGAACACATGAGAGGGAGAAATTGAAGGAACTCTATTTAGACCCCTCAGATCTTACCTGTTCAATAAAATAACTTCATAGCCTTCAAAACCTCAGTGGATACAAGCCTAACCTGTTCAATCATTCCTCATAAAAGAAACTGTCCATTCCAGGTGTTGGTTTCAGGTGAAAACTCTCCTTTGATACAGTGGTTGTTGGCCAGCTCCATCTCCCGCCCTCTGGCAGCTGCTGTTGCTGCAGTTGTCATTGTTGTCCTGCAGGAGTTCATTCACTGTACCATGATCGATCGCAAGAGAATCATAAGACTTATCTCTGCCATGCTGTTTCTTGCCTTCAGCGATCTGTAAGAATAGTAACTGCAAGTCCACGGTCTGACCTCTTTATTCCTGACACCTTCCCCATGAAGCTTCAGATGATGATCTTACAGCGATGAGACTCTACTTGGCCAGTGCCCCATGCTGTACGCGCTCTATCTAATTCTGAATTGCTGTTGGTCTAGAGAGGGTGAACCAACATCACAGGTGCATGAAGGGATCTAATGTAGCTGGATTACCGCTGAGTCTGTCAATACACCTTTTGATATGAGTCATCTTGACTTCATGTAAGATGGTCCAACAAACAGTCATAGAAAAGTAGAAACCAGGAGCAGCAGTAGGCCATTCAGTCCTTCGAGCCTGCTCAACTAGTCTTAATGGTCCTCGCTAATCATCCAGCTCATACCCTGTTCCCACTTTCTCCCCCACATCCTCTCTTCACTTTAGTCCTAAGAACTATATTTAACTCCTCCTCGAAAACATTCAATATTTTGGCTACAACTGCTTTCTGTGACAGAAAATTCCATAGGCTCACCACTCTCTGGATGAAGAAATTTTTCCTCATGTCAGTCCTATATGGCCTATCCTATCTTTTGACTGAAACTCCTGGTTCTGGACTCCCAGTCATCGAGAACATCCTTTCTACATTTACCCTGTCTAGTTCTTGTAAGAATTTTATGGGTTTCTATGAGACCCTCCATCATTCTTCTAGGCTCCAGTGAATATAGTTTTAATCAATCCAGTCTCCCTACATTCGTCAATCCTGCCAACACACGAATCAGTCTGGTAAATCTTCATTACACTCTGCTGGAACATCCTCCTGAGTTATTCTGGAGTCAATGTGACCTTGGTATGATTCTCAGACTTGTGTTGAACCCAGTGACGCAGTGAGAGGGTCCCTGCCTCAGAATCTCCCAAAGAAGTCCCCAACCCTACCACACCCACACCACTTCCTCATAACTGCACCTCCGTACCACCCTCACCACCCAAATTACACCCCCCCACCCCTCTCCCCACTCACCTCCACATCACCCTCCCCCATATCTCTAGCTTGACATGACCCACCGACTCTCAACACACACTCCCACCCCCCCACACATTTCTGACAGAACAGCACATCAGTACTGAAAGCAAGGCAGGCAGCGTATTAGTGTAGGAAACAGTGAAGCATCAATGTCGAAGAGGGAGTATACATTGCTGCATGGCGCTGAATCACTGTCGGAGTGTTGCATGTGCCACAGTTTACATGGCAAACATACCGCATGATGATGCATGAAAGAGAAAGGGGAGGCATGCATCATGGGCAAAGGTGGACTCAAGTCAGTCAATTAAGGTCTGGATGGTTAGCCAAGACTAGTGAGACTTCATCTGATGAAGGGGCTGCGCTCTGAAAGCTTGTGATTTTGAACAAACCTGTCGGACTATAACCTGGTGTCACGTAACTTCTGACCTTGTCTACTCCAGTCCAACACTGGCACCTCCACATCATGGTCAGTGACACAGTTGGTTCAACACAAATCCAAGGATCAACACTATTGCAGCCCAGGGTCAGTCCTGGAAATCAAGCAAAGTCCTGCTAGTTGGGATAGCTTGGCAAATTCTGTCTGGGGGATGGCTGCGTACTGTTGGGAGTGTCATTGCAAAGTCTGTCCAGGGATGAGCCATGGTCAGTCTCAGGTAGAGCCCAGATAATGTGGCTGGGTGGGGGTGGAGTTTTAGGGTTAGTATATGACGTCCTTGAGGCTGTGGGCATCTCAAGTGTGGGAATTGGTTTAATTGTAGTGGCCAGGGGAATGGTCACCATCAAAAATTGTAGGACGAGGTCAGGTAGGATAGTGGAGTGTACCAGAATCGGAGCCAAGGCAAGTCATAACAAGATCCTGCGTTAGACCCCATGGAGACAGTTGCTGTAAACATTTTGTGAAAGTGAGAACCAGCTTTCAGTAAAAACAGTCAAAGCAATGTATTCACCTGGACTGGAAGTCAAAAAGCAAAGTTATCGGGTACATGCTTCGTTCATGCGCTCAAGTTTCTGAAGTGTCAAATATTTTGTTTCAACGGAAGTTAAATGGGAAAGGGAAGTTCATTCCAAGTCATCTGATGGTGAGAAAGTGATCACTGCATCTGAGGAAGAATCTAATTGTGAAAGTTTATGTTGACAGTGAGAATCTGATATTTGGACTCACACACGAGTAACTCAACAAACCTGGCATTATTCTCACCACCTGAGAGAGTGGAAAATCCCACATCCAAATTCCAGCATAAGGTCATGAACTATTAAACAGTGATTTGTTAGTTTTCAAATGAGAGGAGAAAAGTAAGGAGGACAGTCATTCAGGTCATTGATGATGATAAATTATGCCAGAGGATGTAAGCCACATGTAGAATCTTAACAGTTTAGAAAGAGGCCATTTGGCCCATCGAGTCTGCACCAACCCTCTGAAGAGCATCCCATCTGCATTTACCATGGCTAATCCATCCAGCATGCAGATTCCTGGACATTAAGGGCAATTTAGTATGACCAATCCAGCTAACCTGCACACCTTTGGACCGAGAGAGGAAACCGGAACACCCAGAGGAAACCCATACAGGAGATGGGGAACACATGCAAACTCTACGCAGTCAGTCACCCAACGCTGGAAACAACCCTTGGTCCTTGGTGCTGTAAGGTAGCAGTGCCTACCACTGAGCTACCATGCTGCCCACAGTTTGGCAGTGCTCTGGAAACTGCTGTTGGTTAAAGAATACTGCCACCTTCTGAAAAGTTTAAGACAAACTTTTCTCTCTGTCTGGAAAGATGCAACCTAAGGAAGTGATTTGCATCACTCGGGTTATGTAATATTGTGCTTGAACAAACTGCAGACAATGCAACCCTTTTACATGAGAACATCAGTCTTGTATTCAGAAAAAGACAAGTTCAAGAAAACAGCGACCCTGCCAAACCAGAAGCAACCCTTAAACAGCAGGACTGGGGAAAAGAAATTATTTGTTTCACCAGTCATGTAATTGCAAAGGGTGAATGAGTGTGTCAACTAATCAACAAGTTGAAGTAAAGAGTCTACCTGGATCAGCACAAATCTATAGTCAGACTGAGAATAAAACCTGCTGATATATATTGAACATATCGTACAGATAATGCCACGTGAGCCATCATTGAGGAGAGATGATCAATAATTCAAAGTCCTGCAAGGAACAAATTGCCGTTCAGAACTTCAAGATACTGCAAAGAATCAATTACCTGCTTCTGCAAGGAAGACATCCTCCGCAAAAGAAATCCAAGAGATTAAAGGCCCTCCAGTTTAAAGAGACCCACTGACCTCAAATTGTCTTTGATTCTCTTACTGACAATGGTCTTCTATCAGGAAACTACTGAGTGAGAAGAATGCATTTCAGTAGAATTTAAAACGTCCAGTTGGATGAATTTGTAAAGCCAGAAACTTGGTGACAGTGTGGGCTGTGATACATTTGTATATATAATTACAATATTAACAATGCTTGGGGGAGGAGGGAGGTATATGGGATTAAAATAGACTGGCAGGGTTATTCTGAGGAGTAGAAATGGTACCACCCATTACAATGATGTCATATCGACACATGGACAGAACAGCTTAGATCTTGGAGGAGAAGCCCAGACAGCCAGGTCCTCCACAAAGACTCTGTCACAATGCCTGCCATTCAATGTAGTCCATAATTAGGAGTGGCACGGTGGATCAGTGGTTAGCACTGCTGCCTCATAGTGTCAGGGACCCGGGTTCAATTCCTGCCTCGGGCAACTGTCTTTCTGGAGTTTGTACATTCTCCCCGTGTCTGCGTGGGTTTCCTCCGGGTGCTCCGGTTTCTTCCCACAGTCCAAAGATGTGCAGGTTAGGTGAATTGGCCATGCTAAATTGCCGTAGTGTTAGGTGCATTAGTGAATGTAGGGGAATGGGTCTGGGTGGGTTGCTTTTCGGAAGGTCGGTGTGGACTTGTTGGGCGAAGGGCCTGCTTCCACACTGTAGGGAATCGAATTTAATCTAATAACTATCTACTAAAATACAATAAATTACTATTTCTTCAAAACAAAAGCCTCCTCTAGTTCAACCAGTAATCAATATTCCTCACCCCCAGTAGACAAAGCAGTTGTCTGTAGTTTGCTCCAATTAAAGTGGCTGGTGGGAGTAAACCTAGCACAGGATGAGGGCAGACACTGGTTAGCTGCATTTACAACCAATGGTGTGGAAAGCTTAGTATTGAACAACAGGCTAAAATTACAGTAGTAGTGCTCAATGGGGCTTGCTTGGACAGATTTTGGTCCTTGTATTTTACTGGATGAAACAACTGAGTCAGTTTGTAATACCTGTAAGCTGAGCTGGTTCACCCGAAGTGAACCATCTGACCACTGATGTGCTTTGAATTTGCTGGAGAGAATGATGAATGGAACATCTCAGGGACAGCCCTCACACCTACTTAATTTTTGTTGATGGCAGGTTGGAGAAGAATCTAATCTTGATGCAAAATCCTTACCCCTATATCAGATTTATATATTTTAGAATCCACAAAGGATGAGTAAAAGGAGGAGAAAATAAAGATATACATAGAATCAGGAAAGTACAGCACAGAAGGGGACATCATGGCTGAGCAAACCTGTGCTGGTTCTTTCAAAGAGTAGTCTAGTTGTGACTTAGTTCCACTCCTCAGTAAGGATTTCATAGAATCACAGAGGTGTTGTTGTGCATTAGGAGACTATTCAGTCCATCTGTATTGCTTTCCAAATAGGCTTCATTAATCAGGGTCATTCCCCTATCTTTTCCCCATATCCTTGCACTGTACTTCTATTTAAATAATCATCCAACACCCACTCAAATACCTCAATTGAACCTGCATCTAATACATTTCCAGGTAGTGCATTCCAGATCTGAATAACAACATTCCAGTAACTGTACTGAAGGTTCCAGAACTTGCCACTAGAACATAGAACATAGAACATGACAGCACAGTCCAGGCCCTTCGGTCCTCAATGTCGCGCTGACCTGTGAAACCAATCTGAAGCCCATCTAACCTACACTTTCCCATTCTCATCCATATAACTACCCAAGGACCATTAAATGCCCTTAAATGTGGCAAGTCTACTACTATTGCAGGCAGAGTGTTCCACTCCCCTACTATTCTCTGAGTAAAGAAAGTGTGTTCCACTCTCTTAGTCAGGCTGTTCCAATATGCAACACTGGCATCTACTCCAGAGTATGCAACGTTACCTGTGTACAGTTATGTCCTGTACACAAAAAGCAGACAAAATCCACACACCCAACTACTGTTCCATCAGTCTACTCTTGATCATCAGTAAAGCGATGGTAGGGGTCATCAATAGTGCTATCAAGGATCACAATAACCCTGCTCACTGATGTACAGTTTGGTTTCTTTCAGGGCCAATCAACTCCTGATCTTATTACAGCTTTGGTTCAAGCAGAGACAAAAGAACGGAATTCCAGAGGTGAGCGTGACTACCTCTGACGTCAAGTGAGCAATGCTAGTCAATGGGGAAAACTCTCCACTCATTGCAATTATACCTGGCATCAGCAAAAGATGGTTGTAGTTGTTGAGGTCAGCCATCTCAACTCCAGGATATCTTTGCAGGAGTTCTTCAGGGTAGTGTCTTAGACCCAACCATCTAAAATGGCCTTCTCTCCATCATAAGGTGAGAAGTGAGAACATTCGCCAATGATTGCACAATGTTCAGCAACATGCACAACTCCTCAGATACTGAAGCAACAGGGGCAGCACAGTTGCTCAGCGGTTAGCACTGCTGCCTCACTGCACCAGGGACTTAGGTTCAACTCCCGCCTTGGGTGACTGTCTGTATGGAGTTTGCATATTCTCCCTGTGTCTGCCTGGGTTCCTCCAGGTGCTCTGGTTTCCTCCCACAGTCCAAAGATGTGCAGGTCAGACGAATTGACCATGCTAAATTGCCCATAGTGTTTGGTGCATTAGTCAGGGGTAAATGTAGTGGAATGGGTTTGGGTGGGTTACTCTTCAGAGGGTCGGTGTGGACTTGTTGGGCCAAATGGCCTATTTACACACTGTGGGAAATCTAATCTAAAACATACTGGACAATATCCAAATGCAACATGTAACTGTGTGCCATACAAATGCCAGGCGATGATTAACTCCAATGATAGAGAAACCAAACATCACCCTTTGTTAGTCAATGGTATCACCATCACTAAATTTGCCACTATTAATATTCTGCGATTACCATTGACCAGAAACTGAACTGGACTAGCAATATAAATACAGTGGCTGTAAGAGCAAGTCAGAGCCAAGAATCCTGCAGCACCTCTGACTCCTCAAAGCCTGTTCCTCATTTACAAGGCACAAGTCAGGAGTGTGATGGAATATTCCCTACTTGCCTGGATGAATGCAGCACCAACAACATTCATGAAGCTTGATGCCATCCTGGATAAAGCAATCTGCATACAATCATTCCCTCCATCACTGACATGCAGGAGCAACACAGTATGTATTATCAGCAAGATATCTTCAGTACTCCTTCGACAGCACCTTCCAAACTACAATTACTACTATGTAGAAGGTAAAGAGAGCAAACATAGGACCACAGCACCTTGAAGTTCACCTCTAAGCCAGTCAACATCCTTACTTGGAAATATGTTGCTGTTCCTTCAGTACAACTTGGTCAAAACCTCCCTCTGTAATGGCATTGTGGTATACCCACAGCATGTGAACTGCAGTAGTTCAAGATGACAGCTCACTGTTACTTTTTCAAGGCCAATTACAGGTGGGTAATAACTGCTACCTTAGTCAAAACCCACATCCCATGATTTAATTAAAAACAAAATCCTAACAGAATCTAAAATAACCCAGCTATCATGTTGATGTAATCCTGTGTCAGAACACCAGGTGCTGCTTTTGATGGAGGGCTGTAATCTAAAATGATGGGGATTACTTTTTCAGTTTTCAGACATCCTAACGTCTTGTAATTCACTGACAAATAGACAAAAATTTGAACACTTAAGCCAACTAACTTTTTACTCGTGAAGCTGTGTCATTTACGGACAGTTTCATTAAATATTAGGAGAAAAACCTCAGCTGCCCCAAACTTAGTTTTTATTCTGAGCTTTCTTTTCTTTGTATTGATCTGTCTACCCTGCCTGCTAAGTTAAACAAGGCTGTAAGGTTAATTACTCAGCTCATGTCGAGAAGTGGTGGAAACAGCGTGTCATGTGACTACAAACTTCAAAATCTTTTGGCAATATATATCAGTGGTGGAGTTCCACAGGGATTGGTGCTGAGGTCACAATTATTTTCAAATATACATTAATGACTTTGATGAGGGACATGAATGCACTATCACCTTATTTGCAGATGATACAAAAATAAGTGGAATACCATAGAATCTAGAGAGACACAGTGAATCAGCAATCACCTGGCAGATGGAACAGAACGTGGGAAGATTTGAGGTTATACGCTTTGGTAGGAGGAATACAGGGCCATATGGAGAAAGACTGCAGAAAGCTGCAGCACAAGGGGATTGGGTATCCTCATGCATAAATCATAATAAACCAGCATGCAAGTTCAGCAGGTAGCAGCAAGGGAATTGGAATATTGACCTTTATTTCAAAGTTAATGGAATATGGAATATAAAAATAGGCAAGTCTTATGAAAACTATAGAAGGCATTAGTTCCACCACAGTGATACTGTTATCTAAGGAAAGGTAAACTGGCATTAGAGGCAGTCCTGAGAAGTTTCAGCAGGTTGATCCTGGGTATGGAAAGATTTTCTTAAAAGGAGAGGTTGAGTAGGTTGGGCCTGTACTTATTGGGTTTAGAACAATAATGGCAATCTTGTTGAAATATATACCATTCTTAGGGGGCTTGACAGGGTAGATGGCATAATCTCAGAATAAAGGTTTGCACATCTAAGACAAAGATGAGGAAGGATTTCTTCTCTCAGGGGATGGTGAATCTGTGGAATTCTTTACTGCACAGAGCTGACAAGACTGTTTTCTTTTAACTACAATCAAGGCTGAAACAGGTTTTTAATCAGTAAAGGAATCAAAGATTACAGGAGAAAGGGAGGAAGGTGGAATTGAGGATTATCAGATCAGGCAGGATCTCTGTAAATGGTGAAGCAGACTCGATGGGGAAATGGCCTACAAATGCTCTTTTTCCTATGATTCTTTTCTGTTAATCTGTTAAGAATTCTATTGTAATCAGGCGAAGATTTCAAACCCCATTTTCAATCACTGATAACATGAGTTCCAATGATTCTGAAATAATGCAGCTGAATTTTATTACTGTGCAACACTAGTCTTCATCAAAAGCTGACAATCTGTCACTCATTATTGCATACATTTGATCGTGATTACTATAAAATATCAGCAATGCCCACATTTACTGAGGACATTCAAAAAGCATAAGAACAATTTAAATATGATAAATATGCTCTGAACAGATGAATAAATATAAGTGAATAAAGTGATACTAACCTAAATTCATGTTCTGTTGCTCTATGAAATCCTAGAGAAGTACAGGTTTCCCCTCTCTACACACAACGCTGTAAAATTCAATCAAATGCTGCCCATTCAGAAAATAATGCATCTCTTTTGGGAATTCAATTTTACACTTTTTCCTCATTATATTCTGTACAGCTTTAAAAAGGAATTAAAAATATTAAATGTTAAATGTTTTTTTAACAACTGCTATTTGAATTTGTTTCTGGTTCATACTAGCAAGTGCTGGCCTGCTTTTAGAGCACCTTTTCATTCCCATGGAGACAATGAGAAATGCCAGCTTTGTAAGGAAGCTCCAATTAATTGTTTGGCTGCTAATGCTCCCTCTGCTGATAGCAGTTTGAAACACAAGTTGTAAAGAAAGCAGTGAAGCAATAATGATCGCTGATCTCCAGCAGCGCATGAGGCACCATTCTTTGGAGACTATCGGCCTCCATCAAACAAATGTAACTCAAATGTAAAATGAATATAACTTGCTGCATTAGGACCTGTTTACAGACTCACAGAAACTTCCAGCACAAAATGAGGTCAGTCTGTCCATTGTTTCTGTTGGTCCACCAAAATCTGACTATACTTGTTCCACTTTCCACATAGCTCTGGAATCTATGGCAGTGTAATTGTTGTTCTAAAAATTGCTTAAACATTACAAGAGGTTCTGATTCAATCAACCTTTCAGATAGTAGATCCAGTCTCTCATCCAGTTCCGGGAAGAACAACCCCAGCTTGTGCAATCTTTCCTTAAGGGTCAGACCCTCGAGCTCGGGAAGCTTTCTGGTAAGCTCCCTCAAGTATAATCATATCCTTCCTTTAATATGGTGACCAGAACTGTGCACAATCCTGCTGTTGTGGCATAACCAGTGTTTTATACAGTTACAGCACTTCATGCTCTTGTATCTAGGCTAAAAAGCACAACCAGTGTCTCTCTACCTGCGGATATATTCTGTCTCTCAGAATTTTCTCATAACTTCCCCACCAAGTTAAAACCTACTGGCCTGTAATTTCTTGATCCATTCCATCCTCCCTTATTTTATGAGTGGGACAATGTTAGCAGTCCTCTGGTTCTCTCGCTCCTAACCTGTGTGCCATGGTCCTTGATATCTCCTCCCTTGCCTCCCTCAATGCATTTCACCTGGACCTGTGGATTTACCCACATTTAAAGTTATTTGTGTATGAGTCTGAAAGGGTTAATATTGAAGAGTGCCATAAGCTGCACACACAATGATGGTGTCATATCGATTTGTGTGCAGAATAGCTTAGAATCTAATGGCAAAGGTGACAGAGCATTGTATATATAGTAGCACATTTACATAAATTTTGGTGGCTTTGCAAACATACGTTTGTTTCAGTCTCTGACTGGATTAATTGTGCCAGTATCTTGCCTAACTTCACATTCACAGTGGCTCTACCATTGAATGATCTCTATGTTGACAACCTGCTGCAGCATAAGGAAGAAAGATGAACAAGGTGAGTACAGGGTAACGCTGACAGCATTGCCCCCTGTGGGTTTTCCCTGGCCTCTATGTACAAGGGCGTTGATGTGAATGAAGTGGTCAGCAGTGTTTGAGCCAGGGTGGTTTACAGCGCACGGGGAGTCAATATCCAGTATATCCAATATACAGAAAGGCACGGTTTCAGCTGGTCAGACAGTCCTTATTCCAACATTCATGCAGACTCCCCATCATGGCAGATGCTCAAGGGACTGCCCAGGAAATTGCACTTGGAACTCTCCAAGTCTCCATAGCAATTGAAGATCTTGGATGGTACCAATGAAATTATATAAAATAGTTACTTGGGAAATATTAAACAAGTAAATACACAGTCTAAATCCTGAGTAACTGTTAAAAAGACCCAATACTTACTTCACACTCCCTCAAATAGACCAGCTGCAGATATAGACCCAACAACACCCCACCCCCACCTTGTCTGTTCCTGTTTTTTTTCAGCACTCTGGGATTTTTGTGTAGCACTGTAATTGAAGTCTATCAGGTCTTTTCCCTGCCATCAAGGGAAAAGTAGGATAAGAAGAAGACTCAGATGATTTTGGGTCTTGACATGCCTTCAGAGTCTTCCCTTTACAAGTGTGTCTTTTGGACTCTGTTTTAACTTCAGGCCCTGGCTGTGGAGTAGTTTTCCATGCTGCTTCTGTACTTTATCTTCTGCTTTGAAGTCAATCCTTCTCAGCCTACACACTGACTCACTACACTGTGGGTGTGTTGGCATGTTGTCCTTGAGTCTGCCTGCCTGCTGCTCGCTCCTGCTGCTCGATGTTTTGGAGCTGGAGTGCAGCAGTCAGGTAACTTCACCCCGGCTCTTAAACCTCTCCCTGTCCTGAAGCAAAGTCAGCAGCATGCCAAGAGATGGAAAACAGGCCATAAAATGGCAGCGGAGGGCTAAATTGGTGTAGAGGAGGATTTCCACCAACACCAGCCCACCTCCCCTGCCTCACCCCACCCCTTCAGTTCCACCCTCTGGAGCCACAGATATGTTGTGTGTAAATCACCACAATCTACCTTTAATTTGACTACCTGTTAAGAAATCGCACAGGCAATCAAATGCAGAAACAACGACATAAACTTTATTGCCTGAACAAACCAAAATAAGACCCTCAAGTAAGCAAACTAAGCCTAACAACCCAACTTGACTATTAGGTGATTCATGATTCAATTTAGCTACAATTCCAACCAACAGCAACTGCCTGAGTGTCCAGGGTTCGATTCTTGTGCAGTGTGGTTTGCTAGAGTTCTGAAAAATCACCAAGTTAAATTCTGAAAGGATTTTCTGTTTTGTTAAGTGTGTGGTGTGACGTTATTGATAAATCTTTCGATCTGTTCATCCAGAACATTGATTACACTTTGGAGTCATCAAGTCTGTAGCTTGCTTTCTTAGGCAAAAGTGAGGACTGCAGATGCTGGAAGTCAGGGTCTAGATTAGAGTGGTGCTGGAAAAGCACAGCAGGTCAGGCAGCATCCGAGGAGCAGGAAAAGCTTGCTTTCTTAACCAGGAGTGAAAGCCATCTGCTCTCAACCTAGCTTCTATGTTCATCACAAGGCAGCAAGTTATCACTTTTATGTTTATGTCACTTTTGATCCCTTTTCCCCAGTGATGGTTAGTTGCTTTCAATTCCTTTATAGCAGTCTGTCCTAATCCTTTTCACCTCAGGAAACAGTTTATTCCAGAAAGAGTTTTTGCTGATTCTTTCAATCCATTAAGTTGTCAAAGTTCACTTATGTACTTTAAGGAAGGAAACTGCCAACCTTATCTGGTCTGGCCTACATGTGACTGCAGATCCACAGCAATGTGGTTCACTCTCAACTGCTCTTTGGCCAATTCCGGATGGGAAATGAATGCTGGTCTGGCTAATGATGACTACATCCTGTGAATGAATTTTTAAAAAGTTCTTAAGTTTACATTGTCACGGGTTGATCTACCACCCAGAAAAGAAGTCCGAATGAGACCTAGATCCAAACAAATCAGGGCCTTTGGATAGAGACTGTTTTTCCACCTTGATGTATCAATAGAAAGAAAGGAGGTACCAGTTGTACCCCCTAATCTGGCAGTCTCTGGTTCAGCAACTTCTCAGGTCCAACGCCTACAATATGAATCTGTAACCTAGGACATAGAGCTGTACAGCACAGGGAGGGACCCTTCGGCCCACAATGTTGTGCTGAACATGACATCAAGTAAAACTGATCCCTTCTGCCTTCTCCACATCCCTCCATTCTTTGCATATTCACATGCTTATCTAAAAGTCTCTGAAATGCCTCTATCGTATCTGCCTCTACCACCCCATGGCAGTGCATTCCAGACTCCTACCACTCTCTGTGGAGAAGACCTGCCCTTCACATCTCCTTTTAATTTTACGCCTCTCACCTTTAAATGCATGCCCCCTAGTGTTAGACATTTCAACTGCAGGAAAACGATTCTTACTGTCAATCCTACCTGTGCAGCTCATAATTGTTTGAACTTCTATCAAGTCTCCCCTCAGCGTCTGTCACTCAGAAGAAAATTACTGGAGTTTTTCTAGCCTTTCCTTACAGCTTATACACTCTAATCTAGCCGGCATCCTGGTAAACCTCTTCCGCACCCTCTCCAAAGCCTCCACTTCCTTCCTGGTGACTAGAACTGAACACAATATTCTAAGTGTGACCTAACCAAAGTCTTACAAAGCTGCAACATGACATCCTGACTCTTGTACTCATCCCCCAACCAATAAAGGCAAACATGCCAGACACCTTCTTTATCACCCTATCTACTTGCATGACCACTTTTAGGGAGCTATGGACTTGAACTCCAAGATCCTTCTGTATATCAGCATTGTACAGATTCCTGGCATTAACTGTATACTTTTCTTTAACATTTGATCTCCCAAACTGCAGCACCTCACGCTTACTAGTCGTATGGTTCTAGTTTTGCTTATCAAAGTTCATAATCAAATACAGAAACACCTACAGAAACTTTATTTAAAGTTTAGGTCACAAGGTTGCGCTCACAGTGTACCAATGCCTAGTCTGCATTTGCATTAATTTTAGTGAAGTGTTTATTCTCTGTCTGAAATAATTCAGGTTGTACTTGTTGAATCCTTTGGTAATAAAGATCTATTTTGTTGCTCACAGCTGGTTGTAGGAGGCATGAACAATTAAAGCTAAAAATCACACAACACCAGATTATAGTCCGACAGATTTATTTGGAAGCACTAACTTTCGGTGCGCTGCTCCTTCATCAGGTAGTTGTGAAGTATAAAATTATAAGACACAGAATTTATAGCAAACATTTACAGTATGATGCAACTGAAATTATACATTGAAAACGACCTGGATTCGTTGTTAAGTCTCTCATCTTTTAGAATGACCATGTTGGTTTCAGTTCTGACCAACATCATCATTCTAAAACACGAGAGACTTAACAAACAATCCAGGTCATTTTCAATTTATATTTTCAATTGCATCACACTGTAAACTTTTGCTATAAATTCTGTGTCCTACGATCTTATACTCCACAACTACCTGATGAAGGAGCGTTGCTCCGAAAGATAGTGCTTCCAAATTAACCTGTTGGACTATAACCTGGTGTTGTGTGATTTTTAACTTTGTACACCCCAGTCCAACACCAAATCATAAACAATTAAATGCTTCGACCTCACATGAGAAATGCCTGGGATGCTGTTGGTGCTTATACAACTTTATCCTTATCCAGGTTCTGTATTTCCATATTGAGGAACATTTATTGTTTCAAAATATGGTTTACTGCAACGACATTGTGTTGAACATAATAATAAAATGCAGAAGGTTTGTGAGCAACAGGCTTCACTGCACTTTACAAATGAATCTGAAATCTCATGTACAAACCCTAACAAGTGACACCCAATGGTCCTGCAAATTCTCTGGATGGCAAAACCCAGTCCTGAGGTGAATTACAAAAGTACAGCCTGTATTGCCATCTCAGAGGGTACCCCCACAGGAAAAATGTACTCCCTGAAAGTCGCCTCTTTCCTATTTACCATTTAGAAATTATTTCAAAAATCTGCTGTCCAGACAAATAATATTGTGATATGGGCAGGACAATATTAATCAATTGAGTATTTAACAAACTGAATTCACCCTTCATTAATTACTTACATATGGTGGACAGACTGCTGATTTCAGTGTCTATCCAATTCTCATACTATAGGGATGAGCTGGGGGTTAGGTTGTTAGGTACTGGGCTGGCTACTTGACCTATTTTACAAGCCCTCCCACTGAAAAACACTTCCAAAAGGGGAACATGTGACATCCAGCACCTGATCTCTCTAAGTAAGGCTCTTCCACTCCTCGTGTAATGCGTAACCCTTAATATTTAAGGGTTAACAAGTACAGGTTTCTCGTGTAGCATGTAAGATCTATCTCTTGTTTGAGACTGGTGTCTTCTCTCCTCTTGGGCTACGCTGCTATGGGGGTGCCACAATTGAACTTGTAATTTCTGCATAAAATAGAGGGCCCTTTCTGATGTCAGTTCAATACTGGCACTAATACAAAATGAAGTCTTCATTGGCTGGCTACCTCCATAATGTGGGCAGCTAAACTTATTCCCAGTCCATCCCTGGGATAGTCCTCCACAGGCAGAAATACACTGGGGTGCAGTACCAACGCAACTCTCCTCACCATCTCTGTCCTTCAGCCAGGAAATATACTCTTCTATTATTTTAAAATATAACATTGTCTTAGAGATTTGAAATAGTTAATTTTATATTCTTCTATATTTTTAAAATATAACATTGGCTTAGAAACTTAAAATAATCAATTACCATCTTTGGACAATGGGAGGAAACCCACATAGTCACAGGTAGAATGTGCAAATTCCACACAGACAGTTGCCCAAGGCTGGAATTGAACCCAGGTCGCTGGCACTGTGAGGCAGCAGTGCTAATCACTGAATCACCATGCCACTCCTTAATATTGAAATAAGGCTAACCAATACTCTGTATAACTGAAGTATATCATCCATAGTTTTATGTTCAGTTTCTCATTCAATAAAAGATAGATTCCCAGTAACCTTCTTAATTACATGCTATACCTGTGTATTAACGTTTTTGTAATTCATGCACAAGAACATCTAAATTCCTCTGCACATTTATTATTAAAAATCAAATGGGCACTTTGGAACAACTATCAGTTAGTTTCATCGTCACCATTGCTGATAGTAATCATCTTTTCCAGATCTATTTTATTAATTGATCTTAAATTTCTCAATTACTATGGTAAGACTTACTTTTATATATTCAATCACTAGTCCAGGCCTCTGGATTTCTAATCTAGTAACGTAACCAATATGCTAACACACTCTCACTTCATCGTTGATATTGCAGCTCTTTAATATAATATTAAATGAAACAAGATAAATAGCTTGGTTCAACGTACTACAAAACTGTGTTCTCAGCCCTATTCATTAAACACAATAAAAAGATAAACAATTTTGTTGTTTTAACTGCAAGCCATACAATAGAGGAGCCCAGTGTATTTTATATTCCATTAACCTGGAAGAATCCTGCCCAAAAATGCTACTTTGACAAAACATCATTTACAAAAAACCATAACATTATAGTAAGTTTAAAAAAGATTGTATTTGTTCAAGTAAAAAAAAGCCTGTCATTTGACTTTGACTCTTGCATCTTAAATTATTTGTTGGCAATATGCATGAAAACCTTTTGCTTTTAATGGTTTGCTGAAAAATACTTTGTGTATCAATATATAACCAAGCCATATGAAGCAGGAAGAACTCAGGTTTTACCATTGTTCAATTCTGAATTATCTGATTTGACAAAGGTCCAACTTTAATATTAGAATGTTGCAATTTGCCTTAGTATTCCCACCGTGCTCAAATCATATACTTGTTACATTGTCATCTCCCACACACTATTCTAATTTTATCAACTCAACATTATAGGTGGACGCTCCTTACTTGTATTAAGGAATTGCTCTGTTTGTAATAACATAAACATGATATACCCACTGTAAGGCATATCTCCCATACAAGCCATTTTCAAAGAATCCTCTACAAATTAAACTTAATACCTTGTGTGTGATATGTCTGGACAATGTGTTATATGGCTAATAATGATCATTTACATTGTAGTATTTTGCAGCAGAGATTGTGATCCATTTCTTCCATGGCTGATACTCCATTCACAAGTTGGTAAACATTACACTGTCATACCATTTCATTCAGGCTAAAGTTTTAATTGAAACATTTACTCAAAAAAACGTGAGGGCAATATCTTATATTCTTTTTTACTGAGTGTCAATTTTGTCAAGTTTCACAGAAGGTCTCTCTCCACGAAGCATGGCACTATTGGTCCAAGCTAGCCTTATTAACCACTATCCTATCCTTATGGTGACCCTCTTGTCTGATGCTAGCCTGAGTTAACCACTCACTTTACCTGGAAGAACTTGCCACAGCTGAGTTATCCTGGAATTGACCAGCACCTCCAGTGTGTGCTTCATCTTTAAAAAGCTATTGTCATTTATACTAGCACTGTCCATATGGAGTTGTCCTGTACGGTTTGTGACATTTGCCCCAGATGTGGTCAATAAGGGGAAGTTGGCACCTTATATTGTTGACTGGCACCTGGAGGTCTTGGTTATCTCTGTGACTGTGACTATCCCCATGGAGAGGAAAATTGACCCAAATGTCTGAAAGAGCATGGAACATTGCAATCATAAGGATTGGTTTATACCAGCTTTTGCAACCAGTGTTTACAGAGAATCAGCAGCCACTTTTTCACCACATCGGATCTCCTTTCCACTGAAGTTTATACAATAATAGTTCCCACTAGTCACCTTTGTCATTTTTACTTCTTTCAATCTTAAAAATCTTGGCAATATTTTCCAAGTCAATGGAAAATAAAAACTAGCATCACAAAAATGTTGGCAGTTGATTTGCTATCATTGGATCAAGCAATAATGAGAAAGAAAGGCTGAGAATTGTGAAAGAAATTGTGATCTTTGGAGAATTTTCTGCATTTGCTTCTTGTCTGACACTACAACAAAAGCCTCAATGGGCATATTTTGTGAAGCTGTACTGCTGGCAGAGACCCTGATGCATAGGAACTCTGATATGTTGGATGCTGTTACATGATTGGATTAGTTGGATGAATTTACATGTTGGGGAGGCAGAAGGTATCTTCCAGTCCCAGAGGTACCACACCTGGAGGCAGAAACTCGATTTCATTACATGGTGGCATCCCAGAGCCCTACTGCCTTCCCGCCTCCATTTGAGTTAAGGCCATGCGGGAAGGCATAACTTTTCCCACCTTTCTGCTAGTTGAGGCTTCTAAGTGGTCAGCATTATTTATGGCACCTCAGATACTGAAGCAATCCATGTCCAAATGCAGCAAGACTTGGATAACATCCAGGTCTGGGCTGACAAGTGGCAAGTAACATTCACACAGGCCAGGCAACAACCACTTCCAACAAGAGACAATCTAACCATCGTTCCTTAACATTCAATGGCATTACCATTGCTGAATACACTACCAATATCCCGGAGATACCACTGACCAGAAACTACACTAGACTGGCAAAAATAAATATTGTAATGACAGGAACAAGTCAGAGTCGAGAAATACTGCGGACAGTAGCTCACCACCTGTCTCACCAGAGCTTGTCCACCATGTGCAAGACACAACTCAGGTGTGGGATGCAATATTCCTGACCTGCCTGGTTGAGTGCAGCTCCAAAAGCTCCAGACGTTTGACACCCGTCAGCTTGTTTGACATCACATCCAACCACCATTGACGCTCAGTAGCAGCCATATGTACCATCTACAAGATGCACTGCAGACATTCACCAAAGTTCCTTAGATAACATCTTCCAAACCTACAACCACTTCCACCTGTTCATTCAACAAGGATAGCAAATACATGGAAACACCGCCAAGTGCAAATTCCCCTCCAAGCAAATTACCATCCGAACTTGAAAATATACTGCTTTTCTTTCACTGTCATAGGATTAAAATCCCAGAATTCCTTCCCTAATATTATTGTGGATCTACTTATACCAAATAGACTGCACTGTTCAAGAAAATAACTCAGCACCTCACCTTATAAAGAGGAAAATGAATGTTGGCCCAGTCAGTGACATACAGGTCCCATGAGTTAAAATAAATAGTCTCAGGAGAAGCAACTGAACTGCTGGGGAGTGAGCATTTGTGAGGCAGTCTGAAATGTATCACGTTTGAGGGAGTTCCAAGGCTAGACTGTCAAATGTGAAGAACTGAAATCCATCATATTGGAGGCATAATTTAATGAGATTTGGTGACTATAATGTCACCTGGGACGGATTGCAGAGAAATTCATAGAATCTGTCTGGACCACATCTTTAATTAGAGGTGCTCTGTGGGGTGTCTCTTAATTTCTATTTACCCCATTAATTCTGTTAATTTTAAGTATTACAGCTTAACGTTTTTATATAAATATACAGTAAATTGTTTTATTTGTTGTTTAAAAACATCGAATCTTGTGCCTTTATTCTTAGTAAGTCACTGAGATCTCAAACCTTGACCAACTTTTAAATGAATTAAAAAGTTACAGGTCCATAATCTGAACGTTACATATAAATTTAGTGATTTTTAGTGGAATTGTAACAATCCAGAGAATTAAAGGAGTCTCAAACAATGGGATTTGAAGACAGGCAGTGAGGTACACTCTGGTCAATAAATATCCTTCAGATGGTGCTTTTTACCCAGTATGAAGAATAGTGGTCATACTTCAAGAACTGAACTCGTAGAATCATAGGGTCATACAGTACAGAAACAGACCCTTCAGTCCAACTCGGCCGTTCCAACCAGGCATGTCAATCTGACCTAGTCCCATTTGCCAACATTTGGCTTATATCCCTCTAAACCCTTCCTATGCACGTACTCATCCAGATGCCTTTTTAAATGTTGTAATTGTACCAGCCTCTCGCAGCTGATTCCATACACGCAACACCCTCTGCATTAAAAAAGTTACTCCTCGGATCCTTTATAAATCTTTCCCCTCTCATTAGATAAATTAATTGCCCACTGTCCAAGGCAAATAGATAGATGCAGTGGCCAAGACTCTTTGCACTAACTCCAGGCATGTTCTAACTAGGGCTTTATATAGCTAAAACACAGCTTCTACCACCTTGTATTGTATTCCTCTAGACGTAAAGATCAGACTTTCATTAGTCTTTTTGACTATTTTCATGATATTTTCATGAACACTCTTCAGGCCTCCACTATTTTGAATTTTTAAATTTAGACTACACCCTGCTCTATCCTTTTTTGATGCAGAGTGGATGATTTCATATTTGGATATAATAAAATTCACTTGCCACAATTTTACATATTCACTCAATCTATCAATATCTGTTTTGGAAAGTTGTGCTTCCCATCTATACTGCTTACCTATCTTTGTTGCATTGGCAAATTTGGTTATATGACTTTCTATCTCATTAGATCTGATATGAGAGATATGGAGAACTGTTTAAGTCCATAGTACCAATCTGTGTGGGACATCACTATGACTATGACCACTGATCTCATTTTGTAAATTAAATAAGCTGTCCATTTCTCCCCACTTTCAGTCAATTTCTTAATCAGGCCATCAATGTCATAAGTTTCAACAGTAATTAACTTGAGGGACTTTACTCTCAGGAAAATACTCTCGGGAAGTCCATTCAAATAACATCCATAAATGATCCTCCATTCATTACTTTAGTCAAAACTTCAAACAAAAAATCATCTAGTCCTGGGGGTTGTGCCACACTTTAAGGCCATTTTTTTCTTCAGGGCTGCTATTTTGTTTAGGTTCATTTGAGTTACTTAGCACAAAGCAGGGAATGTATGCTACCTGGTGGCAAAGCAATATTGCAGTGCGAATAAGTGTCACTCTTCTCTAACATTCCTGGCATTGATCATGGTCATTTCTGCTGCTTGAGTTTAAGTTTAACTCTGGAAATAGTGCAAAGGTTAAACAGCAAAGATCAATTGTGAACTAAAGGTCATTGATATTATAAGAATTTTTAAAAATTACCTTCTCCTTATTTCATTGAGTGCAATCCTGATACAACCATTCAATTTTGTTTTAATGGTTTAAAATGTTTGGGTTTGAATGTTTTAAACCCAAAACATCAAAGCCATTGCATTCTGCAAATAGAAAAGACAGACAATTACTTGCTAATAATATTATTACGTAGCTGTCCAGAATGGAATTGATGGGAAGTTACAACATACAAATTCAGTACCAGCATGGTGGATTAGCACAGCAAACTATATTACTGACAGTGAAATGCTGTTAAATCATCTCATAACACAAGGCATGAGCACTAAGAAATATTTCATAATTCACTTGCTGTAATAAAAATATAGAATAAAGAACAAAATGAATAGATTAGGAACATTCAAATCCAGGGAGATAGAAGATATCATACCTGGTGCGATTTATTTTCTTACACAATCTCTACTTTTAATTAAATTGCAATGCAAGATTTCTTTCTGCTACCCTCTCAAATATTGAACTGCTAATTTAACTCCCTATGCCTTCCCTACTATCCCTACCAGAATAGAGTCCTGAATCTCCTTTCTGCAGCAGTGGGATCGTTTACTTCTCCCAAACCCTCTTTCCCTTACATTTCTGTGGATGGCCTTATGATCTGACTGTGGCCCACCCTAACCAGACAGCCTTGAATGGGAAGTGACTGATGCCTGACCACATTAGCTGTATTCCCTGGACTATGGAGCCACAGTATTAATTGTGAACCACTTCCAGCTCTGGAGAGGCATCGATTCATTGACTGAGGATACGCCAACCATGGCCAAACCCCTGGACTGGCATGGATGCTGTCCTTGACTTACTGTGTTGGGACCCCTGACTGATGGGTGCAATGGTCTTTGGTGAGGACTATTCCCCCCACACTATGAAACATGGCTGCTTGCTTGCTGTAATGCAGTGTGTTTGCTTCTAAAGTTTCTGGTACATGGTGCCGGTGTGAGATTGACCTAGTACACTGACGTACAGCAAGATGTACAGCCCCTTGACTGAGGGCTCTTGACCAGCAAGTGTGCTGCCTGGTTATGTAACAGCCCCAACTGACACAGCAAGGCAAGACATGGATGTGTGAACCTGGAGGTGGGCACTAAGTGAGGGAGCAATAAAAGTACAGATAATGAGCACTGAAATGCAATGGTCCAATCCATGAGCTGGGTGCCTGTAATGGACAGCACTGTCCATGGACAGGGGTTGTGTGTTGAAAATGTGTTGCTGGAAGAGCGCAGCAGGTCAGGCAGCATCCAGGAAACAGGAGAATCGACATTTCGGGCATAAGCCCTTCTTCAGGAATGAGGAAAGTTTGTCCAGCAGGCTAAGATAAAAGGTAGGGAGGAGGGACTTGGGGGAGGGGCGTCGGAAATGCGATAGGTGGAAAGAGGTCAAGGTGAGGGTGATAGGACAGACTGGGGTGGGGGCGGAGAGGTCAGGAAGAAGATTGCAGGTTAGGAAGGCGGTGCTGAGTTTGATGGATTTGACTGAGACAAGGTGGGGGGAGGGGAAATGAGGAAACTGGTGAAATCCGAGTTCATCCCTTGTGGTTGGAGGGTTCCTAGGCGGAAGATGAGGCGCTCTTCCTCCAACCGTCGTGTTGTTGTGGTCTGGCGATGGAGGAGTCCAAAGACCTGCATATCCTTGGTGGAGTGGGAGGGGGAGTTGAAGTGTTGTGCCACAGGGTGGTTGGGTTGGTTGGTCCGAGTGTCCCAGAGGTGTTCTCTGAAACGCTCTGCAAGTAGGCGGCCTGTCTCCCCAATATAGAGGAGGCCACATCGGGTGCAGAGGATGCAATAGATGATGTGTGTGGAGGTGCAGGTGAATTTGTGTCGGATATGGAAGTTTCCTTTGGGGCTTTGGAGGGAGGTGAGGGGGGAGGTGTGGGCGCAAGTCTTGCACCTCCTGCGGTTGCAGGGGAAGGTGCCGGGAGTGGAGGTTGGGTTGGTGGGGGGTACCCGATGTGGTCTCCTCTATATTGGGGAGACAGGTCTTTGGACTCCTCCATCGCCAGACCACAACAACACGACGGTTGGAGGAAGAGCGCCTCATCTTCTGCCTGGGAACCCTCCAACCACAAGGGATGAACTCGGATTTCACCAGTTTCCTCATTTCCCCTCCCCCTACCTTGTCTCAGTCAAATCCATCGAACTCAGCACCGCCTCCCTAACCTGCAATCTTCTTCCTGACCTCTCCGTCCCCACCCCAGTCTGACCTATCACCCTCACCTTGACTTCTTTCCACCTATCGCATTTCCGACGCCCCTCCCCCAAGTCCCTCCTCCCTACCTTTTATCTTAGCCTGCTGGACAAACTTTCCTCATTCCTGAAGAAGGGCTTATGCCCGAAACGTCGATTCTCCTGTTCCCTGGATGCTGCCTGACCTGCTGCGCTTTTCCAGCAACATATTTTCAGCTCTGATCTCCAGCATCTGCAGACCTCACTTTCTCCTCAGGGGTTGTGTGTGGCTGGTGGATCAGGCCGAGCAGCCAGCATAGAGCTGAATTTGATAGTGGTCCAGTTTGAATGCCAAGAATTTTAAATATCTTGTTTGTTCAGCTAATTTGGTAAGATAAGAAACTGAATATTAATGAGGCATTAATAAGGTGGTTAACAGACTCTAATCCCCTTTAATTGACACGTCGGTGTTGTCTGGAGCGAACCCCAACATGCCATAGGCAAAAGCATAAAGATTACAGTGAGATGCATAGAGATGGGCCTCACTGGACTTCTCATCTGATTGTATCAGAAATCTTTCCATAACCAACATGGCTCAGACCCCTAAACATCACTAAAGGGAATACTGGCCATCGCACGGTAATTGAAGAAAATTGAAAATTATAGCAAGAAGGAAAAACTAAAAACATGTGCTGTATAAAAAAAAATCAGCAGCACTCAAAGAACAGATGTATTATTTGGTCTGATGGGATACATTCAAGGTTGCTGAGGGAAATTTGGATGTAGTAACAGATCCTCACATCTTCCAGTCCTTATCAGATGTAATGTTTCGAGGAGTGGATAGTTGCAAAGGGGAGTAGTGGAGGGATAGGGGGCATTCTGGAGGAGCTTTTAAAGAGAATTATCTGAGAGATGCAGAGGAACAAATTTGCAGGGAAATTACAGAGAAATGCCAGCATTATGGAGTAGTTTCAATGCAGACTTCAGCTATCTAAATATCGACTGAGGTGCTGGTAATGTAAGGGACAGCAAGGGAAAAATGTTCCTGGACTGTGTTCAGGAGAGTTTCTTACAGCAGCATGTGGCCAGTCCAATAACAAAACAATACACCGTTGGAACTGGAAGTGACATGGCTAAGTAGATCAAGTGACAGTGGGGGAACATTTAGGAGACAGTGATCATTATATCATAAGGTTCAGGATGGTATTATAGAATGAGATGCAACAATCCAGAGTAAGAGAAAAAAATTACATTTTACATTAGGATTAAATCTTGGCACAATATCGTAGGCCAAAGGGCCTGTTCTGTGCTGTACCTTTCTATGTTCTATGTTCTAAATCAATTGGCGGAGAGCTGACTTTGATTGGGCAAGAACAGAGCTGAACAGGAGTGACTAGAATAAGAGGTTGATGGGACAAACAGTAATTGAACAACTTTCAAAGAGCAGATGGCTTCAGTACAGTCAAAGTATAGTCCTTCTAATAGAAAAGGTGGTACAAATAAATCCAGTACAAATTCAAACAGATTGTTGAGAAACTCATTGGATAGGCAGCATCTGTGAAGAGAAAGTAGTTAATGTTTCCAGCCCAGTGACCTTTCTTCATGGATGATAAACAAAGTAGAAGTTAATATTAGAAAGAAAAAGATGTGCTGATAACAGATGTAAGGTAGAAAATGGAACCGAGAATCAAATGGATATGGAAGATTTAGGGAGAGGTAGAAAAGCAAATAAGAGAAGCAAAGAGGAAGTGTAAGAAAAGATTAGCAGCTAACGTGAAAAGATTAGCAGCTAACATATTCTGTGGCTGTATAAATAGTAAATGAGTGGTTAAAAGAGGCGGAAGGCCAAACAGGGACAAAAAAGGGATTTACACATGAAGGCGGGGGCATGGCTGAAAGGTTAAACAAATATTTTGTATCTGTCTTTATAAAAGAGGAGGATGGTACCATGACCATGGTGACAGAGGAGAAAACCTTCTCACTAGAAGGGTTGAAAATTAATAAGGAAGAAATCTTGGATAGACTGTTGCTACTTAAAGGTGATCAAGACACTGAGACTGGATGAGATGTATCCAAGGATTTTGAAGGAAGTGTAGATTGAAATTATACGGGCACTGGCCATAATCTTTTAGTCTTCCCTGGACCCCACTGGAGATGCCAGAAGACGGAAGAACTGCAAACATTATGGCCTTGTTCAAGAGTGTTTGTAAGAATAATCCCAGCTATTAGAGAATAGTTAATTTAACTTCAGTGGTTGAGAAACCTCTAAAAACAATTATTCAGGAAAGATTTAGTAATCACATGGAAAAAGGTGGATAGAGTAATAGAGTCATAGAGATGTACAGCATGGAAACAGACCCTTTGGTCCAACCCATCCATGCTGACCAGATATCCCATTCTACTCTAGTCCCACCTGCCAGCACCCGGCCCATATCCCTCCAAACCCTTCCTATTCATATACCCATCCAAATACCTCTTAAATGTTGCAATTGTACCAGCCTCCACCACTTCCTGTGGCAACTCATTCCATACATGTACCACCCTCTGTGTGAAAAAGTTGCCCCTTAGATCTCTTTTATATCTTTCCCCTCTCACCCTAAACCTTAGCCCTCTAGTTCTGGACTCCCCGACCCCAGGGAAAAGACTTTGTCCATTTATCGTATTCATGCCGCTCATAATTTTGTAAACCTCTATAAGGTCACCCCTCAGCCTCCGACATTCCGGGGAAAACAGCCCCAGCCTGTTCAGCTCTCTCTATAGCTCAAATCTTCCAACCCTGGCAACATCCTTGTAAATCTTTTCTGAACCCTTTCAAGTTTCACAACATCTTTCCGATAGTAAGGAGACCAGAATTGCATGCAATATTCCAACAGTGGCCAGACCAATGTCCTGTATAGCCACAACATAACCTTCCAACTCCAGTACTCAATACTCTGACCAATAAAAGAAAACATTTCAAACACCTTTTTCACGTTCCTATTTACCTGCGACTCCACTTTCAAGGAGCTATGAACCTGCACTCCAAAGTCTCTTTGTTCAGCAACATTCTCTAGGACCTTACCATTAAGTGTATAAGTCCTGCTAAGATTTGCTTTCCCAAAATGCATCACCTCGCATTTACCTGAATTAAACTCCATCTGCCACTTCTCAGCCCATTGGCCCATCTGGTCCAGATCCTGTTGTAATCTGGGGTAATCTTCTTTGCTGTCCACTACACCTTCAATTTTGGTGTCATCTGCAAACTTACTAACTGTATCTCTTATGCTCACATCCAAATCATTTATGTAAATGACAAAAAGTAGTGGACCCAGCACCAGTAGTGGATCCAACAACTTGCCCACCACCGAGGTCAGGCTCACTGGTCTATAGTTCCCTGGCTTGTCCTTACCGCCCTTCTTAAAGAGTGGCACCACGTTAGCCAACCTACAGTCTTCCGGAACCTCACCTGTGACTACAAATATCTTAGCAAAAGGCACAGCAATCACTTCTCTAGCTTCCCATAGAGTTCTAGGGTACAACTGATCAGGTCCTAGGGATGTATCCACCTTCATGCATTTCAAGACATCCAGCATTTACTCCTCTGTTATATGGACATTTTACAAGGTGTCAACATCTATTTTGCTTCTTTCTATATCTTCCATATCCTTTTCCACAGTAAATACTGATGCAAAATACTCGTTTAGAATCTCTCACATTTTCTGCGGCTCCATACAAAGGCCGCCTTGCTGATCTTTGAGGGGCCCTATTCTCTCCCTAGTTACCCTTTTGTCCTTAACGTATTTGTAAAAGCCCTTTGGATTCTCCTTAACTCTATTTGCCAAAGCTATTTCATGTTCCCTTTTTGCCCTCCTGATTTCTCCTCTAAGTATATTCCTACTGCCTTTATACTCTTCTAAGAATTCACTCGATCTATCCTGTGTATACCTTACATATGCTTCTTTACCTTCACCAAACCCTCAAATTCTTTAGTCATCCAACATTCCCGATACCTACCAGCCTTTCCTTTCACCCTAACAAGAATATACTTTCTCTGGATTCTCGTTATCTCATTTCTGAAGGCTTCCCATTTTCCAGCTGCGAACATCTGCCCCCCAATCAGCTTTTGAAAGTTCTTGCCTGATACCATCAAAATTGGCCTTTCTCCAATTTAGAACTTCAACTTTTAGATCTGGTCTATCCTTTTCCATCACTATTTTAAATCTAATAGAATTAAGAGTAAACATGGAGTTCTAAAGATGAAATTTAAATAACTTGCTGGTATCTTTTGAAAATATAACAGAAAGAATTAAATGAGGGTAACACTGTTGACATGTCGTATGCAGACTTTCAGAGTGAAATAAATAAACAAATAAGTAAATAAATGAAAACTACCATAACTTATTGATGCCAAATTATATTTGGTTTACTTGATTGACAAGGTTAAATTAGTAAGTTACCAAGGTTATCAAATAGCTGTTGGTAAGGTATGACATCACAATCAAGTCAGAGAAGGCACTGCTGGGGACAAGTAGCAAAATGGATAACTAGCTAAAAACCGAAAAACTGCCGAAGCTGTAAATCAGAGACAAAATTAGAAATTGCTGGAAAAGCTCAGCAGGTTTGACAGCATCTGTGTAGGAAAATCAGAGTAAACAATTCAAGTGGAGTAACCCTTCCTCAGAACACAATGAAAAGCTAGCTAGCTGCAAGACAGTATGCAGGGAGTAGTGGACAGAATAGTCATTCAGAGTGGTTGTAGGTGGTTTTCCCACAAGGATCAGTCCTGTTCATAATTTACTTTAATGGCTTAGAATTTGGAATCAAACATAATCTCTAAATTTGTGTATGAAATTAAGTTGGTGTATCAGGGAAATGTTGACAATACTGTGGTTGACTGCACCATGTTACAAAAAGATAGTAATAAATTTGCAGAATGATTAGCCATAGTATGCAAGGTTCCGGGCCAAGTCCAGGAAAATGGGACTAGATTAGATGGATGTTTGATGATATGGAAAATAAAGAGCATGAAAGCATGGGAAGGGTTAAAGCATGAAGGTCACTGGCAATCTCGGTCTATGGAAGGCAGGATGGGATAAGAATAGTGGAATGCTCTTACCCCAATTAGCAGAGTAAGGTTAAGGCTGAAAGGTCACTATGGCGAGATGAGATAACAGTTGGTAGAGGTAGTTTCCCTGTTAAGTGTCATTATGATAAGATTGGGACCATAAATACTTGGGACATGACATTAAATATCTAATTAATAGTTAGGAGAGTCAGCTTGAGACAGGGACTAATGTAATAGATGGATAAGTTAAATATCTAATCATGGCAGGTTAGTCTGGAATGGAAGATCACTGTAGCAAAGGTGATAATAAATATCTAATCATGACATTAGGAAAATATTAAGTAGGGTCTGAAATGAAAGATCATTGTTGCAAAAGTTAGCTCTAAATATCTAACCGTGACATTAGAATAACATTAAGTAGAATGTACAACTAAAGAGATAATGGGAAAAAAAATCACTGGTTTATTGTGTAGCTAGAGTGAGGTACTTTGATTAATTTGGTTGGACATGCCGATAAGCTAACAGAAACATGATAAAAAAAGACATAAAAAACGACAGATGCTGAGGTTCTGTTCAAGAATTTACTTTCTCGGTGTCACGGTTTTTGTTTGCAAATAGAAGACCTACCTCTTGAAGAACTCTCTGCGTCTCCTGGTGATTCTCTACATTTTCTTCACGACAATGACTGGCATAGACATGATGGGCTGAAGAGACTCTTTCAATGCTGTGAAAATTCTATGATTTTCTATGATTAACAAATGGTTTTTGACATTGTTAACTGTGAAGTTTACATTTTACTAAGAAAAAAAATAGAGGTTGCAGAAAAAACATGGAGGTTGCATATTTAAAATGAAATAGAAATCTAAATGAGCTACAGGAACAAAGGGAATTCAGGAGTATAATTTGATGAATTATGAGGCCTTTTCTTTTTATTTAAACAAAAGCAAACCAAACTTTAAAGGTTATTTTTAGAGGGATCAAGCTTTAATCAGAAACCATGCAGAGGAAACAAGGTGGGCATATTGTGGAAGATGCTAGAAAATAACTCCTCTTATACTGCCATCGGCTTAAGTCACTCTACTTGGACACTTTATCTTCTGGTTCTCCAACTTTTAAATTAGTTGACCAGATGCTAAAATTATGAAACACACAAGTGCTGAAATATAAACAATTAAACAATATACCAAAGTTAGAACACTCCGTTTCTGCTTCTTCCCCTCCTCTGTTGACTGGGAAGAGAGTCTAACATCATTTTATTTCATTTCTCCTATGACTAATTTGCTCACTTTCCTTTACCCAGCCTTTAATTGCCCACAATTTGGAGATGCCGGTGTTGGACTGGGGTGTATAAAGTTAAAAGTCACACAACACCAGGTTATAGTCCAACAGGGTTAATTGGAAGCACTAGCTTTCTGAGCACTGCCCCTTCAAACCACCTGATGAAGGAGCGGCGCTCTGAAAGCTAGTGCTTCCAATTAAACCTGTTGGACTATAACCTGGTGTTGTGTGATTTTTAACTTTAATTGCCCAAAATGTTTTGGAATCCCTGGTCTGTTTAAACTCCTCTCTATCTAATGTCCCATCCCCGGCATGTCAGAGACACAATTCCAAACTTTACCATGACTGTTGAGAATGTTCATCACTTCATAAATACATCTGGAAGAAAAGGCTCTTATTAATGATGGTAACAATGAAACTACTGGATTGTCATGAAAATCAATCACATCCACTGTTTTCTCTGAATGAAGGAAATCCATCATCGAAATCCCGTTTCGCCTAATTGTGACATCAGACTCACTGCATTGTGATTGGCTCTTAACTGCCGTTTGAATTGACAAAAACAAATCAATTATTATACATAGGATTGGGAAATAAATGCTGGTCTTGAAGGGTGATGCCCACAACTTGTGAATAAATTTTAACAAAACATAATTTCCAGGACATGGCTGTAGTGCAGAAAGAAAATTTAATAACTAAATTAATAACTAACAATAGATACAGCTTTGTAATTGCCTGTCTCCATTCTATCATTTGTGATATTCCACAAGCTTCTTCTTAAATAACAAAGAGTTCAATTACTATCACTTAGTCTCAAGATTCCCTTCTACCTTCTTATTAAGCAAGTTCTCAGGGTTGAAGGTGTGTTGCTTCTACTCCAGTTACATGGTTTCTGAAATGGCTGACAAGTCTAATGAACACATTCCCCTACACACATCTGTGCATTCCTGATGAGGTCTCTCAATATGTTCGGTGCCTTTCCAAATGCATTGGAGTTACAAGCCAGAAACACACAAGAGTTGGCAGTGATGTCTGACTTAGAGTCATAGAGATGTACAGCATGGAAACACCCTTCAGTCCAACCTGTCCATGCCGACCAGATATCCCAACCCAATCTAGTCCCTCCTGCCAGCACCTGGCCCATATCCCTCCAAACCCTTCCTATTCATATACCCATCCAAATGTCTCTTAAATGTTGTAATTGTACCAGCCTCCACCACTTCCTCTGGCAGCTCATTCCATACACGTACCACCCTCTGCATGAAAATGTTGCCCCTTAGGTCTCTTTTATATCTTTCCCCTCTCACCCTAAACCTATACCCCCTAGTTGTGGTCTCCCTGACCCCAGAGAAAAGACTTTGACTATTTATCCTATTCATGCCCCTCATAATTTTGTAAACTTCTATAAGGTCACTCCTCAGCCTCCGATGCTCCAGGGAAAACAATTCCAGCCTGTTCAGCCTCTCCATGTAGCTCAGATCCTCCAACCCTGGCAACATCCTTGTAAATCTTTTCTGAACCCTTTCAAGTTTCACAACATCTTTCCGATAGGAAGGAGACCAGAATTGCAAGCAATAATTCAACAGTGGCCTAACCAATGTCCTGTACAGCCGCAACATGACCTCCCAACTCCTATACTCAATACTCTGACCAATAAAGGAAAGCATACCAAACGCCTTCTTCACTATCCTATCTACCTGCGACTCCACTTTCAAGGAGCTATGAACCTGCACTCCAAGGTCTCTTTGTTCAGCAAAACTCTCTAGGACCTTATCATTAAGTGTATAAGTCCTGCTAAAATTTGCTTTCCCAAAATGCAGCACCTCGCATTTATCTGAATTAAACTCCATCTGCCACTTCTCAGCCCATTGGCCCATCTGGTCCAGATCCTGTTGTAATCTGAGGTAACCCTCTTCGCTGTCCACTACACCTCCAATTTTGGTGTCATTTGCAAACTTACTAACTGTACCTCTTATGCTCGCATCCAAATCACTTATGTAAATGACAAAACATAGAGGGCCCAGCACCGATCCTTGTGGCACGCCACTGGTCACAGGCCTCCAGTCTGAAAAACCCTCCACCACCACCCTCTGTCTTCTACCTTTGAGCCAGTTCTGTATCCAAATGGCTAGTTCTCCCTGTATTCCATGAGATCTAACCTTGCTAACCAGTCTCCCATGGGGTGCAGGCTCGAAGGGCAGAATGCACTCCTGCACCTATTGTCTATTGAACGCCTTACTGAAGTCCATAGAGACCACATCTGCAGCTCTGCCCAACATCCCTAAAGCATTTCTGCTGTCCTCCTGGCAGTGTCCTGCCACATCTATATTCCGAGCACAACAATTGGCTCTGGAGTCTGGTGTTTGGTATATGAACGATGGTTCCTGCTCAGTCGAGCTGGTGTTGAGTGATTATTGCTTCAAGGCTGGGCAACCTGGCCCAGGAGAAGACATTGCTTCTCACTGGTTTTGGATGACCTTGTGAATGCACCACTGGGGGAATCCCTCCAATGCTTTGGGGTGCCTGGTGTGTTGTCCAATTCACTGAAACAAATGGGAGCATGGAGATCACTGCTGTCTTGTAAATGATGAGGTCTAGTCTTGGGTTTGAATCCTTACCCTTTTTCTCTCAGTCAGCTGAAGGCTGCAGGCGATAATGGACATCATTATATATCTATACCCTTGTTGAGGGGAGGCACAAAAGATATCTTTAACCATGCACACCTTCCAGGATCTCACCATTCATTTTAATCAATGGAGAAACGTGTTACACTAAAGGAGCTAGTTGGAAGAAGACCTTATTTTCTAGGTGTTTAGTGAAGGAGCTAACTTTAGAGAAGGAGCTAACAATGAAGCGAAGCTTCTGTTTCTGAGTGAATGCACACATGAACACCATCTGTACACTGCAGCTCAATGACTGGGGTTAGAATGACTTTGGTTTTGAATTGAAGATGGCATAGGTTGACCAATTTCACTACTGTCATGTAATTTACCTCCATGCCTATGGGTAGTTTTCTGGAAAAGTTATAGTGTTAGAGTGAGGAAGATAGTGTGACCACATCCTCTTCTTTGACCTTAGACTTAAGTGTGACAGTGTCTGTGGTGGTTCCATTCGTGAGGCTTGCTTGTCCTCATGGAGTAGTTGGATGACAGTAACAGGTTTCTGAAAGCAGCCAAATTTACATTTGACAGCTTTCTGTACCACCTTCACATGAACTGTCTCCTCAGCACTACACTATATGAATATAATAAATAGAAGCAAAACACATAATGATCTATCAACCCTGCCCCATCACGAATCAAATTTTAGCTGATCTTCTGTCTCAATACTATTTTTCTACTTGCTTCTCAGATCCCTCAAATCCCTGAGAAATTTAAAATCTATCTATCTCAACCTTCAATATACTCAGCAATGGAGCATCTGTGACTGTGTGGGGTAGAGAATTTCAAAGATTCAAAAGATTGAATGAAGAAATTTCTCATCACAGTTCAAAATGATCAGCCTCTAACCTGTGACTGTGTTCTCTTGTTCTAGATCATCTCGTGAAAGAAACAATCTCTCTGTATCTATCCTGTCAATCCCCTTCATTATGTCGTATGTTTCTATGAGATCATCTCTCATTCTTATGAATGAGAGCATAGCTTAGCTTCTCATCAGGAAACAACCTTTCATGCTAACAACCAATCTAATGATCCCCCACTCACCTATTGTACTCTATGCTACTTTCTCCCCACCTCCACCCTCCTCTCATTTATCTTTCCACCCTTCAGGCACTCTGCCTGTATTCCTGATGAAGGCCTTTTGCCCGAAATGTCGATTCTATGCTCCTCGGATGCTGCCTGAACTGCTGTGCTTTTCCAGCACCACTCTAATCTAATGATCTTCACTGTAATATCTCCAAGACAAGAATATCCTTCATTAGATATGGAGAACAAATTTTACACAGTACTCCAGATGTAGTCTCGCCAAAGCTTCATACAATTGTTGCAAGACTTCCTTTATCTTGTACACCAGGTTCCCTTGGAATGAAGACCAAAACATGCCATTTGCCATCCTTCTTCCCTTCCTTTGTTGCATGAGCTCACCCAATTTGCGTCAGTCTTCACAGTGGAAGACATGAGTAATATCCCAAAAATTAAAGGGTGTCACGGGGCTGAGTTGAGTATGGTTGCCATTACGAAAGAGATAGTGCTAGAAAAGTTAAAAAGTCTTAAAATTGATAAATCTCCTGGCCCCGATGGGATACACCCTAGAGTTCTGAGAGAGGTGGCTGAGGAAATAGCAGAGGCATTGGTTGAGATCTTTCAAGAGTCACTGGAGTCAGGAAAGATCCCGGATGATTGGAAGATGGCTGTTGTAACCCCCTTGTTCAAGAAAGGATCAAGGCAAAAGATGGAAAATTATAGGCCAATCAGCTTAACCTCGGTTGTTGGTAAAATTCTAGAATCCATCATTAAGGATGAGGTTTCTAAATTCCTGGAAGAGCAGAGTCTGATTAGAACAAGTCAACATGGATTTAGTAAAGGGAGGTCATGCCTGACAAACCTGTTGGAATTTTTTGAAGAGGTAACAAGTAGGTTAGACCAGGGAAACCCAGTGGATGTGGTCTATCTAGACTTTCAAAAGGCCTTTGATAAGGTGCCACACGGGAGGCTGCTGAGCAAGGTGAGGGCCCATGGTGTTCGAGGTGAGCTGCTGAGATGGATTGAGGATTGGCTGTCTAACAGAAGGCAGAGAGTTGGGATAAAAGGTTCTTTTTCAGAATGGCAGCCGGTGACGAGCGATGTCCCGCAGGGTTCGGTGCTGGGGCCACAGCTGTTCGCATTATATATTAATGATTTGGATGAGGGAACCGGGGGCATTCTAGCGAAGTTTGCCGATGATACGAAGTTAGGTGGACAGGCAGGTAGTACTGAGGGAGTGGGGAGGCTACAGAAGGATCTCGACAGGTTGGGAGAGTGGTCCAGGAAATGGCTGATGGAATTTAACGTGAGCAAGTGCGAGGTCTTGCACTTTGGCAAAAAGAATAAAAGCATAGACTACTTTCTAAATGGTGAGAAAATTAATAAAGCCAAAGCACAAAGGGATCTGGGAGTGCTAGTCGAGGATTCTCTAAAGGTAAACATGCAGGTTGAGTCCATGATTAAGAAAGCGAATGCAATGTTGTCTCTTATCTCAAGAGGGTTGGAATATAAAAGCAGAGATGTACTACTAAGACTTTATAAAGCTCTGGTTAGGCCCCATTTGGAGTACTGTGTCCAGTTTTGGTCCCCACACCTCAGGAAGGACATACTGGCACTGGAACGTGTCCAGCGGAGATTCACACGGATGATCCCTGGAATGACAGGTCTAACATATGAGGAACGGCTGAGGATACTGGGATTGTATTCGTTGGAGTTTAGAAGATTAAGGGGAGACTTAATAGAGACGTACAAAATAATACATGGCTTGGAAAAGGTGGATGCTAGGAAATTGTTTCAGTTAAACGAGGAGACTAGGACCCGTGGACACAGCCTTAGAATTAGAGGGGGTCATTTCAGAACAGAAATGCGGAGACATTTCTTCAGCCAGAGAGTGGTGGGCCTGTGGAATTCATTGCCACGGAGTGCAGTGGAAGCCGGGACGCTAAATGTCTTCAAGGCCGAGATTGATAGATTCTTGTTGTCTAGAGGAATTAAGGGCTACGGGGAGAACGCTGGTAAGTGGAGCTGAAATGCGCATCAGCCATGATTGAATGGCAGAGTGGACTCGATGGGCCGAATGGCCTTACTTCCATTCCTATGTCTTATGGTCTTATGGTCTTATAATTCTCTCTGGAGTCCAGTCTCAGTGGTAGGGTGCCAAACAGATCTTCACACCATTCAACAGGGCACATACCAACCCAGAGCAGGCTTTGTATACAAGAAACAAGCGCATAATTGAAGCAGATCTCAATAGAAGGTTCAGCAACATTGTGAGCTTTGATTCACTGAAGAACACTACATTAACATCATTTCTACAAGGAGGACATGCAGTGTTCGAAGTAGTATTTTGAGTATTTTACATTCTAATTCTCTTGTCACTTGATGCTTTTTATTCCCACAGTGGGAGATGGTCACATTCTGGTAATATCATTGGACTAATCTGCTGGGGACGTGAGTTTGAATCCTACAAGGAAAATTGAGAAATTTGAATTCAATAAAATCTGGAACTAAAAGATACGCTCGTTCTGATCAGACAACTACCGTTGAATGTTCTGAAACCCCATTTGGTTAGCTAATGTCCTTTAGAGATTGAAATCTGCCACTCTTACCTGGTCTGGCCAACATGTAACTCATGAAGAAAAGGCAAGAAATGCTAGCATAGCCAGTGATGCCCAAATCCCATGAACAAACCAGTGACTGTATTGCCAATCAGCTGCTTGAATGCATCTTGGATTGTGGAATTTAAACTGCACAAATGAAGGAAGAACAATCCTTCTGAAGATGCACAATCAGTTCCATCTTTCCAAAGCATCACCACAAAAACAGCATTCAAAGTTAGATATCATAAGAGACAATGTGAGGAACAAATGAAATGGTTAGGGGATTAAGCATAATACAATATAACGTGCCCAGAAAGGAATGAGAGTTAGAGTTGATATTGGTACTTTGTTACAGCCATTGCAAATAAAAGGGTTAGGATGGCGTAGAGTACAGATGGAAGATACGGAGGAGAATCTCACACCTCAGGACATTTAAAAGCTGGACACTGGGAAACCAGGGTCTGCAATATCCGTCAATAAATACATGTGAGGAAACTTTGATTTCTGCGTAGAAATCCTCTTCAAAGAGGATCCACCTGAAAACCAAGTGCATTCGGAAAGAATCAAAGAGAGCCGAGGGCCCGAACGAGGTATCGGACTCGACTGCAGGAAGATGGCACACTCAAGACGGTGGGGGTAAACATTTATAGTGCAGCTTAAGGTCCAGGGGGAGGAGCTGCACGCTGGGAGTCACTGACCCAGAGGCGGAGCTCCCTCCTGAGGCGCACCCAATGAACCCGCCCAGAGGCGGAGCTCCATCCTGACGTCCCAATGACCACCCGGGGTGGAGCTCCACCAATGGGATCACTTATAGCCGTGCGCAGCCCCGACCGCAGCTACTCGGTGAGTGTTGACAGTCGGGGAGTGAGCTTCAGCAGGAGCGACAACATGAGCAGCGAGAACTATGATGTGATTATTATCGGCGGTGGCATCTCAGGTCAGTCTCAAGTTCGGTATAAAAACAATTAGATGGAAAAAAATGATAGATGCAGTTGAGCTCTGTGAAATGAAATGAAAAATGAATTTGAAATGAAGTGGTTTGCAATGGTCCTTAATTCACCTTTTAATCATTGTCAGTACTGACTTTCTATTCTTGCGGGTTTACTGTGGACACTGAGATTAAGGTCAGTGCTGAGCTATGGATATTCATCCTGAAAGCCTTGGCCGGAAAGTGTAAAAATTTGCCGAGAACCCCCCAGTCCTCGCCTCCGGTGTTTTCCTGCATCACTATGGACAGCTTTTATATTTCAGGTTTTGTTTTTAATCTTTCCAACCAATATGGTCTCGCCGACTCCAGTGTTTTTATGTACTGAACAATCAACATTCAAACTGATTACATTGTTATAAGCAAACGTTTGCTTGTGAGTGATATACCGCCTATAGCCATTTCTGAATTCACTTACCTCGTCCTTATAATTTCCGATTTGCTTTGTATTTTTATTAGCTCTGGCCTTTATAATGCGGGCCTTAGGATAGCAGATGTGCAGTAATATGTTATAGTTTGCCAGTTTATATATTTGGTTTGTGCTGAATCGTAAGACCAAGATTAGATTTAATTCCACAACATAATCTGTCGATATTCAATTTCTTTCGTTTTAACCTTGTCGAATTGATTTTTTTATAAGTATTCACAGGAGGGAGCGGATAGGGACGAATAGGCTGATTGCTGAGTTACATTTTTTTAATCTAGTTTATGTTGAGTTCACTGGCGACTTGGAGGCAACTCTCTCAATCAACAGGTTGTGTGAAAACACAGCAGTATAAGCTCTTCAGTTGTGGGAGTGCCTTAAATATAGCAAGGAACCGTTGCCCTGCAGTTTAGTTCCCGATATCGAAACCACATAAACTAGATGCTTTCTAATCAACCTGTTCAGGTGGCTTATCACAATTATTTGGTGTAGGATTTGAACTTGAGCCTGAGGTAGAGACACTGCCGTTGTTCCACACGAACCCAAGTTATAACACGCCTCTGGAGCAAGTGGAATTTGAACTCCAGCTTCCTGGCTTGGAGATAGGGACACTGGCATTATACCACATCAACCTGACCTCCCCTCAACAGCACAAACTAATGTAGCTTCCAAGCTTAGTCTGGATGTGTAACTACTCTCTGATAATTGTGATAAAGCACAGTTGACTGGTCTAAGATGGCAGATTGTGACATTTTAGGCAAGATGTTCCAATGCTGGTGACTTTTCATCCAGTCAAGAGATAATGGTGGGCCTTATTGCCAAGCTTTTATTGAGTAACTCAAAACAGTTCAAGATTGGTCTGTTCTAATAAATGAGAGAAAGTGAGTCAGAGAAGGTGGTCCACGCAGCTGCAAGTGCTGCCATTAGCTCAAAGGAACTGGGGTTTGTTGAGGTCTTTGAAGCCAGTTGATAGCTGTGTAGTTGGAGCTCCTTGCTACTGAGTTTCAGGGATCAGGCTGTTTGTTGTAGCTGACAGTGGAGCTTAAGGAAGCAATATTTGCTTGGTGGAGCTCAGGAGCCTGTGGCCATTACCAGCTGCAAATGAGCGAGATTTGTACCAATGAGCTTCAACTTCAGTAATCCAGTGGAACACCGTCTCAGGGAACTGACTGAATTACTAGGAAGCAAATAGTTGTTGAGACAGTCTGAATTGGAACAGCTTTTGGGGAAATTCAGTTTTGAAATTAAATATTTAATATTCCTCATTGGATTACTAGGTACAATTATGGTTGCCCTGCTATAGGAAGGATACTATTAAATTGGAGAGGGGACAGAAAAGATCTACAAGGATGTTACCAGGACTGGGAAGTTTGAGTTATAAGGATAGGCTGGATAAAAACTGAAAGAACTATGGACGCTGAAGATCGGGAGCAAAAACAGAAATTGCTGGAAAAGCTCTGCAGGTCTGGCAGCATCTGTGAAGAAAAATCTGAATTAACTGTTCAGGTCAGAAGGAAGGGTCACTGGACCCAAAATGTGAACTCTGATTTTTCTTCTCGGATGCTGCCAGACCTGCTGAGCTTTTCCAGCTTATTTCTGTTTTTGTTCTTGGATAGGCTGGACTTTTTTCACTGGAGGTCAGATGTTGAGGGGTGACTTTATAGAGGTGTATAAAATCATGAGGGACATGTATAAGGTGAATAGCAAAGGTCCTTTCTGTAGGATGGGGGAGTTCAAAACTAGGGGGCATAGTTTTAAGATGAGAAGTGAAAGATTTAAATGGATCTGAGGGGCAGCTTTTTCACATAAAGGGTGAATTGCCAGAGGAAGTGGTGAATATAGACACAGTTACAACATCTGGAAGACATTTTGATAGGTACATGAATAGAAAAGGTTTAGAGGGATATGGGCCAAATGCAGGCAGTTGTGACTAGTTTAGTTTGGGAAACTTGCTTCGCATGGACAAGTTAGACCGAAGGGTCAGTTTCTGGATTTCTGAAATAGGATTTTTAAAAGTATGACTGAATGTGATCTTATCTAGGTGGGCTGCTGAGAAAGATGTGGGATTGTCTTTCTTGCAACAACCATTTTAAGGTGTAGTCTATTGGGTATTCAATAACACTTGTCTGTTTACCCATATCTATGTCATGTTAATTCTGAACATTCAAATGCATGTTGTGAATTGTTTTAGTTTTATAAACTTGTGTAGTAAAATTTATTTGGTTTGTTCAAAACCATGGAACCTTGGGGCCTTATTCATTAGAAAGTGTCTGGAAATCCAAACCTTGTATACTTAAAACAGCAAAATTACAGTAAATTTCCTGTACTTCTTAAAAAGAAGAATAGCTGTTAGTTTACTTTCAAGAAAGCAAAGATTTAGCCATGAAAAATTTGCAATAATTAACCAAGGCTAAGCTAATAGCATTAGCAGAAAATTTGGAGTTAGAATTAAATGTAGTGGCTAAGAGAGCTGATTTTACTTGAGGTAATAGCACAGTAGTTGGAATTGGGAGATGGAAATATTAGTTCAGATAGGAATTTTGTTGATTTGGCTAGAATGCGGTTGCTAGGGAAGCAGCTTGAAATGGAAAAGAAATGAAATTACTTGAATTAGAAGAACAGAAAGAAATAAAAGTCTCTTAAACAAAGAAATATTAATGCTTGAACATGACATCAGCAGAGAAGGAGGAAAGAACGACTCGGGGGTGGGGTGGGGGGGGCGGGGGGGAAGCAGTATGAACAGGTGGCATGATTTAAGAAAATATGTTTCAGTCATTTAGAAATTATAGTACAGAGAAAAACAGTGATGGAAACCAACCATATGTCTTACTTGCTGTAGAAGGGACATGTAAAACCAAATTGTTCAAAGCTGATTGGGTGGCAGTCATAGGGGCACCTAGCAATTTTTTTTGGAAAAGGCAGTGTCAATGTGAAGAAACAGTAGTAATAGCATAATTGCAAAGTGTTTTCTCAGAACTACCAGATTGGCACTGCACCTCATGACAGTTAAGGGAATTATTTCTTGATGATACTGTTAGATTTGGTCAGAGTCTTGGAGGACATCAAGATTTTGTCTCCAAGGGAGATGTATTCCCTTACACTCCCAACACAGCAAATAATCCAAGTAATATTGAGAGCGCCCCTGGGAATGTTGAGTCATGGTGGTGGTTGATCACACAATACCTATGCTCCATGTGATCCGATGAAAGAAACTTCATTAATAGTGTTATTATGGGATATATGAATCTATTCCATTATGTAAACTCCATCTACAAATACATTTAGTAAGTGGAATTGTTACTGTGGAAACTTTTACCCAGTTTACCTATGGAAAGGGTCTACTTTATACTCTGTGTAATGATTTGACAAGTTTCAAGTTTTTTGCACTTAGAGTTTCAAGAGAGCCAGTTGAAGTGAGAAACCGACAATGCATGAGGAACATCCTCCCTTTGCATGGTGGCTAGAGCCGAAGGTCATAAGGCCAGACAGAATGACAGGAAAGTTGACCAGCCCAAAACCAGGAGAAGTTGGTATCAAGATACATGAATCTGCATGAGGAACTGGGCTGGACCAAAGAGAACTTCAATAAGTAATAATAGAATAGCTGCAGAATAAAAGGCAATTTATTGTGTTAAGTAAATTCGTTTTGATCCAGTAAACTGTTTGCATTCTTGGAATATTTGTGGAGGAGATTAAACATGTAAAATTTAGTTCTGTCAGGGTGGTTAAGAAGGCATCAAGCATGCTTGCCTTCATTGCTCGTTCCTTTGAGTATAGGAGTTGGGACATGTTGAGATTGTACAGGATGTTGTTGACACCTCCTCTGGCATACTTTGTGCAGTTCTGGTCCCTCTGTTATAGGAAGAATATAACTAAATTAGAGAGGGTGCAGAAAAAAAATTACCAGGATGTTGCCAGGAATAAAGGATTTGAGTTATAAGAATAGGCTGGGACTTTTTTCACTGGAGCATAGGAGGTTGAGGGGTGACCTGACAGAGGTGTATAAAATCTTGAAGACCGTAGATAAGTGGATTAGCAAGGATCTTTGCCCTTGGGTGTGTGAATTCAAAACTAGGCGGCATATTTTAAGGTTAGAGGAGAAAGATTTTAAAAAGACACTTTTTACAGAGTGTGTGGAATGTACTGCCAGAGGAAGCGGTGGATGCAGGCACAGCTATAACATTTAAAAGACACTTTAAGTGCACGAATAAAAAAAGTTTAGAGATGTGAGCCAAACACAAGCAGGTGGGACTAGTTTTGTTTGGAAATATGTTCCACATGGAATAGTTGGACTGACAGGTCAATGCCTTGTGGCGCAATGTCGTGATGGTATCTGAGAATCCATCTCTAGTCAAGTGACCATAGGATTTGTGCTATTTTAGAGTAATTTAAGACTATTCCAGATTGAATTTCTGTGCAGTGGTCTAGGAGGGAGGAACATTTCAGGGCATGTACAGTGAGAACAAGTATTTCATTAATAAAAATTAACCCAGAATGTTTTTTAATGTGTCACAGGAGAATATCTTGATCACAATGATGTTCATGGATTCAGTCTTGTCTGATCCTTTTTTAATATTCATAGACTATCCCAGACCACTCTGTTTTATACTAGATAAAGATTTGGAAAGTTTGTAATTTGCATAACCTGAGTTTCAAGAGAGCCAGTTGAGGTAAGGACAGGACAGGTGTTGCATGAAGAACCTCCTGGGCTGTTCCCATTTGCACAGTGGCTGGAGCCCAAGACGACAAGGCGAGCAGAATGACAGGAAGATTGACTAGCCCATAACCTGAACTGTAATGTATTATAATACAAAAACAAGTGGTTAGGACACTTGGTCCAATACATTGCAATGCTATGCTAACTCAATGCAATTACAATTGCATGACTCCTTCCTCTGTTTTCCTTGTTTGTTTAATGTTGTGTAACTACAAATCTGAAAAAAATTCTATTAAGAGCTTCCATCTCACTGAGGAGGTTCATATTGATTCAAACTTTTTTAAAATAAAAAGCACATGCAGATACAGGATCTGGATCTGTTTTTTTCACCAGAAACCAATCCATTCTTCCTTGGGCAATGCTGATCTGTGTACTGAGTTCCATTGAAATCTGTGCTGGTGCTTTTCCGCTATACTTTTAACAGACACGCTAGCAAGTTGGGGCAAAAATAGTAATGTACACTCACCTCTGGAAATACCAGCAGGTCTGACATCAACCATGGAGAGAGGAAAAACAATGTTGAAGTTTCAGGTCAAGGATTTAGTTTTCAGAACTGAATGAAGTTTCCCTCTCCACACATGCTGTCAGACTTGCTGAGTACTGTATTCCCATTATTTTCAGTTTTCATTTGAGATTCTCAGCAACTGCAGCATTTTACTTTGTGTTAATGTGTTCTGCTTTGGTCATGCAGCTTGTTTCTCTTCTCTTAATTTAAAAAAAAACCCAAAGAAATTAAACTGTTATGACTCTTTGATTTTTCTTCTTACTTTTACTTATACCTAGCCCCTGCTAAGAAAAACAGTTCAACTTTTGTGTAATTTACTTATGTTTGGACCACCCAAAAGTATCCCACATTCTTCAGGAATTTAGTTCTCTCCATGATAAGCTGCTTCGTTTAGAAAGAAAATAGTGGGATGGAGTACCGCTGACTGGGACAGCATTTACCGCCTATTCCCAGTTGCTGTGAGAAGGTGGTGATGAGCTGCTTTCTTAAACAGCTTTAAGTTTAAGGGGATTCTGATTTAGGGGTGTTCAGTCATAATCCCAGAGATAGTAGCTTTGCACCATTGGGTCCTCTACCAAGCACATATTCCAAGTTTCTGAATCAGCGGTTCCACTCCTACTGAGCAGGATTACTATTGCAACAATACATTAGTTGGTTACAAACAACCTGATAGTCCACTTGCTGTAGGTAGCCCCCAGTCAATGCCAGTTGGGAGAGAATTCCTGGATTTTAACCAAGCAATATTGAAGGAACGGCAATATATTTTCAAGTCAAGATGGTGAGTGGCTTGGAGGGAGCTTGCAGGTAGTGGTGGTGTTCTTCTCAATGATACTCATGCAGGTTTGGAAGGTGCTGTCTAAGGAGGCTTGGTGAATTTCTGCAATGCATCTTATGCATAATGTACACTGCTACTGAGCATCAACAGTGGAGAAACTGAATAGCACTACATTCACAAACCATCAAGTGGGCTGTGCTCTACTGGATGGTGTCAGGCTTCTTGAGTGTTGGAGCTGTACTCATCCAGACAAGTGGAGTGTGTTCCTGTGTCATGCATGTTAGATGTTGGATGACTTTGGGGAGTCAGGAGATAAGTTACTTGATGCAGTATTCCTCGTCTCTAACCTGTTCATGTTACTCATTGTGATTACAAGGCGAGTCCAATTCAGTGAGGAGAAAGTGAGGTCTTCAGATGCTGGAGATCAGAGCTGAAAATGTGTTGCTGGAAAAGCACAGCAGGTCAGGCAGCATCCAAGGAACAGGAGAATCGACATAAGCCCTTCAGGAATGAGGAAAGTTTGTCCAGCAGGCTAAGATAAAAGGTAGGGAGGAGGGACGTCGAAAATCCAATAGGTGGAAAGAGGTCAAGGTGAGGGTGATAGGTCAGACTGGGGTGGGGGCGGAGAGGTCAGGAAGAAGATTGCAGGTTAGGAAGGCGGTGCTGAGTTTGATGGATTTGACTGAGACAAGGTGGGGGGAGGGGAAATGAGGAAACTGGTGAAATCCGAGTTCATCCCATGTGGTTGGAGGGTTTTAAATTAGATTACTTTACAGTGTGGAAACAGGCCCTTCGGCCCAACAAGTCCACACCGACCTGCCGAATCGCAACCCACCCATACCCCTACACTTACCCCTTACCTAACACTACGGATAATTTAGCATGGCCAATTCACCTGACCTGCACATCTTTGGACTGTGGGAGGAAACCGGAGCACCCAGAGGAAGCCCACACAGACACTGGGAGAATGTGCAAACTCCACACAGTCAGTCGCCTGAGGCGGGAATTGAACCCGGGTCTCTGGCGCTGTGAGGCAGCAGTGCTAACCACTGTGCCACCGTGCCGCCCGAGGCGGAAGATGAGGCGCTCTTCCTCCAACTGTCGTGTTGTTGTGGTCTGGCGATGGAGGAGTCCAAAGACGTGCATATCCTTGGTGGAGTGGGAGGGGGAGTTGAATGTTGAGCCACAGGGTGGTTGGGTTGGTTGGTCTGGGTGTCACAGAGGTGTTCTCTGAAACGCTCTGCAAGTAGGCGGCCTGTCTCCCCAATATAGAGGAGGCCACATTGGGTGCAGAGGATGCAATAGATGATGTGTGTGGAGGTGCAGGTGAATCTGTGGCGGATATGAAAGTTTCCTTTGGGGCCTTGGAGGGAAACTTTCATATCCCCCCCCTCACCTCCCTCCAAGACCCCAAAGGAAACTTCCATATCCGCCACAGATTCACCTGCACCTCCACACACATCATCTATTGCATCCTCTGCACCCGATGTGGCCTCCTCTATATTGGGGAGACAGGCCACCTACTTGCAGAGCGTTTCAGAGAACACCTCTGGGACACCCAGACCAACCAACCCAACCACCCTGTGGCTCAACACTTCAACTCCCCCTCCCACTCCACCAAGGATATGCAAGTCTTTGGACTCCTCCATCGCCAGACCACAACACGACAGTTGGAGGAAGAGCGCCTCATCTTCCGCCTCAGAACCCTCCAACCACAAGTGATGAACTCGGATTTCACCAGTTTCCTCATTTCCCCTCCCCCCACCTTGTCTCAGTCAAATCCATCGAACTCAGCACTGCCTTCCTAACCTGCAATCTTCTTTCTGACCTCTCCGCCCCCACCCCAGTCTGACCTATCACCCTCACCTTGACCTCTTTCCACCTATCGCATTTCCGACGCCCCTCCCCCTAGTCCCTCCTCCTACCTTTTATCTTTGCCTGCTGGACAAACTTTCCTCATTCCTGAAGAAGGGCTTATGCCCGAAACGTCGGTTCTCCTGTTCCCTGGATGCTGTCTGACCTGCTGCCCTTTTCCAGCAACACATTTTCAGCGAGTCCAATTCAGTTTCTGGTAACCCCAAGCATATTGATATGAGGGATTTGGTGATGGTGGAATGTGATGGTTTAATTCTGTTTTGTTGAAGATGGTCATTGCTCAGCACTTATATGGCATAGATATACTTGCCACTTGTCATCTCAAACTTGAATATTGTCCAAGTTTTGCTGCATTTGAACATGGACTTCAGTTTAATCTCTCTCTTGACTCTGGATGCCTTAGTTCCTTGCTCTGACTGACTGCTGTTTTGTTTGTTTTGCTGATTGCATTCTCTGCTACACAGCTCTGTGAAAACTGTAATTTCTTTCACGAGCTAAGAACTAGCATAACTCTCCCATTTCATTCCAAAATCCAGTTTAGAATCAAGCCCCCATGTGCTTTCCATGTGGAATAATGAAGCTAGCATTTTCGCTGTGCTACTACTGACTAGAGGAACACCAATCAGCTTTGGCCAACTTCTGTGAGCTGCAGACTGCCAGAGTCCATTCTGCAACTAAACTGTCTTTGGAGCAAATACCCAGAAAAATCAAACAATGGAACTTTTGTCACCCTTAGCTTATCTCCAAGACAGTCCTTAATTCTGACCCTGACTTTTTTCTTCTGAAATTTTCTGTAATCTTCCTTCATGCCTGCCAAACTTGTCTTTCCTGTGACCTCCTGGCCTCTTGACTATATAGTTTCCATTCTTTGACCTCTATTACCTGATGTGGCAAATGATGTGGGTTGGGAGGACTTCTTCATGACAGCAAGAAGTCATGACAGCAGAAGCTGTTTGAGGATTGTTGTAAACATTTCCTTCTCCAACTGAGTCAGGAGCTTTGCTACAAAAAGCACTGGACTGCACAATCTAATAGCTCCCATCTTCAGTTTGGGCACCATGGTGGCTCACAGTGCCAGAGACCCAGATTTGATTCCAGCCTTGGGCAATTGCCCTTGTGGAGATTACACATTCTCCCTGTGACTGTGTGTAAGTTTCCTCCATTTACTCTGGTTTCCTCCTACAGTCCAAAGATGTGGAGGTTAGATGGATTGACCATGCTAAATTCCCCTGTAGTGTCCAGGGATGTGCACATTGGGTGGATTAGTCATGGGAAATATGGGGTTACAGGGATAGTGGGCGGCACGGTGGCACAGTGGTTAGCACTGCTGCCTCACAGCGTCAGAGACCCGGGTTCAATTCCCGCCTCAGGCAACTGACTGTGTGGAGTTTGCACGTTCTCCCAGTGTCTGCGTGGGTTTCCTCCGGGTGCTCTGGTTTCCTCCCACCATCCAAAGATGTGCAGGGTCAGGTGAATTGGCCATACTAAATTGCCTGTAGTGTTAGGTAAGGGGTAAATGTAGGGGTATGGGTGGGTTTCACTTTGGCGGGTCGGTGTGGACTTGTTGGGCCGAAGGGCCTGTTTCCACACTAATCTAATCTAATCTCAAAAAAAAAGGTGAGGGCCTGGATTTGGGTGGGATGCTCTTCAGATGGTCCGTGCAAACTTGGTGGGCAGAATAGCCTCTTTTTGCATTGTGGGCATTCTATTCTATTCAATGATTCAGTTTACGGGTGAGTTTCCAAACCCTGAGAAATTTGGCTGGATAGTGATGAATTTTAATCTGCGTAAATGTAAATATTATGACATGGGTCACTGACATGGCATACAAACTGTACTTGCATAAAGCAGATCTGTGCTAGAAAATACTACAATTGACAGCTTGACAAGTTGCTGCTGCAGCTGGGTATCACTTAAAGCCATTCATGGTCATTTTCCATTCCTCTGATATTGGTAATCTGCCAAATGAGTTCTTTAGATGTGAGGAGCAGACTTAAAAGCAAGGTGCATGTGGATACAGTACAGTATCCTTGGGAGAATGCATATGCTGCCAAGCCAGAAGTGAGGTCCTTTAGGTCATTCCTTTAAATTATGCATGAATTAGGAGAGCAACAATGGACATGATGTGGGAAGTAAGGGTGAAAAGTGATTATTCATGAAGTATGAAGCTAGAGGCAACACAAAGATCTAAGATAAATTTAAAAAAAAAAGACAAGAAGCAGGCCAAGAAATTGGTAAGGAACTAAAATAAAAAACAAGCAATATTAGGATAGTGGACAAAATCAAACATTTCAGTAAATAATATATTTACAGCATTAATGTTTACAAAATGGTGGAGCCATTACAGATTCTAGAGGTGACATGGTATCAGGCAATCAGTGGTGCTGGAAGAGCACAGCAGTTCAGGCAGCTTCCGACGACAGGCAGCATCCGAGGACAGGCAAAATTTGACGTTTCGGGCAAAAGCCCTTCTTCAGGAATAAAGGCAGAGAGCCTGAAGCGTGGAGAGATAAGCTAGAGGAGGGTGGGGGTGGGGAGAGAGTAGCATAGAGTACAATAGATCCGTGGGGGAGGAGATGAAGGTGATAGGTCAGGGAAGAGAGGGTGGAGTGGATAGGTGGAAAAGGAGCTAGGCAGGTCGAACAAGTCAAGGAGACAGTGTTGAGCTGGAGGTTAGAAACTAGGATGAGGTGGGGGAAGGGGAAATGAGGAAGCTGTTGAAGTCCACATTGATGCCCTGGGGCTGAAGTCTTCCAAGGCGGAAGATGAGGCGTTCTTCCTCCAGGCGTCTGGTGGTGAGGGAGCAGCGGTGGAGGAGGCCCAGCACCTCCTTATCCTCGGCAGAGTGGGAGGGGGAGTTGAAATGTTGGGCCACGGGGCGGTTTGATTGATTGGTGCGGGTGTCTCGGAGATGTTCCCTGAAGTGCTCTGCTAGGAGGCGCCCAGTCTCCCCGATGTCGAGGAGACCGCATCGGGAGCAACGGATACAATAAATGAGATTAGTGGATGTGCAGGTAAAACTTTGATGGATGTGGAAGGCTCCTTTAGGGCCTTGGATAGGGGTGAGGGAGGAGGTGTGCACGCAGGTTTTACAGTTCCTGCGGTGGCAGGGGAAAGTGCCAGGATGGGAGGGTGGGTCGTAGGGGGGCGTGGACCTGACCAGGTAGTCACGGAGGGAGCAGTCTTTGCGGAAGGTGGAGAGGGGTGGGGAGGGAAATATATCCCTGGTGGTGGGATCTGTTTGGAGGTGGCGGAAATGTCGGCGGATGATTTGGTTTATGCGAAGGGTGGAAGGTGAGCACCAGGGGCGTACTGTCCTTGTTGCGGTTGGGTCTGAGGGTGGAGGTGCGGGATGTGGACGAGATGCGTTGGAGGGCATCTTTAACCATGTGGGAAGGGAAATTGCGGTCTCTAAAGAAGAGGCCATCTGGTGTGTTCTATGGTGGAACTGGTCCTCCTGGGAGCAGATATGGCAGAGGCGGAGGAATTGGGAATACGGGATGGCATTTTTGCAAGACATAGGGTGGGAAGAGGTGTAATCCAGGTAGCTGTGAGAGTCGGTGGGTTTGTAGAAAATGTCAGTGTCAAGTCGGTCGTCACTGATGGAGATGGAGAGGTCCAGGAAGGGGAGGGAGGTGTCAGAGATGGTCCAGGTAAATATAAGGTCAGGGTGGAATGTGTTGGTGAAGTTGATGAATTGCTCCACCTCCTCGCGGGAGCACGAGGTGGCGCCAATGCAGTCATCAATGTCGCGGAGGAAGAGGTGGGGAGTGGTGCCGGTGTAATTACGGAAGATCAACTGTTCTACGTAGCCAACAAAGAGACCGGCATAGCTGGGGCCCATACGTGTGTCCATGGCTACCCCTTTGGTCTGGAGGAAGTGGGAGGATTCAAAGGAGAAATTGTTAAGGGTGAGGACCAGTTCTGCCAAACAAATGAGTGTCAGTGGAGGGGTACTGTTGGGAACGTCTGGAGAGGAAAAAACTGAGGGCTTGGAGGCCCTGGTCATGGCGGATGGAGGTGTAGAGGGATTGGATATCCATGGTGAAGATGAGGCATTGGGGGCTGGGGAAATGGAAGTCTTGGAGGTGGAGGACGTGGGTGGTGTCTGGAACGTTTATGGGGAGTTCCTGGACTAGAGGGGATAGGACAGTGTCGAGGTAGGTAGAGATGAGTTCAGTGGGGCAGGAGCATGCTGAGACAATGGGTCGGCCAGGGTGGTCAGGCTTGTGGATTTTGGGAAGGAGGTAGAACAGGGCAGTGCGGGGTTCCCGGACTATGAGGTTGGAAGCTGTGGATGGGAGATCTCCTGAGGTGATGAGGTTCTGTATGGCCTGGGAGATGATGGTTTGGTGATGGGGGGGGGGGGGGTGGGGTCATGGTCAAGGGGGCAGTAGGAAGAGGTGTCCTCGCGTTGACGTTTGGCTTCAGCGATGTAGAGATCAGTGCGCCAGACTACCACTGCACCACCAAAAGCTGAGACTTCTGGGATCGGATGAACAATGCAGAATGGAAATTTCAGACAGTTACTGGTCAAGATAAATGAAGGCAGAATAATCAGAACTTTAGACAAGAATTCTTATGAAATTAAACCTATTTTGTCCAATATATTTTTTGGGATGTTTAGAAATTGGGCAGTGCTAAGAGTTCAAAAGGAGCTCTTACTTTTGTTTTTGAAAGGGGGCATGGGAATAATCTAGGAAATTACAGACCAACAAATCTCATACTTCGGAAGAGATGGGTTGCATTATGGTATGTTTAAGTGATTTTTGCCATGACAACTGGTGGAATTTTAAATTTAGTTAATAAATCTGGGGTTAAAAATGAGCTCAATGGCAGCCATGAGCTTGTCGATTGTCATGGAAACCTATCTGGTCCTTCAAGAAAGGAAATCTGACATCCTTACTTACACCTGATTCATAACCCACAGCAATCTGACTCTTAAATGCCCTCAGAAATGGGCATGCCATTCTGTTGTATCTGATCAACCACAAAGTTTAAAAGAATTAAACCCAATTGGCCACTGTTGGTCACCTAGACACTGGAAATGACATCAGCAGACCCAGCCCTCTTGCATTGCTAGTTCCTCCTTAGTAACATCGGTTGGAGGAGGTGGGGGGCGGGGTGCAGTGGTTGTGCCAAGTTTGGGAGAGCTGTCCCACAGATTAGTCAGGTAATAATGTGACTTGGGTGTGCCAACTGAATGAATCATACTTTTCAAACTATTACCCAGATGCCACCATCTGTACTCTTTCCCTCGGTAGGACAGACCTATCGGAGTCGTCAGCACTGTAGTATGCTGGGAGTCCCCAGCATTGACTGACAGACTCATGATGTCTGATGGTATGAGGTTAAACGTGGGCAAGAAAACTTGCTGCTGATTACCATCTTACCTAACCACACTCCAAAACAAGCTGATGAATGAGTATTACGACATGATGAACACCACTTAGAAGATTCAAAGAATGTTCTTGAGGTTAGGGATTTTAATTCCTAAAATGATGAAAATTGGTCCAAGACTTAGAAGCTAGACTTGGTCTACAGCAAATGGTGAGGAAGCCAACAAAAGATAAAATCCTAATGACCTCATTCTCTATGAATTACCTGTTGCAGATGAATACAGAGCCACATGATGGAGTTGGTAAGAGTGACCACTGCACAGTTGTGGAAATTAAGCCTTATTTTCACATGGTGGGGAGGGGAAGAACCTCAATGATGACTACCACCATACTAAATTGGATTTCTAAATGATGTAGTAGCTCAAAACTGGACATCAGCAATAAAAATATGCTTAACCACAACCTGTAACCTCATGGACCGGCATTTCCCTTCTCCACCGTGATCATGAAGCCAGGGTGTCAGCTCTGTACAGTGAGGAGTATAGGTGGGCATGCCAGGAGCAGTATACCTAAAAATGAATTGATTAAGCTACAGCATTGGCTACAATACACCTGCATGTGAAACAGTGGAAGGAAGCACCCTGAAATAGATGCTAAGCAATCCCACAACCGTTTGATCAGATCTAAGCTCTGCAGTTTTGCTATATCAAGTCATGAATGATAATGGACAATTAAACAATTAACTAGAGGAGGAGACTCCATAAATATCCCCACCCTCCATTTTTGGGGAAGTCTAGCACATCAATGCAAAAGAAAAGTCTGACACATTTGCAACTATTTTCAGCCTCTCCCTGAGATACCCAGCATTGTAGATGTCAATCTTTAACCAATTTGATTCTCTGGGTGATATGAAGAGTGGCTGAAGGCATTGGATACTGCCAAGGTATGAGCTCTGACAACATCTGCAAATGTACTGAAGACTTGTTCTGCAGAAGTAACCATGTCCCTGGACACGTTGCTGTAGTACAGCTACAAGACCAGCATCTGCCTGACTTGGAAATGTGGAAACTTACCCAGGTATCTCCTGTTCACAAAACAAATTCAACATGGTCAGCTACTGCCCCATCTGTCTACTCTCGGTCATCAGCAAAGTGATGGAAGGAAGTCATTGATTGGTGTTGAGTGACACCTGTCAGCTATAATCTGCTCTTTGATGTACAATATGGGTCCACAAGGGCCACTCATTGTAACCTTGTCCCAATCATGGACAAAGAGCTGAACTCCAGAGGTGTGGGTGAGACTGACTGCCCTTGACACACAGACATCCTTTTTGTTTCATTGTGCGATTGAGTTTGGGCTATTTACAGGTTGGTTCAGGAGAAGGCAGTCAAGAATGATCATCAGGCTTTGACTTCAGAGTAATGTGACTTATGAAATATTGATGCTATGTATTGACATATGTGGTAATCGTGGATATACCAGCATTGACTTCTAGTTACAGTTTGTCGTCTTTGTGCTTTTCATGTTCAAGATTCTCGTTTTTGGTCTGGAGTTCCCGACTCCTCCCCATGTACAGTCTCATCTTAAGTGGTCTAATTCTGCCTACACTGTTACTTGTACTCCATGATATCATTGCAGTGTTGTTCCCTAGTTCTGAAGCTGTTGCAAGAGTAAGTACCACCATCTTTTCCCCGCTACTTCACACTCTCCAGGCCAGTATTCATTCTAACTGTCACTGCACACTTATTTCACAGACTCTTTCATCATAACTCTTATTATTGCATACATCATATCTATTCAACAGTTCCCTTCCCACTTCATCCTCCCAAACTATTAGCCTGTCCTACCTTGTACACTTCTTGCTCACTCACTGAAGACACCTCGCCACCTTGCCTGCAATTATCACTAATTGCTCTTCCATCATGCTGAGTCTTTCCCTTTTGTCTCATTGGTGGACAAATTGGCTCAGAGGCTGGACAGATTCTCCATTGTAGCCCAGCTGACTGAACAGTAATCCCTGAACTGATTGCATTGCATTTGAGCTGACTATGGCCCAGTTCATGGACTGCAAGGACATGAATCCTTGGATCTTGGTAGCACAGATTGCCTGCCTGACTGACTAACTGTGTGGCTAACCCCTAACTCACTATTGTCATAAGAATAGAAGAACTAGGAACAGGAGTAGGCTATCTGGTCCTTCAAGCCTGCTGCACCATTCAGTAAGATCATGACTGACCTATTCATGGCCTCAGCTCCACTTATCCCCACTCTCACCATAACCCTCAATACCTTTTATTGTTTGAAAAAATCTATCTTCGCTTTAAAATGTTTTACTGAGGTAGCGTCAACTACTTCACTGGACAAGGAATCCCATAGATTAACAACCCTCTAGGTGAAGAGGTTCCTTCTCAATTCAGTCCTAAATCTGCTCCCTTTAATCTTGAGGCTGTGCCCTCTTGACCTAATTTCACCCACCAGTGGAAGCATCCTCGCTACTTCTCTAGTCCCTTCATAATTTTCTTTCTGTAAGATTCCCCCCTCGTTCTTCTGAATTCCAATGAATATAATTCCAGTCTACTCAGTCTGTCCTCATAAGCCAACTCCCCCCCCCCCCCCCCCCCCCCCCCCCCCTCTGGAATCAACCAGAGGGTGCACAGAACCTCCAGTGACAGTACATCCTTTCTCAAGTAAGGAGACCAAATCTGCACACAGTGCTCCAGGTGTGGCCTCGCCAGCACCTTGTACAGCTGCAACATAACCTCCCTGCTCTTAAACTCAATCCCTTTAGCAATGAAGGACAAAATTCCATTTGCCTTCCTAATTGTCTATTGTACCTGCAGATCAATCCTCTGTTTCATGCACAAGGACACCCAGGTCCCTCCCCATAGCAGCATGCTGCAATTTTTTACCATTCAAGCAATAATAATTTTGACTGTTACTCCTCCCAAAATGGATGACTTCATACTTATTAACATTGTATTCCATCTGCCAAACCTTTGCCCACTCACTCAAAGTATTTATGTTCCTCTGCAAAGTTTCAGTCCTCTGCATACTTTGCTCCGCCACTCATCTTAGTGTCATCTGCAAACTTTGACACACTGCACGTGGTCCCCAACTCCAAATCATATAAACTGTACACAATTGCGGTCCCAACACTGATCTCTGATGCACACCACTAGTTACTTTTTGCCAACCAGAATAGCACTCATTTATCTCCACTCTTTGCTTCCTGTTAGTCAACCAGTTCTCTATCCATGCTAAAATTTTACCTGTTACGGCATGCATCTTTATCTTTTGCAGCAGTCTCTTGTACAGCACCTTGTCGAAGGTCTTTTGGAAATCTAGGTACACCACATTCACTGGGTTCCCGTTGACCACCTTCCTTGTAATGTCTTCATAAAGTTCCAAAAGATTGGTTAAGCATGACACAGACTTCATGAATCCATGCGGTCTGCCCAACGGGACAATTTCTATCAAGATGCCTTGCTATTTCTTCCTTAATTATATACACCAGTATCATCCCCTCTAGAGATTAAGCTAACAGGTCCATAATTCCCCCCTCTTTTGTCAACCTCTCTTTTTAAACAGTGGTTAACACGTTTACTATTTTCCAATCTGCTGGGACTGCCCTAGAGTCTAGTAAATTTTGGAAAATTACCACAAGTGCACCTGCTATTTCTCCCGTCATCTCTTATAGTACCCTGGGATGCATTCCATCTGGGCCAGGAGACTTATCTATCCTTAGCTCCATTAACTAAGTGATTGTTACCAGGTCCTCACCCACCTTTTGTCTCTTTTTTTTTGTTTAGATCAAGAGTGGTGCTGGTAAAGCACAGCAGGTCAGGCAGCATCTGAGGAGCAGGAAAATCAACATTTGGGCAAAGCCCTTCATCAGGAAAAACTTTTTCCTGATGAAGGGCTTTTACCCGAAATGTTGTTTTTTTTTTTCCTGCTCCTCGGATGCTGCCTGACCTGCGTTTTTCCAGCACCACTCTGATCTAAACTCCTGGTCTCCAGCATCTGCAGTCCTCCCTTTTGCTCATTTGATTTCCACCTTTGTCTCTTTGTCAATTACTCGCTTGTTATTAGTGTCGTCCACTGAAGACTGATACTAAATACCTGCTCAATGCCTCGGTCATTTCACCCTATCCCATAACTAAATGCCCCTTATCCTCAAAAGGACCAATGTTTAATTTATTCTCTCCTCTTAATTTTATATATTTATAGACACTTTTTGCTATCTGTCTTTATATTCTGTGCTCGTTTTTTTTTCCTCATTCTATCTTTCTTTTTGTTTATAGCTCTTTGTGGCTTTCTGTTGACCTTTTAAAGTTTTCCCAATCTTCTAGTTTCCTGCTGTTCTTGGCCATTTTGTCTGCCTTCTCTTTCAATTTGATAGCCTCCCTTATTTTCTTTGACACCAAAGGCAGATTACCCCTTTTCACTGGAATATACTTTTGCTGAGCACTTTCAAAGAAATTTTTCAAAGTCCTCCACTGCTTGTCAACTATCTCACCATAAAATTTTTATTTCCAGTCTACTTTAGCCGAGTCCTCCCTCATTCTATTGTAGTCTCCCTTGTTTAAGCACAGGACCCTGGTATTGGATTCTATTTTCACACACACCATCTGTATTCTAAATTTAACCATACTGTGATCCCTCCTTCCGAGAGGATCCTTAACTATGAGGTCATTAGTTATTCCTGCCCCATTACACAGGCCCAGATCTAGGATAGCTTGCTCCCTTGTCTGTTCCATTAAATGCTGTTCAAGAACACTATTGCAGATACACTCAACAAACCCCTTGAGGCTATCCTGACTGAGCTGGTTCAACCAATCTACATGTAGATTAAAATCCCCCATGATTGCTGTATCATTTTTACAGGCATTAGTTATTTCTTTATTGTCTGCTCCAATGTGATATTATTTGGGTGGCCTATAGACCATGCCTATCAATGACCTTTTCTCTTAGAATTTCTAATTTCTGCCCAATTTGATTCAATTCATTCTCCACAGAATCTATATAATCTCTCAATACCGCCCTAATGTCATCCTTGAATATCAGAGCTACACCACCACCCTTGCCTTTCTCTGTCCCTCTGAATAGTCTGATATCCCTGAGTATTTATACTCCCATTTGTGACCCTGGGAGTTGTCACCCCTTCACCTGAGTAAGACTGGTCCTCTTTGACTTTCTCCCTTTCTCACATGGCTATTTGCTTGAAGCCCCTGCTGTTTGCAGGTGTGAGATTGACATAGCATGGTGTGGCACAGCAAGAAGTCTAACCACCCCTTTATACTGACCGTTCAGTGTTCCCCACTGTAACAAGCTGCCTACCACTCAGTCTGCTCAAAACCAGTGCAGACCACTGACCGCAGGCTGTACATTAAGAAATAATGCAAACTATGCAGAGGCCAGCAGCTTGCAGTTAGTGCTGAAGTCAGTGAGTGTGTGCTAAGTAAGCAATGTGACATACACAGAGGCTGGCAAACTTCAAGTAAATGATAAAGCAAATGAGCTTATTATTTGTCATTTGTGAGCTAAATGAGAGGTATCTGTCACTGTGCTCAAAGTGACACAGCAAAAGCACACAAGACATAGGTGTCCCTGAGCTGAGGTAAAGGCTTGGAAGCTTGAAGTGATATTTGAGAATCTGAGAGCAGGAGCCATGATGCAATGAGCCTTGTGATTTGACAATGCCAACTTGCATGGGACGAGAGTTGAAGGTCCACAGAGCAGACAGATGTTGTTCTGAAGAAGCAGTTGGATGATGGCTGGGACCAGCATTTGGTGAGTTGTAGTCCTCTGGTACTGCTCTGATTAACATGTCAGGAATTTCTGCAATTTAATTTCTTGGTGCAGGAAAGGAGAATTGGAAGTAGCCTATTAACGTGGTAAGTAAGGTCATTATTGAGATGCAATAACTTAATCACTGCTTAATAATTATGGCACGAGGAGAAAAATCAGGAAAACCTTTTCTACCATTGAACATCAGACTTTTGTTTTGTTCTTACTGCGTTTTTTCTGATCTTTCCTTGCCATTGCTCATGCCATACCAATACCCATTAAGTTCTTCAGGGTACAAGAATTATTTCCAAGCACAAAGTACTACAATTCATGGATATGCTGATTATAAGATGCACGTATTATATGTTTAGTGTATGTTTACTGGGGTATGCGTCAGCTGATCTCTATATTTGAGTGCTTTAAAAACTAGTTCAACCAAATGAATTCTCTGTTAAGTGCAAAGATTTATCACAATAAACAGATGTCCTGTTTCCGTTGTAATTTAGATCTTCCGTTTTCATTTATTTTCATGTTTACCGAACTTTTCTAGGTTCGTTTCTGATGGCCAAAAGGCAATAAACTGGAGTTCATTCACCATTTAAGTTGTTTTTCTGGATACTATGCTGAGTGGTCAAGATATTTTTAAATTCCTATGTTAAGTGCAACAGCCTAAAAGCCACTAAACTTGAAATAGATTGATAGAAGATAATATTGCCCATTAGCCTCTTATTAGAAGCTACAGAAATGCTTATTGTTAAGGAATTCAGAGCAAATTGTTTAAAATTGTTGAACCTTTGGCTGTTCTGTGCTAGAACATGTGCATTGTCTTTATTTTGGGCATTAGAATTCAGGGAAGTGGTGGCATGGTTGTAATTTCACTGGGTGCAGAAGTGAGGAACCCCAGATAAATATGAGACAAGCGCTTTAATCCCACCATGGCAGATATTGAAATTTGAATTTAATTAAAAGTCTCGAATTAAAAGTTGAATGATGGCCATTGTTGAACCCACCTGGTTTAGGCATGTCCTTTTTTGGGTTTAGATATCTGTCCTTGTTTGGCCTCCAGGTGACTGCAGACTCTCAGCAATGCATTTGACTTTTAACTGCCCTCTGGGCAATTAGAGGGGCAACAAATGCTGGCCTGGCCAGCAATGCCCACATTCCATGACTGAACAAAAACAAAAAAAAATGCTGTTGGTTCAGTGAGGATCATTAGCCCTTCCTGAAGAAGGGCTAATGCCCGAAACGTCGATTCTCCTGTTCCCTAGATGCTGCCTGACCTGCTGCGCTTTTCCAGCAACACATTTCCATCAGTGAGGATCAGTAAGGCGTTCAAGGTTCCTCATGGCAGAATGGTTAGCAAGGTGAGATCACATGGAATACAGGGAGAACTAGCCATTTGGATACAGAACCGGCTCACAGGTAGAAGACAGAGGGTTGTTTTTCAGACTGGCCTGTGACCAGTGGAGTACCACCAGGATCGGTGCTGGGTCCACTTCTTTTCCTCATTTATATAAATGATTTGGATGTGTACGTAGGAGGTATAGTTAGTAAGTTTGCAGATGACACCAAAAGTAGAGGTGTACTGGACAGCTAAGAAGGTTACCTCTGAGGACAACTGGATCTTGATCAGATGAGCCAATGGGCCGAGGAGTGGCAAATGGAATTTGAGTTAAATAAATGCAAGAAGCTGCATTTTGGAAAAGCAAATCGGGTCAGGACTTATACACTTAATTGTAAGGTCCTCGGGAGTATTGCCGAATAGAGACTTTGGAGTGCAGGTTTATAACTCCTTGAAAGTAGAGACCCAGGTAGACAGGATAGTGAAGGAGGTGTTTAGTATGCTTTCCTTTATTGGTCAGAGCAATGAGTATAGGATTTGGATGGTCATATTGTGGCTGTACAGGACATTGGTTAGGCCACCTTTTGGAATATTGTGTGCAGTTCTGGTCACCTTCTTGATGTTGTGAAACTCGAAAGGGTTCAGAAAAGATTTACAAGGATGCTGCCAGGATTGGAGGATTTGAGCTATAGGGAGAAGATGAATAGGCTGGGGCTGTCTTCCCTGGAGCTTTGGAGACTGAGGGGTGACCTTTTTTATTGAGGCTTATAAAATCATAAGGGGCATGGATAGGTTAAATAAACAAGGTCTTTTCCCTGGGATGGGGAGTCTAGAACTAGAGGGCATAGGTTTAGGGTGAGAGGGGAAAGATATAAAACGAACCTAAGGGGTGACTTTTTAACACCGGGGTGGTGTGTGTATGGAATGAGCTACCAGAGGAAGTGGTGGAGGCTGGTACAATTACAACATTTTGAAAGGCATCTTGATGGGTATATAGGAAGGGTTAAGAGGAATGTAGACCAAATGCTGGCAAATGGGACTCGATTAGGTTAGGATATCTGGTCGGCATGGATAAATTGGACTGAAGGGTCTGTTTCCGTGCTGTACATGTCTATGACGGTATCTGTCTGCTCTCTTCAGTCAGGCACTGACAGGCCCCATCGTGGCTGCCTCTTGGCTTTACCTTGACACCAGGCAGCCAGCTCCCACCTCTTGGTTCAGGTTGGGTGGTTAGCTAGCTTCTTGCTCAATGAAGGCATTAGAATTTACATTTGGCATCAAATGATTTGAGGCAGATGAAATGTGGGTTCAAGACCTGGAACTCCTCCAACATCAGGTTCCCAATCCTGCTTTGTAACTCGCAGTTTGATTTTTGTAGCTTTTTTTGCATTGATTTATCTCTTTCCTATGGGAGTATGTGTTGAAAGCTGTAATGTTCCTTTTGGAAATACAGCCGAAAATGAAATTCTAAATTGGTTTTAAACCATTTACACCTTTTGTGGTGATGTCTCTCTTGAAAATCTTGGCTTTAAAGCTGCTGTGAGTAGACATCCACCCAGAATGCAATGGCCTGTGATCAAGGTAGCTGTCAGGTGTGGATTGAATATTGCTTGTTTTGGCTGTATAGGTTGATTTGAGTGGCAGACCCTTCTGCAGCCAGCCCAGGTGAGTTGGTCTGTGTTGACTGATTTTTATTTTTCCATTCGCCAGGCTCCCTCTTCTGCCAGTGGGTGGTTTCTTTTGTTGTATGTCATTTCCAAACCCTCCTTGATGCTCAATTTTATGCATTCCAATCATCAAGAAATCCAACATCAACTTTGAACCTATCAGTTTGAGGTCTCGCCTCCAGGCATCCTTGTATCACAGATGTGGGTACCCTGTTAGTCTTCTGATGACAGCGAGCTTGCAATCGAACATGTTTTTATGAATGTAATTACTATTACCAGACATGGTGAAATTGTCTTCAACCAAATACTATGGTCTGTGTGTAGAACATCCTCTATTGAGAGAGAAGAGTATCCTGTATATGTCAATATATCTTGGTATCCTCACTTTTCTGCGGCTTGTGTTAGAGACAACCTCAGTAAGTGTGTCCAAGAATCAAATTAGCACATTCCTTTCTGAATGGTTCAGATACATAGAAATTATTCAAGAACTTGACATGATTTGACAGTCTCAGAAAAACTGCAGACTCAAAATACCCAGGAATCTGAGATTAAATGAAAAAATGCCAATATTTTGCAAATGTATTGAAACATGGTTTTGATGTGTTTAAAGTTGGAGACATACTTGAATTTTGATTTGCTGTAAGATGAAGAGCTGATGAAATGTAGGAACAGAGAAAGAGGCTATTCAACCCATCAGATCTGCTGTCCAGTCACATTAGTATGAGTTCGAGCTTATCTCTCCATAAGATAAATTATAGTGCATTTTGCAGCACATTTGGGTGTGCCATTGATTCTTGCTCATGTTTCAGTCTTATCACCACCACTGCCAAGCACACAATGATAGGCTACATTTACCCTCTCCTTTGCAGCCCCTTCAAACTTCAACTCATTTAAAATCCCCTTTGCTGCATCCTATCTTTGTTTTTCTTCATTTAATTACATCAACATAACTTTCTATTCCCTTCTCCTTCATATGGCTATCTAACCTCCCATATTTTTAGTTCAGTTATGCCATTTCCTGTGCTCATGAATTCCACAGACTACTTCTAGATTGCTTATTTGATTTCTTGATGACTATTTTACAGTCTCGGGTTCTGCTCATCCCCACAAGTAGAAACCATATTGCTGTCAGTTCTATCAAAATCTTTTATAATTATAAAATAAAATCATTTGTTTAGTTTTACTTTTTCAAGAGAGAAATGACCCAGCCTGTTCAGTCTCACTTGATAGCTATACTCACTTTAAATCTTCATTTCTCCAATGCCTCAAAATGTTTTTATTATACAGTTTGGCGACCAGACATTTGTTCACGTTCCGCAGTAGTTTAATCAATGTTTTGTACAATTTTTGCAGTCAGTTCCTACCAGAGATTTATGGCCCAGATACGATGTGTTTCAACATGTACTGGTTTATATCATTGCACTTCCCTTACTTTCTCTGCAACATTTAAATTCTTACTTTTGACATTGTTATGACTGAGGTTTCCTTTTCTAAGTCCCATTCTCTCAACTGGTCACAACAAAGATTACATTTTAACCAGTTGTTGATAAGGCCTATAATATAGGTCCCAGAATGGGGGTTGTTGTAATGCATTGGTGGTGCCCTTACCATGAGCCAGAAAACCTGCATTGAAGTCCCACATACTCCATTTCCAAGTATACATAACTGAGCAAGTTGATTTGAAAAATATTTAAAATATGTTTGCAAACTTTTAAAGAGGGCTAAATTAAAACAAAGAACTATGGATGCTGGAGATCCAACACATACAGAAATTGCTGGAGAAACTCAAGTCAGGTAGCATCTGTGGAGAGAAAACAGTGTTTATATTTCAAGTCCAATGACCCTTCGTCAGAACACAGTTCTATAGACCAGAGATCTCCGAATGTGAGAGCTTCAGTATGAAGAATCTGTCAGGTGTATTTACTCAACAAAAAATTGTTTTCGCAAAACAAACTTAATCCAAGATGTTATAGTTATTGGCACAAACCGAAACACAAGAGCATGTGCGCACAAATCTGGGGAGATGTAAAAAAAAATTGTAAACTCTCTGCAGTGTTAACTTTAAAGTACTTTTGCTCAGTAATAGTTAAGCTTTTTTTTTTCCATTTATCACAAATGGAAAAGTCACTTTGTGCACCTACAAGCTGCTGGTACTGGGGTCTCTTACTGGAACACTTGTATGTGTTTGAAATCCCTTTTATTTCAGATAAAGGGGTAGATTCCAAGAAAACCCTCTTCAGAAACTCTCCAAGTTGTAGTTTTGACTTCTGGTGGGTTTTCAGTTCCCACATTTTGCAGAGAGGAGTTGTAAGTCAGCAATAGGCTGTTATCCCTGAGATTGGTCTTGAATTTTGAGTTCAAAAATGCTGTAGTCTTATTCCTCTCCCATTATTGGGCTGTGACGTCTCGCGGACAGTTCTTCAGATGCAGGTACAATGTTGCTTTTGTACTCCTGTGCCTTTTCTGAAGAAAACTGTCTTATTAGGGTTGATCTCTGTAATTCCCTCCAGCACTTAGATCTCCAATCTCTCTCTATTTGTTTCTCCTACTTTGGCCTCTTGAGCATTCCTACTTCCTTCCCTTAACTGTGTGCCTTCAGACATTGAAACTCTGAAGTTTGCTCCTTATCCACTTCTGGCTGTTCACTTCCTCCAATGTCTTACATAATTCATATCTTTGTCAAAACGTTTGACCTTCTCTCTGAATGTATCCTCCTTTTGGTTCAGAGTTTGTTTGTTAATACATCTGTGAAATATGTGGGGCATTTTATTACATTCAGTAGAAACAAATTCTATAGCACAACAGTGAAGAGCATTCAAAAAGGAAATGGGGAGAGACAGATCCAACATGTTCCCTTTTTAGGGTGGAATATAGGAGCATCAAGCCCAGAGACTCCTGGATGTCTAGGACTGGATAAGAAGGAAAACGGGCTTTTAGCAGGTACAAGGGGAGCAAATTAATGGAGGTCCTAGAGGATTATATAGAAAGTGCAGGAAGGAACTTAAGAAAGCAAATTGGGTGCTTTGGGGGCAATCATAGAGGGAATTTAAAAAAATACACTGGCAGATAGTGTTAGGGAGAATCCCAAGAGTCTGTAAGTATATTAAAAGGGAGAGGATAGCCAGGGTAGGAGTAGGGCCCATTAGTAACCAAAGCGCAATCTGTTTGTGGAACCAAACATTGGTGAGGTGTTAAACGAGTACTTCCATTTTATATTCAGTCAAAGTAGAATGTAGGTACAGAATTTGGGGGGAGGACTGTCCTTGGGCAGATTGACACAGGGAGCGATGAGGTATTGGAGATTATGGTAGGCTTAAAAGTGGACAAATCCCCAGGTCTGGATGGGTTGGGTCCAAGGATACTGTGAGAGGCGAAGGAGGAAATGGCAAGAGCTCTGACCTAATTTTTTAATTCCTGTCTGGCCACAGGGAATGTACCAGAGGACTGGTGGACCACTAACGTAGTTCCACTTTTTAAGAAGAGTGGCAGAGATAAACTAGTGAATTATGGACCAATGAGTCTCACATCAGTGATAGGGAAACTACTAGAGAAAATTCTAAAGGATAGAATTAATTTCCACGTGGAAAGACTAGGTTTGATCAGGGATGGTCAGTATGGTTTTGTCAGAGGGAGTTCATGCCGAACAAATTTCTTGGAATTTTTCCAAGAAGGTAACTAGATGTGCAGGTGATGGTGCAGTTGATGTGGTTTATATGGACTTCACAAAGGTCTTTGACAAGGTTCCACATGGGAGACTGATGTAGAAAATGAAAGAACATGGGTTCCAGGGTAACTTGGCAAGTTGGATCCAAAACTGACTTAGTGGTAGAAGACTTTGTTTTTGTGTGACTGGAGCCCCAGTGTGCAGTGTTGGGTTTGTTATCGTTTATATATATTCACAAACATTGTAGATGAGAACGCATGGGGGAATGGTAAGTATGTTTGTGGCTGACATAAAGATTGGCTGGGTGATTAATATTCAAAGAAAAGTTTGGGTTACAGGGAAATCTAGATGGATTGGTCAGATGGAATTTAACCTGAAAAGTGAGTTGATGCACTTTTGCAAGAAGTAAAAAGACAAGAGAGTATACAATGAATGGCAGGACTACTGGAAACTGAGGAACAGAGGGATGATGGGGTGCTTGTTTACAGATCCCTGAAGGTAGCAGAACCCGTTAATAGGATGGTGGAGAAGGCATATGGGACACTTGCCTTTATCAATTGTGGCACAGGTTATAAGAGCAGGGAGGTTATTTTGGAACTCTCCAAGACTTTCATTAGGGCACAGCTGGAGCACTGTGCAGTTTTGGTCACTGGCCTGAGGGAGAATGATTGATAGATTGTGTTGGAGGGATGGAGAGGAGATTTACCAGGATGTTGTCTAGCATGGAGGGATGCTGGAGAGGCTTATCCTCTCTTTAGAGCAAGGGGGGAATTCTGATTGAGGTGGAAAAGGCTGAGGGACATGGATGGTGTGGATAGGAAGCAGCTGTTCTTAGTTGAAAGGTCAATAATGAAAGGTGTAATTCTAAGGTGAAGGGCAAGACATTTGAGTGGATTTGAGGATAGGAATCTGGAATGAACTGCATAGAAGGGCAGTTGAGGTGGGAAACCTTTCAAAAACTATGTAAATGAGCTCTTAAATTGTCAACATTCAGGGCTATGGGCTAAGTGCTAGAAAGTGGGACTAGTGTAGACTCTTCCAAAGGTCCTCTTTGCTGCGTGACTCTGACTCTGAATGTAATTTGTTAGTGATGCAATTCTAAAATGTAATCTGTTGTTTGCTCAAGATCTTGGCTTTGAGCTGTTTGCTTGCACAATATCTTGATATTTTATCCAGCAGTCATAAAATTGTACACTATGCTGGAATCAACAAAGTTTTGGAAGAGAAAAGTAAGATTTAAAAAAAAATCAACAGTCAGTCAAGATATGCTGAATTTGAAAACAGCATTGAAAAGCTCGGAACGATAAGCAAATGCAAATACCTTTTCAATTCAATTCCCATTTAAGTCCTCACCTCAAATTTCCACTTGTCTGCATGCTGCCCAATCACACTAAATCGATGAATAATCTCAAAAATAGCAATGGTCCTGTAAGTGAAGATTGGGAAATTTTACTTGGTTTCTCCCGGTCCAAAATAACAGCCATTTCCCACAAATCTGGGCTGTATTTTCCCCAAAATCAGCTGAACGACTGTTTTGGGGAGGTTCATGGAGGGTTTCTCTCTGTAAGCTCTAGTGAGTTATGTCACACAATTTTCTGCGTTCACCTCATTATGTATGCACCACCCCACCGTAGCACTGCTCTTGTGATATCTTTCTCTTACCAGTGGTGAATTGCTTACAGTTTCAGGGATCCTGTGTTTCCCATTGCCAACAGCATGTTTAAAGAATAGCTGGACCCCTGGCAGACAGAGGTTGTGGAATGAAAATGAAAAAGAAAATCTTCAAGCATACAGGAGCCACAAACACAGACCCTTCAGTCCAAATAGTCCATGCCGACCATGTTCCCAAACTAAACTAGTTCCACTTGCCTGCATTTGGCCCATATCCCTGCAAAATGTTTTCTATCATGTACTTCACCAAATGTCTTAAATGTTGTAACTGTACCTGCATCCACAACTTCCTCTGGCAGCTTATTCCACAAATGAAGCATTCTTTGTGTAAAAATGTTGCCCCTCATGTCCTTTATGAAACCTTCTCCTCTCACCTTAAAAATATGCTCCCAAGTTTTGAACTCCCCCACCCTGGGGGAAAAGACCCTTACTATTCACCTTAACCATGTCATTCATGATTTATGCACCTCATTAAGGTCCCTCAACCTCCTACGCTCCAGTGAGAACAGTCCCAGCCTATCTAGCTAGTTTCATTAATCAAACCATCCATTCCTGCAATATTCTCAAATCTTTTCTGAACCTTTCTCCGATTTAACCATATCCTCTATGTAGCAGAGCGACCAGAACTGTACACAGGACTCCAGAAGCGGCCTCGCCAATGTCCTGTACAACCTCCACATTACATCCCAACTCCTACACTCAAAGGTTTGAGCAATGAAGGCAAGTGTGCTAACTGCCTTTTTAATCGCCATCACAAAAACAGAAGTTGCTGCAAAAGCTCAGCAGGTCTTGCAGCATCTGTGAAGGGAAATCCGAGTTCATGTTTTGTGCCTGATGACCCTTCCTCAGAACGCTGCCAGACCTGCTGAGCTTTTCCAGCAACTTCTGTCTTTGTTTTCAATTTGCAGCATCTGTAGTTCTTTCAATTTTTCTTAACCTCCATGTCCACCTGTGACTCACATTTCAAAGAATTATATCCCTGAACCCGTAGATCTTTGTTCTACAATACTACCCAAGGCCCTACAATTAATTGTATTAGTCCTGCCCTTGTTTGTTTAACCAAAAATGCAATGCTTTGTATTATCCAAATTAAACTCCATCTGCCACTCCTCACTGCATTTACCCAGTTGATCAAGAGTTCTTTGAAGGAAGATTAAAGATTCACCATCCACTCTACCACCAATTTTGGTGTCATCTGCAAACTTGCTAACCATGCCTCCAATGCTCAATATCATCGGTGACTATCCCGAATCATTGCTCGCCCTATTCAAATGCATATAAATCTATCTTTCAGAATAATTACCAACAACTTGCCCACTACCGATGTCAGGCTCAAAAGTCTTTTATTCCCGGGTTCCTTCTTCCAGCCTTTCTTAAATAAAGGCACAACGTTAGCCCCCCAACAGTCCTCTGGCACCTCATTCGTGGTTATTGATGATATAAATATACCTGCTAGGGGCCTTTCAATTTCTTCCCTGGCTTCACATAATGTCCTCAGATACACTTGATCGTATCCCAGAGATTTATCCACCTTCTGTTTTCTAATATCTCCAGCACTACTGCTACTGTAATATGAGCTGTTTTCAAATTTATCGGTATTTATCTCCTGTTGCCTCCATTTTCTTTCTCCACAGTAAAAACTGACCATGTTCATTTGCTATCTCACCCATCACCTGAGGTTCAACACACGAAGGTGATGTTTAGGGAGCATATTCTCTCTAGTTGCTGCTTTGCTTTTAAAGCACTTGTTGAATCTCTTTGTCTTGGCAGATAAGGTTAAGAACAATCCAATCGCATATTCCCATTTTTGCCCTCCTGACTTCCCTCAAACGAATGCCCCTACACTCTTTTTATACTGTTCAAGAAATTCATTTGATCCCAGTTGTCTATATCAATATAGTTTTTTTTATTCTTGACTAGAATCTCTATCTTTATTCGCCCATTGTTGCTGACCCTTGTCTTACCCTTCACTCTAACATCATGCCTCCAAACTCTCATCACATTTTTGAAAGCCTCCCACTTGTCAGAAATCCTTTTATCTGTGAATAATCTACTCCAATCGACTTTTGAAATTTCTTATTTCATACCCTTACAATTTGCCTTACTCCAATTTAAGAACTTTAACTTTTATGGAAAACTTATCCTTTTCCATAACTAACTATTTTAAAACTAGTAGAATTATAATCACTTGTCCCAAAGTGTTCTCCTACTAACACTTCAGTCACTTGCCCTGCCTTATTTCCCAAGAGGTCAGGTTTTGTTCCTTCTCTAGTAGGTACTTTTACATATTGATTTTTAAAAAATTATTGAACGCATTTAACAAATTCCTCACCATCCGATGGCAGTCCCAGTCAATGTTTGGAAAATGAAAGCCCCTACTGTTGCAATCCTATTATTCTTACACTTATCTGAGATCTCTACATATTTGCTCCTCAATTTCCCTCTGACTGTTGGGGGGCCTATAATAGAATCCCATTAATGTGATCATCCTTCTTTCTAACTTCTACCCATATATTTTCATTGAATGATCCCTCAGAAATATCCTCTAATTGCTGTAGTAACACTTAATCACTCCCTCTTCTCTCTTGCCTTCCTTTCTATTCTTCCTATAGTATCTAAAATCAGAATATTGACCTGCCAGTTCTGTCCTTCCCTCAGCCAAGTTTCTGTAACAATTATGACATCCCAATCCCATGTTTCCATAAATGTCCTGAGTTCATCAGCCTTACCTGTGAGACTCTTTGCTTTGCTTTGAAATAAATGCAGCTTAATTCTTCAGATTTACCTCATTCTCTGACTTGCTCTTGCCTGCCTTTTCTAATTAACATGTTCTTCTCTGATTCAGAACCATCCTCAACTGCTTTTCTATTTTTACTGCTGCTTAGGAAACTCCACCCCCTCAAACTATTTTTAAAGGATCCCAAAATAGAATTTGTAAAAGTTTTTTTTTTTGCCAGAATATTGGTCCCTTGCAGGTTCACCTGAAATCCTTCCTTCTCTTTTGAACAGGTCTTTTCTGCCCAGACGAGATCCCAATGATCCAAAAATCTGAATCATTGCACATTGCACCATCCTTTAGCCATTAATTTATCTATTTTTTTTTTTATTCCTACTTTCATTAGACTGTGACACTGGGAGTAAATCAGAGTACTACCTTTTTTTTTTGAGGTCCTTTTTTTTTTAACCTAACCTCCTGTAGTCACTCTGCAAAGCCTTAGCCCTTTCCTTACCTATATTGTTCTTGCTATTGTGTACTCTAACCTCTAGCTTCTCACTCTCCCCTTTGACAATAATCGTCAACCATTTAGAGATGTCCTTGACCGTAGCACCAGGAAGGCAACCTATTATCCTAGATTCACGCTCATTGCTGCAGAATCTCATGTCTGTGTCCATAACAGGAGAGACCCCTTTGACAATTCTTCTTTTAAATCTTGACAAACCTCACTTAACATAAGATTCATTCTTGGTGCCCAAGATCTGACTGACACTCCCATTTTCCTGAGAATATCGCCTTCAACAGCACCCAAGTCTCAATCTGTTTGAGAGAGGTACAGCCACAGGAGCTTTCTGAACTCCATTCTGTTCTGATATAACATGATCGTTCCATGCCCACACAATCTTGCGTTATAAAAAACCATGTAATACCTGCCCCATTTAAACTAACGGAACCAGAATCACATTATAGCCAGTACACCTAAGGAAAATTTGCATTTTACAAATAATGGTCGAAATTCTTCAATTGCGTTATAGCCAATTTGCGTTGAAGAAATGCATGTTACGGAGAACAGTGTACTTTTCCACTCCTGATAGTCAGCCATCCATGTGACAGGTCCAGCTGTGTAACCACCTCTCCAAATCTACTATCCTTCACACAGTCTCTTGAATGCTGTCAGTGACATGAAGTCTGAAAAGCTTTTTAAAACACCGTGTGTATATAAAAAAAACTACTCTTCCTTACCCATAGATTTTTATCTTAAACATGCAAAAGAGAAAAAATAAGCACTTAAAATTTTAAAATAAAATTTTAAGGACTTAACTGAAAGTCTCAACAACTGAAAAATAGCCTCCTTCTCAAGTCCTCAATCAGACAGCTTTCGAATCTTGAATAAGCAGAAGACAAAATCTCTCTCCAGAGTCATCGAACAAACATTTGGACAGACCTCTCCAACAGTCTCCATGTGTAAAGCTTTCTCTCCTTCACAGTTTTAAAATTTTGTTTTCATGTTTGTTTTTGAAGCTATAAACTTCTCAAACAGAAAAAGAAAATCTCTCTCCAGATCAATACTCGACAAACACAGAGGCGTCTCCCACAAACTCCATCTTGGGGAAAAAAAACTCTCATCCTTCACGGTTTTTTCTTTCCATTTTGTTTGGACTATAAAAGTTCCACAATGATTTAAAGTTAAATCTTTCTGCTTTTGCTGTATAACAATCATGAAATCCACAAGAAAAGCTTGCAACTCAGAAGCTGTTGCAACTTCACACACCACCTTTACCATACATCTTTGGAAATAGAAGCTCAAATTTAAAGCTTTACAACATACGATTCTCCCACATTCAGCAGTGACAAAATAGTATGCCACAATGGGTATTAGAGAAAGAAGTGTTGCTACGGGTGACTGGCCTCTGTTTCTTCGGTTTTGTACCTGCAACTACAACTACAGTTAATTAGTCAGGTGGAAGTGGGGTCATTCAAGTCCTGTCTTGTTTGTTGTGGGACCTTACAGTCCAGTCCAGTCCAGTCTGTGCTGCATAACCCTTGTGTGCTGTGGACAACCAGAGCTGGCAAGGAGGGGAGATTGTCAACAGTCTTCAAGGATAAAGATGGAGGAACATCCCCTTCCTCATGTTAGAGCCGTGTACAGTCAGGCACAACAAACCAGACTGGAGAGTGGGAGGTGGGGTAGTGTCAGGTAATCTCTGCCGTTGAGTCATGCTCTGAAATGTTGGGGAATTCTGGCAAAGGTGAAGGCCCAAAGAAACCACTGACCAGTTGCAACAGCCAGGTAACTGTTCAGACCTAATGTCAGAATTGTTGTTGTCTACTTTCTCTCTACTGCCTGGGAAAATAGCTCCTTGCAATTAGACATCTTGCTGCTCATGAGTGAGATCCTTATCTTGCCATTAACACCTCGGGTGGAGAATTGGTCCTTTCTTAAAACAGAGTCTTGTTTTTCTACTTTCATCATATTTTCCCAACATTACCACATCATTCAGGGATTGGGAAAAGGCCACCTCTTATTTTCCACCCCTTAGTTAATTCTGTGCAGTTACTGCCACCTTCACTCCATGGACCCAGAATTGTGCACAATACTGTAGTTGAGGTTTAACCAATGTCTTATAAAAGCTCAGTGTAAATCCCTTGCTACGGAACATTATTTCTTGTTTCAAAAACCTTGGATGTCTATATGGGGTACTAAGCACTTTCACAACCTGACCTAGATGTCTGCATGAAAAGTGGACATGTTAGATTAGATTCCCTACCGTGGAAACAGGCCCGTCAGCCCAACAAGTCCACACCAACCCTCCGAAGAGAAAACCACCTAGACCCATTCCCCTACCCTGTATTTACGCCTGACTAATGCACCTAACACTACGGGCAATTTAGCATGGCCAATGCACCTGACCTGCACATCTTTGGATTGTGGGAGGAAACCAGAGCACCTGGAGGAAACTCACGCAGACACGGAGAATGTGCAAACTCCACACAGTCGCCAGAGACTAGAATCGAACCTGGGTGCCTGGCGCTGAGGCAGCAGTGCTAATCAATGAGCCACCACACCACCCTCTGATCCCTCTGCTTTTTCGGCCCATTCTGGATGAAACTGTATTATTCTATGACATTTTTAAAAAAAATCTGACATCTACCATTCCTGTCCTCCGCCTTTGTCTTTCTTGTCATCTTGGCATTTTTCTTTTCTTTGGTCATTTCAGGTATCGATATTATTGATAATTGGAACTGTTTATATAAACATGTGTAATGCTGAATGACTATGCAGCAAATTTGTATCTGGCTTGATATTCTTTTGAGTGTTTTTTAAAACTGTTGTTGAAATAGAATTTTAAAAGGGTCCCAGATTCCAATGCACATGAAGAATGCAACAGTGCCACAGCTGGACCCAGTACATTTGTGACCTCTGATTTAAATGGTTTTTGTTTAAATGCCGTCCTATATCATGATCTGTGTACTGATCTTCAACAAAACTACAGATCAAAAGACCTGTTATTTCCAACAGTGTAATATACAATGGGAGAGCTTTCTGACAAAACAAAATCAATTTTTTGAGTAAGAGACAAACTAATCACTGCCACTTAACATTAGTATCACTGAACTCCCACTATCCACATCCTGGGGGGGTTACAGTTGGATAGAAACTGGTCTAAACACATAAACACTGGCCACAAGAGCAGGTCAGAGGCTAAGAATACTGCAGCAAGTAACTCTTGACTCCACAAAGGCTGTCCACCATCCACAAAGCACAAGTCAGGAATGTGGTGGAATACTCCCCACTCATCTGGATGGGTGCAGCTCCAACAAAACTCCAGAAGTTTGGCAGCATCCAGGACAAAGCAATCTGCTGGATTGGCACTACATCCACAGGCATTCATTCCCTTCACCACTGATGCTTAGTAGCAGCAGTGCATGCTATCCACTATGTACTGCAGAAATTCACCAGAGATAGTGGGCGGCATGGTGGCACAGTGGTTAGCACTGCTGCCTCACAGCACCAGAGACCTGGGTTTAATTCCCGCCTCAGGCAACTGACTGTGTGGAGTTTGCACGTTCTCCCCGTGTCTGCGTGGGTTTCCTCCGGGTGCTCCAGTTTCCTCCCACAGTCCAAAGATGTGCAGGTCAGGTGAATTGGCCTTGCTAAATTGCCCGTAGTGTTAGGTAAGGGGTAAATGTAGGGGTAGGGGTGGGTTGCGCTTCGGCAGGGCGGTGTGGACTTGTTGGGCCGAAGGACCTGTTTCCACACTAAGTAACCTAATCAAAAGATCCTCAAAAAGCACCTTCCGTACCTATAACCACTTCTATCAAGAAGGACAAGAGCAACAAATACATGGGAAAACCACCACCTGCAAGTTCCCCCTCCAAATCACTCACCATCCTGACTTAGAAAATATATCACTGTTCCTTCACTGTCAGTGGGTCAAAATCCTGGAAATTCTTCCTTAATGGAATTGTGGGTCTGTCTGCAGCACATGGATTGCAGTGGTTCAAAAAGGCAGCTCTCCACTACCTTCTCAGGGGCAAGTAGGGACAGACAAAATGCTGGATCAGTCAGCGCCAGCCAGGCCCCAGAACAGTGTTTAAAATAAAAGCAAATGAGTGATTGTCAAAGCACAGTACAGTACAGTACAGCACAGTACAGGCCCTTCGCCTGACAAAGGAGCAGTGCTCTGAAAGCTTGTGATTTCAAATAAACCTGTTGGACTATAACATGGTGTCGTGTGACTTCTGACTTTGTGCGCTGCAGTCCAATACCAGCACCTTCACGTCATGTCATAGCATTTGATTGTATTAGACAGTGGGTGAAATTATCCCCACCCTGATGACTGCACAATGGCAAGAAAGGTGCGAAATATTGGGAGAATGAAAAAATTCAGTTTCTTGATGATAAATATTTTTCTAACTTCCCCTTTAGTTTTAAATATCTCCAGGTCACACCTCACCGAAAAAGACCCTTCAGTCTAACTCATCCATGCCTCCCAGACATTCCAATTTGATCTAGTTCTATTTGCCAGCATTTGGCTCCTATCCCTCTAAACCCTTCCTTTTCATATACCTATCCAGATCCTTTTCAAATGTTGTAATTGTACCAGCCTCCACCACTTCCTCTGGCAGATCATTCCATACACTCACCACTCTCTGCATGAAAAAGTTACCCCTCATGGCCTTTGTAAATCTTTCCCCTCACCCTGCCCTCTAGTTTGGACTACCCCCACCCAAGGAAAAAGAACTTGGCTATTCACTCTGTCCATGTCCTTCATAATTTTATAAACCCCTCCCCCCAGATGCCCCAGGGAACATAGTCCCAGCCTATACAGCCTCTCCCTATAGCTCAAACCATCCAGTCCTGGCATTGGCTCAAAGGTAGAAGACAGAGGGTGGTGGAGGGTTGGTTTTCAGACTGGAGGCCTGTGACCAGTGGAGTGCCACAAGGATCGGTGCTGGGCCCTCTACCTTTTGTCACTTACTTAAATGATTTGGATGCAAACATAAGAGGTACAGTTAGTAAGTTTGCAGATGACACCAAAATTGGAGGTGTAGTGGACAGCGAAGAGGGATACCTCCGATTACAACAGGACCTGGACCAGATGGGCCAATGGGCTGAAGTGGCAGATGGAGTTTAATTCAGATAAAATTGAGGTTCTGCATTTTGGAAAGCAGATCTTAGCAGGGCTTATACACTTAATGGTAAGGTCCTAGGGAGTGTTGCTGAACAAAGAGACCTTGGAGTGCAGGTTCATAGCTCCTTGAAAGTGGAGTCACCGGTAGATAGGATAGTGAAGAAGGTGTTTGGTATGATATCCTTTATTGGTCAGAGTATTGAGTATAGGAGTTGGGAGGTCATGCTGCGGCTGTACAGGACATTGGTATGGCTACTGTTGGAATATTGCATGCATTCCTGGTCTCCTTCCTATCGGAAAAATGTTGTGAAACTTGAAAGGGTTCAGAAAAGATTTACAAAGATGTTGCCAGGGTTGGAGGATCTGAGCTATAGGGAGAGGCTGAACAAGCTGGGGCTGTTTTCCCTGGAGCGTCGGAGGCTGAGGGGTGACCTTGGAGGTTTTCCAAATTGAGGGGAATGGATAGGATAAATAGTCAAAGTCTTTTCCCTGGGGTTGGGGAGTCCAGAACTATAGGGCATAGGTTTAGGGTGAGAGGGGAAAGATATAAAAGAGACCTAAGGGGCAACTTTTTCACGCAGAGGGTGGTACATGTATGGAATGAGTTGCCACAGGAAGTGGTGGAGGCTGGTACAATTGCAACATTTAAAAGGCATTTGGCTGGGTATATGAATAGGAAGGGTTTGGAGGGATATGGGCCGGGTGCTGGCAGGTGGGACTAGATTGGGTTAGGATATCTGGTCAGCGTGGACGGGTTGGACCGAACGGTCTGTTTCCATGCTGTACATCTGACTCTATAACATCCTTGTAAATCTTTTCTGAATCCTCGCAAGTTTAACAATATCCTTCCTGTAGAAGAGTAACCAGAATTGTGTGCAGTATTCTAAAAGTGGCCTAACCAATGACCTATACAGCTGCAACATGACATCCCAATTCCAATAATGTTCTGACCAATGAAGACGAGCGTGCCAAATGCCGCCTTCACCACCCTGTCGACCTGCAACTCCACTTTCAAGAAACTACGCACCTTCACCCCTCAGTCTCTTTGTTCGGCAACAATCCCCAGGGTGCTACCATGAACTGTATAAATTCTGCCTGAAATGTCTTGCCAAAACCACCTCACATTTAACTAAATTAAATTCCTTGTACTCTGAGGTAATCTTTGCTGTCCATTACACCCCCTATTTTGGTCTCACCTGTAAACTTACTAAGCGTGCCTCCGTATTCACGTTCAAATCATTAATATAAATGTCAAAAAGCAGTGGACCCAGCACCGAATCTTGTAACACACCACTGGTCACAGGCCTCGATTCTGAAAATACCCCCACACCGTCTCCTTCATCAAGCCAAGTTTGTATCCAATTGGCCAGCTTCCTCTGCATCCCACGTGATCTAACCTTGCTTACCAGCCTACCATGAGGAACTCTGTCAACCGCCTTGCTAAATTCCTTACAGACAACTCTGCTCTGCCTTCATCAATTTTGCTTATCATCTCCTTCTAAAATCTCAATCACATTAGTGAAATACAATTTCTCAAGCATAGTCAATATGGCTTTGTGCATAAGATGTCCTTGCCTTTCCAAATGCATGTAATTCCTATCCCCCAGAACCTCCTCCAACAACTTGCATAAAGCTCACTTGCCTATAGTTCCCTGGTTTTTCCTTACAGCCTTTTTTAGAATAACAGCACCACATTAGCCACCCTTGAGTCTTCTGGCACCTCACTCGTGGCTGTCAATGTTACAAAGATCTCAGCAAGGGCCCCAGCAATCTCTTCCATAGCCTCCCAAAAACTCTGGGAAACATCTGATCAGGTCTTGGGAATTTATCTACCTTGATACATTTTAAGATCTCGAGCACCTCCTCTTCTGTGATGTGAACTCTTTTCAAGACAGCACTATTAATTTCTCCAAGTTCCGTAGCTTACATTCCCTTCTCTACTGTAAATACTGACACGAAATATTAGTTTAGTATCTCGCCCATCTCCTGTAGTTCCACACATACACACACCCTCTTAAAAAGGTCAATATGGCTGTGTGTGTGTGTGTGCCCTGTACTGTGCGTATAGACCCCTATGCATGCCCCATGGACGTCTTGCTACGTGGCAACGACCACCGTACTTCCTGAATGCTTCCAGGACAGGGTCGGTTGTAGCTATAGTTGTTGGAGATAAAGGGAACGATAGGTAGTGAAAGATCAGGCACAGGGTACTGAAATGGATGGTCAGCCATGATCATAATGAATGATGAAGCAGGCTTGAAGGTCCAAATAGCCAATCTTTTTGCTGCATTTTCTGTTTCATTAAAACCCTAACTTGCCTTATTTATGAACCACTTCCAATTGTCTCCTTCCCTGAGAAACGAGAGAGTGCAAATTCCCAACATCTAAATTAGAACATGGACCTGCAGTTGACCAACTGCTCGTTTGGACCTTCATTCAGCAGTGTCTTCAGTGCTATCTTCCTGGCAGTTTCATGGACACTATCTGTTTTGATCCTTTGTCCACACAAGTCAGCATTAGCAAACCACCAACTGCACAATATCATACCTGCTCTCTGACCAACTCAGACGCTGCTTCAGCCCTTCAGCTTTGGAGCTCAGACAATTCCTAAGTGCATGCTTCTATCAGGTTGCTTGAGCACAGGATCATAGATGGATCTCATACAGAGAATGCATCTCCTGGTACTTTCTTCTCTTTCAGTCACTATGTCCTGACTTGGAGCAGTCAGCCTTTGTATGGTGTTTTGCTCTTTAACAAACAAGGTCTTCAGTGCTCAGATTCTGGCTGCCAGCTCTGTAGCTTGCATTTCTTTTCAGTACCAAGGGAAAAGTAGGGGCTTGTTATGATGGGGGCACTGAACAGCAAAGGGAATGTACCTGTTACTCAACAGCACTGTGATACGTTCACATTACATCTGGAACAAGTGGCAGGGGCTTATGCAGAAAACACAGCATGTTCTTCAACTAAATGACTATGACTGAAGGTCCAGTCCTAAGTGGGGTGAAGGGGGTCTGCAGTCAGTCTGGGGGTGCCAAACAGCCAGTCAAGGAGCTCAACTGATTCCTCTCCATGGAATTGGCCATGGTCTGTCTCGTCCTTCCAGAACCAGGAGCTCCATGGTCAGTGCTGCGGATCAAGTGGAACCAGGCCAGGGATTAAGTGTTTGTTGTTCAGAAGATTGTGAAGGTATCAGACTGGAGGCATTTACTGCAATGAGACAAAGGAAGGATTAAGTAGATAAAGTGGTTAACAGTGAGGCACAAGCAGGAGAGATGGTGAGATGGCAACACGGTGGCACAGTGGTTAGCACTGCTGCCTCACAGTGCCAGAGACCTGGGTTCAATTCCTGCCTCCAGCAACTGTGTGGAGTTTGCACATTCTCCCAGGGTCTGCATGGGTTTCCTCCGGATGCTCCAGTTTCCTCCCACAATCCAAAGAAGTGTGTATTGGATGAATTGGCCATGCTAAATTGCTCAGTGTTAGGTAAATTAGATTTAGATTAGACTAGATTACTTAGTGTGGAAACAGGCCCAACAAGTCCATGCCGACCCTCTAGTAACCCATCCATGTGCATTCCCCTACATTTACCCCTTCACCTAACACTACGAGCAGTTTCGCATGGCCTATTCACCTAATCTGCACATCTTTGGACTGTGGGAGGAAACCGGAGCACCTGGAGGAAACCCACGCAGACACTGGGAGAATGTGCAAACTCCACATAGACAGTTGCCTGAGGCAGGAATTGAACCCAGGTCTCTGTGCTGTGAGGCAGCAGTGCTAACCACTGTGCCACCATGCTGACAGTTAGGGGTAAATATAGGGGAATGGGTCTGGGTGGTTTACTCTTCAGAGGGTCGGTGTGGACTTGTTGGACTGAAGGGCTGTTTCCACACTAGGGATTCCTATGATCAACACGTCTCCAGAGAGTAAGCGGGAAGGGATGGTAGTTTGGGAACACATGGTGGCTGAGACCTGTTGAGTAGATATCCTGCATGCAATAATGAGGTGTGGACCATGAGCTGTGATGAGAAGTGCATGCAGTGACAGTTAGTATGAGTGGTGCCAACATTTCAACTCCCCCTCCCACTCTGCCGAGGACATGGAGGTCTTGGGCCTCCTTCACTGCCGTTCCCTCACCACCAGACGCCTGGAGGAAGAACACCTCATCTTCTGCCTCGGAACACTTCAACCCCAGGGCATCAATGTGGACTTCAACAGCTTCCTCACTTCCCCTTCCCCCACCTCATCCTAGTTTCAAACTTCCAGCCCGCACTGTCCCCTTGACCTGTCCGGACTTGTCCGACCTGCCTATCTCCTTTTCCACCTATCCACTCCACCCTCTCCTCCCTGACCTATCACCTTCATCCCCTCCCCCACTCACCTATTGTACTCTATGCTACTTTCTCCCCACTCCCACCCTCCTCTAGCTTATCTCTCCACGCCTCAGGCTCACTGCCTTTATTCCTGATGAAGGATTTTTGCCCGAAACGTCGATTTTGCTGCTCGTTGGATGCTGTCTGAATTGCTGTACTCTTACTAACTCTGGATCAGTGGTGCTGCATGAGTGCTGACCCTGTGGGTGTGAAATAGCAGAGAGAAGATGGCAGTGGTACAGCATAGAAAATCATTGACCTTGCTGTACTGTTGCGCATTCTTTTCAGTCCAGGACAGAGCACTGACCCAGACAGAATCTTTCCCCTTGACTGATCACTGCTGATAAACACATCAAGCTGCCTGACTTGTGTTTACATTAAAAGGCAAGACAGAAGTACTTGTCATATTTTCCAAACTAACTCGTCATTATTCAGGGGCTTTGAAAATTCCCCAATTAGATGGATGTTCTTGAGCTTTATTGACTACCTCAGTGGGATTCATAATTATGACCTGAATGTTTTTGGATTTTAAAAATCCTCCTTATTATTCAAAGCATCAAGAAAGTCAAAAGCTGAACTCTGAGTTATAGAGATGTACAACATGAAAACAGACCCTTCGGTCCAACTCTACATGCCAACCAGATATCCCAATCCAATCTAGTCCCACCTACAAGCACCTGGCCCTTATCCCTCCAAATCCTTCCTGTTCATATACCCATCCCGATGCCTTTTAAATGTTGCAATTGTACCAGCCTCCATCACTTCTTCTGGCAGCTCATCCCATACACGTACCACCCTCTGCATGAAAAGGCTGCCCGATAGGTCTCTTTTATTTTTCCCCTCTCACCCTAAACCTATGCCCTCTAGTTCTAGACTCCCCGACCCTAGGGAAAAGACTTTATCTATTTACCCTATCCATGTCCCTCATAATTTTGTAAATCTCGATAAGGTCACCCCTCAGCCTCCAACGTTCCAGGGAAAACAGTTCCAGTCTGTTCAGCCTCTCCCTATAGCTCAAATCTTCCAACCCTGGCAACATCCTTGTAAATCTTTTTTAAACCCTTTCAAGTTTCACAACATCTTTCCGATAGGAAGGAGACCAGAATTGCACACCACATGCCAACAGTGGCCTAACCAATGCCTACAGCCGCAACATGACCTCCTAATTCCTGTACTCAATACTCTGACCAATAAAGGAAAGCATACCAAACGCCACCTTCACTATCTACCTGTGACTCCATTTTCAAGGAACTATAAACCTGCACTCCAAAGGTCTCTTTGTTCAGCAGCAGTCCCTAGGACCTTACCATTAAGTGTATAAGTCCTGCTAAAATTTGCTTTCCCAAAATGCAGCACCTCGCATTTATCTAAATTAAACTCCATCTGCCACTTCTTGGCCCATTGGCCCACCTGATCAAGATTGCATTGTAATCTGAGGTAACCTTCTTCGCTGTCCACTACACCTCCAATTTATTTTGTTTTTGCTAAGTTCCACTGGTGTCAGAATTTTTGGAGGGTTTTTCGATGTGAGGTCTAGCAAGACTCCTTGCCTCATTAACTACTTGCCCTTTTTCCACATTGACTGACTGTCATGGTGAATGGGCAGATGGTCACCACGTTTCATCCTGAGGGTTGTCCAGTCTACTGTTGGGCACCATTGCCTCTTGTGCTAAAATATTCCTATCCTTTCCATTAGCGCGGATGAAATGATATCAGTCCGAGCCCAGAGTGCGGTTCAACAATCGGTAACATTTATTGCTACAGTAACGCCGGCGGAGACCAACCGAGGTCCGAATCTCGGCTGCTCTCCCCTGTTCCCGCGCGCTGTTACATATTATATACTTTTAGTTGTCAGGATGTGTGGAATTTGAGGATGAATGGGATGATAGTTCCCCATCATCACTGGAGTAGGTGCAAATAGTATGTTTCCTGCCCTCCCAGGAGAGTTGCAGGGCACGCACAATAGGGTGCAAATTGGTTTATGTAAAACTGGTCCGGGTATTATCTGCTTGTCTCTCTCTGTGAGGGCAGGGGCTAGCACCCCCCTTTGTTCCCTTGGGGTGTTGGTGTGTATTAGTCTGTTCGTTCCTGTCTGGTGGATGCCTGTCCTTTCTGTCAGGGTGGTTCCGTATCGATGGGTATGGGTGTGTTTCAGTCAGTCTCTTAATGTGATTAGGAGATGGGTTTCCATATTAATTAATTCCAGAGTTTTGGTCTATGAGTCATGGGTAGTGTTGGTCTAGTGGATTTGATCTGTCCTCTGTCTCCTATCTCCCGGTCACGTGGGCGGACCGGCAGCTGCTGAGTTCTGTGGGTTTAAAGCTGCGACTGCTGTTTAAAACACAAAATGAATTCTTATAGTTTCCTGATGTAGGCATAGTCCCGTGGCAAAAGCAGGGCGGCTCTGATGCCCGCTTGCAGTCCCCCCTTTCGGCAAGGGGTTGGACACGTCCACACCCCCGATGCCAATATTTTAAAAGTCGGCTCCTCGCCCTGTACATTATGCCGGCCGTCATGCTGCAGTCATGGGGCCTTTGGATAGTCCCGGGAGAAGGTCACATTAACTTGAGCCCTGTGAGCTCACAGTGCCTGATCACCCGCCAGGAGTCAATGGCGTGGAGCATGGTCTTCCTGGCCTTTCGTTTTTTGTGCTGGCGGCATGAATGACATGCCAGCAGGAGCCAGGCCAGAGCCAGCAGTAACTGTATGCATACAATGGTGTGCGAGATGATTCGGATCCAGGGATGGATGTTTACGTTCAGGCCCCAATCCCACAACCTCTGCGCCCACCCCGGGACTGCAGAACTGTCTGTGTCCTCCTCTAGGTCCTTTACATGCGACTGCAACTGGTGGTACAATTTCACCTGAGTGTCCTACCCGGGTCCTAAGCTCCTGTAAGACCTCAGCCAAATGTGGGATGGGGGCTTGTTCAGGCTCCTGATATTCCCTGAAGGTGTCCCTGAATTTATCAGTAGTTTGTATGGACTCTGGGTTCCGTCGTCGGACCTCCCTGAGATGTGAGCTTGCCCAACCATGACTGGGCGCCTGGGGGCGAAGCAGAACTCTTGCTGGGGAATCGGACACTGCAGTCCATTATACCAAAATGAGGTTTCAAGAGTGGAGACACAGTATCGTCCCCCCCACCATACCCCGCCCTAGTGAAGTGGGGGCCCGTGGGTTCGATTTCAAGGGTGCAGCCCTGTGTCCGGTTGAACCCGCAGTCCGCTGTTTCACTCCTTCGTAAGGGGTGAGGGCAGATGGTAATTGCCCCCCCGCTGCTTGCAGCCTGTAAGCGGCACCCCGTACACAGTGCCATTTCGAGATATGGCTGTGTGGTTAGCTAATCGATATTTGACGGAGGCGTTTTCCTGTATGCCTCCGATGTTCTCAATGTGAAACAGGGGAAATGGCCCCGACTCTGGGGTGACCACTGGGATCAGGAGGACAATCCCAACTCCTGTCGCCTCACTGACCTCAGTCGGGAACCACTGGGTATACTCTGGTCATACCCTTCAGAGTCCGGCTGTCGAGCGGCCCGGAGCGCCCCACGAGTGAGGCCAGTTTGGCACTGTCAATCCAGTCGGGCACCTCCCCCCTTTGGACCTGGTCAAGATTATGCCGGATCTGGGCTACCATCCACAGCCCATACGCATGGCACAGCTGCCCCTCGTGGATATGGGCCGTGTTTTCTCTTTCCCGGTCTATAAGGCGGTTAATGGTGTGGGCGTGTGTCTCCAGGACTGCAATGCCGTCGAGCTGGGTGTACGCTCCCTCTTCCCCCAGGCATGCCTGGTCTGCCTAATTTGTGAGAGACCTCTGTAGCAGGTCCCTCATTACCCCTTTTAGTTGCTTGACCTTTTCGTTAAGGCCCTGGATGTCTAGGGAGTTTACTACGGATGTCCCCTTGTTGAGTCCTGTGAGAGCATCATTGACCATGTCCCGTCTGTGTCGTTGTGTGTGCGTGTTATGTATGTCATTTCGGTAGTGGGTTGCCCCCTAAGGCCCTCTCTATAATCTCCTTCCCCATCATGGCGTATTCGTTGCGTACCTGTGCTGTGCAATAGTCCGGTACCCGGATGCCCGATATATTGACCAGCACAGGCACGACCTCGTGTCGGACGTTGTCATAAAGGGTCTCTCCCTCATCCCACAATACCAGTCCCCCCGCGGGCCCCCGGTCCCAGAGAGGGGCATGGCAATATCTCGGGAGTCGTGGTCGGGGGCGGTGTGGTGGAAAGCACAAATACAAAGAGACTACCGCGGCATTAGTAGGCTCGTAATATCCGCAAACAGACAGATCCCGTACAGTAAAGGCATCAAAGACCGGTTGTCCCGAACATGCAACACCCCAAGTTCATCGCCTCAGCACTCCAATGTGCAGAATAAACAGTGTCTGTACGCCCGGGAGAACTTCCAGCCAGGCGTTGTAGAACGCATCGATCACATCGGGTTTGTCCGTTGCAGGAATACAGATGGCGTCGGACGCGTTGAAGGCAACACCGTGGAGGTAGAAGTTGCCATATCCTTCTGGGAAGGAAGGCACTAGTCGTAGGGCGAAGAGGGGAGCGGTGCACCGGTGAAGCATGATCTGTGGGAATAGAGGGAGAGAGGCACCCTTACCAAAGGTGTAGGGTTAGTGTGTGTAGGAGCAGATCTCTCTGGGACCAGTCCACCCATTGCACTGTAAGGAGAAAGAGGGGCGGTTAGAGTCAAGTCAAAAGGTGGGGGGGGGGGGGGGGGGGGGGGGGGGGGGGGGGGGGGAAGGGAGAGAGTCTGTCCTGTCGGGGCTTAAGGGTAGGGTTTAAGCTGGGACCAGTGTTTCCACCTGCCCTTTCCCTACATGTCGACACAGGCGCACGTGTCACTGGTGAGGATGATTTCCCAGCCACCGGAAG